>NC_143253.1:50339166-50973333 GCF_984573655.1 Nuphar pumila
GAATTGAAGTTGACCCAGCCAAAGCAAAGGCTACCATTGATATGCCACCCCCGAAGAATCTCAAAGAACTACGTAGCCTTCAAGGACGTATGCAGTCAATCCGGCGATTCATTTCCAATTTGGCGATGAGATGTGAGCCCTTCAACCACTTGCTCAGAAAAGGAGTTAAGTTCGAATGGGGACCAGAATGTCAGCAATCGAATCAAGAAGTATCTTCTTAATCCTCCCATCCTGAAGCCACCAGAATTTGGAAAACCTCTTTTGCTATACATCTCAGTTAATCAAGTCGCATGTGGTGGATTCTTGGCGCAATACAAAGAAGGCAGCCTGATAGAGCACGTCATCTATTACGTGAGTAAGACTTTCATAGATTATGAAAAGAGATACTCTCAAATAGAGAAGACCTGCCTAGCTTTGATATGGATGTGTCAGAAGCTAAGACACTACCTGTTGGCATCAGAGGTCAAAATCCTGTCTAAACTCAATCCTCTCAAGTATATCTTAGAGCAACCTTTTCTCAGCGGACGAGTCGCAAAATGGCAAGTCTTACTGATGCAGTATGACTTAGAATATGTCTCGCAGCAATCAATCAAAGGCCAAGCAATTGCAGATCAATTGGCGGATTTTCCTCTGGCCGAAGAAGTGAAAGCCGAAGATGACTTCCCTGATGAGCAAATTTGCAATATCCAGCAATTTCCAGTCTGGAATTTATTTTTCGATGGTTCAAAGAATATGGCTGGAACAGGCATTGGAATTTTATTAATCACTCCAGAAAAGGAAATGATTCCATTTTCTCTCAAGCTAGACTTTCAATGCACTCACAACATGGCTGAATATGAAGCCCTGATTCAAGGTCTAAGGATTCTATTAGACTTTAATGTCAAGAGAGTACATGCCTACGGTGACTCATTACTTGTTGTGAATCAAGTTCGAGCCGAATGGCAGGTCAAAGATCAGAAGCTATTTCCCTATCAGAAAATTGTTTCAGCTCTTATCAGCAAATTTGAAGAATTCCAGCTCTTCCATATCAAGAGAGATTTTAATCAAGTGGCCGATAGCCTAGCCAGTTTAGGCTCCATTATGGCATTCAAGAATGGAGAATCTTGTCGCTCTTTTGAAATTGGCAGACTTGACCAACCTGCTTTCATTCCAGCGAAACAAGTAAACCAGGCTGAGCAAGGGAAGAAGCCTTGGTATTACAACATCAAAACTTTCATAGAAACTGGCGAATTTCCTCCAGAACTCTCAAAGAAAGAGCAGCGAGCAATCCAGCGTATGTCTACTCGATACTTCATTCTGGAAAATGTCCTCTATCGTCGTGGATTCAGTTCAGAATATTCCAGATGTTTAGATGAAGACGAAGCCAAAGAAGTCGTGCGAGAAGCACACGAAGGCATCTGTGGTGGTCACGTCGGCTACCAAACCCTTGTCAAGCAAATCATAAGAGCAGGGTACTACTGGAAGACTATGCAACAAGACTGTTATCATTATGTGAAGAAGTGTGTACAATGTCAGATACACGCACCTTCTATCCATGCGCCAGCAACGTATTTACAGTCTGTTGTCTCTCCATGGCCATTTTCTATGTGGGCCTTCGATGTCGTAGGTCCCATCACTCCCTCAACTTCAAATGGCCATAAATACTTCCTTGCCGCAACAGAATATTTCACCAAGTGGGTAGAAGCTATCACTCTTCGCACAGTTGAAGGCCGACATGTGGTCTCTTTTATTCACAAGAACATTCTTTGCCGTTTCGGCATCCCACATGACATTGTGTCAGACAACGGCAGTCATTTCAAGAATGAAAAGATGAAGACATTCTGCTCAAAATTCAAGATCTATCACCATTTTTCAGCTCCATATTATCCTCAAGGGAATGGTCAGGCAGAGGCCACCAACAAGATTTTAATTCGTATCTTGGAGCGAACTGTGGAAACAGGCCGTGACTGGCATGAGAAGATCCACGATGCACTATGGGCCTATCGGACCACCATTCGTACACCAACGAATGCTACCCCATCAGAACTGGTCTATGAGACAGAAGTAGTATTGCCGCTACATGTTCAGAAGCCCGCTTTGAAATTTGCTTCACTTCTGCAATTACCTCTTGATCAATACCAGCATCAGCGACTAGTGCAGCTAGACTTACTCGACGAGAGAAGGCTAAAAGCAGCAGAGCATGCTCAATCCTATCGCCAGAGAGTAGCCAGGCAATATGCGAAGTCTATCATCGAAAGAAGATTCAAAGTCAACGATTTAGTACTTCGATCCACAGCTTATCTCAAGCATCGTCCCGGCGACAAATGGTCGCCAAATTGGGAAGGTCCCTATGTTGTCAAAGAAGCATTACCCCGAAACTCATATTGGCTCATCAATGCTGATGGAGTAGAATTGCCAGATCCTATTAATGCTCGACACTTGAAAAAAGTTTTATACTTGAAACATTTATCCTTCTCTTGTAATCCTTCCTGTTTCATTCAAATAATGATCCAACTTTCTTTTCCAGTTACACTGGGACATTTTAAAATTTTGTTCTATATGCAGGCAGGATAAATAAATTCCTCATTTCATGCACTTGTGCATTCATATGCATCAACTCATATTCATTTGCATTCAATTGCATTAATAACAATCCGGTCGGTATTGGGATCTCAACAAACCGTCCCTTCACAATTCCTAATGATCCAAAGGTCATCACCAATACTGAACCAAAACCCAGCGCTCGTACTGGTATTATTCCAAAATCCAGTACTCAAACTGACACATTTTCAAAATTCCAATTTTTCAGAAAACCGAGTTCCGACTCGGGTTTTATTTTCAAATCATTTTCCTTTGTTGATCCGGGTTTCGACCCGTGATCTCTCTACTTTACTCGAGCCTTGACTCGAACTCTTCATTTTCCTTTGTTGATCCGGGTTCCGACTCGTGATCTCTCTAACTTATTCGAGCCTTGACTCGAACTCTTCATTTTCCTTTGTTGATCCGGGTTTCGACTCGTGATCTCTCTAACTTACTCGAGCCTTGACTCGAACTCTTCATTTTCCTTTGTTGATCCGGGTTTCGACTCGTGATCTCTCTACTTTACTCGAGCCTTGACTCAAACTCTCCATTTTCCTTTGTTGATCCGGGTTCCGACTCGTGATCTCTCTAACTTATTCGAGCCTTGACTCGAACTCTTCATTTTCCTTTGTTGATCCGGGTTCCGACTCAAGATCTCTTTATTCATTCGAGCTCAGATTCGAGCTCTTCATTTTTCTTTGTTGATCCGGGTTCCGACTCAAGATCTCTTTATTTGTTCAAGCTTTGATTCGAGCTCTTTATTTTTTGTGGATCTGGGTTCCGACTCGAGATCTCTTCGAGCTTGTCATTCTCTTTTGTTGATCCGGGTTCCGACTCGTGATCTCATTACCTTACTCGAACCCTGAATCGAGTTTTTCATTTTCTTTTGTTGATCCGGGTTCCGACTCGAGATCTCCTTATCTTATCCAACCTCTAATTCGAGTCCTTCATTTTCCTTTGTTGATCCGGGTTCCGACTCGTGATCTCATTATCTTATTTGAGCTCAAATGCGAGCTCTTCATTTTCTTTTGCTGATCCGGGTCCCGACTCGTGATCTCTATTTTATTCGAGCTCTGACTCGAACTCATCATTCTCCTTTGATTAATCCAAGTCATTTCAATCATCAAAGTCTGTCAATTGCTCAAGTTTGACATTTTGCCCTCCAAATTTCAATTTAAGTCCTCAAATCAGGCAATTCTCCAATTTCGACCTCTGGGTCACCCGATTTCCAATTCTCAATTTCAATTACCAATTTCCAATTCTCGACCTGCGGGTCAACCAATTTCCAATTTTCGACCTTCGAGTCAATCAATTTCCAAATTTCGACCTCTGGTCAAATTAATTCTCAATTTCGACCTTCGGGTCACACAATTTCGACCTTTCGGTCAACCAATTCTCAATTTCGACCTTTTTGGTCAAATCAATTCTCAATTTCGACCGTCAGGTCATCCAATTTCGACCTTTGGGTCATTCAATCCTCAACAACCAATTTTCCAATTTCCAATTTCGACCTTTGAGTCAATCAAATCGCAATATCCAATTTCAAATCATTTTCTCTTGCGAGAGACCCTTTTTAGGGAGAGTTCGAGGGAGCTCGTTCTTTTCGCATGCTATCCAATTCGTTCACTTAGCCCCTTTTTAGGGAGAGTTTGAAGGGACTCGCGTCTTTGTGAACCGTTTGCAAAACAATTTTCAATTTCACACGAGGAACCCTTTTTAAGGGAGAGGCTCGATGGAGACTCGCTTTTCTTGTGACTCCCCAATTTTATACTAGGCCATCTTCGTCATGAAAGACCCTCTTTGCAGGGAGAGTGTGATAGACTCGTTCCTTTCATGACCCAATTTTCAGACCTCACTATTATCGGCCCCCTTTCCATAAGAGAAGCCTAATATTAGTGAGCTTTGACGAAAGATCAATTTCTCTTCGAAAGTTCGTTTTGCAAACACCTCCTCTTTAGGGAAGAGAGGAGTATTTCCCATTTCCCATTCAGGTAAGGGCTAAGCCCGAGTCTCTCTTTTTGGGGGAAAAGAGAGGAGAATTTTCGTCACGGATGTATTGAGCCGGATTTCAAATACTCACTTTCACCAAGGATTTCAAGAAAATTTTGTCAAATTTGTCAATCAATTGTTGATTCCAGAATCTTTTATTGCACTAATCTCTATCTCAATTTACCTTCTGCATCACTTCCAAAAGAGTGAAGCTTTTGCGAAAAGGGATTCAAACTTCAAATTCTTTCTATTGGCCAACCAAAGGGAGGAAGGATAAGTCCTCAATATGGTCAGAAAAGAAGATTCAATGTTATTGAAAAGTCATAGATGATTGATATTGATTGCAGTTATGGCACATCTTTAAGGATTATTCTTGTAAAGACAAGGCAGTGGAAATATCCTGAGCGCTAGAAAAGAGAGCATTTACCCAAGCCCCGTTTCCTCAAAATCACCTAAGCCGCAATTAAATATCCGCAAAAGGGATCTCTCACCTGTCGTCAAGATGAAGGCGAATTAGGCGAGTAGACCCCCAGGGCCAAAGAAGATTCGAAACATCTCCAAGATGACGGAGTTTGTGACGGATCCTTCCAGGGAAAGTCCAAAGCACTGTCGAGATGAAGGCAGATGCGATGAACCTCTCGACAATCCCTAAAAGATATTTAATTTCAGCTATCACCCAAAGATCTCCAAACCCATCGCCCAAGAAGGATCGAAACATCTCCAAGATGAAGGAGTTTGTGACGTACCCTTCCCAAAAGAGAGAAAGAGAGGAAAAAGAAAGAGAAAAAAAAGAGTAAGAGCATCTCCAAAATGAAGGAGAACATAGCCAAAAAACTCAAAGAAGAGCCAAAAGAGTGCAGAAAGACTATCATGAGAAGAGCTCTCAGGATATCAAACTGCCAGATCTATCAAGAATCCTCTTTAAATTTGTGAAATTCTATTATCAATACTCTTTCATCAATTGCTTTCACAATATCAAAATTCTCTTCCCTGTTCATATCAAGGAAATTGATAGCTTCCTTGAAGAAGGTCAATCGCAAGCAATTTGGATGCTAAATCTTGATTCTACGAAGTGAACCTTATTTGGAGGTAATGCTTTGGGTAGAAAAGAAAGAATATCTTTGCAAAAATGTGCAACATTTTCAAAAATTTTGAATCAACAGCAAAATTTCCAACATTTTGACAATATTTTCTAGCTATCCTGACGTGAAGTGAGAGCTTGATGTCCGTTTTCGATGCATCCTGACACCAATTTTAAATCCCTCCTAAGGACTTGATTCCTTCCCTTCTTTGAGAGCATGAACTCTCAGATTGCACACTTCCCTATGTCCCCACTGTCCCACCATAGACAGTCCCATTTCGGTTCGAGGTTGAACCACCAATCATTTCTCGCAAAAGGCAATTTCAAAAGTTGATTTTAGTCTCAGCAACGAGACGCCCAAAACCAATCCCTTTTCAAGCTTTAGGGACCCCATTTTCCTTCCTTTTGCAAAACACCTGTCGGATTTACTGTGCAAAATCCGAAGGTTCCATCATGGTCTCTTCCTTCGAGGATTTCATTTCATTTTCCGCTCGATCAGGATAAGGGTACAAACCTGAGCCTCAATCAAAGAGGTATTTCATTTTCCGCCCGATTAGGATAAGGGTACAAACCTGAGCCTCAATCAAAGAGGTATTTCATTTTCCGCCCGATCAGGATAAGGGTACAAACCTGAGCCTCAATCAAAGAGGTATTTCATCTTCCGCCCGATCAGGATAAGGGTACAAACCTGAGCCTCAATCAAAGAGGTATTTCATCTTCCGCCCGATCAGGATAAGGGTACAAACCTGAGCCTCATTTGATGAGGTATTTCATTTTCCGCCCGATCAGGATAAGGGTACAAACTTGAGCCTCAATCAAAGAGGTATTCCATTGTCCGCCCGATCAGGTTAAGGGTACAAACCTGAGCCTCAATCAAAGAGGTATTCCATTGTCCGCCCGACCAGGATAAGGGTACAAACCTGAGCCTCAATCAAAGAGGTATTTCATTTTCCGCCCGATCAGGTTAAGGGTACAAACCTGAGTCTCATGTTATGAGATATTCCATCCCCAATCAGGTTAAGGGTCAAACCTGAACTTCGTTCCATGCGAGGTATTTCAGTCCCATCCAGGTCAAGGGCATAAACCTGAACTTTGCTCTCACAGAGCAAATCTTTCCTCTTCATTCTCCGTTTCATATCTACCATCTTCCTCGGGCTAATTTCTTCACACCCAGTCAGATCCTTCTAACTGGGGCATTTTTTTCATATAGCCCAAATTTGGTGTGTTTTCTTTGCCACTAAGCTCGTCCATAAGCAGGCTTAGTAGCAAAGAGGGGCATCTGTAAACACCCCAAATTTTCACTCACCTCCCCTACATCTCCACCAAACATCATCATTCAACCTCTGAAATCGTCGAAGGGCAAAATGGTCATTTTCTGAGCTCGAACCTTGCAAAAGTCTAAATTTCATCTGAAACTCTCAAAATCTCTCCAATTTTAACTCAGATGTTCAAAATTTTACTCCTGACAGGAGACAGACATCTCCAAGTCTTGATTCAAGATTGCATTTCATAAGACATGACATTGCATATCATTGCATGAGCATTTCAAATCACTGCACTGCACAGCATGTCATTTCGAGGTCCAAAACTCTCGATTTCAAAACTTTCAATCCAGATTAGAATTTCAACTCGTTTCAAAATTGATTTCAAATCCCTGGGTCTTCAAAATGATCAATTCTTCCCATTTTACCCCCAGGACTCTGAATGTCAAAATATTTTCTCAGGAAAACGATCTGGATAGTTTTTAATATGGATTTCAGTCACTTCACCTCAGATTTTGCCCTTTTTGACAATTTCAAATATCTTTCTTTTACAAAATCGTCCTACAAGGGCCAACTCTTTCCAAAATTCCTGTTTTGCCCATTAGTCCAGATTTTATGAAAATTCCAAAAAGAAGTTGTGGTTTTTTCCTTATTTCAATAAAGAAGCAATGTGGGACCCACACTGAGGTGGTGTCACACAAGCTTTTCTTTTGAAAAATTTGAATTTTGAAAAAACCCAAAAATATAGGAGCCTTGTCCCTTGGATTGGTGCCACTTGTCTTTTCTCTCTCCTCCCATTTCCATGCCAAGTGTCAGTGTGGGGCTACCCTAAGAAGCCACCACATGTCATCCCAATTATCTGCCATGTGTCACCCTATCCATCCTGCGCCATGTGTCATTTCAAAGACTACCAGGAGATGCCAAGTGTCATAGGTTGTCCTGTCTAGAAAAAGTGGAGTTTGTCTCCTCTGAGGTGGAGCCACTTGAAGTGTGTCTCCTGCAGGGGACACGTGTCAACCCCTCCTTCCTTCTAGAAAAGTAGCCTGACACATGTCCTCTCCCTATTTTTTTCAGAAAAGTAGGAGACATGTGTCACTCCTAAATTCCTACAAAAAAGGTAGGCTTGTCTCCTCTGAGGTGGCGCCATCTGGAGTGTCTCCTGCAGAGGACACATGGCAATCTCTCAGTTTCTCAGAAAAAGTAGATGCCATGTGTCGTTTTCTGCTTTCTTCAGAAAAACTAGAATTCAAAAGTTCAAAATCCCTCATAGGTGGCGCAAATCCTGAACTTCTACCTTTTCTAGGTTGTCTGAGATGGCGCCACATGGCCTGGCCCACCTTCTCTCCCCTCTGCCACGTGTCATTCTCTGCTTCTTTCAGAAAAAGTAGAGGACACATGTCTTCTCCCTACTTCTTTCAGAAAAGTAGGAGACACATGTCACTCCTGGCCTTCTTCAGAAAAAGCAAACCATTCAAAATTCAAACAAGGCACTAGGTGGCGAAAATCCTGAGCTCTGATTTTTCCAGATGGCCTGAGGTGACGCCATGTGTCCCTTTCCCTCCTTTTCCTCCCTCTTGCCACATGGCATTATAGGAGCCACCCTGAGGTGGCGCCACATGTCCACCCTCCATTCCTCCAGGGCCAACCTTCATTTGAATTTCAAACTTCCCCCTGAGGTGGCGCCATTTGAGAAAGCCTCTCCAGACAGCTGACACTTGTCCGCCACATGTCCAGACCTCCCTACACCAGAAAAAGTAGAAAAACCCCCCCATGAGGTGGCGCATTTTGCTTCCTCCCTTCATGTTCTCCTGCCACATGGCATCGTAGGAGCCACTCTGAGGAAATACCACATGTCAGCCCTTCCTTTCCTGCAGAAAAGCAAAATTTCAAACATTTGAACTCCCCAGAGGTGGCGCCACATGGCATGCCCCTACTGTTCCAACTTTACACCTCATAACACCTTTTGAGGTGGCACCATTCCAGGATTCCACTTGGCTCCATTTTTTTTATTTTTTATTTTATTTTTAATAAAGGTAGCCCACCATGAGGTGGCGCCACCTGAGGACTCCCTACAAAAAGTGAATTTGAAATTCAAACTCCAAGAGAGCACCCTCTGAGGTGGCGCCTTCTGGGAGTTCCCTGCAGAGAGAATCAAGCAAACTTTTAAAAAATTCCAAATCCCCCTGCTGAGGTGTCTCACCCACAAAATTTCCATTTTCTTTTATTTTTCTCAAAATCAAAACACCTTTTGAGGTGGCGCCACCTGAGGGTTCCCTGCAAAAGACAAATTCGAATTTCAAACCCCTCATATGACACCCCTTGAGATGGCGCCACATGGAGGGCTCAGATTGAACCTGTTTGAATTTCAAAAATTTTCAGAAAATTTATAAAAACAAGGGTTCACGCCCAGCCTAGAGGAGATCAATTTTTTAGCTCTTGTGAACTTGGAAAATCCGACCTAGCCTTCCTAAAATCCGATTTTGAACTTTGGAAATCGTGCCCCCTTTGGCTCATTGAAGAAGGTGGAGTAGAGCTCGTGCTGTGGCGAATTCGATTCCAACAGCGGTCGATTTTTGTGAACCATCCGAAGCCCGGAGCAAAGGACGAAGGAAGCTCGTGATAGCCGCCCCTTTCAAGAGCTCCTACGCTGCGTAACGAAACAAGGTGCACTTCTTTTCCCATTGATTGGATGCCATGATTCGATTCGGGAGTCGTTTGAAGAAAGAGCTCATCCGAGAGATGGATTGAGCTATTCTCATAAAACGACATATATAAAAATGTTTAATTACGCTTCCTTGATGATTTTAACATTCATATAGTTAGCTAGGTTTAATTTGCATTTTATTTCATTCATTTAGCATATTTCATGAATTAATTAGGATTAATTTAGCCTTTATTTCAATTCTGCTTATTTTCAGTAGGTCTCTGTTTTTGTCAGTCAGTCCACATGTCATTTCATGCATTTGTTTTTTATTAAAAATCCAAAAAAAATCACGGAATGCGCCCTTAGGTGTCCTTAAAATTGTTCCAAAAATTTGGAGCCATTTGAATTTGTTTACTGCAGTAAACATTCAAAATGGCAAGTCGGGTTTTTTTACTCGGGATGCGTTTTGAAAATCATTTGCCGACTTGTAAAATCGAGATATCCCTCATGGGAGATCCGATTTTCAATCTGAAAGATGTTCTGAACTCGAGAGAATGTGTAGTTTGTAATATGATTTTTTCAGATTTTTCTGATGTTCTTTATGTCTGAAAAAAATCCGAGAGTTCGGGACACGTGTCAGAGCCTAATTTGGGCCTCTGAGATCTTGGATCGACTTAGGTCTATGGTTTCTCTTTGTGTGTTGCTCCAAATCCGAAACTGTAAAATGTGAAAGTGGTGTCCAAGATGTCCTCTGTTTGAATCTGAAATCCTGTAATTTTTAGAACAGTGTTGACCCATGCTTCGGATTTTTCTTGTCAGCCCCCTGTTTTGCTACATTTGTCTGTTCTGTTAGTTTAGGCAGAAACACTTATATTTTTATCTGTGTTTCCGTTGATCAAATGCTGAAGTCATAAACATGAAAGTTGTTCATGTGGGTGTCGTGCATAACGCTGATTAATTTCATAAATTTCCATGGCCGTTTTGTATTTCTTTAGCATTTTTCATCAGATTAGTGTGATTTTTACCTCCGTCAGAACTAAATCTCTGTTATTGAACTCACCATGGCTCAAAGCCCAAGGCTATAAAAACCAAAAATGTTCCATTTTGGGTCTTTTAGCAGTCTGCAAAATATCAGAAGTTTCCATAGTGTAAATCGTGCATTATCATATTAGACATTGCATTTGGTTCGGATCCATAGGCAAAATCCACCATTTTAGGACTTTCCTTGAATTTTAGCATTTAAATCATATCATTTCGTGATTTTTAGCATTCTAGGTTGTTTATCAGAGTGTTTAGATGCTTCATTCCGAATTTGGTGCAATTTGGAATCCATTTGGGGTTCGGATTAGCCATAATACCAAAACAGGGTCCCGCAGGACCCCGATCCAAGCGAAAAACAAGCGAAATTCATTATTTTTGATAAATTGCAAAATACCAAATTCTGATTTTACAGTCTTAATGTGTCTAGCAGCATGTCATCATATCTCTTACTTCATTTCATCATCATTGAATTCAATTTGAATTTCGAAATCCCAATTTTACTAAGTTTTCCTTCAAAAGAACCCTGATTTTAAAGGTATAACTTTATAATTACGGGTATTTTGGTCATTTTGACCACCAATTCCGAATTTCAAACTGTTTTCCACTGAATTCCCTGCATTTACATCATTTCAAAACATCAAGAAAGCATGATCATAGGGTTTATATCCAATTAAATCCAATAATTTCATAATATTATTGGAAAATCTTGGAAAAACCCACATATTTGAGCTAACTTTATTTCAAGCTTGGCAGGGACATTCCAAAGAAGGAGCTGAAGTCTGCAAATTTCTTTTATTTCCTTTATTTAGTGATGTAATAATGTAAACTTTGGAATAAGAGATTTAATTTCCTGCTTAGACTAGGATGCATATCATATAGTTTGAATTTATGCAATATCCTGTTTCTATGATTCATGCATTTTATTTCAAAAGCACTATGGATGTTCACGAATGGCACGTGCACCAACTCTTAGGGAGTTGATGGACTCGGTGGGATCCATATTTACGGCCCTAGTCGGAATATGGACGAGACCCAGATCCGTCATCTTTCTACTAGTCACATTGAGCCTACACTCTTAGGCTATCTTAAAATGCACATCATATTTCCAAAGTTTTCAAAACCATGTGCATCAAATCAACTAAGTTCTGAACATATTCATGGCCACAGTCAGAATATGTGAAGGATTTATTTGGACTTAATGCACATTTTTCCAACCAATTCCTTAGAAAATCTTTTCAAAGTGCATTCATTCACTCATGTCTTTTGCATCATGAAATCATTGATTTTCTCAAGATTTTCTCAAGTAAACTTCATTCTCAAGAAATCGATTTCTCAAGAAACTCTAAGGACTTTCAAAATCGGTTTTCCAAAGACAAGTTTCTCCACAGTTTTCCCTGGAAAATGACATTTTCTTAAGAGATTCAAAAGAGTTTTCCAACCTTTCTCAAGGTCAAAATCGATTTCCAAGTATTTCAAGGTTAAGATTCTCAGGTTTTCAACTTCCCAAGTTCCAATTTTCCTTTTTCACAAGGGATTTCCAATGAATTTCCATCCTTTTCCTAAGAAAACTCTCAAAGTCCAAGTTTTCCTAAGAAGTGTTTCCTTTTTCAAAAGGTTCATCTTTTCTCAAGAATCACTTCCATTTTCCCAGGATTTTCAAATATTCATGATTTTCCCAAGTCTTTATGAACTTTCTTGGGATTTCAAAACCCTTTTTCATCTGAGTTTCCTGAGAAATTGACTTTCAGCTTTTTCCTGAGAGAATCTTTTCAACTCCAAATATTTTCCAAGCATACATCATATTTTCCCAAGCTGCATTTTCCAAAATCTCATAGCACATGCCTGAATTCTCTGTGCATTTAGGATAGAACATAACTTTGATAATTTCGCTAAGTCAAGCATAGTTTTGTTCCTTGGTTCGATTACCCCTGTTAAAGGCGGCAGGAACGGTCGAACCTCGTACCGACAGGTCGAGCCCCATCCCATGGATTTTCCCGCAATTTTCAAAAACGGAGGCGAGTATTTCAAAACAATTTTCAAAATCCGGTCAAAGTTTGAAGCGCGAAAGCGTTTCCTTCCTTTTTCTCTTCCGCAAGGAAGGGAAGACGGGGGAAAATTTCGCGACGATAACAGTCCCTTGAGAATTTTTCCAATCATATGTTTAAACAATACCAAAAAAATGAAAAGTTGATACACACCAACTGTTTCGAGGATTTCTTTGCTGTGTACATGTCACCAAAAGCACATACATCTCAATAGCATGATGCCAAAGTTCATCACTAGCAACAATATTCCGACAACAGGCATCAAGTATTACATCTGCATACCAACCAAGTTCAGTTGCATTCATGTTCTTTGATAAATGTATAATACTAATCATGGCCTGATCCTGAAATCAAGAACTGTGAGCCATACTTCTAGGAAGAAAGTGAAGACCAATGTTGACAATTAATTCAACAAAATAGTAAAGATGATAACAGAAGTAGCAAAAAACAAGTGGGAGAGGCAGGATTCAAGAACTGCTTAGTTAGTGCTGCATTGAGTTAGCTTTTGTCTAGAAAATAATTCTTATAATTAATCCCTCTAGGCAAGTTAGAAGAGAACAATGCAACATGCTATGGAACTGCCTCTGTGACCTCCCTACTCTCCTTTGATCCATGTTAGGGTTGGGCAGCAACTTTAACTTGGTCAACAATTCATTGTGTCTGGAAATTAAGGAAATAACCACCGTGCCTCCTTTCCTTGAAGTCTACAACAAGTGGAAGTGCAAGATTCAAACCTATGTAGAAAAGCTTCATGCTAGTTAGTCTGTTGTTTTTAACCACTCAGCTCTAGGCTGCTTACTTCAGTGATTTGACTTCACTCCCAATGTTGTGGATCCCTTGATTTACCAGCTTTCATGCCTGGTCAATACCAAGAAGAAAAGGCTCACTTGTTTAGTATCTGCCTCTGGATGTACATTAGTTGGTTATTCTTGCCTTGTCACCATTTGCTTTTTGTTTATTTCTGGATACAGGTGAATACATTTATGTACAACCAATGGGGTGCTAGGGAAGGCCAGACTATAGCCAGCCTAAGCTTCTACTTTTTGGCAAGTGACCACATTTTAGAATCAAACCCACATCACTCTTGACAACCTATGTGTGTGTATCTGTGTATAGAGAGAGAAAGAGAGAGAGGAGAGAGGTGTGCCACAAGTTTTGGTGTGCATCTGTGCGTTAGAGCTAAAATCAAGGATAACTCCACACCAGGAAATTAGTCAAATTACTCACAAGATATGGATAGCCAAAAGAGACAATTAATCCAACTCAATCCTAACAAATCTTTTAATCAACATGAATTCCAATCAACAGGATCATTTTTCTGGAAAGACTTCTACCCAAATGAGCCGGTGTTGTAACCTTTACACAGTGTAAATTTGTTTCAAATACCAATATGTAACACTCATAGATATATGAATTCAATGAAGATTTTTCCACAAAACATATCATTTTCTGAGTTTTTTTATGGCATCAGAGCATAGTCTAATCCTATACAATTTCGAGTTGAAGGCAGCCAGGTCTAATACCTCCCTTTTTATATTATTAGAACCTAGACAAATCATCTACCTATGCAGCTTCTGGGCCAATTTGGTCTCACGTTCTTAAGCCAGTCATTTCTTCTTGGTTGTTGAAGTGACACCTCATCCCCAAAGCCTTTTTGATGTAGATGTAACCCGACTACAGGAGGTCGGTCTCGCAAATGCGCGTATACCAAGTGTATGATGTGGAAGTGATTAAACCTAATGAGAAAATGAAATTTGAAAACTATTTTTGTTGTTTTTCGAAAATAAAACAAAGACTAACTATACTTACTCACATAAAACTACAACATGGGACAGGGTAGATGGGTACTTTATATATATATATATATATATATATATATATATATATATATATATATATATATATATTCAATTTACGAATATGTCTTGATTCACGATTCTAAATTTAACCTAAGCATATCAGTCCTCAACACACATTCTCAATGGGTGCTTCAGAGAGTTCTATTTGCAATAGAATTAAGACCCCCCTCCCCCACAAAAAAAAAAACGACAGCCAAAGGGAAAATAGAGAATCGCAGAAAAAAAAACATTTGCAACAAAATTTTTTCACTCACTATATGTAACATACGTAGACTCCTATTCAAAAGCAAAAAACCAGCACATTTTTAGGAAGCCACTAACTACACGTAAAACCACCAAAGCAGGTTATATGTTCCCCCTCTGAACAGGGCAGTTAGCTACATCTCATGTTCGGGGGTCCCAAAGGGCACCACGTATGTAAGCATGTGCGTCTCGTATCCCCATGTTTGTCAGCATTAATTAGCATTGGACTTTGATGCGATTGCAAAGACTTAAGTACCCTCTCCTCCATTGGTGTAAAAAAAATAACGATTCTTGAAAATGAGTGGTTGTAAAGACTTAAGTGCCCCGAAGATGATTATTTAAGACCCAGTCTCTGCACTGCAGGATTATCCGAGAAAGAAATCTCCCTTGGAGGAGGCCATGAACATCAACCCTCTGACTCTCTCTCTCCTTTCTATTTCTGCTTCTGTGCACATCCATTAGAAGATCATACATTGCTCCATCAAGCACCGACTGACCTGCACATTGACTGTTGTGGAGCCTGATTCAGAGTTTTTACCCTTACAGGAGGAGGGTTTGTGGGCTCATCCCAGCGTGGGTAGCATCATTCAACTAAATGAGTTGTAGATCCTGATTCAGCGTTTTTACCCTTACAGGAGAAGGGTCTGGGAGCTCCTCCCAGCGTGGGTAGCATCATTCAACTTGAAGAGTTGTGGAGTCTGATTTAGAGTTTTTACCCTTACAAAAAGGGGGGTCTGAGAGCTCCTCCCAGTGTGGGTAGCATCATTCAACTTGAAGAGTTATGGAGTCTGATTCAGAGTTTTTACCCTTACAGAAGATCCTACATTGCTCCATCTCAGCGTGTTCATGGCCTTTTGCCCTTACAGGAGGGGGGTTCGGGGGCTCATCAACCCTCTGACTCTCTCTCTCCCTTCTATTCCTGCTTCTGTGCACATCCATCAGAAGATCCTACATTGCTCCATCAAGCACCGACTGACCTGCACATTGACTGTTGTGGGTCCTTACTGATGAGCTGCCACTAAATTTATTCGACTCTGGGTCCTTACTGCACTTGAAGTTGAGTCATTGTATTTTTTTTTGTTCGGGGGGTGGTGAGGCCCTCCTCTACTCTCTCAAGACTCTTAGCTTGGGCAATCTTTCTTTTGATGATTGTGGTTATAATGTATCGTTGAAGTTAAAATGGGAAATGAAATGACAATAGAAATCGCTGAAAATTTACAGAAATAAAATAGACTCAATAACAAAAACACCACTTTTTACGGATTTGGAATATGACCTCCGGTTAGGGAGATATGGCCCTGACAAGTTGGTCCTAATTCGGGTAACGATTTACAGCGATTTGCTTACTGAATAACACTACAAATCGCTATAGCGATTTGTGGAAGACACAATCGCTATAGCGATTTGCGGAAGAATCTACAAATCGCTATAGCAATTTGCGGAAGAATCTACAAATCGCTATAGCCATTTGCGATTTGTAGTGTCTTCCGCAAATCGCTATAGCGATTTGTAGTGTCTTTCGCAAATCGTTGAAGACCCAAAAATACTACAAATTGCTGTAGGAAAGCCCGATAATACTACAAATCATTGTTGGAAGGCCCAAAAAAAATTTGGTCCGGAGGACGCTGCCCCCCGCCAGAGGCGGCCCCCCCTGGACCCCCGCCCGTTGACCGCGCAGCAGGATCCGCGCCGGGGGGAGCCCCCGGACCCCCCTCCTGTAAGGGCAAAAACTCTAAATCAAACACATAAGTAGAGAGAGAAGGGAGAGAGAGTGAGAGGGTTGGTGTTCATGACCTTCTCTAGGAGGAACTCTTCACCTCCCTTGATTTTTTCTCTAGAGAAAGAGAGAGGGTTTTACAGTGTTTTATGAAGAAGAAAGAAGAAGAAGATGACGATGGAGCAATATAGGATCGTCTGTTGGATGTGCGCAGAAGTAGAGAGAAAAAAGAGAGAGAGTGAGAGGGTTGATGTTCATGGCCTTCTTTAAGAAGAACTCTTTGCCTCCCTTGATTTCTTCTCTAGAGAGAAAGAGGGTTTTACAATGTTTTACGGAGAAAAAAGAAGAAGACTTTGAAGAGTCAACATTATCCTCGACTTTCTGGATAAAGGACATGTTTGTCCTTTTTTTGAACAGAGAAAGAAGAAGACTTTGAAGAGTCAACATCATCCTCGACTTTCTGGATGGAGGACATGTTTGTCCTTTTTTTGAACAGAGAAAGAAGAAGAAGACTTTGAAGAGTCAACATCATCCTCGACTTTTTGGATGGTGGACATGTTTGTCCTTTTTTTGAACTATTTGTTTTTTCTTTTTTGAATGAAGGGCATTTTTGTCATTTTCTTAAACCGTCACTTTATGAGAAGAATAGCAAGAAAGGGTACTTAAGTCTTTGCACCAACACCAGAGTCCGATGCAAAGTTATGTCAACATACACGGGAATACGAGCCCCATGTGCTTGTATACGTGGTGCTCATTCAAAGCCCCGAACACAGACGTGGGATTCAGTGAATCATCGGGGGCGAACATACACCACCCTCTCTAAAACCACTGTATACAGTTTTTTTACCCACTAGAAAACATCACTTCACGTGGGCTTAGGATGCCCACCACGACTATGCTTGTGCATTACCCAACTTGCCTATTTTTAAGGACTCAACCAAAAAAGGAACATAGGATGCTTTCAACACTCTTAATGTGAGCATTGGATACTCACATAATGAGACAATCTACTTGGGGATGACTAATATATGCTCACCGTCTAACAAGCAAAAAAATAGTCATTGTCCATCCTTATACAGGCGAAACAAGAGTTGAATGCAGCAATGTAATAGAAGTAGTGGTTGTTGTACTCATTTTGGTCATAAAAATCCATTCCCTAGACACCCCCCTCAAGTTCATTTTTATTCTTAAAATTATGCTTTCCAATTACTATTTAGAATACAAATTTTTTAACTAAAAATCTAAGAATAATCAGGAGGACAAGGCCGCTCCTTTCATTAACAACTCTTTTAAGTTACATCAATTAGTGTAATCAGCCCTCCGACCTAGTGGCTTATCTTTCAAACAAGCAAAAAATTGAAAGTCAAAGCATGAAAAAACATTTGCAAAGCCAGGACAAGAAATTTGACGTTCAATTTTTTAATTAAAGTTAATGACTTTCAGAATATGATGATTCTATTGAATTGCAAGGACAAGGAATTTGGCATTCAATTTTATAGTAAAGTTAATAACTGACAGAGTATGATGATGCCACTGAACTTTTTCCTCCAACCTCCTAAAAAATCCTTCAAAACTACAAAATATCTTTCATTGCTAGAGAAGGTGATCAAGTTCTTATGTATTGCGGACTTACATGGGCTGAAAAAACAAACAAACACTTAATCAAAGAAACCTCATAGGTTTGCATGCTTAGGGAAATATCTACATCACACCTGTTTTTTCGTCTAGTTCGTTTATTTCAAGTTTCATAGTTTTTTATCAGATTTTCAGGACATGCCAATGAAAGCAAAACCTGATTTGAATCTACACATTGATCCAACCAAGTACATGTATTCCAAATAAAAGAATCATTGGTCACTCAGATATTCGACTGAAAAAGAAAGTAAATTCCAATCCTTTGACATGTTAGGGAGTTACCACGTAAGATGACATATTCTTTTGGAACTGTTTAGTAGTATATTTAAGCTTAATAGAAAATGGGACATGAAGATACATTCATAGTTAAATCGAGTATAAAACAACTTTCTTTGAAAATGTGTATTAAAGTCATGTTAATATGAAAGACCAGAAACTATTAATTTAATTATCCAAAACCCTTGCATCAAGGAAAGAGTGGGGAGCAGGGTTTTGGAGAACAGAGACTTGGGGCTGGAGAGATAGAACGTGTAGAGGAGTAAGTTGACCTAATCCTAGGAGACACCCACACCAACTGAGAACACGACACATGTTGTAATCGTGCTAGTCTCACAAGAAAGAGATGCTTTAGCTTGCGCCACACCGTAATTCTTCCCCTTCATAGGCCTCGTAGAGATAAAGTTGTACCAAATTGGAGGGATGAGAATGGATCTGTGCCTAATCAGCAACAATACAAATCCAACCTCACGTGGCCTGTGAGGGAGCTGATCCAGCATGGCAACTCCTCCAAACGCCCAAACAGTTGGATGTCTTGTAGATGAGGCGGTGGATCTGACGGGGATTCAAGCAGGAGAGGCTCTTCCTCACCAACAAAGGATACACGAAGGACACTCGGTTTTTTTCTGTTTGGATATTTCAGGTTCGGGTTCAACTCATACTTAGCCCGATTTAACACTACAAGTAATGAGCTAGTGGCAAATAGTAAAGAGTTATTAGCTTTAAGTGGGTAGAGTGTTGGAAATAAAACAATAAACTAGAGAAGAAGATTGTTCTCTAGAATGAAATCACACAGAAATGATGCAAGAGAAGGAGAAGACTACAAAAGGCTTCAATACATTTCAATGACTTGTCAAAATGATGATACATGGCTGCTATATATATAGCATTCAAGCCCAACCAGAATTTAATTACATAGTAAATTCCTACCATAGAAAAACTAAAAGACTATTACATTTTCAAGAAAAAGAAATAAATGGGCAAGAAACCCAAAGAGTTTGCATAGAAAACTACAAATAGCCTTAATGTAAAACGGGTTCCCAAGACAAGTAAATGAGGGAAGAAAACGATGAGTCTTTCTTATAATTCCAACAGCCCCTCTTAAGCTAGACTACGACGACACCTAATTTTTCTCGCAATTTGTTGAAAGTTTCATTCTTCAATGCTTTTGTAAAGATATCAGCCACTTGGTCTTGGGTCTTGCAAAACTTGACATTGACATCTCCATCTTTGACCAAGTCTCTAATGAAATGATACTTGATTCGAATATGCTTGCTTTTGCCATGAAAAACTGGATTTTTGGTGAGTGCTATGGCTGAACTATTGTCACAAAACAAAAGAGTGCTTTCATATTGAGGATGCTTCAGCTCATGAAGAATCCACCTTAGCCAGAGAGCTTGACAACTAGCAAGAGCCAATGAAATATACTCAGCTTCGGTTGTGGAGAGAGCCACAACTGCTTGCTTCTTCGATGCCCACGAGATTGCACCTGAGCCAATGTGAAAAATGAAACCTAAAGTGCTTTTACTATCATCTCTGTTTCCACCCCAATCACTATCACAAAAACCCACCAATTTTGAATCTTCGACACATTTATAATGAATTCCATAATTGATAGTGCCACGCACATATCTCAAAATTCTTTTGTCTATGTCCCAATGAATATTAGAAGGAGATTCCATAAATCTGCTAATCATGCTGACAGCAAACATAAGATCAGGTCTTGTAGCAGTCAAGTACATAAGACTACCAACAAGGCTTCTATAGAGAGTTGCATCGATCTTTCTCTCACCATCATTTTTACTAAGTTTCAAGCCAACTTCCATGGGAGTATTAAGAGGTGTAACACCCTCCATTCTAAATTTCTTCAATATATTTTCAGCATACCTTTTTTGAGATATAAATATTCCATCTTCAGCTTGCTTTACTTCAATGCCCAGAAAAAAATGGAGAAGCCCCATGTCAATCATTTCGAATTCGTGCATCATATCCTTCTTAAAATTTTCACACATGGTTGCATTAGTGTCGGTAATTATTAAATCATCAACATATAAGCATATGACTAAGAACTCTCCTTGATTGCCTTCTTTGATGAACAGAGTATGCTCAAAAGGACACCGTTTGAAACCATTCCTCAAGAAGTATCCATCAATGCGACTATACCAAGCCCTTGGCGCTTGTTTCAGTCCATATAAAGCCTTCTTCAATCGACACATTTTGTTTTCTTCACCCTTCTTTACATAACCCGAAGGTTGATCAATATACACTTCTTCTTCAAGGAGACCATTCAAGAATGCTGATTTTACGTCCATTTGAAAGACCTTCTATTTTCTTTGAGCAGCCAAAGCTAACACCATGCGAATTATTTCAAGGCGAGCCACAGGAGCAAAGACTTCATTAAAATCAATGCCATACCTTTGCTTGTAACCTTTTACCACCAGCCGAGCTTTGCATTTTTCAACTTCTCCGTTTGAGTTGAATTTTGTTTTATATACCCACTTGACGCCAATAGATTTGTGTCCATTTGGGAGCTCAGTCAACTCCCAAGTATGATTTCTTTCAATGGAGTCCATTTCTTGATTCATAGCAATTCTCCACTTCTCTTCTTGAGATGCTTCTTCATAAGTAATTGGATCGACGTCCGCAAATAAAGCAAAATTCACCAAGTCTTCCTCAAGATTTCTTCTTGTTGTTTCATAAATTTCTTGAAGACTTCTTGTCTTCATAGGAGGAGATTCAGAACTCCTTAAAGATGAGGAAGATGGTGATAAATGCGTAAATGGAGAGGAGAGTGAAGTATCTCCATCACTACTTGGTTCATGACTCTCCTCCTTATTAATGAAATGTGAATTTTTATTTTCATTCTCGCCATCCCAATTCCAAGACTCTTCTTCATTGAATTTTACATCTCTGCTTATGATAATTTTCTTGGTGTTTGGATTGTAAAGCTTATAAGCCTTTGAGCATTCACTGTACCCAACGAGAATACATTTTTCAGATTTATCTTCAAGCTTGTTCCTTCGTTCATCGGGAATATGAGAATAACATATGCTATCAAATACTTTCAAGTGAGCAACACATGGTTTTTGCCCACTCCAAGCTTCTTGAGGAGTTAGGTCTTGAACACTTTTAGTGGGGGCACGATTAAGAAGATAGATAGCATATGCCACTGATTCAGCCCAGAATATGTTAGGCATACCTTTAGATTTCAACATACTTCTTGCCATCTCCATGATCGTGCGATTCTTCCTTTCCGCAATGCCGTTTTGTTGAGGTGTGTACCGAGTAGTCTTCTGATGACGGATGCCTTTCTCTTTCAAGAATTCCTCGAACTCATTTGACATATATTCAGCCCCACAATTAGTACGCAAGGCTTTAATAGAGAGATCACTTTGCTTTTCAACAAATGTCATAAATTGCTTAAAATATTTGAACACCTCAGATTTTTCTTTTAGAAAATAAACCCATGTCTTCCGACTGAAGTCATCAATGAATGTTAAAAAGTAACGATTACCTCCAATAGATGTGGTACGCATAGGGCCGCATAGATCAGAATGAACCAACTCAAGTGGTTTTGATGCTCGCCAAGATTTTCCAACAGGAAAAGAGTCTCTATGATGTTTCCTAAGAACACAACCTTCACAAATTTTGTCTTGCTGATGAATGTTAGGCATGCCTCTGACCATATGTTTTTTGCACATAAGAGATAAAGAACTGAAGTTCAAATGTCCATATCGAAGATGCCACAACCATGATGAATCTTTACTAATAGCATTGAAGCAAGGAAAAACAACATTTTGAAATATAAATGGAAACATTTTGTTTTGAGTCATTTTCACCTCGGCTATGAGAGCATTCTTCTTGTCCTTAATTTCACATATTTCTCCTTTGAAATAAAGATCATATCCTTTTAGAATAAGTTGCCCAACACTCAAAAGATTGTGTTTGAGGCCTGGAACATAGAACACATCAGTGACATGCTTGTTTCCAAGGTTAGTTTTAACAAGAATATCACCGCGTCCCTTGACCGCAAGCTTATTATCATCACCTGTTCTAACTTCAGTTTGGACCATTTCATTTGAGTTCACAAATAAATTTTTGTTTCTAGTCATGTGGTTACTACAACCACTATCAATATACCATACTTCATCATGTGTTTCTTCTTTGGTATCACAAGCAAGAAAGAGAATATCATCATCAAGAATTTCATTTTTCTCATGCATGAAAGTTACCTCATTTTGGTTTTCTTCTGTCAATCTCTTTCTACAAAACTTTATGGTGTGACCATACTTCTGACAATGAAAGCACTGAACTTGTGAGGGAGAACGATCACGACCTTGACCTCTACCTTGACCTCTTCCTCGCATAGAATAAAATGAATCACTTACCTCTTCTTTTGTTTCTTGATTTCTACCACCTCCATATCCTCTTCCTCTTCCTCTTAGTTCTCGAGCACCACCACGAATAGAGAGTTGTGTCTGAAAAACTTGTTCGATTGGAGGAGAATCAAATTGTTTTATACGAAGTTCATGAGATTGAAGTGATCCCATTAAACTATCAATGGACAAGGTGGATAAGTCTTTGGATTCTTCTATAGCAACAACAATATGTTCAAACTTGCGAGTCAAGCTCCTCAATATTTTTTCAACAACTCTTTGATCTTCAAGTTTTTCACCATTTACTCGCATTTGATTAACAATAGAGAAGGCTCGATTGAAAAAAGCTTTAATCGTTTCAGATTCTTTCATTCTTAAATAATCAAATTCACTTCTAAGAGTTTAGAGTCTCACCATTTTTACCTTGTCTTCTCCTTTGTATGTTGTATAAAGAGTATCCCATGCTACCTTTGTCGACTCCGCCAAGGATATCCTTTCGAAAATGGCTTCATCAACAACTTGATAAATATAGAACAAAGCCTTATTGTTCTTCTTCCGATTTTCCTTCAACCCAGTTTGTTGTCATTGAGTGATGTCCTCCACATTGTCCATCTCATCGAAGCCACTTTCAACGATGTCCCATAGATCTTGAGAGCCAAAGAGAGCCTTCATTTGAATACTCCACTTGTTATAATTTTTCCCAGCAAAGCAATGAACTTGTGGTTGAACCATACTATTGGAAGTCATTCTAGCTCTGATACCACTATATTGGAAATAAAACAATAAACTAGAGAAGAAGATTTTTCTCTAGAATAAAATCACACAGAAATGATGCAAGAGAAAGAGAAGACTACAAAAGGCTTCAATACATTTCAATGACTTGTCAAAATGATGATACATGGCTGCTATATATAGCATTCAAGCCCAACCAGAATTTAATTACATAGTAAATTCCTACCATAGAAAAACTAAAAGACTATTACATTTTCAAGAAAAAGAAATAAATGGGAGAGGAACCCAAAGAGTTTGCATAGAAAACTACAAATAGCCTTAATGTAAAACGGGTTCCCAAGACAAGTAAATAAGGGGAGAAAACGATGAGTCTTGCTTATAATTCCAACATAGAGGTTACATGAATGTGAATAAGCCGTAGGTAACTATCCATTGCTCTCTTTATAAAAATGAGAGGGGACTGTACGTATGATGACTGCAATCAGCCCCCTAACTCCCATATAGTGCCCATGTTATGATAATTTTGGGTTCAGGGTCCAGCTCACCATTGACCTAAAGCGTGGGCATCAACTGGTTGAAGAGAATGCCTGCATGACATTTTCATGGCGTTTACAGATACACAATTACCATCTCTGATTCGGTTTTGCGATATAAGCCAACATCTTCATCCTTGCGATGAATGCACGTATGTCCTTCTCATGTTCCCTTCTCACCTTGAATATTGCAAGGTTTATGAGTTGGGTCAACTTGCCGATCCCTTCAACTATCTCCGTGGTAGCGTTTATGCCTGAGAGCTTTTGGAGGTTTTATAACGCGACATTTCACATGCTGCATATTTGCCCAAGCAAAAAGGATGTAGAATTCGTGGAACGGTGCATATGTACCACAAGCTTCTTATGTTTGATATTTGGCTTGGAAGCATTTTGATCCGACCATGTCGAATATCTAGTGTTTATAGGTTCTGGAGCTTCCCCAATGATATCGGAAGATTCTTGATATTGGTATCTCTCAAATTGAGGTACCTCAAGTGAAATAGATCTCCTAATGCACTTGGTAGTTCCTCAATGGGGATGCCTTGCAGATCCAACACCCTCATTAATTTGAAATCTGTGAAATAGATCTCCTAATGCACTTGGCATTGATGGATTTTAGTTTTTTAGCTATATATCATTTTCAAACGCATTGGCCAGTGAACGCCCCTTTGCAAAGAAGCTCTAAATCCATCTTTATACTCCCCTCCAAATTTAAGCAAAAATTCATCAAGGATATCCTCAATTTCAAATGCGGTCTCCCTAACTTCTAGTACTCAATGCTTCATGGCTTCATCATTGTCCTGCTTCCTATCAGCATCCTTCAAAAGAGAGCTCAAGCTCCCCAAGTCCATCTTGATCTCAGCCACTTCATCTTTAACTCCTTTTGATAACTTTACTTTGCATACCAATATGGAATCCAACTTCTTGAGCAAGTACACTACAGAAATTCCAGCCATCTCTTGAAGAGTCGGCCTCCTGATTCCTCTCCCTTTCAGTTTCCAACTCTTACCTAGCTCTTCTCTAGCTCAGACTAGGCACGAGCGTCGACGTCTGCACACCAGCATCGCGTGTATTTCTGTGAAACAAGTTGCACTTTAACTCACTATTCAATTGTTCGCCAACCCTTGGCCCTTTTTTGTTTGGCTGTGAGCAAATTGCGTGGAAGGAAAGTATTGAGTAATGAGGGTAACAAAAATATTCGCGCGAAAGCATTATAGGATCTAATAAAGACACAATCAAATCACAACACAAGGGTTTACGTGGTTCGGTCAACACGACCTACATCCATGGGGCACAAAGAGAATAATCCACTATAATAAGAGTAGAGAGTACAATGTAGAGAGTACAACGTCCAATAGCTTGCCCAAAGCTAAAGAGAATAACAACAAAGGAGTCACAGGAAGAGAGGGATACAAAATTACCTCTCAGGTGCATAACTGTTATCATCGCAAAATTTTAACTTTTTGCGAATCAAACTGACCTTTGAAAAAGTTTTTGAAAATAACTCGCCTCCGTTTTAAAATGCGGAAAAATTCCGTAGAATGGGACTCGCCTGTCGGTACGAGGTTCAACCGTTCCTGCCACCTTTAACAGGGGTAATTGAACCAAGGATCAATCTTATGCTCTACTCTATTCAACTTGTCTAAATCATATTCTAATTTCTAAATGCACATAGAATCAGGCATGTGCTATGAATTTTCAGAAAATGCACATTTGAAAACATGATGTTTGCTTTGAATGATTGAAATATTTAGAATAGGTATCACATGGAAAATCGTGAATTGGGATTTGAAATATACTTCTGAGAGAAATAAAAATCGATTTTGAGAAATTCTTGACATTTGGTGAAAATCGACTCTGAGAGACTTGGTTTCTCTGAATTCAAACTTTGAAATTGAAATTCTAACTTAGAAAATTTGAATTTGGAACTTGGGAAATACTTGAAATATCCTTTGAAATTCAATGTCTTTGGGAAAATCGATTTTTCTATAAGACTTAGGAGATTTTGAGAAAATGAACTTCTTTGAATTGAAATTTGAATTGGAATTGGCCAATGCATGAAATGAATGAATATGATTTTGAGGAATTGAGAAATACTTTTTGTATTTTTGAGAAATGCAGTGCATTTTTGAAGTTAGCCTAAGAGTGTAGGCTGAATGTGGCTAATGTGAAGATCATAAATCTAAGTATCATTCATATTCTGACTATGGCCATAAATACAAATTCCACCAAGTTTATAAACTTCATAGAAGCCGGTGCATGTGCCATTCGTGTAGACCATGGTGAATTTGTAAAAATATGCATGAATCATCATCCATCACACATTAACATGATAAAAATAAACTATATGCAATGCAACCTAAGCTAAGCAGGAAATGTAAATTCTTATTCCAAAGTTTAATTACAAATTACATCACTATTGAAATTTAAATACATGGAAAATAAAGTCTTCAATGTACCTGCAAAACTAGAAAACTTGTTAATGAATATATGTTGGCTTCTCTAGATTTATCCAACAATATCAGGAAATTGTTGGATTTAGCTAGATATAAGCCTTTTTCTTGATTCCCTTAAATAAAAATGATAAAGTATGAAATAAAATTGAATAAATATGAAAATGGAATTTGAAATTTTGAAATTGTGGTCAAAATGACCAAAATACCTCTAATAACAAGACTATGGCCTTGAAATTAGGGTTTTTAAAAAGATATTTTGATAAAATGCAAGTTTTGAAGTTTAAATGAAATAAACTCAAACCAAATATGCTATGACATGATTAAAAATATGAAATTAGGGTTAGGGATTTCGAAATTTAGGTCAAATGACCAAATTACCCCCGATAGCAAGACTATGGCCTTGAAATCAGGGTTTTTAGAAATAGATTTTTTTTTTGTAAAAACTTAGGTTTTATGCACTAAATGAAATCAAATGAGCACAAAATTAAACCTAAAGCATCCTAATATGATTATGAACATGATTTAACCCTAAAAATATATGCTTATGCACGAAAATCCAACAATATCACAAAAACTGTGATTTTAGCAGTGTTTTTGGATCTTTCAGGAACCCGGTTTTGCAATTTGCTTAATTCAGCCATCAAATGGATTCCAAAATCCATAAAAATTGGTACCTGCACTTGTTATAACCCTAATGTCGAATTGGAATTATAAAAATAATTTTTTGACATTAAATTAATCCGAAAATTGCATTAAACCCTAAAAATATGCTATTTTTGACCTAATTCACCGACCAGTCTCAGTTCAAGACCTGAACCAGGGGTCAAATATCCATGGAAATTTATGAAATTTTACAGAGACTAACTAAGAAGAAAAACAAATATTTCCCAATTTACAGATCGGAAAAATCATCTCCGGTTAGGGAGAAACCCTTCCGGCAATCTGGGCTAAAATATATCACTTTTAACAGGGATTAAAACAGCTATTCCAGATTGAAAATACAAACATAAATAGCAATTCTATACAAAAATCTTTGAAATTTTAGTGGTGAATAGTAGACAGAAAAATAATAATACTCACTTTTTACAGATCTAAAATCAGATCTGTGGTTTGGGATTTATGACTAACACAAGTCTGATTAGGGTTTTGGTAAACCCTAACGAGTTTTAAATTTAAAAACAGATTCTCTGAAAGGGAAAAAATAATAAACAGTAATCAAAAAATCCGAACATTTCATAGAAGACAGATCTACTCAATGTGAATCCATAGCACTTTACAGATCTAAAATCGGATATAAGATGAGAGAAATATCATCACAGCAAGTTACCTTCTTGATTTTAACCACGATTTTAAAGCTTTAAAAACCCGATTTGATGTCTGATTTTTTTGACAGGGTTTCCGAGATCCAAAACCTCTTATTTTTCTACAATAACTCAATAACTCATGCATGCATCACATATAAAAAATTCAGAAATAAACAATGAGTGCTTCAATCCAAAATAACATCATCTTTACTGTTCTAAACCTAAACCACACAGAAATTTAAGAAACTTGAAAAACCATGCATTAACTAATGTAAATAAATAAAATAAACCATAAAACAGTAAATAAAAATTATTTTTATGCTGTAGAACGTAAAACAAACATGAATAAACCATGAAAATAAATTAAAAACAGGGAATCAATGGCTGGAATTTGATATCACCTTTAAAACATAGATTTAACCCATTAAAAAGGGTAAATCATATATTTTATTGGTTAATAATATAAAGAACCATATTAAAATCAATTCTAATGGATTAAAATCCCTGTAAATCACCCAAAACAGGGTTAGATCACCTTCTTGGATCGTTCTTGCTGATTCTTGATGGTTTTTGAGGTTGAATCCATGGTTTAATCCATGAAGAGGATGACACCAATGGCTAAAATTGATTTAAAACATGAAAAAGTATTAAATAAAACTAAAAAATATTAAAAATATTACCTTGGTGCTTGCAGCTGCAATGGAGGAAGGTGGAGGTGCTGGAGAGGAGAGAGAGGCCACGAAAATTTGAGAGAAAAGAGCCCTCCTTTTGGCCCCCCTTAGGTCCCTTTTTATAGTTTTTCAAAAAGTCACTTAATTAGGGTTAATTAAGAGGTTTTTCATTTTTTAGGACTTTTTCTAATAAATCCACTAAAGGCAACGATTTTTTGTGGTTTTCTAACCTAGGTGGGACTCTAATTAATCCCTAATTAGCCCCTAACTAAACCTAGAAAACCCCCAAATGTGATGCCACTTGGCATCTTTCACATTTGGGTTTTTAAAACACCTTTAAAAACATTTAAAAACACTAGTTTTAAAAACTAATTTTCAAAATGAGTTTTCAAAATGGTTTTGACTCTTCTAAACCTCTAACACTAACCAAGACATCAACTAACCCTAGTCTAGCCCTGACTTACTCGAATATGGCGCCACCCCGAGTGGGCCCTACTTGAGTTTTTCAAAAAGTGATTTTAAAACTTGAAATTTAAGGAGTTTTTAAAAGATTTTCAAAAGTAAACTTAAAATTAGGATTTTTGAAATGGCATAAGGTCCTAACTGAGTTAGAATTCCTCTGGATATGGTGCCAACTGAGTGGGCCCACATCGAATTTTGAACATTTTTGAAATAAACACTGAAAATGGCTTTGAAAAGGGGTTAAAATTGACATTTGAAATTCAAGATCTTTGAAAATAGGGTCTCAAGCGAACTGGAACTCCGGGTTAGAGTCCTGAACTCTTAGGACTCTGAGATTTTAGATTTTAAAAGCCAAATGAAAGAATTTTCAAAAGATTTTATCAAGAAATGATGAAATAAGTCAAAAAACACAGTCAGGGTTAGACTCCTAACTCGACCGAACTCTAAAATAGAGTCCTGAACTAACTGGACTCTGTAAAATGACCTACATTTCGAAAACAAACGAAAAAGATTGAGAATGGAAGTAAAACAGACTTAAAAACAGACTCCTGACCGGATCAGGACTCTGAGACAGAGTCCTGATCGGACTGAAACTTTCAAAATTTTGAGAAATTTGATGAATAGAGGAATTCAGAAGCGACACCACCTCAATGGGTCTCATCTGTAAATTGAAATCGATTAAAATTTGAATTTGAAATGAATCCAGATTGTTTCCTTGAGAAAATATTTCGAAATATAAAGTCCTGGGTTGGAAAATGACAGAGTATTGAATAAAAACCCAGGGTTTGAAATTGATTTTGAAATAAAAGCTTTAAAATTCAAATATGGATTGAATGTTTTGAAAACAGGAGTGTTGGATCTCGAAAATGAGATGCAATGACATGTAATGCTATGCAATGACATGCAATGCTATGCAGAATACATGCAATGACATGCAATGATCTGTAGTGACTTATGAAATGGACAAACACTGGATGAGGGTGAAAATTTGGGGTGTTTACAGATGCCCCTCTTTGCTGCTAAGCCGGTTGAAAGCCGAGCTTAGTGGCAAAGAAAACACACCAAATTTGGACTATAAAAATGCCCCAGTTAGATGAATCTGACTGGGTATGAAAGAATTAGTTCAAATGATGATGATAGATATGAAATGAAGAATAAGGAGAAAATTTTATTTCAAAAAGAAGTGAGATTCAGGTTTTGCCCTTAACCTGGATGGGACAGGAAATACCTCGTATGGAACGAAGCTCAGGCTTAACCCTTAACCTGAAAGGGGACGATACCTCGTGGAAAAATGAGGCTCAGGCTTAACCCTCAACCTGAAAGGGGATGATACCTCGTGGAAAAATGAGGCTCAGGCTTAACCCTTAACCTGAAAGGGGACGATACCTCATGGAAAAACGAGGCTCAGGCTTAACCCTTAACCTGAAAGGGGACGATACCTCATGGAAAAATGAGGCTCAGGCTTAACCCTTAACCTGAAAGGGGACGATATACGGAGTCCTCGAATGAAGAAACCATGCTGGGACCTTCAAATTCTGCACAATAAATCCGAGAGGGGTTTGCAAAATGAAGAAAGGGGGTTCCCTAAAGCTTGAAAATGGATTGATCTTGGACGTCTCATTGCTAAGACTGAATGACTTTTAAGACAGATGACCTTTTGCGGAAAATTCATGTTTAACCCTTAACCTGAACGGGAACTGTCTATGGTGGGACAGTGGGGAGCACGGGGAAGTGTGCGAATCTGAGAGCCCAGGCACTCAGATCAAAAGAAGAAGGGAAGGATCTTGGACAACTCCCATCATCCGATCCTAAAATGGATAACAACAACGCCTGGATACATCAAAATAAACATCAAGTTCTCACTTCATGTCAGGATAATTTAAAAAGATTGCCAATAAGATAAAAAAAATTGTAGTTAATTCAAGAATGATAAGCACATATATATGAAAAATATTCCCTCTTTTCTACCTGAAGTATTACCTCCGACTGGGCTTAACTCCGTAGAATCAAGATTCGAATTCAAATTACTTGCAATTGACTTTCCTTCAAGGAGGCTATCAATTTCATTGATATGGACGGAAAAGAATGTATTCTTGATATTGCGAGAGCTATTAGCGAAAGGATATTGATAAAAGAATTTCACAAAATTAAAGAAGATTCTTGATAGATTCGGCAGTCTGATATCCTGGGATTCTTTCCTCATGATGATCTTTCTGCCCTCTCTTTTTAGCAGATTGGAGCTCTCTTGGATTTTTCGGGAATTACATCATCCTTCATTTTGGAGATGTCCTGGCTTTTCTCTCTTTATTTTTTTTGGAAGGGTACGTCACAAACTCCTTCATCTCAGAGATGTTCTGATCCTTCTTTTCTCTCAGGGATTATCTTGATAGTTATTGGCCCATTGGTTGGGAATCTCTTGATGATAGCTGGAATCAAATATCTTTTAGGGTTTGTCGGTAGGCTCATCACACTCGCCTTCATCTCGACGGTGATCTGAACTTTCCCTGGAAGGATCCGTCACAAACTCCGTCATCTTGGAGATGATCCAAATCTTCTTTGGCCCCGGGGGTCGACTCGCTTAATTCGCCTTCATCTTGACGACAATTGAGAGATCCCTTTTGCAGATATTTAATTGCAGCTTAGGTGATTGAGAAGATATGGAGATTGAGTGAATTTTTCTGTATCACCCAGGATATTTCGACTGCTTTATTTTTCAAGAATGGTCTTTAAAAATGTGCCATTGACTGCGATCAATATCAATCACTCATGGCTTTGCAACAACATTGAATTCTCTTTGCTGGCCATATCGCGGATTTATTCTTTATCCTTTTGGTTGGCCAATAAAAAGATTTTGAACTTTGAATCTTTTTTCACAAAAGCTTTGTCCTTTCGGAAGTAATACTAAAGGTATTCTGAGGTATAATTTTATGTAGTAAAGATTTTGAGATCGACAACTATTTTTCATGACAAATTGGCAAAATATTCCTGAAATCCTTGGTGAAAGAAATCACTTGAGATCTAAATGACACATCCGTGGCTAGATTCTCCTCTCCTTTCCCCAAAGGAGAGACTCAGAAATTGGAAATAGGATATTGGATGACCTGGAGATCAAAATTGTGATTTGGTCTACTGGAAGCGACATGGGTTCTGTAGGGATTCATCCTAAGAATGACATTGGTTCAATTGAGAATGACATTGGTTCACTGGGAACAACATGAGTTCGATAGGTATTCAGCCTAAGAACGACATTGGTTCAATTGAGAACGACATTGGTTCACTAGGAACGACATGGGTTCAATAGGGATTCATCCTAAGCATGACATTGGTTCAATTGAGAACGACATTGGTTCACTGAGAACGACATGGGTTCTGTAGGAATTCAGCCTAAGAACGACATTGGTTCACTGGGAACGACATTGGTTCACTGGGAACGACATGGGTTCTGTAGGGATTCAGCCTAAGAACGACATTGGTTCAATTGAGAACGACATTGGTTCACTGGGAACGACATGGGTTCTGTAGGAATTCAGTCTAAGAACGACATTGGTTCAATTGAGAACGGCATTGGTTCACTGGGAACGATATGGGTTCTATAGGGATTCAGCCTAAGAACGACATTGGTTCAATTGAGAACGACATTGGTTCACTGGGAACGACATGGGTTCAATAGGGATTTAGCCTAAGAACGACATTGGTTCAATTGAGAACGACATTGGTTCACTGGGAACGACATGGGTTCAATAGAGATTTAGCCTAAGAACGACATTGGTTCAATTGACAACGGCATTGGTTCACTGGGAACGACATGGGTTCAATAGGGATTCAGCCTAAGAACGACATTGGTTCAATTGACAACGACATTGGTTCACTGAGAACGACATGGGTTCAATAGGGATTCAGCCTAAGAACGACATTGGTTCAATTTAGAACGACATTGGTTCACTGGGAACGACATGGGTTCAATAGGGATTCAGCCTAAGAACGACATTGGTTCAATTGAGAATGGCATTGGTTCACTGGGAACGACATGGGTTCAATAGGGATTCAGCCTAAGAACGACATTGGTTCAATTGAGAACGACATTGGTTCACTGGGAACGACATGGGTTCAATAGGGATTCAGCCTAAGAACGACATTGGTTCAATTGAGAACGACATTGGTTCACTGGGAACGACATGGGTTCAATAGGGATTCAGCCTAAGAACGACATTGGTTCAATTGAGAACGGCATTGGTTCACTGGGAACGACATGGGTTCCATAGGGATTCAGCCTAAGAACGACATTGGTTCAATTGAGAACGACATTGGTTCACTGGGAACGACATGGGTTCAATAGGGATTCAGCCTAAGAACGACATTGGTTCAATTTAGAACGACATTGGTTCACTAGGAACGACATGGGTTCGATAGGTATTCAGCCTACGAACGACATTGGTTCAATTTAGAACGGCATTGGTTTCACAGGGGTTCGACCTACGAACTATCAATTCCATAGGAATTCAACTTAAGGATCATAGCTTAAGAAGGAATGATTCCAACTTGTGAGCTTTGAATGAACCAGGTGCTAAACTAGGTTTTTGAGGGAAGATTCGAATTGGAATTCAACTCTTCAAGGAAAACATAGATGAATTGGATTTTGAAAGAGAATTCGGGTCGGAACTCGGATCTTCTAGACCAATTGCCAAATTTGCAGCAAAAGTTTAAGTAGAAGTTCGAACTTTTAAAGGAAAACCAAGCGAATTGGATTTGAAAGAAAATTCAAGTTGGAACTTTGATTTTCTAGACCAATTCTGAATTGGATTTGGAAGAAGATTCGAATCGGAACTTGACTCTTCTAGACCAATTCTAGAATCTAGAGAAAAGAAAATTATACGAATTGGATTTGTAAGAAAATTCAAGTCGGGACTTGGATTTTCAAGACCAATTCTGAATTGGATTTGGAAGAAGATTCGAATCGGAACTCGACTCTTCTAGACCAATTCTAGAATCTAGAGGAAAGAAAATTATACGAATTGGATTTGTAAGAAAATTCAAGTCGGGAATTGGATTTTTTAGACCAATTCTGAATTGGATTTGGAAGAAGATTTGAATCGGAACTTGACTCTTCTAGACCAATTCTAGAATCTAGAGGAAAGAAAATTATACGAATTAGATTTGTAAGAAAATTCAAGTCGGGACTTGGATTTTCTAGACCAATTCTGAATTGGATTTGGAAGAAGATTCGAATCGGAACTCGACTCTTCTAGACCAATTCTAGAATCTAGAGGAAAGAAAATTATACGAATTGGATTTGTAAGAAAATTCAAGTCGGGACTTGGATTTTCTAGACCAATTCTGAATTGGATTTGGAAGAAGATTCGAATCAGAACTCGACTCTTCTAGACCAATTCTAGAATCTAGAGGAAAGAAAATTATACGAATTGGATTTGTAAGAAAATTCAAGTCGGGACTTGGATTTTCTAGACCAATTCTGAATTGGATTTGGAAGAAGATTCGAATCGGAACTCGACTCTTCTAGACCAATTCTGGACATTTAAAGGAAAAAAAAGTTGATAAGTATAAAGATGACATTTGGGACTAGTTCAACTAGTACGAGCATCAGATTTTGGAAGAGTACTAATATGAGCACTGGGTTTTAAAAGGTTACCAGTACGAGCACTGGGTTTTAAAAGATTACCAGTACGAGCACTGGGTTTTAAAAGATTACCAGTACGAGCACTGGGTTTTAAAAGATTACCAGTACGGGCACTGGGTTTTAAAAGGTTACCAGTACGAGCACTGGGTTTTAAAAGATTACCAGTACGAGCACTGGGTTTTAAAAGATTACCAGTACGAGCACTGGGTTTTAAAAGATTACCAGTACGGGCACTGGGTTTTAAAAGGTTACCAGTACGAGCACTGGACTTTAAAAGGCTACCAGTACGAGCACTGGATTTTGGAAGGATACCTGCATGAACACTGGATTTAAAAAAAAGTACCTGCACGAACGCTGGGCTTTGAAAAAGTCTGACCAGTGAATACTGAATTTAGAGGGTTCGACCAGTAAAAACCAGATTCAGGAAGTTCGACCAGTGAATACTGGATTCAGGAAGTTCGACCAGTAAAAACCGGATTTAGGAAGTTCGACCAGTGAATACTGGATTCAGGAAGTTCGACCAGTGAATACTGGATTCAGGAAGTTCGACCAATAAAAACCGGATTTAGGAAGTTCGACCAGTAAAAACCGGATTTAGGAAGTTCGACCAGTAAAAACTGGATTCAGGAAGTTCGACCAGTGAAAACTGGATTCAAGAAGTTCGACCAGTAAAAACTGGATTCAAGAAGTTCGACCAGTAAAAACCGGATTTAGGAAGTTCGACCAGTAAAAACCGGATTTAGGAAGTTCGACCAGTAAAAACTGGATTCAAGAAGTTCGACCAGTAAAAACCAGATTTAGGAAGTTTGACCAGTAAAAACCGGATGTAGAAAGTTCGACCAGTAAAAACTGGATTCAAGAAGTTCGACCAGTAAAAACCGGATTTAGGAAGTTCGACCAGTGAAAACTGGATTTAGGAAGTCCGACTAGTAAAAACCAGATTTAGGAAGTTCGACCAGTAAAAACTGGATTCAAGAAGTTCGACCAGTAAAAACCGGATTTAGGAAGTTTGACCAGTAAAAACCGGATTTAGAAAGTTCGACCAGTAAAAACTGGATTCAAGAAGTTCGACCAGTAAAAACCGGATTTAGGAAGTTCGACCAGTGAAAACTGGATTTAGGAAGTCCGACCAGTAAAAATCGGATTTAGGAAGTTCGACCAGTAAAAACTGGATTCAAGAAGTTCGACCAGTAAAAACCGGATTTAGGAAGTTCGACCAGTAAAAACCGGATTTAGGAAGTTCGACCAGTAAAAACCGGATTTAGGAAGTTCGACCAGTAAAAACCGGATTTAGGAAGTTTGACCAGCGAAACTGGATTTAGGAAGTTCGACCAGTGAAAACTGGATTTAGGAAGTTTGACCAGTAAAAACCGGATTTAGGAAGTTCGACCAGTAAAAACCGGATTTAAGAAGTTCGACCAGTGAAAACTGGATTTAGAAAGTTCGCTTCACCCGAAGGTTGACCGGTAAAAATGGTTTTGATAAAAACTCGGCCCGCAGGACAAACTTGAAAAAGGTTGGTGTTTAGAAAGCGCTTGATGATTGTAATATGAGATTTTCAATCTTTTACCCTCACGCTGACCTAGACAAATGTCGGGGTCTCAGGATTTATCCCTTATCCTAAATGGGTAATCGATGCAAATGCAAATTGATGCAGATGAATGCGAATGAATATATGCAAATGCACATGAATGTAAATGGGTGCACATGCGTGCATAAGTGCGTGAAATGAGAGATTTGTTTATCCTGCCTGCATACAGAAAGTTTTGAAGATAAAATGAAAATTTTAAAAATGCCCCAGTGTAACTGGGAAAGAAGAATTTGAACAAAAGGATAAATGATTGATGTTTGAGGAGCGCTCTCTGAAGGTGACACGACAATTGGCTTTTGATTGATTCAGAAGAGACTCTGAAGAGGTCATTCCTCATAAAAGAACATTTTGCCAAGGAGAATAAGAAAATGACACCGAGCTTGCGAGAAAAACTGACAACTTTATTGATGTATTGAAGGAAAGGTAACAAATAGAGGAAAGACAGACGAGATTATATCATCCCTTTGAAATAATAAAAGCAAGATGAGAAATTAGGAAAGTGCTAGTGTTATCAATTTTTTGAATGATTGGGGAGAAACATGATCAGGATTAATGGTCCTCCTTTTCATCTCCAACGAGAATATTCTTGTCAATGACGTCTTGGATAATATTTTTAAGGACAAAACAATGCTCGGTATCGTGACCCATTGCCCGATGAAATTTGCAGAACTGATCTTTAAACTTTCCCATGGTCACAGGAGGATTTGCTATCTTGGGGAGTCTAACCTTCCCTTTGGCTATCATGTATTCCAGAACTTGCTCCAGTGGCTGTTCTAAGGGAGTAAAATTACGATCGTACCCCCAACCATCATGCTTTGGTTTTCTTTGGAATTTTAATTCAAATTGGACACTTGAGGAAGACTTGCCATCTCGTTTGTCCATTTTATCCTTCCGACTTGCGAGGTCATTTTTCTCTGAGTTTGGATTTTCTGAGCCTCCAGTATGATTTTTTCTACCTCCTCTTTTGTTTTGTCCATTGCTACTTCTGGTAGAATTGGTAGAAAATGTGGAGTGAGCCTTCAGAGACCCGACTGTATATTTTGTGTGCATGTATTCCAAGAAACTCTCGAGTATTTGATCTAATGGGGCCATCTTGTGGTCCTGGTTTGGATCATCACGCTGCATCTCTTGTCGAGTACTTGATTTTTGCTGAGACTTGGATAAGACAGTTGACCAGTACTCTTTCTCATTTTCAATGAAGAGATTCTTGTCGATATGATCTTGGATGATATTCTTAAAGACGAAACAATGTTCAATATCGTGCCCCGTTGTTTGGTGGAATTTGCAGAAGCGGTCTTTCCATTTCCCTAGGGCGACCAGAGGATTAGCAATTCTTGGAAGCTTAACCATTCCTTTGCTCAGCATGTATTCAAGGACCTCTTCGAGGGGCTGATCTAGAGGAGTGAATTCGCGATCGTAACCCCAACCGTCATGCTTTTTCTTCTCTTTCTGTTGACTCAATTTTTCACTCTGCTTTAAAGATTTCTCTTTCTGACTTGTATGATTGCCCTTGTTATCCTTGCACCCCTCGCGGTGGGCCTTAACAGAATTTGTCTTTTTTGAATCTTGATTATTCCTGACGGGAGTGATGCTCTTGTAGAAATCTTTGCCCTTGTCGCGGGCTTGCAAATCTTTAATCTTCTTTGCCATTTCCTTCAGCTGTATTTGGAACGGATCATCCATTGCTTGATTTTTCCCTTTATAGGTTGTCCCTTGCTTATGAGGGGATCTTTGAAGTGCTTGCCAGACTTCATACTCTTTATCAGTGCTGCCTATTGATTCTGACTCATCAGATGTATCCTTGTGTTGGATATATTTCTTGGATAGTTTTAAAACTTTCTTGGCTGACCGACCTTTTGCCCTCTGCTTGACCTGGATCTTTTCTGTACTAGCTTCAGCTTGTTCTGTCAACATTTTGGTCATCATCTCTTTGAACATAGCATATATATGAGGATCAACGTCATCCTCTGCTTGCTGACCTTGACTTCTGACTGATCGGGGTTAGTCCATTTCCTCTTCTGAAGTGACTGAGTGTGCAACGCCTTCAACTGATGAGGTTTTCTTTTCGGACCTTGTATAAACCATCGAGTATCGCAAATGTTCTCTTGAATATTACTGATGCTCTCTGCAGGGCAGAACTGATGGTTAGGTTTCTGAAGGAAATTTGGTTTGGAGGAAAATATTTGTTGAGAATTTTGGTAGACAATTGAAATAATATCCCATTACTAGGGATTGAGTCGTCGCTGGGATTACGACAATTGCGTTGCTATTCTTTGCAAGATAAACAACTGAAAATATGCCTTGTTACCTAGGCGAGGTCGTCAAACCAATGTAAAATAAAGGAATTTTTATAGAGAGGAAAAAACATGATTTTATCAATAATACACTTGACAGAGGGGAGGGGGACAGACAATTTTCCACCACTCCAGATAATCAGAAGATACACGAGGACCAGGAAAAATAGTAAGACTGACAAAAGAATCCCAGCCATGTCTGGCAGAATGGTATGCTCCGGACCACTGATCTGATGCGAGGTTGAATTCTGGCAGAACCCCTGCTAGTGGACGAATCTCTATGCGCTTCTGCCTCTGAGAGAACTGCCTGACACACCGCTCTGCGCAGAAAAAGGGCCCAAGTAGTCTGAATCGCTTGCCATAAGCATAAGTGTATCTGGGAGGTGATTCCTGGCGATCAAAGTAGTCCCATACGACCTCTTCCTCCTGGAGGTTGTCGATCAAGAACCGGTATCGTGCAACTGGAAGAAGCTTCTCTCCATTGTATCTAAATGAACTGGCCCGGGTGGACACATGCCGGAGGAACCAAGACTGCAAGGCATAGGTGCACCCTTCGACTAGGATCGACTCTCCGAGTGCGAAACGAGTCAACCCTCGGTATAGAAAGGCGAGTGCGGCCATGGCTATTGAGAGGCGGCTGGTCTGTCGACTTCCCCATCTCCTTAGAAGCTGAACTATTCTGATATCCATGTAATTTCGTCCGTCGGGAAAGAAAGCCAATCCCACCGTGCACAAAACCATCGCATGCTGAATTCTTTCTTGAGCTGTCCTGTACAACGAGCTGACTTCTACGAATGTCCCATACTGTCGGTAGATTTCGTGCAGATCCACCTATTCGTTTCCATCCTCCTCTATCAATGGCCAAGACTTGCGTCCTGTCATGCGAGCTAAGGCATCCTTAGGGTCCAGACCCTTAATATTAATCAGAAACTGTTTCTTCAATGGATCTCCAGGCTGACCGGCTGGCTCGAGCAATCCCATAATCTCTGAAAATTCATCCATCAGTACTGTCATCTCGCCCCACGGGAACCAGAAGGTAGAAGTGCTCGGATTCCACCGCTCTGCTAGTGCATGGATCAAGTTGCCATTGACTGTCTACTTTCCCACTGCGGACGCCAGTTCCAATCCACACTCGTCCAGATGGTCCGGAAACATACGAGAGAAGTTCTTGAACCATGAATAATACCACCGGGGAAAGAAGGATCCGGTGCTGAGGACTGGATATTCGGGAAGACGTTGTCTCACCTCGTAGGAGATGTGACCCTCAGGGAAGACTGAATCAAGCTGACTGAATGCCATCAGAATAGACTGGAAAACATGGAAAATTTGGAATAAGACTTGGAAAATACAGGAATTTTGAGGAAAATGCAGGCAGGATAAAAATAAAGCAGGAAATTCGAGATCCAGAAGACAGGAAAGATGGGAAATCACCTGGAGTTTTGAAGAAAATGGAGGAATTTTATGAAAATCGTCCAGGGTTTAATGAAATATAAGGAAGTATTTTATAAAATGAAGTGTTTTAAAAATCGTCCAGGATTTAAAACATAGACAGTACATGGACATGGACTGGGGAATTTTGAAAAATCGTCCAGTATTTTTAGAAAATATGACTATAACATATTCAATCACATTCTGCACAAACAAGTATGCACATACAGCATTCCCTAAAAGCTGACTCTAGATGCACAAATTTTGAAATAGCTGTAGGACCTTAATCCTAACTCTAAGGTTCAGATCAACTGTATCCAATCCAGTTATGCCTATATACTCAAGCCAAGGCTCGATGTACGTGGCATAAAATCAATTTCTCCGGTTCTAGGTTCAAGTTTTCCAACATCCTTGAGCACCTGTCGATATACGTTGGACTATGGCCCTTGGTACGTGGCAGGGGGGTTTTCACCCAAATAAGTGGCCCAGTTGTGAGGCTCTGTCCCGAACTATGGTTCTGGAAGAGAGCCCAGCAACGTGAAGACCGGGACAATATAGGTGGGGTGGTTTTTGAAAACATGAGCACATGCAATCAAATCAGAAGGCTCTAAAACCTAAAGAGATAGAGATTTTGAAAATTTTGAAGAAGCAAACATTGTTTTTATACAATTCCTAAATTGAGGAGTGTTGTATTAGACCTAAGTCTATGTGAGCATGAATAATTCTCCTCAATATGGTCCTACCAAACCATACCTAGTCTATATGCATTCCATGTCAGTTGGGTTCAAGTCTAGGCTCCTAGGTTCACATGATAGCATAAATTAAAAGTTGACATTCCATGGAAATCGATTTTGACAATTTGAACTAAGTAGAGCATTAGATTGATCAGGCAAAGACAGGTCCCATCTCGGTCGCCAAACCTGTTATCATCGCAAAATTTTAACTTTTTGCGAATCAAACTGACCTTTGAAAAAGTTTTTGAAAATAACTCGCCTCCGTTTTAAAATGCGGGAAAATTCCGTAGAATGGGACTCGCCTGTCGGTACGAGGTTCAACCGTTCCTGCCACCTTTAACAGGGGTAATTGAACCAAGGATCAATCTTATGCTCTACTCTATTCAACTTGTCTAAATCATATTCTAATTTCTAAATGCACATAGAATCAGGCATGTGCTATGAATTTTCAGAAAATGCACATTTGAAAACATGATGTTTGCTTTGAATGATTGAAATATTTAGAATAGGTATCACATGGAAAATCGTGAATTGGGATTTGAAATATACTTCTAAGAGAAATAAAAATCGATTTTGAGAAATTCTTGACATTTGGTGAAAATCGACTCTGAGAGACTTGGTTTCTCTGAATTCAAACTTTGAAATTGAAATTCTAACTTAGAAAATTTGAATTTGGAACTTGGGAAATACTTGAAATATCCTTTGAAATTCAATGTCTTTGGGAAAATCGATTTTGCTATAAGACTTAGGAGATTTTGAGAAAATGAACTTCTTTGAATTGAAATTTGAATTGGAATTGGCAAATGCATGAAATGAATGAATATGATTTTGAGGAATTGAGAAATACTTTTTGTATTTTTGAGAAATGCAGTAAATTTTTGAAGTTAGCCTAAGAGTGTAGGCTGAATGTGGCTAATGTGAAGATCATAAATCTAAGTATCATTCATATTCTGACTATAGCCATAAATACAAATTCCACCAAGTTTATAAACTTCATAGAAGCTGGTGCATGTGCCATTCGTGTAGACCATGGTGAATTTGTAAAAATATGCATGAATCATCATCCATCACACATTAACATGATAAAAATAAACTATATGCAATGCAACCTAAGCTAAGCAGGAAATATAAATTCTTATTCCAAAGTTTAATTACAAATTACATCACTATTGAAATTTAAATACATGGAAAATAAAGTCTTCAATGTACCTGTAAAACTAGAAAACTTGTTAATGAATATATGTTGGCTTCTCTAGATTTATCCAACAATATCAGGAAATTGTTGGATTTAGCTAGATATAAGCCTTTTTCTTGATTCCCTTAAATAAAAATGATAAAGTATGAAATAAAATTGAATAAATATGAAAATGGAATTTGAAATTTCTAAATTGTGGTCAAAATGACCAAAATACCCCTAATAACAAGACTATGGCCTTGAAACTAGGGTTTTTAAAAAGATATTTTGATAAAATGCAAGTTTTGAAGTTTAAATGAAATAAACTCAAACCAAATATGCTATGACATGATTAAAAATATGAAATTAGGGTTAGGGATTTCGAAATTTAGGTCAAATGACCAAATTACCCCCGATAGCAAGACTATGGCCTTGAAATCAGGGTTTTTAGAAATAGATTTTTTTTTTGTAAAAACTTAGGTTTTATGCACTAAATGAGATCAAATGAGCACAAAATTAAACCTAAAGCATCCTAATATGATTATGAACATGATTTAACCCTAAAAATATATGCTTATGCACGAAAATCCAACAATATCACAAAAACTGTGATTTTAGCAGTGTTTTTGGATCTTTCAGGAACCCGGTTTTGCAATTTGCTTAATTCAGCCATCAAATGGATTCCAAAATCCATAAAAATTGGTACCTGCACTTGTTATAACCCTAATGTTGAATTGGAATTATAAAAATAATTTTTTGACATTAAATTAATCCGAAAATTGCATTAAACCCTAAAAATATGCTATTTTTGACCTAATTCACCGACCAGTCTCAGTTCAAGACCTGAACCAGGGGTCAAATATCCATGGAAATTTATGAAATTTTACAGAGACTAACTAAGAAGAAAAACAAATATTTCCCAATTTACAGATCGGAAAAATCATCTCCGGTTAGGGAGAAACCCTTCCGGCAATCTGGGCTAAAATATATCACTTTTAACAGGGATTAAAACAGCTATTCCAGATTGAAAATACAAACATAAATAGCAATTCTAAACAAAAATCTTTGAAATTTTATTGGTGAATAGTAGACAGAAAAATAATAATACTCACTTTTTGCAGATCTAAAATCAGATCTGTGGTTTGGGATTTATGACTAACACAAGTCTGATTAGGGTTTTGGTAAACCCTAACGAGTTTTAAATTTAAAAACAGATTCTCTGAAAGGGAAAAAATAATAAACAGTAATCAAAAAATCCGAACATTTCACAGAAGACAGATCTGCTCAATGTGAATCCATAGCACTTTACAGATCTAAAATCGGATATAAGATGAGAGAAATATCATCACAGCAAGTTACCTTCTTGATTTTAACCACGATTTTAAAGCTTTAAAAACCCGATTTGATGTCTGATTTTTTTGACAGGGTTTCCGAGATCCAAAACCTCTTATTTTTCTACAATAACTCAATAACTCATGCATGCATCACATATAAAAAATTCAGAAATAAACAATGAGTGCTTCAATCCAAAATAACATCATCTTTACTGTTCTAAACCTAAAACACACAGAAATTTAAGAAACTTGAAAAACCATGCATTAACTAATGTAAATAAATAAAATAAACCATAAAACAGTAAATAAAAATTATTTTTATGCTGTAGAACGTAAAACAAACATGAATAAACCATGAAAATAAATTAAAAACAGGGAATCAATGGCTGGAATTTGATATCACCTTTAAAACATAGATTTAACCCATTAAAAAGGGTAAATCATATATTTTATTGGTTAATAATATAAAGAACCATATTAAAATCAATTCTAATGGATTAAAATCCCTGTAAATCACCCAAAATAGGGTTAGATCACCTTCTTGGATCGTTCTTGCTGATTCTTGATGGTTTTTGAGGTTGAATCCATGGTTTAATCCATGAAGAGGATGACACCAATGGCTAAAATTGATTTAAAACATGAAAAAGTATTAAATAAAACTAAAAAATATTAAAAATATTACCTTGGTGCTTGCAGCTGCAATGGAGGAAGGTGGAGGTGCTGGAGAGGAGAGAGAGGCCACGAAAATTTGAGAGAAAAGAGCCCTCCTTTTGGCCCCCCTTAGGTCCCTTTTTATAGTTTTTCAAAAAGTCACTTAATTAGGGTTAATTAAGAGGTTTTTCATTTTTTAGGACTCTTTCTAATAAATCCACTAAAGGCAACGATTTTTTGTGGTTTTCTAACCTAGGTGGGACTCTAATTAATCCCTAATTATCCCCTAACTAAACCTAGAAAACCCCCAAATGTGATGCCACTTGGCATCTTTCACATTTGGGTTTTTAAAACACCTTTAAAAACATTTAAAAACACTAGTTTTAAAAACTAATTTTCAAAATGAGTTTTCAAAATGGTTTTGACTCTTCTAAACCTCTAACACTAACCAAGACATCAACTAACCCTAGTCTAGCCCTGACTTACTCGAATATGGCGCCACCCCGAGTGGGCCCTACTTGAGTTTTTCAAAAAGTGATTTTAAAACTTGAAATTTAAGGAGTTTTCAAAAGATTTTCAAAAGTAAACTTAAAATTAGGATTTTTGAAATGGCATAAGGTCCTAACTGAGTTATAATTCCTCTGGATATGGTGCCAACTGAGTGGGCCCACATCGAATTTTGAACATTTTTGAAATAAACACTGAAAATGGCTTTGAAAAGGGGTTAAAATTGACATTTGAAATTCAAGATCTTTGAAAATAGGGTCTCAAGCGAACTGGAACTCCGGGTTAGAGTCCTGAACTCTTAGGACTCTGAGATTTTAGATTTTAAAAGCCAAATGAAAGAATTTTCAAAAGATTTTATCAAGAAATGATGAAATAAGTCAGAAAACACAGTCAGGGTTAGACTCCTAACTCGACCGAACTCTAAAATAGAGTCCTGAACTAACTGGACTCTGTAAAATGACCTAAATTTCGAAAACAAACGAAAAAGATTGAGAATGGAAGTAAAACAGACTTAAAAACAGACTCCTGACCGAATCAGGACTCTGAGACAGAGTCATGATCGGACTGAAACTTTCAAAATTTTGAGAAATTTGATGAATAGAGGAATTCAGAAGCGACACCACCTCAATGGGTCTCATCTGTAAATTGAAATTGATTAAAATTTGAATTTGAAATGAATCCAGATTGTTTCCTTGAGAAAATATTTCGAAATATAAAGTCCTGGGGTTGGAAAATGACAGAGTATTGAATAAAAACCCAGGTTTTGAAATTGATTTTGAAATAAAAGCTTTAAAATTCAAATATGGATTGAATGTTTTGAAAACAGGAGTGTTGGATCTCGAAAATGAGATGCAATGACATGCAATGCTATGCAATGACATGCAATGCTATGCAGAATACATGCAATGACATGCAATGATCTGTAGTGACTTATGAAATGGACAAACACTGGATGAGGGTGAAAATTTGGGGTGTTTACAATAACCTGAGTCAAAACCCACACCACAACCAACGCCTCTCTCCGAGGATCAATACGTGGTGATGGATCTTTTTCCTTCCTCTTCTTCTCTCTACTCTCTCTCTCTTACTTCTTCTCTCTCTACATGTTGCACACAACCACTCTGCTCACAACACTCTGCTCTTCTCTCACCAGCACACAACCACTGCACTCCTATTTATAGATGGCATAGAATCTTCTAGATGTGAACATTCTAGATGTGAGCCTTGTAAACTCATTTCAGAAACCGAAGATGTTTTGACCCTTCAACTTCCTACATTAATGGGAAGTGGGTGGCTATTCCACTTTCCCACATCATTAATGGAGGGATAGGATTGGCCCTTCAACTTCTTTTGCATTAATGGGAAGTAGTTGGTGGCTATTCTACTTTCCCACACCATTAATGAGGGATAGGTCTGAACCCAACAGTCTCCCACTCCAGCCGAAGGGGATACTCTAATTCAACTAATCAACTGGAGTCCAAGCCGGCCAGCTGCCGACATGTATTTTGTTTCTCCATCGTGGAGATCTTTGTAAGATAAAGTAAATTTTTCTCAAACACATCTCGGATCCAATGATACCTGATATCTATATGCTTTGACTTTGAGTGAAAACTTGGATTCTTGGCAAGATGAATGGCACTCTGATTGTCGTAGTATACCAAATTACTCTAAACCCAACTCCTTCAAGAATCTTTTCATCCATAGCATCTCTTTGCAAGCTTCTGTAAGAGAAATGTACTATGCCTCAGTAGTAGGCAAAGCAATACACCTTTGCAATTTTGACTATCATGATACAGCTCCCCCTAAAAAAGTGAGTACAAAACCCGATGTAGACTTTCTCGTATCAATATCTCTAGCAATATCTGCATCTGTGTAACCTGTCAAGACAGGTGGTCAATCTCCAAAGCTTAAACAAACTTTGGAGCTCCCTCTAAGATATCTAAAGATCCACTTTACTGCTACCCAATGCTCTTTTCTTGGATTTGTAAGAAATCTGCTAGCAACAACTACTGCATATGCGATGTCTGGTCTCGTACATACCATCGCGTACATCAAACTTCCGACTGCTGAAGCATAAGAAACTTTCTTCATTTTCTTCTTCTCCTCATCACTTGATGGACTCTGCTCTGAGTTCAGCTTAAAGTGACCTGCAAAAGGAGAACCAACTGGCTTTGCATTATTTATACTGAATCTATCCAACACCTTCTCGATGTACTTCTCCTGTGATAACCATATCTTCTTGGTTTTTTTATCACGAGAGATCTGCATGCTCAATATTTCTTTTGCTAGCCCCATGTCCTTCATTGTAAAGGTCTTACTCAGTTCCTTTTTGAGCTTGTCAATTATAGACATATCTTTTCCAAGGATAAGCATATCATCAACATATAACAAGAGGATAACAAAATTCTCACCGAACCATTTTATGTAGACACAATGATCTGAAGCTGATCTTTTGTATCAATTTTCAGCCATAAATGAATCAAATTTCTTGTACCACTGTCTTGAAGCTTGCTTCAGCTCATACAAGCTCTTTTTTAACCTGCATACAAGATTTTCTTTACCTTTGACTTTGAAGCATCGTTGTAATGCCCCAAAAATCCAGGACTTGTAACTTTTTTAGAAAAGTTTAGAAACATTTGAAATCATACAATAATCAGAGTTTAAATAATACTTCAGCGGAAAATGATATTTTTAAAACCACAAGTCAATGGATCTTGAGCACATTACAGCGTAAACTTTCTTTTTGTCAAATCCCGCACAACCATTGAAATCAAATGGTTTAGAAACAAAGTTTCAATAATTGAGAATTCATTTGTTGAAACCAAGAAGAAGCTTACTAAAATAATTTTATTAACTCACGGTTTAATAAAAGAGAAATTTTGAAACACACTTTATACCAAATTTACCAACATGTCCTCAGGAGCGAAACGTCAGGGAAAGAGCTCTATCTTGACCTCATCACGCCATCGTGTCATCGCAGACTGTATTACCTATCCAAAACCTGCCCATAAAATGGGTCAGTTTCACTAAAAACTGGTAGGTGCACAGACAGGACAATATTGAACATAATTAAGCAGAATAATTTAATATGTCAAGTAGATAGGCAATTATATAGCAATTTAATTTCAACAGATTCACAGAGCAACGATCATGAGCACAATGCTAAAATTATTACAAGCATTTTATTGGCACAAGTAGGTTAACTATTACAAGCAAAGCACTGCACAAGAAAGTTAACTAGCAAAATACAATGCTTCATCAACCACACACACAATTTCATAAGTATTGAACCTGTTGTACACTATAACTTTCACACGTGCATGATTGAACACATTGTGTGATCGGATTTAAATTATGTTTCGATATTAACTGGCCAAGCGGGTACGCACAAGGCACGACTCTAGAAACAACCTAGACTGATCTGGGGGTTTATTATGCTATGTATTTTATGATAACCCGGATAGCTGACTGAGTCCGCACCTAAGGGGACGGTCGGTGACCAAGAGAGAAATCCCCAAAGCAGCATAAACAATGGATGCATCCCAAACATGGAGAGCTACCACCTAGGATAATTATGGTAGTCTCATTCCCCTAACTCCGATGACTGGGGAAGCTGAGTCTTTTGCTCGTAACTGCCATTAATGGCCTATCCATCGAAGTTTTGTACCTTCCTGTCATCTCTCCTGACAGGAGTCAGCGATTCGAATGAGTACATCAGGGGTAGTTAACTGAAGACTCATTCTACATACTCTGGTCTTTCGACCAACTCGAGTATCTTGCCGGTGAAGGCGAAAACATCACTTATTTAGGTGATCACAACATTTTGTTATTTGCACTCATCGAGGTTGCCATAACCTACTCATCCAATCATCGCAACGTAAGAAGACGTACTTGTCAAAAAGTACGGTCGTACATGTCATAAGTACGACTACGATGAAAGGGATATGGTTTCACAAAAGAAACCCCAACAGATATTATCTGCAAAAGAATTAATACAACACAGCCTGGCAAGATAAGTCTTGAATTCACTTCAACAACATTTTTCATATTTCAATGGTGCAAGGTCATCTCGGATCTCTCGTCCGATCAACAAAGTACTTAACATGTTATGCATGTCTAAAAGTACGCTATACTGAACAAGGAAGGTGTGTGGGCTTCTCAAAAGGAACACCCAACACACAACTTCATAACGATCCAAAGAATATAAGAGTGCTCATTTGGCACGATTCATCCTTAAAAGCCATAATGCCACATTAAGTCATTCACGCAAGGCACAACACTATCAATCTTACATCCAAAATTTATCTTAGTATCGACATGTGACACTAGATTGATAAATACAGAATGGGTCCTTCAACAGAACCCCACTCATTCATATGCTTATACCCTTGATCGGGGTTATTCGAATTGGTCGCAACTCGAATCGGGGTTATAAAATATTTCTCCCAAGTGTGCGGACTTGGGAGGACTCAAATGCAACTTTGACATCCTGCGAGGATTAAAACTTAACTTTGCAAGAGCTGTGCCATTTGAAGAGTACTGGGTTCTGTTATCGTCGCGAAATTTTTCCCCCGTCTTCCCTTCCTTGCGGAAGAGAAAAAGGAAGGAAACGCTTTCGCAATTCAAACTTTGACCGGATTTTGGAAATTGTTTTGAAATACTCGCCTCCGTTTTTGAAAATTGCGGGAAAATCCATGGGATGGGGCTCGACCTGTCGGTACGAGGTTCGACCGTTCCTGCCGCCTTTAACAGGGGTAATCGAACCAAGGACCAAAACTATGCTTGACTTAGCGAAATTATCAAAGTTATGTTCTATCCTAAATGCACAGAGAATTCAGGCATGTGCTATGAGATTTTGGAAAATGCAGCTTGGGAAAATATGATGTATGCTTGGAAAATATTTGGAGTTGAAAAGATTCTCTCAGGAAAAAGCTGAAAGTCAATTTCTCAGGAAACTCAGATGAAAAAGGGTTTTGAAATCCCGAGAAAGTTCATAAAGACTTGGGAAAATCATGAATGGTTGAAAATCCTGGGAAAATGGAAGTGATTCTTGAGAAAAGATGAACCTTTTGAAAAAGGAAACACTTCTTAGGAAAACTTGGACTTTGAGAGTTTTCTTAGGAAAAGGATGGAAATTCATTAGAAATCCCTTGTGAAAAAGGAAAATTGGAACTTGGGAAGTTGAAAACCTGAGAATCTTAACCTTGAAATACTTGGAAATCGATTTTGACCTTGAGAAAGGTTGGAAAACTCTTTTGAATCTCTTAAGAAAATGTCATTTTCCAGGGAAAAGTGTGGAGAAACTTGTCTTTGGAAAACCGATTTTGAAAGTCCTTAGAGTTTCTTGAGAAATCGATTTCTTGAGAATGAAGTTTACTTGAGAAAATCAATGATTTCATGATGCAAATGACATGAGTGAATGAATGCACTTTGAAAAGATTTTCTAAGGAATTGGTTGGAAAAATGTGCATTAAGTCCAAATAAATCCTTCACATATTCTGACTGTGGCCATGAATATGTTCAGAACTTAGTTGATTTGATGCACATGATTTTGAAAACTTTGGAAATATGATGTGCATTTTAAGATAGCCTAAGAGTGTAGGCTCAATGTGACTAGTAGAAAGATGACGGATCTGGGTCTCGTCCATATTCCGACTAGGGCCGTAAATATGGATCCCACCGAGTCCATCAACTCCCTAAGAGTTGGTGCACGTGCCATTCGTGAACATCCATAGTGCTTTTGAAATAAAATGCATGAATCATAGAAACAGGATATTGCATAAATTCAAACTATATGATATGCATCCTAGTCTAAGCAGAAAATTAAATCTCTTATTCCAAAGTTTACATTATTACATCACTAAATAAAGGAAATAAAAGAAATTTGCAGACTTCAGCTCCTTCTTTGGAATGTCCCTGCCAAGCTTGAAATAAAGTTAGCTCAAATATGTGGGTTTTTCCAAGATTTTCCAATAATATTATGAAATTATTGGATTTAATTGGATATAAACCCTATGATCATGCTTCCTTGATATTTGAAATGATGTAAATGCAGGGAATTCAGTGGAAAACAGTTTGAAATTCGGAATTGGGGTCAAAATGACCAAAATACCCCTAAAATTAAAGTTACATCTTTAAAATCAGGGTTTTTTGAAGGAAAACTTAGTAAAATTGGGATTTCGAAATTCAAATTGAATTCAATGATGATGAAATGCAGTATGACATGCTGCTAAACACATTAGGACTGTAAAATCAGAATTTGGCATTTTGCAATTTACTCAAAATAACGAATTTCGTTTGTTTTTCACTTGGATCCGAGTCCTGCGGGACCCTGTTTTGGTATTGTGGCTAATCCGAACCTCAAATGGATTCCAAATTGCACCAAATTCGGTATGAAACATCTACTTACTCTGATAAACAGCCTAGAATGCTAAAAATCACGAAATGATATGATTTAAATGCTACAATTCAAAGAAAGTCCTAAAATGGTGGATTTTGCCTATGGATCCGAACCAAATGCAATGTCTAATATGATAATGCAAGATTTACACCATGAAAACTTCTGATATTTTTCAGACTGCTAAAAGACCCGAAATTGAACATTTTTGGTTTTTACAGCCTCGGGATTTGAGCCATGGTGAGTTCAATAACAGGGATTTAGTTCTGACAGAGGTAAAAATCACCCTAATCTGATGTAAAATGCCAAACAAATATAAAACAGCCATGGAAATTTATGAAATTAATCAGAGCTATGCACTACACCTACATGAACAACTTTTATGTTTATGACTTCGGTATTTGATCAACATAAACACATAGAAAAATATAACTATTCCTGCCTAAACTAACAGAACAGACAAATGTAGCAAAACCAGAGACTGACAAAAAAAATCGGAAGCAGGTATCAACACTGTTTTAAAAATCACAGGCTTTTAGATGCAAATAGAGGACATCTCGGACACAATTTTCACTTTTTATAGTTTTGGATTTGGAGCAACACACAAAGAGAAACCATAGCCCTATGTCGATCCAAGATCTCAGAGGCCCAAATTAGGCTCTGACACGTGTCCTGAACTCTCGGATTTTTGTCAGATATAAAACAAAATCAGACAAATCTGAAAAAATCATATTAAAAACTAGACATTCTCCTGAGTTCAGAAAATTTTTCGGATCGAAAATCGGATCTTCCATGAGGGATATCTCAATTTTACAAATCGGCAAATGATTTTCAAAACGCATCCCGGGTGACAAAACCCGACTTGCCATTTTGAATGTTTACCGCAGTAAACAAATTCAAATGCCTCCGAATTTTTGGAAAAATTTTAGGAACACCTAAGGGCGCATTTCGTGATTTTTTTGGGATTTTTAATAAAAAATAAATGCATGAAATGACGTGTGGACTGACTGACAAAAACAGAGACCTACTGAAAATAAGCAGAATTGAAATAAATGCTAAATTAATCCTAATTAATTCATGAAATATACTAAATGAATGAAATAAAATGCAAATTAAATCTAGCTAACTACATGCATGTTAAAAATCATCAAGGAAGTATAATTATGTATTTTTATATATGTCGTTTTATGAGAATAGCTCAATCCATCCCTCGGATGAGCTCTTTCTTCAAACGACAACACGAATCAAACCAAAAGAATTATCATAGTAAAATCAATAGGAATGGAGGCTTACCTTGTGTTCTCCAGCGGTTTTGGAACTACCAAAATGAGTGGCTACCTTGATAATGGGCTCCAGAGGGGCGTGAATCCAGAGGAAACCAAGAAAGAATGAAAATAGAATTCTGAAGTTCAATTCTCAAACAGGGCTCTCAGAGTGAAAATGCTAAATCCAAAAGAAGCTCCCCTAGGCTGGGCATGGGGCCTTGTATTTATAGAGATTTTTGGAAAATTTTGAAATTCAAAGAAGCTTAATCTGAGCCCTCCATGTGGCGCCATCTCAGAGGGAGTTGTCTTGGAGTTTGAAATTCAAATTCTGCTTTATTCTGGAAGGAGGAGAGACTTCCATGTGGCGCCATCTCAGAGCATCCACATTGCCATGTGTCAGAAGGTAGGAGCAGAGAAAGCAGAAGACGCCACCTCAAAGGGGTTTGAATTCTACTTTTTCTGATGAAAGGAGAGACTGACATGTGGCGCCATCTCAGAGCATCTTCATTGACATGTGTCAGAAGGAAAGGCAGAGGATTCAGATGGTGCCACCTCAGAGAGAGTTTGAAATTTAAATTTCTGCTTTTTCTAGAGGAAAGGAGAGACTGCCATGTGGCACCACCTCAGGGTGGCTCCTACAATGACATGTGGCAAGAGGGAGGAAAATGGACACGTGGCACCATCTCACACAAAATAGAAAAGGTGAAGTTCAGGATTTGCGCCACCTTAGACTGGAGTTTGAACATTTGAATTCTAGCTTTCTCTGAAGAAGGCAGAAAGTGACATGTGTCACTTGCTTTTTCTGAAGAAAGCAGAGAGAGACACGTGTCCCTTGCTTTTTCTGAGAAGAGCAGAGGGTGACATGTGTCACTTGCTTTTTCTGAGAAAAGCAGGGAGTGACATGTGTCTTCTACTTTTTCTAAAGGAAGCTGGAGATGACATGTGTCATCTACTTTTCTGAGAAAAATAGGAGGGAGACATGTGTCCTCTGCTTTTTCTGAAAGGAGCAGAGATTGACACGTGTCGCTTGCTTTTCCTGAGGAAAGGAGAGAGTGACATGTGTCACTTGCAAGAGACATAATTCAAATGGTGCCACCTCAGGGGAGACAAGTTTTACTTTTTCTGAACAGGACAACACATGACACGTGGCATCTCATGGTGACCTTGGAATGACACATGACACAGGATGAAAATGGTAGACATTGACACGTGGCATAAAATGAAGAGGATGACTAATGACATGTGGCGGCATCTTAAGGTGGCCCCACACTGACACGTGTCAAAGGATGGCAGAAGAGAGAAGGTGACATGTGGCGCAGGATGGATAGGGTGACACATGGCAGATAAATGGGATGACACGTGGCGGCTCCTTAGGGTAGCCCCACCCTGACACTTGGCATGGAAATGGGAGGAGAGAGAAAAGACAAGTGGAACCAATCCAGGGGACAAGGCTCCTATATTTTTGGGTTTTTCAAAATTCAAATTTTCAAAAGGAAAGCTTGTGTGACACCACCTCAGTGTGGGTCCCACATTGCTTCTTTATTGAAATAAGGATAAAACAACAACTTCTTTTTGGAATTTTCATAAAATCTGGACTAATGGGCAAAACAGGAATTTTGAAAAGAGTTGGCCCTTGTAGGGCGATTTTGTAAAAGAAAGATATTTGAAATTGTCAAAAGGGCAAGATCTGAGGTGAAATTTATTGAAAATTATCCAGATTGTTTTCCTGAGGAAATATTTTGAAATTCAGAGCCCTAGGGGTAAAATGGGAAGAATTGATAATTTTGAAGACCCAGGGTTTTGAAATCAATTTTAAAAATAGTTGAAATTCTAATCTTGATTGAAAATTTTGAAATCAAGAGTTCTGGACCTCGAAATGACATGCTGTGCAGTGCAGTGATTTGAAATGCTCATGCAATGATATGCAATGTCATGTCTTATGAAATGCAATCTTGAACCAAGACTTGGAGCTGTCTGTCTCCTGTCAGGAATAAATTTTTGAACATCTGAGTTAAAATTAGAGAAATTTTGAGAGTTTCAGATGAAATTTAGACTTTTGCAAGGTTCGAGCTCAGAAAATGACCATTTTGCCCTTCGACGATTTCAGAGGTTGAATGATGATGTTTGGTGGAGATGTAGGGGAGGTGAGTGAAAATTTGGGGTGTTTACAGATGCCCCTCTTTGCTACTAAGCCGGCTTGTGGACGAGCTTAGTGGCAAAGAAAACACACCAAATTTGGGCTATATGAAAAAATGCCCCAGTTAGAAGGATCTGACTGGGTGTGAAGAAATTTGCCCGAGGAAGATGGTAGATATGAAACGGAGAATGAAGAGGAAAGATTTGCTCTGTGAGAGCAAAGTTCGGGTTTATGCCCTTGACCTGGATGGGACAAAAATACCTCGCATGGAACGAAGCTCAGGTTTTGACCCTTGACCTGATTGGGGAATGGAATATCTCATCGAAATGAGACTCAGGTTTGTACCCTTAACCTGATCGGGCGGAAAATGAAATACCTCTTTGAGGCTCAGGTTTATACCCTTATCCTGATCGGGCAGAAAATAAAATACCTCTTTGATTGAGGCTCAGGTTTGTACCCTTATCCTGATCGGGCGGAAAATGAAATACCTCATCAAATGAGGCTCAGGTTTGTACCCTTATCCTGATCGGGCGGAAGATGAAATACCTCTTTGATTGAGGCTCAGGTTTGTACCCTTATCCTGATCGGGCGGAAGATGAAATACCTCTTTGATTGAGGCTCAGGTTTATACCCTTATCCTGATCGGGCGGAAGATGAAATACCTCTTTGATTGAGGCTCAGGTTTATACCCTTATCCTGATCGGGCAGAAGATGAAATACCTCTTTGAATGAGGCTCAGGTTTATACCCTTATCCTGATCGGGCGGAAGATGAAATACCTCTTTGATTGAGGCTCAGGTTTATACCCTTATCCTGATCGGGCAGAAGATGAATGGAATCCTCGAAGGAAGAGACCATGATGGAACCTTCGGATTTTGCACAGTAAATCCGACAGGTGTTTTGCAAAAGGAAGGAAAATGGGGTCCCTAAAGCTTGAAAAGGGATTGGTTTTGGGCGTCTTGTTGCTGAGACTAAAATCAGCTTTTGAAATTGCCTTTTGCGAGAAATGATTGGTGGTTCGACCTCGAACCGAAATGGGACTGTCTATGGTGGGACAGTGGGGACATAGGGAAGTGTGCAATCTGAGAGTTCATGCTCTCAAAGAAGGGAAGGAATCAAGTCCTTAGGAGGGATTTAAAATTGGTGTCAGGATGCATCGAAAACGGACATCAAGCTCTCACTTCACGTCAGGATAGCTAGAAAATATTGTCAAAATGTTGGAAATTTTGCTGTTGATTCAAAATTTTTGAAAATGTTGCACATTTTTGCAAAGATATTCTTTCTTTTCTACCCAAAGCATTACCTCCAAATAAGGTTCACTTCGTAGAATCAAGATTTAGCATCCAAATTGCTTGCGATTGACCTTCTTCAAGGAAGCTATCAATTTCCTTGATATGAACAGGGAAGAGAATTTTGATATTGTGAAAGCAATTGATGAAAGAGTATTGATAATAGAATTTCACAAATTTAAAGAGGATTCTTGATAGATCTGGAAGTTTGATATCCTGAGAGCTCTTCTCATGATAGTCTTTCTGCACTCTTTTGGCTCTTCTTTGAGTTTTTTGGCTATGTTCTCCTTCATTTTGGAAATGCTCTTACTTTTTTTTTCTCTTTCTTTTTCCTCTCTTTCTCTCTTTTGGGAAGGGTACGTCACAAACTCCTTCATCTTGGAGATGTTTCGATCCTTCTTGGGCGATGGGTTTGGAGATCTTTGGGTGATAGCTGAAATTAAATATCTTTTAGGGATTGTCGAGAGGTTCATCGCATCTGCCTTCATCTCGACAGTGCTTTGGACTTTCCCTGGAAGGATCCGTCACAAACTCCGTCATCTTGGAGATGTTTCGAATCTTCTTTGGCCCCGGGGGTCTACTCGCCTAATTTGCCTTCATCTTGACGACAGGTGAGAGATCCCTTTTGCGGATATTTAATTGCGGCTTAGGTGATTTTGAGGAAAGGGGGCTTGGGTAAATGCTCTCTTTTCTAGCGCTCAGGATATTTCCACTGCCTTGTCTTTACAAGAATAATCCTTAAAGATGTGCCATAACTGCAATCAATATCAATCATCTATGACTTTTCAATAACATTGAATCTTCTTTTCTGACCATATCGAGGACTTATCCTTCCTCCCTTTGGTTGGCCAATAGAAAGAATTTGAAGTTTGAATCCCTTTTCGCAAAAGCTTCACTCTTTTGGAAGTGATGCAGAAGGTAAATTGAGATAGAGATTAGTGCAATAAAAGATTCTGGAATCAACAATTGATTGACAAATTTGACAAAATTTTCTTGAAATTCTTGGTGAAAGTGAGTATTTGAAATCCGGCTCAATACATCCATGACGAAAATTCTCCTCTCTTTTCCCCCAAAAAGAGAGAATCAGGCTTAGCCCTTACCTGAATGGGAAATGGGAAATACTCCTCTCTTCCCTAAAGAGGAGGTGTTTGCAAAATGAACTTTCGAAGAGAAATTGAGCTTTCGTCAAAGCTCCCTAATATTAGGCTTCTCTTATGGAAAGGGGGCCGATAATAGTGAGGTCTGAAAATTGGGTCATGAAAGGAACGAGTCCATCACACTCTCCCTGCAAAGAGGGTCTTTCATGACGAAGATGGCCTAGTATGAAATTGGGGAGTCACAAGAAAAACGAGTCTCCGTCGAGCCTCTCCCTTAAAAAGGGTTCCTCGTGTGAAATTGGAAATTGTTTTGCAAACGGTTCACAAAGACGCGAGTCCCTTCAAACTCTCCCTAAAAAGGGGCTAAGTGAACGAATTGGATAGCATGCGAAAAGAACGAGCTCCCTCGAACTCTCCCTAAAAAGGGTCTCTCGCAAGAGAAAATGATTTGAAATTGGATATTGCGATTTGATTGACTCAAAGGTCGAAATTGGAAATTGGAAAATTGGTTGTTGAGGATTGAATGACCCAAAGGTCAAAATTGGATGACCTGACGGTCGAAATTGAGAATTGATTTGACCAAAAAGGTCGAAATTGAGAATTGGTTGACCGAAAGGTCGAAATTGTGTGACCCGAAGGTCGAAATTGAGAATTAATTTGACCAGAGGTCGAAATTTGGAAATTGATTGACCCGAAGGTCGAAAATTGGAAATTGGTTGACCCGTAGGTCGAGAATTGGAAATTGGTAATTGAAATTGAGAATTGGAAATCGGGTGACCCAGAGGTCGAAATTGAAGAATTGCCTGATTTGAGGACTTAAATTGAAATTTGGAGTGCAAAATGTCAAACTTGAGCAATTGACAGACTTTGATGATTGAAATGACTTGGATTAATCAAAGGAGAATGATGAGTTCGAGTCAGAGCTCGAATAAAATAGAGATCACGAGTCGGGACCCAGATCAGCAAAAGAAAATGAAGAGCTCGCATTTGAGCTCAAATAAGATAATGAGATCCGAGTCGGAACCCGGATCAACAAAGGAAAATGAAGGACTCGAATTAGAGCTTGGATAAGATAAGGAGATCTCGAGTCGGAACCCGGATCAACAAAAGAAAATGAAAAACTCGATTCAGGGTTCGAGTAAGGTAATGAGATCACGAGTCGGAACCCGGATCAACAAAAGAGAATGACAAGCTCAAAGAGATCTCGAGTCGGAACCCGGATCTACAAAAAATAAAGATCTCGAATCAAAGCTTGAACAAATAAAGAGATCTCGAGTCGGAACCCGGATCAACAAAGAAAAATGAAGAGCTCGAATCTGAGCTCGAATGAATAAAGAGATCTCGAGTCGGAACCCGGATCAACAAAGGAAACTGAAGAGTTCGAGTCAAGGCTCGAATAAGTTAGAGAGATCACGAGTCGGAACCCGGATCAACAAAGGAAAATGGAGAGTTCGAGTCAAGGCTCGAGTAAAGTAGAGAGATCACGGGTCGAAACCCGGATCAACAAAGGAAAATGATTTGAAAATAAAACCCGAGTCGGAACTCGATTTTCTGAAAAATTGGAATTTTGAAAATGTGTCAGTTTGAGTACTGGATTTTGGAATAATACCAGTACGAGCGCTGGGTTTTGGTTCAGTATTGGTGATGACCTTTGGATCATTAGGAATTGTGAAGGGACGGTTTGTTGAGATCCCAATACCGACCGGATTGTTATTAATGCAATTGAATGCAAATGAATATGAGTTGATGCATATGAATGCACAAGTGCATGAAATAAGGAATTTGTTTATCTTGCCTGCATATAGAACAAAATTTTAAAATGCCCCAGTGTAACTGGGAAAGAAAGTTGGATCATTATTTGAAGGAAACAGGAAGGATTACAAGAGAAGGATAAATGTTTCAAGTATAAAACTTTTTCAAGTGTCGAGGATTAATAGGATCTGGCAATTCTACTCCATCAGCATTGATGAGCCGATATGAGTTTCGGGGTAATGCTTCTTTGACAACATAGGGACCTTCCCAATTTGGCGACCATTTGCCGCCGGGACGATGCTTGAGATAAGCTGTGGATCGAAGTACTAAATCGTTGACTTTGAATCTTCTTTCGATGATAGACTTCGCATATTGCCTGGCTACTCTCTGGCGACAGGATTGAGCATGCTCTGCTGCTTTTAGCCTTCTCTCATCGAGTAAGTCTAGCTGCACTAGTCGCTGCTGCTGGTATTGATCAAGAGGTAATTGCAGAAGTGAAGCAAATTTCAAAGCGGGCTTCTGAACATGTAGCGGCAATACTACTTCTGTCCCATAGACCAGTTCTGATGGGGTAGCATTCGTTGGTGTACGAATGGTGGTCCGATAGGCCCATAGTGCATCGTGGATCTTCTCATGCCAGTCACGGCCTGTTTCCACAGTTCGCTCCAAGATACGAATTAAAATCTTGTTGGTAGCCTCTGCCTGACCATTCCCTTGAGGATAATATGGAGCTGAAAAATGGTGATAGATCTTGAATTTTGAGCAGAATGTCTTCATCTTTTCATTCTTGAAATGACTGCCGTTGTCTGACACAATGTCATGTGGGATGCCGAAACGGCAAAGAATGTTCTTGTGAATAAAAGAGACCACATGTCGGCCTTCAACTGTGCGAAGAGTGATAGCTTCTACCCACTTGGTGAAATATTCTGTTGCGGCAAGGAAGTATTTATGGCCATTTGAAGTTGAGGGAGTGATGGGACCTACGACATCGAAGGCCCACATAGAAAATGGCCATGGAGAGACAACAGACTGTAAATACGTTGCTGGCGCATGGATAGAAGGTGCGTGTATCTGACATTGTACACACTTCTTCACATAATGATAACAGTCTTGTTGCATAGTCTTCCAGTAGTACTCTGCTCTTATGATTTGCTTGACAAGGGTTTGGTAGCCGACGTGACCACCACAGATGCCTTCGTGTGCTTCTCACACGACTTCTTTGGCTTCGTCTTCATCTAAACATCTGGAATACTCTGAACTGAATCCACGACGATAGAGGACATTTGCCAGAATGAAGTATCGAGTAGACATACGCTGGATTGCTCGCTGCTCTTTCTTTGAGAGTTCTGGAGGAAATTCGCCAGTTTCTATGAAAGTTTTGATGTTGTAATACCAAGGCTTCTTCCCTTGCTCAGCCTGGTTTACTTGTTCCGCTGGAATGAAAGCAGGTTGGTCAAGTCTGCCAATTTCAAAAGAGCGACAAGATTCTCCATTCTTGAATGCCATAATGGAGCCTAAACTGGCTAGGCTATCGGCCACTTGATTAAAATCTCTCTTGATATGGAAGAGCTGGAATTCTTCAAATTTGCTGATAAGAGCTGAAACAATTTTCTGATAGGGAAATAGCTTCTGATCTTTGACCTGCCATTCGGCTCGAACTTGATTGACAATAAGTAATGAGTCACTGTAGGCATGTACTCTCTTGACATTAAAGTCTAATAGAATCCTTAGACCTTGAATCAAGGCTTCATATTCAGCCATGTTGTGAGTGCATTGAAAGTCTAGCTTGAGAGAAAATGGAATCATTTCCTTTTCTGGAGTGATTAATAAAATTTCAATGCCTGTTCCAGCCATATTCTTTGAACCATCGAAAAATAAATTCCAGACTGGAAATTGCTGGATATTGCAAATTTGCTCATCAGGGAAGTCATCTTCGGCTTTCACTTCTTCGGCCAGAGGAAAATCCGCCAATTGATCTGCAATTGCTTGGCCTTTGATTGATTGCTGCGAGACATATTCTAAGTCATACTGCATCAGTAAGACTTGCCATTTTGCGACTCGTCCGCTGAGAAAAGGTTGCTCTAAGATATACTTGAGAGGATTGAGTTTAGACAGGATTTTGACCTCTGATGCCAACAGGTAGTGTCTTAGCTTCTGACACATCCATACCAGAGCTAGGCAGGTCTTCTCTATTTGAGAGTATCTCTTTTCATAATCTATGAAAGTCTTACTCACGTAATAGATGGCGTGCTCTATCAGGCTGCCTTCTTTGTATTGCGCCAAGAATCCACCACATGCGACTTGATTAACTGAAATGTATAGCAAAAGAGGTTTTCCCAATTCTGGTGGCTTCAGGATGGGAGGATTAAGAAGATACTTCTTGATTCGATTGCTGACATTCTGGTCCCCATTCGAACTTAACTCCTTTTCTGAGTAAGTGGTTGAAGGGCTCACATCTCATCGCCAAATTGGAAATGAATCGCCGGATTGACTGCATACGTTCTTGAAGGCTACGTAGTTCTTTGAGATTCTTCGGGGGTGGCATATCAATGATAGCCTTTGCTTTGGCTGGGTCAACTTCAATTCCCTTTTTGCTTACCAGAAAACCCAACAGTTTGCCTGATTCGACTCCAAAGACACATTTTTGCGGGTTAAGCCTTAACTTGTAAAGAATAAGTCTTTTAAAGACTTGGTCAAGGGCTTCGAGGTGATCTTCTTCCTCTTTAGATTTCACGAGAATATCATCAACATACGCATCCATGATTTTGCGCATCTGATCGTGAAAGATGACAGCCATTGCCCGTTGATACGTTGCTCCAGCATTCTTGAGCCCAAAAGGCATAACTGTATAGCAAAAAGTGCCCCAAGGCGTAGTAAAGGAAGTTTTTGATTGGTCGCGGGCGGCCAACTTAATCTGATTGTAGCCGGAATATCCGTCCATGAAAGAGAACATGGCATGTCCTGCCGTGCTATCGACTAGAAGATCGATGCTTGGAAGTGGATAGTCATCCTTCGGAGTTGCCTTGTTGAGGTCTCTAAAGTCTATGCAGATCCTTACTTTGCCACTTTTCTTTGGGACGACGACGATATTGGCTAACCAATCCGGGTAGTCAATAGCTCGAATAAATCCTGCTTTGAGCAGATCTTCAAGTCCTTCCTTGACTTGTTGTTCTATTCTGGGATCCATTTTTCTCAGCTTCTGCTTGACTGGCTTAGCATCTGGCTTTAAGACAAGACGGTGTTCGACTAATTTGGGGTCTAAGCCCGGCATGTCTTCATATGTCCATGCGAACACTTCTTCATGCCGCTTGAGAAAATCTGTAAGCCTTTTCTTTTCTTCTGAACTCAGACTGGTTCCGATCTGGAGAATTTTGGGATCTTCCTCTGAACCGATATTGAGACCTTCAATTGGATCTTGTACTAGAGGAGATGGTTCATCCTGCTTCTGAACTGCGGCGAACTCCGGTAATTCCTGAAGAGACTGATCATATTCTGCACAATCATCAGACTGCTTTGCACTCTTGTCATTTCCGGTGCTTGCTTTGATTCTGTGAATTGCTGTCGACTTCTGAAAGGCCTTGGGATTGAGAACGAGCTTCTTGATTGTCCGAGAAGTCATTCTGAAATTTTGGAGAAGAAATTTGGTTCAGACAAATTGGCCTATAGTAAGACAAGCAATCATTTGAAGAGAACCATACATAAAATGGCATTGAATTATAAAATGATGAGACAGACAAAAAGGGAGTAGATGGCATCCGGATAGACAAAGAAACTTGAAATTTTATTGATTGAATTGATCAATGACATTGGTAAAATGAGACATTTATTTGGAAAAGAATAGAAAGGAAATAACAAATGGTCTTCATTGTGCCCCTTTGACAAAAACAGTCTTCCTTGATGAGCTTTCTCCGGAGAACCCCAATCCTGCCCTGTGGGGACGATGTTTCTGGATCATTGGCTCGATGCGGCCATCTTCATTCTTGCCGAGTCCCTTGAAGGGTTGATAGCCATGCTTCAAGAGTAAATCGAATCCCTTTCTTGACTTCATGAATTGAGGGAACAAGGGATGATCCTTAATAGTGCTGTAGTCGATTCGACCTCCAACCTTGAAGAATTGAGGACCTTTCCATCGTGTCGTGGCTACTGTGTGCAGAGATGGCTCTGATGGTGCCTGAAGTATTTCTCGATTCTCTCCGAGATTGATCTCTTCGCTTTCCCTGATGCTGGGAATATCTGCATTGAATGATGGCCGAGGAATCATGGGCTGCGGGAGCCTTTCTTCTGGGTCTTCTCCCAATATTGTGGTAATCATTCCACCTTTTGACCACTTCACACATTGATGGAGGGTAGAAGGCACTGCATTAGCGTTGTGAATCCATGTCCTTCCGAGCAGCAAGTTGTAGGTTGGTGGTACGTTAACCACGTGAAAAAGCACTGAATGTACTGAATAGTTGATGAACACCTCCAGGAATATCTTGCCCTTGGCCGTTTGACCATGATTGTCAAACCCATAGATAGTGATGGGATCCGGAATATATTCTTCATCCTTGATCCCTAATGCTTTTGCGGTCATTTCGGGACATATGTTGAGGCTACTACCTCCATCGACCAGTACATGGGGAACCGTCATTCCTCTGACTCGAATGACAATGTACAAGGCATTATTATGAAAGGAATGAGGCTTTGGAAGGTCCTCATCTGAGAAGGTAATTGGTGCATTGGTCATGGCAGAGTTCACAATCTGTGCCATGTCTTCAGGAGTGGTACTGGGCTTAACTTTGATTTTCCTGAGTAAATTATCCAGTACTTGTCGGTGCTTGCTAGAATTCTTGGCCAAGTCAAGGATGGAGACATTGGATAAAGCGGTTAGAGGCTTCTGACTTGAATTCTCTGGCCTAGGTCTAACGATTTGCTTGAAGAAGTCAGGAGTTCCTTTTGATTTGGGAACTCACTTCACAGGTGCTTCCGCAACTTTCATTTTACCGAATGCTGAAATTAAGTCCATCTTCTTAGAATCTGGAGCTGCTTGTCGTAGCACCGTCACCTGATGCTGAACTTGGAGATCTTGCACAGAATATGGCTTGATATGCTCATGCGGTAGAAAGGGTTGTGCAGACACTATTGATGTGGTGTGCGAAGGGAAGGGGTGATTGAGAATGTCCATTTTCTCTTCTTCTCCTTCTACCAATAGATTCTTTTCAATGAGATCTTGCACGATATTTTTGAGAACAAAGCAGTTCTCGGTGTTGTGTCCCACTGTCCTGTAGAACTTGCAGAACTGATCTTTCCATTTCCCCATGGGCACAGGGGGATCGGCCAATCTGGGCAATTTGACCATCTCTTTTGATAGCATGTACTCGAGCATGTCCTCGAGTGATTGGTCAAGAGGAGTAAATTTTCTGTCGTAACTTCATCCTTCATGTTTGGTCTTCTCACGCAGTTTTGACCCTTGATCCTGCTGCGGAGGCTTGCTGTACTGAGGAGCAGGCTTTGCTTTCTGATCTTTGGGGTTCGAACTGCCTGAGCTGTAGCAGTAGTCTTTCTTCTGCCCTTTGTGCTGATTTCGGCCTTTGTTGCTGTTGCTGGCAGAATAAGTGAAGTGAGCTTTCTTCTTCTGCTCACCTTGGGGGTTGTTCTTGGAAAAGGTGAAGCCTTCATAGACTCCATTTTCCACACTTAGCTCGAGCCATTCGGCTCGTTCAGTCAGCCCAATGAAGGTCCTGGACGGCGCTGTGGAGATTAATCCTCTTAACGGCTGCGAGAAATTGTTGAGGATTAAGGACAATGCATGCCTTTCCGAGATAGGATCTCTCATCTTATTACAGGCTGATCTCCATCTGTGAATGAAGTCCCGTGCTTTTTCATTCTCGTTCTGCCTTAAGTTGCAGAGATGACTCAGTGTAGGCAGCGCTTTTGTGTTAAACAAGAAGCGTTCAATAAAGAGATTCACAACTTTGTCGAACTCCTTGAGCTCGATGGGGTTGATATGCTCAGCATACCACTTGACTGCAACTCCTTCCAAGCTGCGGGGGAAGCATAGAAATAATGCTCGGTTATCCCTCTTAAACCGAGAGCATTCAGCAAAGAAAGTGGCGAGGTGCGCTTTTGGGTCGCCAGAACCATCGAATTTGATGAATTTTCGGGGGAGATTTTCCATATCATCATCCCCTTCTAAGCCGTCATAGAAGTCCTCACTGGTGAAGACTTTCTTGCCCTTGTCGCGGGCTTGCAGATCTTTGACAACTCGGGCCATTTCTTTAAACTGTGCTTGCAAAGGCTCTTCTTTATCTCTGCTCTTTGATCTGCGGCTTTTACTTTGGCCACGCTTCTGAAATGCCGGAGGCACCTCATATTCTTCATCTGTGTTTTCAGTGGAATCTGATTCATCTGAAATCTCTTCTGGCTGGATCTGCTTCTTGGGAGCCTTCTTACTCCTACGACCATGAAACTTTTCTCTGAATGGATTCCTTTCTGAGCTGGTCCCGGGCTGCTCATTCATCATCTTATTCATCATTTTTCTGAACATGGCATACATTTGAGGGTCTATGCCGTCATCTTCTTGCTGCTGCTCTTGACTCTTCTCGGATCGAGGGAAACCCATTTCTTCTTCCGAGGCTGATGAGTACTGGGATGCCGTAGTTCTTTTGCCTGATCTTGTCTCAACCATCAAATGGTATGGATGCTCTCTGCAGGGCAAAGACCTGATTAGATTATGAAGGAATTAGCTTTTGGAAGAAATATTTGCTGAAAATATGGTAGACAATTTGGAAAAGATGTCCCATTACTAGGGACTGAGTCGTCGTGGGAATCACGACAATTGTGTTGTCATTCCTTCTGCAAAAGAAATAAACAACGAAAATATGCCTTGTTACCTAGGCGAGGTCGTCAAACCACAATAGAAAGAAAGAGAATTTTATTTAAAATGAGAAGAATAAGATTTTATTGATCTTGACAAAGAGGTGGGGGACAAACAATTTGCCACCATTCACGATAGTCGGCAGACACTCTAGGACCTGGAAAGATTTTAAGAGAGACAAAGGAATCCCAGTCGTAGCGGGCAGAATGATATGCCCCGGACCATTGTGCGGAAGTGAGATCAAACTCTGCTATAACTCCTGATAACAGTCGGGCTTCGACATACTGCTGCCTCTGGGAGAACTGCCGAACACATCTCTCTGGTTGGTAGTAAGTGCAGAAGAAAGGTCCCAGCAACTTGAACCGCTTGCCATAAGCGTAGGTATATCGGGGAGGAGACAGTTGCCGATCAAAATAGTCCCAGACTACGTCATTCTCTTGAATGTTGTTGATCATAGACCGGTACTGCGCCACTGGAAGGAGTTCTTGACCATTGTATCTAAAAGAGCTTGCTCGGGCTGGAACATGCTGGAAAAACCAGGACTGAAGTGCGTAGATGCATCCTTCAACTAAAATGGATTCTCCAAGTGAGAATCGGGTCAGACCTCGATATAGGAAGGCGAGCACTGCCATGGCTATAGAGAGGCGATTGGTTTGCCGACTTCCCCATCTCCTCATAAGCTGGATTATCTTGATGTCCATGTAGTTCTGTCCATCTGGGAAAAGGGACAGTCCTACGGTGCATAGAACCATTGCATTCTGAATTTTTTTTTTGGCTGTTCTTGAAAGCGAGCTGACTTCGACGAAGGTCTCGTACTGGCGGTACAACTCAAGTAGGTCAACATATTCATCTCCTTCTAACTGGATCAGGGGCCAAGATCGGCGGCCTGTCATACGAGCTAAGGAGTCTCGGGGGTCCAAACCCTTGACATTGATAAGGAATTGATGCTCTAATGGGTCGCTTGGTCGACCAGCTGGTTCTGGCAACCCCATGATTTCTGAAAACTCATCCATCAAAACGGTCATCTCTCTCCACGGGAACCAGAAGGTACACGTTCGAGGATTCCATCGCTCTGCCATTACATGGATCAGGTTGCCATTGATGGTTTGTTTTCTGACTGCTGATGCCAGCTCTAATCTGCACTCACTCAAATGGTCCGGGAACATTCGGGAAAAGCTCTTTAGCCAGGAATAATACCACCGGGGAATGAAAGTTCCGGTGCTAAGGGCTCAATGTTCAGGACGACCTTGTCGCACCTCGAAGGAGATGTGACCTTCAGGAAAGATAGGATCGACTTGACGGGATACCATCGAACTGAAAACAGAGAAAGACTCAGAATGAGACATAGGAAAATGTGAGAAATTTTGAAAAATTTTGCAGGCAGGATAAAAATGCAGCTAGAAATTCGAGGTCCAGTAGAAGGATAGAATGTAAAATCCCACGTCTGTGTTCGGGGCTTTGAATGAGCACCACATATACAAGCACATGGGGCTCGTATTCCCGTGTATGTTGACATAACTTTGCATCGGACTCTGGTGTTGGTGCAAAGACTTAAGTACCCTTTCTTGCTATTCTTCTCATAAAGTGACAGTTTAAGAAAATGACAAAAATGCCCTTCATTCAAAAAAGAAAAAACAAACAGTTCAAAAAAAGGACAAACATGTCCTCCATCCAGAAAGTCGAGGATGATGTTGACTCTTCAAAGTCTTCTTCTTCTTTCTCTGTTCAAAAAAAGGACAAACATGTCCTCCATCCAGAAAGTCGAGGATGATGTTGACTCTTCAAAGTCTTCTTCTTTCTCTGTTCAAAAAAAGGACAAACATGTCCTTTATCCAGAAAGTCGAGGATAATGTTGACTCTTCAAAGTCTTCTTTTTTTTTCTCCGTAAAACATTGTAAAACCCTCTTTCTCTCTAGAGAAGAAATCAAGGGAGGCAAAGAGTTCTTCCTAAAGAAGGCCATGAACATCAACCCTCTCACTCTCTCTCCTTTTTCTCTCTACTTCTGTGCACATCCAACAGACGATCCTACATTGCTCCATCGTCATCTTCTTCTTCTTTCTTCTTCATAAAACATTGTAAAACCCTCTCTCTTTCTCTAGAGAAGAAATCAAGGGAGGTGAAGAGTTCCTCCTGGAGAAGGTCATGAACACCAACCCTCTCACTCTCTCTCCCTTCTCTCTCTACTTATGTGCTTGATTTAGAGTTTTTGCCCTTACAGGAGGGGGGTCCGGGGGATCCCCCCGGCGCGGATCCCGCTGCGCGGTCAGCGAGCGGGGGTCCAGGGGGGGGCCACCTCTGGCGGGGGGCTCGGGGGGCAGCGTCCTCCGGACCAAATTTTTTTTGGGCCTTCCAACAATGATTTGTAGTATTATCGGGCTTTCCTACAGCAATTTGTAGTATTTTCGGGTCTTCAACGATTTGCGAAAGACACTACAAATCGCTATAGCGATTTGCGAAAGACACTACAAATCGCAAATGGCTATAGCGATTTGTAGATTCTTCCGCAAATTGCTATAGCGATTTGTAGATTCTTCCGCAAATTGCTATAGCGATTGTGTCTTCCACAAATCGCTATAGCGATTTGTAGTGTTATTCAGTAAGCAAATCGCTGTAAATCGTTACCCGAATTAGGACCAACTTGTCAGGGCCATATCTCCCTAACCGGAGGTCATATTCCAAATCTGTAAAAAGTGGTGTTTTTGTTATTGAGTCTATTTTATTTCTGTAAATTTTCAGTGATTTCTATTGTCATTTCATTTCCCATTTTAACTTCAACGATACATTATAACCACAATCATCAAAAGAAAGATTGCCCAAGCTAAGAGTCTTGAAAGAGTAGAGGAGAGCCTCACCACCCCCCGAACAAAAAAAAATACAACGACTCAACTTCAAGTGCAGTAAGGACCCAGAGTCGAATAAATTTAGAGGCAGCTCATCAGTAAGGACCCACAACAGTCAATGTGCAGGTCAGTCGGTGCTTGATGGAGCAATGTAGGATCTTCTGATGGATGTGCACAGAAGCAGGAATAGAAGAGAGAGAGAGAGAGTCAGAGGGTTGATGAGCCCCCGAACCCCCCTCCTGTAAGGCCAAAAGGCCATGAACACGCTGAGATGGAGCAATGTAGGATCTTCTGTAAGGGTAAAAACTCTGAATCAGACTCCATAACTCTTCAAGTTGAATGATGCTACCCACACTGGGAGGAGCTCTCAGACCCCCCTTTTTGTAAGGGTAAAAACTCTAAATCAGACTCCACAACTCTTCAAGTTGAATGATGCTACCCACGCTGGGAGGAGCTCCCAGACCCTTCTCCTGTAAGGGTAAAAACGCTGAATCAGGATCTACAACTCATTTAGTTGAATGATGCTACCCACGCTGGGATGAGCCCACAAACCCTCCTCCTATGAGGGTAAAAACTCTGAATCAGGCTCCACAACAGTCAATGTGCAGGTCAGTCGGTGCTTGATGGAGCAATGTATGATCTTCTAATGGATGTGCACAGAAGCAGAAATAGAAAGGAGAGAGAGAGTCAGAGGGTTGATGTTCATGGCCTCCTCCAAGGGAGATTTCTTTCTCGGATAATCCTGCAGTGCAGAGACTGGGTCTTAAATAATCATCTTCGGGGCACTTAAGTCTTTACAACCACTCATTTTCAAGAATCGTTATTTTTTTTACACCAATGGAGGAGAGGGTACTTAAGTCTTTGCAATCGCATCAAACTCCGATGCTAATTAATGCTGACAAACATGGGGATACGAGACGCACATGCTTACATACGTGGTGCCCTTTGGGACCCCCGAACATGAGATGTAGCTAACTGCCCTGTTTGGAGGGGGAACATATAACCTGCTTTGGTGGTTTTACGTGTAGTTAGTGGCTTCCTAAAAATGTGCTGGTTTTTTGCTTTTGAATAGGAGTCTACGCATGTTACATATAGTGAGTGAAAAATTTTTGTTGCAAATGTTTTTTTTTTTCTGCGGTTCTCTATTTTCCCTTTGGCTGTCATTTTTTTTTTTGTGGGGGAGGGGGGTCTTAATTCTATTGCAAATAGAACTCTCTGAAGCACCCATTGAGAATGTGTGTTGAGGACTGATATGCTTAGGTTAAATTTAGAATCGTGAATCAAGACATATTCGTAATTTGAATATATATATATATATATATATATATATATATATATATATATATATATATATATATAAAGTACCCATCTACCCTGTCCCATGTTGTAGTTTTATGTGAGTAAGTATAGTTAGTCTTTGTTTTATTTTCGAAAAACAACAAAAATAGTTTTCAAATTTCATTTTCTCATTAAGTTTAATCACTTTCACATCATACACTTGGTATACGCGCATTTGCGAGACCGACCTCCTGTAGTCGGGTTACATCTACATCAAAAAGGCTTTGGGGATGAGGTGTCACTTCAACAACCAAGAAGAAATGACTGGCTTAAGAACGTGAGACCAAATTGGCCCAGAAGCTGCATAGGTAGATGATTTGTCTAGGTTCTAATAATATAAAAAGGGAGGTATTAGACCTGGCTGCCTTCAACTCGAAATTGTATAGGATTAGACTATGCTCTGATGCCATAAAAAAACTCAGAAAATGATATGTTTTGTGGAAAAATCTTCATTGAATTCATATATCTATGAGTGTTACATATTGGTATTTGAAACAAATTTACACTGTGTAAAGGTTACAACACCGGCTCATTTGGGTAGAAGTCTTTCCAGAAAAATGATCCTGTTGATTGGAATTCATGTTGATTAAAAGATTTGTTAGGATTGAGTTGGATTAATTGTCTCTTTTGGCTATCCATATCTTGTGAGTAATTTGACTAATTTCCTGGTGTGGAGTTATCCTTGATTTTAGCTCTAACGCACAGATGCACACCAAAACTTGTGACACACCTCTCTCCTCTCTCTCTTTCTCTCTCTATACACAGATACACACACATAGGTTGTCAAGAGTGATGTGGGTTTGATTCTAAAATGTGGTCACTTGCCAAAAAGTAGAAGCTTAGGCTGGCTATAGTCTGGCCTTCCCTAGCACCCCATTGGTTGTACATAAATGTATTCACCTGTATCCAAAAATAAACAAAAAGCAAATGGTGACAAGGCAAGAATAACCAACTAATGTACATCCAGAGGCAGATACTAAACAAGTGAGCCTTTTCTTCTTGGTATTGACCAGGCATGAAAGCTGGTAAATCAAGGGATCCACAACATTGGGAGTGAAGTCAAATCACTGAAGTAAGCAGCCTAAAGCTGAGTGGTTAAAAACAACAGACTAACTAGCATGAAGCTTTTCTACATAGGTTTGAATCTTGCACTTCCACTTGTTGTAGACTTCAAGGAAAGGAGGCACGGTGGTTATTTCCTTAATTTCCAGACACAATGAATTGTTGACCAAGTTAAAGTTGCTGCCCAACCCTAACATGGATCAAAGGAGAGTAGGGAGGTCACAGAGGCAGTTCCATAGCATGTTGCATTGTTCTCTTCTAACTTGCCTAGAGGGATTAATTATAAGAATTATTTTCTAGACAAAAGCTAACTCAATGCAGCACTAACTAAGCAGTTCTTGAATCTTGCCTCTCCCACTTGTTTTTTGCTACTTCTGTTATCATCTTTACTATTTTGTTGAATTAATTGTCAACATTGGTCTTCACTTTCTTCCTAGAAGTATGGCTCACAGTTCTTGATTTCAGGATCAGGCCATGATTAGTATTATACATTTATCAAAGAACATGAATGCAGCTGAACTTGGTTGGTATGCAGATGTAATACCTGATGCCTGTTGTCGGAATATTGTTGCTAGTGATGAACTTTGGCATCATGCTATTGAGATGTATGTGCTTTTGGTGACATGTACACAGCAAAGAAATCCTCGAAACAGTTGGTGTGTATCAACTTTTCATTTTTTTGGTATTGTTTAAACATATGATTGGAAAAATTCTCAAGGGACTGTTATCGTCGCGAAATTTTTCCCCCGTCTTCCCTTCCTTGCGGAAGAGAAAAAGGAAGGAAACGCTTTCGCGCTTCAAACTTTGACCGGATTTTGGAAATTGTTTTGAAATACTCGCCTCCATTTTTGAAAATTGTGGGAAAATCCATGGGATGGGGCTCGACCTGTCGGTACGAGGTTCGACCGTTCCTGCCGCCTTTAACAGGGGTAATCGAACCAAGGACCAAAACTATGCTTGACTTAGCGAAATTATCAAAGTTATGTTCTATCCTAAATGCACAGAGAATTCAGGCATGTGCTATGAGATTTTGGAAAATGCAGCTTGGGAAAATATGATGTATGCTTGGAAAATATTTGGAGTTGAAAAGATTCTCTCAGGAAAAAGCTGAAAGTCAATTTCTCAGGAAACTCAGATGAAAAAGGGTTTTGAAATCCCGAGAAAGTTCATAAAGACTTGGGAAAATCATGAATGGTTGAAAATCTTGGGAAAATGAAAGTGATTCTTGAGAAAAGATGAACCTTTTGAAAAAGGAAACACTTCTTAGGAAAACTTGGACTTTGAGAGTTTTCTTAGGAAAAGGATGGAAATTCATTGGAAATCCCTTGTGAAAAAGGAAAATTGGAACTTGGGAAGTTGAAAACCTGAGAATCTTAACCTTGAAATACTTGGAAATCGATTTTGACCTTGAGAAAGGTTGGAAAACTCTTTTGAATCTCTTAAGAAAATGTCATTTTCCAGGGAAAAGTGTGGAGAAACTTGTCTTTGGAAAACCGATTTTGAAAGTCCTTAGAGTTTCTTGAGAAATCGATTTCTTGAGAATGAAGTTTACTTGAGAAAATCAATGATTTCATGATGCAAATGACATGAGTGAATGAATGCACTTTGAAAATATTTTCTAAGGAATTGGTTGGAAAAATGTGCATTAAGTCCAAATAAATCCTTCACATATTCTGACTGTGGCCAAGAATATGTTCAGAACTTAGTTGATTTGATGCACATGATTTTGAAAACTTTGGAAATATGATGTGCATTTTAAGATAGCCTAAGAGTGTAGGCTCAATGTGACTAGTAGAAAGATGACGGATCTGGGTCTCGTCCATATTCCGACTAGGGCCGTAAATATGGATCCCACCGAGTCCATCAACTCCCTAAGAGTTGGTGCACGTGCCATTCGTGAACATCCATAGTGCTTTTGAAATAAAATGCATGAATCATAGAAACATGATATTGCATAAATTCAAACTATATGATATGCATCCTAGTCTAAGCAGAAAATTAAATCTCTTATTCCAAAGTTTACATTATTACATCACTAAATAAAGGAAATAAAAGAAATTTGCAGACTTCAGCTCCTTCTTTAGAATGTCCCTGCCAAGCTTGAAATAAAGTTAGCTCAAATATGTGGGTTTTTCCAAGATTTTCCAATAATATTATGAAATTATTGGATTTAATTGGATATAAACCCTATGATCATGCTTCCTTGATATTTGAAATGATGTAAATGCAGGGAATTCAGTGGAAAACAGTTTGAAATTCGGAATTGGGGTCAAAATGACCAAAATACCCCTAAAATTAAAGTTACATCTTTAAAATCAGGGTTTTTTGAAGGAAAACTTAGTAAAATTGGGATTTCGAAATTCAAATTGAATTCAATGATGATGAAATGCAGTATGACATGCTGCTAAACACATTAGGACTGTAAAATCAGAATTTGGCATTTTGCAATTTACTCAAAATAACGAATTTCGCTTGTTTTTCACTTGGATCCGAGTCCTGCGGGACCCTGTTTTGGTATTGTGGCTAATCCGAACCTCAAATGGATTCCAAATTGCACCAAATTCGGTATGAAGCATCTACTTACTCTGATAAACAGCCTAGAATGCTAAAAATCACGAAATGATATGATTTAAATGCTACAATTCAAAGAAAGTCCTAAAATGGTGGATTTTGCCTATGGATCCGAACCAAATGCAATGTCTAATATGATAATGCAAGATTTACACCATGAAAACTTCTGATATTTTTCAGACTGCTAAAAGACCCGAAATGGAACATTTTTGGTTTTTACAGCCTCGGGATTTGAGCCATGGTGAGTTCAATAACAGGGATTTAGTTCTGACAGAGGTAAAAATCACCCTAATCTGATGTAAAATGCCAAACAAATATAAAACAGCCATGGAAATTTATGAAATTAATCAGAGCTATGCACTACACCTACATGAACAACTTTTATGTTTATGACTTCGGCATTTGATCAACAGAAACACATAGAAAAATATAACTATTCCTGCCTAAACTAACAGAACAGACAAATGTAGCAAAACCAGAGACTGACAAAAAAAATCGGAAGCAGGTATCAACACTGTTTTAAAAATCACAGGATTTTAGATGCAAACAGAGGACATCTCGGACACAATTTTCACTTTTTATAGTTTTGGATTTGGAGCAACACACAAAGAGAAACCATAGCCCTATGTCGATCCAAGATCTCAGAGGCCCAAATTAGGCTCTGACACGTGTCCTGAACTCTCGGATTTTTGTCAGATATAAAACAAAATCAGACAAATCTAAAAAAATCATATTAAAAACTAGACATTCTCTTGAATTCAGAAAATTTTTCGGATCGAAAATCGGATCTCCCATGAGGGATATCTCGATTTTAAAAATCGGTAAATGATTTTCAAAATGCATCCCGGGTGACAAAACCCGACTTGCCATTTTGAATGTTTACCGCAGTAAACAAATTCAAATGCCTCCGAATTTTTGGAAAAATTTTAGGAGCACCTAAGGGCGCATTTCGTGATTTTTTTGGGATTTTTAATAAAAAATAAATGCATGAAATGACGTGTGGACTGACTGACAAAAACAGAGACCTACTGAAAATAAGCAGAATTGAAATAAATGCTAAATTAATCCTAATTAATTCATGAAATGTACTAAATAAATGAAATAAAATGCAAATTAAATCTAGCTAACTACATGCATGTTAAAAATCATCAAGGAAGTATAATTATGTAATTTTATATATGTCGTTTTATGAGAATAGCTCAATCCATCCCTCGGATGAGCTCTTTCTTCAAACGACAACACGAATCAAACCAAAAGAATTATCATAGTGAAATCAATAGGAATGGAGGCTTACCTTGTGTTCTCCAGCGGTTTTGGAACTCCCAAAATGAGTGGCTACCTTGATAATGGTCTCCAGAGGGGCGTGAATCCAGAGGAAACCAAGAAAGAATGAAAATGGAATTCTGAAGTTCAATTCTCAAACAGGGCTCTCAGAGTAAAAATGCTAAATCCAAAAGAAGCTCCCCTAGGCTGGGCATGGGGCCTTGTATTTATAGAGATTTTTGGAAAATTTTGAAATTCAAAGAAGCTTAATCTGAGCCCTCCATGTGGCGCCATCTCAGAGGGTGTTGTCTTGGAGTTTGAAATTCAAATTCTGCTTTATTCTGGAAGGATGAGAGACTTCCGTGTGGCGCCATCTCAGAGCATCCACATTGCCATGTGTCAGAAGGTAGGAGCAGAGGAAGCAGAAGACGCCACCTCAAAGGGGTTTGAATTCTACTTTTTCTGATGAAATGAGAGACTGACATGTGGCGCCATCTCAGAGCATCTTCATTGACATGTGTCAGAAGGAAAGGCAGAGGATTCAGATGGTGCCACCTCAGAGAGAGTTTGAAATTTAAATTTCTGCTTTTTCTAGAGGAAAGGAGAGACTGCCATGTGGCACCACCTTAGGGTGGCTCCTACAATGACATGTGGCAAGAGGGAGGAAAAGGGACACGTGGCACCATCTCACACAAAATAGAAAAGGTGAAGTTCAGGATTTGCGCCACCTCAGACTGGAGTTTGAACATTTGAATTCTAGCTTTCTCTGAAGGAGGCAGAAAGTGACATGTGTCACTTGCTTTTTCTGAAGAAAGCAGAGAGAGACACGTGTCCCTTGCTTTTTTTGAGAAGAGCAGAGGGTGACATGTGTCACTTGCTTTTTCTGAGAAAAGCAGGGAGTGACATGTGTCTTCTACTTTTTCTAAAGGAAGCTGGAGATGACATGTGTCATCTACTTTTCTGAGAAAAATAGGAGGGAGACATGTGTCCTCTGCTTTTTCTGAAAGGAGCAGAGATTGACACGTGTCGCTTGCTTTTCCTGAGGAAAGGAGAGAGTGACATGTGTCACTTGCAAGAGACATAATTCAAATGGTGCCACCTCAGGGGAGACAAGTTTTACTTTTTCTGAACAGGACAACACATGACACGTGGCATCTCATGGTGACCTTGGAATGACACATGGCGCAGGATGAAAATGGTAGACATTGACACGTGGCATAAAATGAAGAGGATGACTAATGACATGTGGCGGCATCTTAAGGTGGCCCCACACTGACACGTGTCAAAGGATGGCAGAAGAGAGAAGGTGACATGTGGCGCAGGATGGATAGGGTGACACATGGCAGATAAATGGGATGACACGTGGCGGCTCCTTAGGGTAGCCCCACCCTGACACTTGGCATGGAAATGGGAGGAGAGAGAAAAGACAAGTGGAACCAATCCAGGGGACAAGGCTCCTATATTTTTGGGTTTTTCAAAATTCAAATTTTCAAAAGGAAAGCTTGTGTGACACCACCTCAGTGTGGGTCCCACATTGCTTCTTTATTGAAATAAGGATAAAACAACAACTTCTTTTTGGAATTTTCATAAAATCTGGACTAATGGGCAAAACAGGAATTTTGGAAAGAGTTGGCCCTTGTAGGGCGATTTTGTAAAAGAAAGATATTTGAAATTGTCAAAAGGGCAAGATCTGAGGTGAAATTTATTGAAAATTATCCAGATTGTTTTCCTGAGGAAATATTTTGAAATTCAGAGCCCTGGGGGTAAAATGGGAAGAATTGATAATTTTGAAGACCCAGGGTTTTGAAATCAATTTTAAAAATAGTTGAAATTCTAATCTGGATTGAAAATTTTGAAATCAAGAGTTTTGGACCTCGAAATGACATGCTGTGCAGTGCAGTGATTTGAAATACTCATGCAATGATATGCAATGTCATGTCTTATGAAATGCAATCTTGAACCAAGACTTGGAGCTGTCTGTCTCCTGTCAGGAATAAATTTTTCAACATCTGAGTTAAAATTAGAGAAATTTTGAGAGTTTCAGATGAAATTTAGACTTTTGCAAGGTTCGAGCTTAGAAAATGACCATTTTGCTCTTCGACGATTTCAGAGGTTGAATGATGATGTTTGGTGGAGATGTAGGGGAGGTGAGTGAAAATTTGGGGTGTTTACAGGTTCGCAGGAGGAAACTCTCATTTAAAGAACTGCAATGCGCAAGTACAACTTCTAGTGTTTTGAAAACAACTGAATCAGGATAGGCACAAGACTTCATTTATGTAAGTACATATTTACCATAAGTGTGAGCATATGCAGGTTATAACATGACGACAAGCAACTCTCGACTTGCGATGCCGCACATCAAGCGAAAAACACATAAGTAACACACGAGGTGCCAAACCATACTTTGACCACTTAGACAGGCAAACACATAAGGTCATGAGTAATACACGAGACACAAAGTCGTACCTCACTCAAAGGAAACGTGCAGGCAAAAATGGATGCAAGCAAACAAGGGCATATGTATTTCAAGAAATATGAAACCACACCTCAACTCGTAATCAACTTATGCAAAATAATGATCGAAGAATGAAATTGTACATCGACCCATAGGAATGAACAGGCAAGCATATAGGCAAGCAATTAAGGGCATAAGTATTGCAAAAAGTACGAAACACCTTCAACCACATAAGCAAATACGCAAATTAATACTCAAAGAGTAAAATCATACATCGACTCATAAATATGCAGACAAGAAAATATGCAACGCAAAAGCAATATAAATCTAAGCATATCTAGCATGGGCATCTTAATTATTTCAACTTAAATACGTTCCTCAATTGCCCTTTGTGCGACTTTACCCTACCTTGGGATGTCGTGCAGCTGCGTACGCCTACGCGTGAGGATAATACGAGGGTTGAGCCACGGAACACGATCGGGACCTGTTGTGTAAATCTGCAAGAGTGTGAAAAATATTCAATTATGTTAATATAATTAATGGTGCAACGGGGCAAGGGTAGAATTAGGCGACAGGGGACGAGGCCTTGCCGACGGCACTAAGGCGGCAGGGGGCGAGCCCCTGCCGACAGCAGCAGAGCGGCAGGGGGAAAAGCCCCTGCCAACGACAGCGAATCGACAGGGGGAGCAGCCCCTGCCGATAGCAACGAAGCGGCAGGGGTCGCGCCCCTGCCGACGACAGCGAATCGACAGGGGTTGAGCCCCTGCCGACGGTGGCGAATCGACAGGGGTCGAGCCCCTGCCGATGGAAGCAAAACAGCAGGGGAGGCAGCCCCTGCTGTCAGCACCAAAGGGGCAGGGGGCTAGCCCCTGCCGACGAGAGAGGGATCGGGGCGGCAGGAGCCATCAGCCTCCTGCCGACCCCTTCGCAGATCATGGCAGAGGGGAGGGTAACAGGGGGACGACCGACCTCCTGTCGGTCGCCCAATCTCTCACAGAGAAGAGAAGGAGTAGACAGGGGCCCCGTAGGCCCCCTGTCGGCCTCCGATGGGTACGCAGGGCGCGGCAAGGGTCGTGCGCAGCCTGCCGGCCTCCCTGCGAACACCTAAGACGGGGGAAAAAGAGAGAGGTGAAGAGGGAGGGCACGGCAGGGGCCACCGGCCTCCTGTCGTGCCTTCTGGCGAGATGAGAGAGAGAGAGAGGTGAGAGATTGGGGCGAGGGGGTGTCGCAGGGGCCATTGGCCGCTGCCGACACTCCGGCGCACCCCAAAAGAGAGAAGGGGACGGCAGGGGCCCTGTAGGCCCCCTGTCGGGTCTCCAATGGGCAAGGAGGGAGGTGGGAGGGCGCGGCAGGGGCCGTGCGCCGCCTGCCGGCGTCCTGGCGAGGTGACAGAGAGGGAGATGGGAGGGGGAGAAGGAGAAGGTGGAGTGGCGTACCTGGAAGGAGAGGAGGCGAGGTGGCTGGCTGTCGGCGGTGTGCACAGGGAAGGAGGGGGCGTCGATCGGGGTTTCCGGTGAGGTTGTCGCATGCAGGGAACGAGAAGGGGGGTGGGGCATCGATCGTCCCCTCCCGCAACGCTCTTAAAGAGCTCAGGGAGGGGAGACAAAAGGGGAAACCCCGATGGGTTTCCCTTATCGGGTCTAATGCGCGGTGGGGGGGTGATGTCTTCTTTTAAATCGTTGTAAATTTTGAAAAGATTTTTATATGAAAAACATGTGTAAACCAGACATCAAATAATAAAAACCGGTTCTCACTAGTGGATGAGACCGGGTCGAACTCAGGGAACGGGAATATGTTGTATTCAAGTACACAAATCTAAACTACTCTTTATTGTCGAATTATTTGAAATGTAAAATGTTCAGAAAAGTAAAAACAACTAACTATTACAACAAATGAATACCCTTCGCAGAGGGCGTAAAGTGCAATATTTACAAACCCAAAATCAAATTCCTAAAAGTAAAAAGAAGCTTTATTCTTCGTACTTCGTGTCACGTAATTGCTTCCGCTCCAATCCTGTGCTATCCTGCACAATTCAAAGGAACACGAGCAGTACCACAGATCGAAATAGAAATTATACTAAACAACTTATTTAAATGCTAAAAATATTATGACTAAGCACTTTTACAAACTAAATTTAAAATCAAAACTAACTAACAACTAACTCAATTAACTAACAAGACATTAAACTAACTATGAAAACAAAACAAGAAATCAATAAAGGAAACATGAATTAACTGTGATAAAAGAACAAGAATTTGAAAAACAACATTAACTCCAAGAATTTAAAGAAAACAGGAATTTTAATGTATAAAAAAATGGACAACAGGGAATTGGAAATAGAAGAAATAGGAATTGAGCTAAAAACAAAACTGGAAAATGACAAGTAAAGATAAATATTCAGAAGCAAACAAATCCAAAGCAAATGCTTACAGAAAATTAAATGTAAAACAAGCAAATGAACACAGAACAACAAAATCAATTAAAGGAAAGAGAGTAAACATGAAAAACTATTAAGAAAAACAACAACTACATCAAATAGACAGAAACAAAAACTCAACGAATGTGAAACATTAGAATAATAGAACATGAAACAGGAAATTAGCAGCGTATAAAAACCGATGAATGCAAAACTAAAAAAAACAAAATTATGAAAACAGTAAACACGACATCAAATACTGCAAAAGAGGGAAATCAATGAATGCACAAGAAACATTTAACTAACAGACATGAATTAAATTTTTTTTTAAATGAAAACAAACAAGATATTTGCTGAAATGAAAAACAGACAAAACTAAAAAATTACAAGAATTTAACTGATCAAATGTTATAGACAAAAACAGAAAATGAAAAAACAATCAGTAAAAAAAACAGGAAATCAGGAAATTTCACAATACAGATTTTAATCTATTTATTTTCCTTTTCGTTTTACAGTTTTTTTTTTGTTTTTTTTTTCATTTTACAGAAACAGCTAGAACATAAAGAAGAAGTTGGTGAAGAAGAAGAAGAAGCTGAAGAAGAAATAGAAGATGAAGATCGGAGGAAGAAGAATAATAAGAAGAAGAATCGGAGGAAGAAGAGGAAGAAGAAGATGTCAATCGAAAGAAGAAGAAGAAGAAGAAGATGCAGAAGAAGAAGAATAAGAAGAAGAAGAAGAAGATACAAAGGATGAAGAAAAAAATCGGAGGAAGAAGAAGAAGAATCTGAAGGAGAAGAAGAAGAAATCGGTAGAATCAGAAAAAGAAGAAGAAGAAAAACTGGAGGAGAAGAAGAAGAATCTCAGCACTCACCGTGAACCTGAGGGAAGAGGTGTTGGCGGCGACCTCCACCGTGCTGTCACCGGACAGAAATCTGCACCACCGCTGGCTGCCGGACAATGACTGAGAAAGAGGAAGAAAGGGAAGGTAGAGAAGGAGTGTAGCCACCGGCGATGGTGGAAGAAAGAGTGAAGAAAGAGAATAGAGGGAAAGAGGGGAAAAGGGGAAGCTTCAGCCGTGTGAAGGAGGCGCCCGATTTTTTTCTTCTTTTGGGGTTTTAAAAACAACATACCGGTTTGAACCGGTTTGTAACAGATGCAAACCGGTTCAAGCCGATTTGTTTATTTATTTTTTTAAAATTCAAACCGGTTCAGCCGATATGTTTATTATTTTCTCAAATTTTTTTCAAAAAAACCCAAACCGTGTAAACGGGTTGGTTATTTTATATTTTTTTTTTTCAATTAAAAAAACAAAAACTATGTAAACTAGTTTATTATAAAGTTTTCAAAAATCAAAACTTATTTATAAAGAAACTAAAAAAAAACTATTCTACTAATTTTTCTTTTCTAAACAAAACAAAACTTAAAATGAAAAAATATTTTTCTATATTATTTTTTTATTTCATTTTAATTGCAAAGTAAAACTAAACTACTTATAACAAAAACTAAAATATGTATAAAAATGTAAAAATAAAACTATTTTTCATGCATTTTCTATTTTTAAATCATTTTAGCACATTTACTCAAAAACTAACATAAACTTGGGTTTTTGAAACATTATTTCATAAAATCATGCATATTTAAATGTTAATAAACCCTGAATTATATGCATGATCAAATACCCCCATGCTTATGTTTTGCTAGTCCTCGAGCAAACTAGAAAAATGCAAGAAATCAAACTATCACCTAACTCACTTTCGTAGGAATCACGGTTGCATTTAGCTCATGCAACAAGCTCTTTCAACCCCTGGGTTACCCCAGTGGACGAGTAAGGTCTCGTGAGGGTTTGCAGTGATGCTACCCACAAACATCTCTGTCATGTATGCATAATATTACATATCCTCACAATCAGTAGATAATCAAAGACTTTATTTTCACAAATATTTCCTGTTATTCCAAAATCAAAACATAATTAGAATCTTTTATGTACCACCACAGAAAAAGAATTTCTTTCACTTTTCTAAAAATCACAATTATTTATGTTTTATTCTTAGAAAATCCAATAAAAACATATTATTATTTACTTATCCTCACTCATATGTTTTCTGCACAGGTTTTCTCAATCACACCTCTAAGCATTGAACTTTTCTTTCTTTTTAAGCTCTTTTCTCTTTTTTTTTTTTTTTCTTTTCACGCTTTTTCTTTTTGCGCACTTATTTTTCTCATATAGCTTGCGTGTGGTCTGCTTTTATGCCTTGTGCAATGTCAATATCTTCTATACTTTTTCAATACATACCAAAAGATATCAACTAAGACATAAAAGTGACTTCCTTCATTCACCTTTATAACCTGAGAGTCAAATATTTCAACTTGTATCTGTTCTCAGTTACTTAGGTTCACGAAGTTTTCCACTCTCTTTTTCGAAATGGAATTAAAAGTTTCAACTTACATCTAAGTTCCATCTACTAAGGATTGTGGAATTATCCAAACAACCTAACGCATGCTTTTTCTCACTTTTTGAGCTCATTATTATGCTTTTGTTCATTTGCTTAGTTTTTCAAAAATAGAACTGTGCATATTCATATTTATGATTCAAAATAAATTCTAACATGTATCTATCATCATTTCTTCGAAATCCGCATAAACAACCATAATTTTTAGATCTATGTCAGAAAAAAAAAAATCGTGGGGCTTAAAAATCCTCTAAAAACATCAGATTTGAAATAACATTCATATAAGTTCAAACTCTTTCTTTAAAAATCTACTTTTTATGAGAGATGTGTAAACATGTGCAAGAACGTAAACAGAAATATCAAGGTGTGCACTCTACACCCTCCCCCATGCTTGAATGACACTGTCCCAGTGGCACTCCCCTATGCTTGAATGAAACTAAGTGAATGCACATGAGAGAAATAAATGAGGGAAAAGAGTAGAATGACCTGACATGAATTAAAAATGCACGTTCTATGAATGTAATGAATGTAATGAATGCAATGTATACATGACAAAACATGAAACTCATAGAAAAGATAGAAAACAAAAAATAAAAGCAAATGAAATCTACAAATCCTAACAACAAATGTAATACTGTACAGAATATGGGTTGCCTCCCATAAAGCGCTAAGTTTCACGTCCCCAGCCAGACGGATCCCTGGAAAAACCTTCATCGTCCATGAGATCAATGGACATGAAGTCAGACTCAACCGGGCTTTATGAAGAAAAGAGTGTCATCTGTGACACTACGCACTGTGTTTCCATCCCTTCTACCTCCAAATGTAGGATCATAACTCTCTCGACGTGAAGAACAAAGATTAGTCTCATCTGAGAGACTGGTCAAGAATCGAGAGTCTAGGACCGACCGAGTATCAATGAATGCTACTTCAGACAAGTGGTGAATATGATCAGGCTTGACTTGGTCAAGCACCTTCTGCATCTGCACCTCTTGCTTACTCAAAACGATTGGTGATCCTAAAGGCTAAGAAAATGGGGCTTTATATGATGAAAATGTATGCTGTGAGTAAAGCCCCTTCTGTTGAGGTATCATAGAGATCGAGTCGTCAGTAGAAATGATATGGGGTTCATGAGTCGATTCCTGAGTAGGGTGACACGCCTTCCCATACTGAAGGGATGTAACAGATTTGACTTGCTCATGATGTGAAGTAGTGGGTTGCAAATCAAATAACATGGAATCCTCTCCCTTGGATGTGACAACAGACTGACTATGAAGGTTCCCCTGACTTTGTCTACTCAATGTCTGAGCTAACTGTCCCATTTGAGTTTCTAGCTTGGCTATTGACTGCGTATGGGAACAAAGAGTTGCCTTGATATCAGAAAAAGCTTCTAATATCTTCTCTTGAAATGATGAACTTGGAATGGGCTCCTGAGGAGAAGGTAAACAATACTGGGAATGAACCTGTGGAAATATAGGATGCGAGTAACCTTGTGAAGGGTTACTGGGTCAATACTGTGTCTGGAAGGGTTGATGGGATGGAGAACTGAACTGGTTTCGCCAACCTGTGTTATATGAAGATGTAAATGAATCGGGCATGGGTTTAGCTAAACCTTGGGCAACATTCACCTGTTTCTGAACGAATTCAGGATATAATGACGCTGCCGGACAATCCGCAACACAGTGTGTAGGGCTAGTGCATAGCTCACACACTCTTTCTACTGGATTTCTCGAAGAATTGGCTAGGAATTGATCTAACTTCCTAGTCAATTGGTCAACCTTGGTACGCAATTCTAACTCGGACCCAACTTCGGAAATCCCAACTTTCCTAGGACCACTAGGCAGAGATGTAGTCCTATCGAACCGTGAAGACAAAGTATGATGCATCGTGTTTTCACTCAAGGTCTCGAATAGAGACCATGCCTCGTCCTCACTCTTGAGCATAAAAGTGCCCCCACAAGACGAATCGACCATTTGACGATGCTTTTCATTAAGCCCGTCATAAAAATACTGCACCAACTGCCAACGAGGCACCTGGTGATGGGGACACTTGCGGAGAAGATCTTTCAATCTCTCCCAAGACACGTGAAATTGTTCTCCCTCAATTTGAGAAAAACTGGTTATAGCTTTACGAAACTGGTTCGTCTTACCAATTGAAAAATATTTTTTTAAAAATTCTTTTTGCATTCCTTTCCAATTAGTAATACGAACTGTCTCAAGAGATTTTAACCAGTGCTTGGCTTTATCTTTGAGAGAGAACGGAAACAAAGTTAACCTCATAGCGTCGTCTCCAAAATTATTGATTCGCACAGTCGAGCAAATCTCAAGGAATTCGTCGAGATGACGATATGGGTCCTCATTGCTAAGGCCATAAAACGAAGGTAACATTTGAATCACACTGGCCTTAATCTCAAAATGGCTCGCTCCTACATCAGGTCTCGTGATGCAGGAGGTGGGAGTATACGTATTTGGCATGAAGTACTCCCTCAAAGGACGGATCAATTGATGATCGTCAGCCATTGCGTACACCTTGGAGTAGACCGGTGTAGCACACGTCCTAACTTTGGGTTTTCTACCTAACGCACTAAGCGGCCAAACCACGCAAACTACAAAGCGAGTGAACTAAAAACAACAAAAACTAAACAAACACCACGCAGTTACACATAACAGAGATTATGCATGAAAAATATAAAATCTATGTGTATGGTACCAATCGTACACAATCACCTCTAAGGGGATCCTAAAAGGTGGGCTGTGCAGAAAAGTAAACTCGTCTCTAAGATATGCACATACGTGGTTCTAAACCTAAATGCACACAAACACTAGGCAATAAAGCGAATACTAATATTACGCCGTTCCCCGGCAACGGCGCCAAAAATTTGATGTCTTCTTTTAAATCGTTGTAAATTTTGAAAAGATTTTTATATGAAAAACATGTGAAAACCATACATCAAATAATAAAAACCGGTTCTCACTAGTGGATGAGACCGGGTCGAACTCAGGGAACGGGAATATGTTGTATTCAAGTACACAAATCTAAACTACTCTTTATTGCCGAATTATTTGAAATGTAAAATGTTCAGAAAAGTAAAAACAACTAACTATTACAACAAATGAATACCCTTCGCAGAGGGCGTAAAGTGCAATATTTACAAACCCAAAATCAAATTCCTAAAAGTAAAAAAAAGCTTTATTCTTCGTACTTCGTGTCACGTAATTGCTTCCGCTCCAATCCTGTGCTATCCTGCACAATTCAAAGGAACACGAGCAGTACCACAGATCGAAATAGAAATTGTAGTAAACAACTTATTTAAATGCTAAAAATATTATGACTAAGCACTTTTACAAACTAAATTTAAAATCAAAACTAACTAACAACTAACTCAATTAACTAACAAGACATTAAACTAACTATGAAAACAAAACAAGAAATCAATAAAGGAAACATGAATTAATTGTGATAAAAGAACAAGAATTTGAAAAACAACATTAACTTTAAGAATTTAAAGAAAACAGGAATTTTAATGCATAAAAAAATGGACAACAGGGAATTGGAAATAGAAGAAATAGGAATTGAGCTAAAAACAAAACTGGAAAATGACAAGTAAAGATAAAAATTCAGAAGCAAACAAATCCAAAGCAAATGCCTACAGAAAATTAAATGTAAAACAAGCAAATAAACACAGAACAACAAAATCAATTAAAGGAAAGAGAGTAAACATGAAAAACTATTAAGAAAAACAACAACTACATCAAATAGACAGAAACAAAAACTCAACGAATGTGAAACATTAGAATAATAGAACATGAAACAGGAAATTAGCAGTGTATACAAACCGATGAATGCAAAACTAAAAAAAACAAAATTATGAAAACAGTAAACACGACATCAAATACTGCAAAAGAGGGAAATCAATGAATGCACAAGAAACATTTAACTAACAGACATGAATTAATTTTTTTTTAAAATGAAAACAAACAAGATATTTGCTAAAATGAAAAACAGACAAAACTAAAAAATTACAAGAATTTAACTAATCAAATGTTATAGACAAAAACATAAAATGAAAGAACAATCAGTAAAAAAAACAGGAAATCAGGAAATTTCACAATACAGATTTTAATCTATTTATTTTCCTTTTCGTTTTACAGTTTTTTTTTTGTTTTTTTTTTCATTTTACAGAAACAACTAGAACATAAAGAAGAAGCTGGTGAAGAAGAAGAAGAAGCTGAAGAAGAAATAGAAGATGAAGATCGGAGGAAAAAGAATAATAATAAGAAGAATCAGAGGAAGAAGAGGAAGAAGAAGATGTCAATCGAAAGAATAAGAAGAAGAAGAAGATGCAGAAGAAGAAGAAGAAGAAGAAGAAGAAGAAGAAGATACAGAGGATGAAGAAAAAAATCGGAGGAGGAAGAAGAAGAAGAAGAATCTGAAGGAGAAGAAGAAGAAATCGGTAGAATCAGAAAAAGAAGAAGAAGAAAAACTGGAGGAGAAGAAGAAGAATCTCAGCACTCACCGTGAACCTGAGGGAAGAGGTGTTGGCGGCGACCTCCACCGTGCTGTCACCGGACAGAAATCTGCACCACCGCCGGCTGCCGAACAATGACTGAGAAAGAGGAAGAAAGGGAAGGTAGAGAAGGAGTGTAGCCACCGGCGATGGTGGAAGAAGGAGTGAAGAAAGAGAATAGAGGGAAAGAGGAGAAAAGGGGAAGCTTCAGCCGTGTTAAGGAGGCGCCCGATTTTTTTCTTCTTTTGGGGTTTTAAAAACAACATACCAGTTTGAACCGGTTTGTAACAGATGCAAACCGGTTCAAGCCGGTTTGTTTATTTATTTTTTTAAAATTCAAACCGGTTCAGCCGGTATGTTTATTATTTTCTCAAATTTTTTTCAAAAAAAACCCAAACCGTGTAAACGGGTTGGTTATTTTATATTTTTTTTTCAATTAAAAAAAACAAAAACTATGTAAACTAGTTTATTATAAAGTTTTCAAAAATCAAAACTTATTTATAAAGAAACTAAAAAAAAAAACTATTCTACTAATTTTTCTTTTCTAAACAAAACAAAACTTAAAATGAAAAAATAATTTTCTATATTATTTTTTTATTTCATTTTAATTGCAAACTAAAACTAAACTACTTATAACAAAAACTAAAATATGTATAAAAATGTAAAAATAAAACTATTTTTCATGCATTTTCTATTTTAAAATCATTTTAGCACATTTACTAAAAAACTAACATAAAATTGGGTTTTTGAAACATTATTTCATAAAATCATCATCCTACCCCTCTTAAAAGAATTTCGTCCGCGAAATATTATTAAGAGATTATCTGCAACAATCTGGTTTTTTGTTAATCGTTGTTAATGAGGATACACTATATGTGTGAGTGACCTGAAACACGTATGCTATTAATGTAATCAGGATAGCACAAAATAAATTCCTGAGAAAGGTTCGAAGTCAACTCGATTGAACAAATGTGAGTGATTTTGTTAATAATTTATGTCTTCGCAAGAGTTTATACGGAGTCACAAAAAAGGTTTGACAGAAGATTGTAAGAATGTTTATTCGTCACCTTCTACAAGATTCGATACAAATGAAGAGACACGACAAGACATTGCTCTAGTTGTTTATGTTCCTTAAACAGAGGTTTCTGTACTTTATCATAATCAGGTTGTCGTTCGTTACCCTTACTATTTCTAACAGACTCTATGTCTGGAATAGCCTCAACTTATCCCCATAACCCAAGGCCTTACATGGCCACTTGTCTTATCTTCGCTTAAGTTATCATTCGTAGAATGGCCCTAACTTTCATAGAAGAGAAAAACACAACCTCGTAACAAGATCTAGAATCAACAAGGATCCAACTTCTAATCTAAAACCAATATATAATCATGCTACACAGAAAGCCAAATTTAAAGATTCATAACTAGCTATATCAAATGCTCTCAGAAGAGCATCGAAACACATTATAATTCTCTACGAAATCAAAATCTACAAGTTCCACGCTGGATCACCTGGTTTGGGAAATGTACGACCTCACAAGGAATTACCGCCCTAGAAGGTTTACCTGGTCTTGGACAATATACTTCCTCACAGGAATTCACCATCTTTGCGGCTACCCGATCTTGGACAGTGTACTTCCTCACAGAGATTCACCACTCTAGTCGGATTACCTGATCTTGATCATACATACCCTTCACAGAGAATCCTTTGCGGACAAGGTCCTCAACTGGTACCCATATCAATGATGCATACATCAAAACAAACCACTGCCCTCAGGGTCGATAGCCCCCAATAATGGGCAAAAGCATATATATATCCTCAATGAGCATCACATCACTTCATCTGGTATTCAATTCATGAAATCACCCATTTCACCAATAAGGTTCCATGAACCATAGCTCACTTAAACATATATCGCATACTTTCAAAATTTGAGGTCACATGCATTTCAATCATATTATAAAAAAAAGCATATTATCCTATGCATTATATCATTGCCACCAGGAGCATTTCATTATCCAAATCTAACCTCAAAGCATGAGTTCTATACAATGTGATCATGTATATATCAAGAATCTTACTAAACCTCAAGATACGTAACTTCTACGCAGTTCGAGTTATGCACACAAAATTCAAATTCTATATGCATCTAAGACATCCAAATCATGGCACCATCATATACATACATATTTTTACCTCAAAGCACACCGCATTCGACCATATCAGTGTGAAACACACGCACAGATCTACAAGACATTTTAGTCCAATATGATATCCATCAATCATGCTATACAGGTATGATATATTCTCACAAACAATCATAATGCAACACCCTGCAACACCGCTACGTAGGCGTGATGTATCATAAAAAAAAACTAAGTGTTTGTAGTCGTGAGGTGTCATTCCTCTAAATAGTCTAACTAACGATTTGTAGGCGTATAAGTCAACCACCTAAAAGTTATACATTTGTAGGCGTAACAAGTCAACTACCCAAAAACTAATCAGTTGTAGGTGTGGCATGTCATTTACCTGCATAAGCATCATAATCATAAGGGTCTAGGTTGGACAAAATTCATACGTAATTTCATTAATAAACTTTTACTACAAGATCCGTACTGGAAAATAAAAAGTCTTACCTGAACTTATTAAAGTGTCTATTTGCTAATTCTCTACCTAACCCGTCATGATGAAAATAAAAATGGTTCTCTAGTTTCATTGCTACTAGTGAGGCAGCTTGGGTTGTTGTTGTTGACTTTCCTTCGCGGTTCGCTTCTTCAGATCTGCTTCCTTCTTGCGACAAACTCTGGCGAAATGTCCCATCTTTCCACAATAGAAACAACCTCCAGTGTCTCGAGGGCATTGTTGTCCCGGATGACCATAATTACACTTCGAGCATTTACGACTAGACGATAGATGTAGCTTGATTCTTTTGCCTTGCTTTTGTTTCTTAGATGGGGATCCCTGCATTATATCCTTGGCAAGTCGGCATTTGCTAACTTCCTTACTACCAACTGACTTTTTGTTCTGAAAATCTTTAACTTGCTTCCCTTGTTCCAAGCCTTGTGTGGTCAGATGCCACTTATCGTACTTTCGCTTATGGCGGCATTCTTTCCCTGAATGGTCCACGTTACTACAGAAAGAGCAAACAATAGAATTTCGGGGGTACAATAGATTAGGGGTAACTTGATGGTTATCCATCTGTTGATCGCACTGACCCTGAAAGGTGTTCTCGCAAGCCACACTATGACTCAGGTTTTGGACCATAGATTGGAGATGAATAACAGCTCCGGTCAAAACATTTATTGCCTCGCTCATCTCATTATACGACATCTAAATCGAAGCAAAATATTTTAATCAAATTAAGTACAAAACAACATAATCAATAGTACTTACTGTGCGATGCAAATGTCGGATGGTCAAGAATCACTATTTTTCCTATCGCTCTGATACCAAGTTGTAACGCCCCAAAAATCCAGGACTTGTAACTTTTTTAGAAAAGTTTAGAAACATTTTAAATCATACAATAATCAGAGTTTAAATAATACTTCAATGGAAAATGATATTTTTAAAACCACAAGTCAATGGATCTTCAGCACATTACAGCGTAAACTTTCCTTTTGTCAAATCCCGCACAACCATTGAAATCAAATGGTTTAGAAACAGAGTTTCAATAATTGAGAATTCATTTGTTGAAACCAAGAAGAAGCTTACTAAAACAGTTTTATTAACTCACGGTTTAATAAAAGAGAAATTTTGAAACACACTTTATACCAAATTTACCAACATGTCCTCAGGAGCGAAACGTCAGGGAAAGAGCTCTATCTTGACCTCATCACGCCATCGTGTCATCGCAGACTGTATTACCTATCCAAAACCTGCCCATAAAATGGGTCAGTTTCACTAAAAACTGGTAGGTGCACAGACAGGACAATATTGAACATAATTAAGCAGAATAATTTAATATGTCAAGTAGATAGGCTATTATATAGCAATTTAATTTCAACAGATTCACAGAGCAACGATCATGAGCACAATGCTAAAATTATTACAAGCATTTTATTGGCACAAGTAGGTTAACTATTACAAGCAAAGCACTGCACAAGAAAGTTAACTAGCAAAATACAATGCTTCATCAACCACACACACAATTTCATAAGTATTGAACCTGTTGTACACTATAACTTTCACACGTGCATGATTGAACACATTGTGTGATCGGATTTAAATTATGTTTCGATATTAACTGGCCAAGCGGGTACGCACAAGGCACGACTCTAGAAACAGCCTAGACAGATCCAGGGGTTTATTATGCTATGTATTTTATGATAACCCGGATAGCTGACTGAGTCCGCACCTAAGGGGACGGTCGGTGACCAAGAGAGAAATCCCCAAAGCAGCATAAACAATGGATGCATCCCAAACATGGAGAGCTACCACCTAGGATAATTATGGTAGTCTCATTCTCCTAACTCCGATGACTGGGGAAGCCGAGTCTTTTGCTCGTAACTGCCATTAATGGTCTGTCCATCGAAGTTTTGTACCTTCCTGTCATCTCTCCTGACAGGAGTCAGCAATTCGAATGAGTACATCAGGGGTAGTTAACTGAAGACTCATTCTACATACTATGGTCTTTCGACCAAATCGAGTATCTTGCCGGTGAAGGCGAAAACATCACTTATTTAGGTGATCACAATATTTTGTTATTTGCACTCATCGAGGTTGCCACAACCTACTCATCCAATCATCGCAACGTAAGAAGATGTACTTATCAAAAAGTACGGTCGTACATGTCATAAGTACGACTACGATGAAAGGGATATGGTTTCACAAAAGAAACCCCAACAGATATTATCTGCAAAAGAATTAATACAACACAGCCTGGCAAGATAAGTCTTGAATTCACTTCAACAACATTTTTCATATTTCAATGATGCAAGGTCATCTCGGATCTCTCGTCCGATCAACAAAGTACTTAACATGTTATGCATGTCTAAAAGTACGCTATACTGAACAAGGAAGGTGTGTGGGCTTCTCAAAAGGAACACCCAACACACAACTTCATAACGATCCAAAGAATATAAGAGTGCTCATTTGGCACGATTCATCCTTAAAAGCCATAATGCCACATTAAGTCATTCACGCATGGCACAACACTATCAATCTTACATCCAAAATTTATCTTAGTATCGACATGTGACACTAGATTGATAAATACAGAATGGGTCCTTCAACAGAACCCCACTCATTCATATGCTTATACCCTTGATCGGGGTTATTCGAATTGGGTCGCAACTCGAATCGGGGTTATAAAATATTTCTCCCAAGTGTGCAGACTTGGGAGGACTCAAATGCAACTTCGACATCCTGCGAGGATTAAAACTTAACTTTGCAAGAGCTGTGCCATTTGAAGAGTACTGGGTTCGCAGGAGGAAACTCTTATTTAAAGAACTGCAATGCGCAAGTACAACTTCTAGTGTTTTGAAAACAACTGAATCAGGATAGGCACAAGACTTCATTTATGTAAGTACATATTTACCATAAGTGTGAGCATATGCAGGTTATAACATGACGACAAGCAACTCTCGACTTGCGATGCCGCACATCAAGTGAAAAACACATAAGTAACACACGAGGTGCCAAACCATACTTTGACCACTTAGACAGGCAAACACATAAGGTCATGAGTAATACACGAGACACAAAGTCGTACCTCACTCAAAGGAAACGTGCAGGCAAAAATGGATGCAAGCAAACAAGGGCATATGTATTTCAAGAAATATGAAACCACACCTCAACTCGTAATCAACTTATGCAAAATAATGATCGAAGAATGAAATTGTACATCGACCCATAGGAATGAACAAGCAAGCATATAGGCAAGAAATTAAGGGCATAAGTATTGCAAAAAGTACGAAACACCTTCAACAACATAAGCAAATACGCAAATTAATACTCAAAGAGTAAAATCATACATCGACTCATAAATATGCAGACAAGAAAATATGCAACGCAAAAGCAATATAAATCTAAGCATATCTAGCATGGGCATCTTAATTATTTCAACTTAAATACGTTCCTCAATTGCCCTTTGTGCGACTTTACCCTACCTTGGGATGTCGTGTAGCTGTGTACGCCTACGCGTGAGGATAATACGAGGGTTGAGCCGCGGAGCACAATCGGGACCTGTTGTGTAAATCTGCAAGAGTGTGAAAAATATTCAATTATGTTAATATAATTAATGGTGCAACGGGGCAAGGGTAGAATTAGGCGACAGGGGACGAGGCCTTGCCGACGGCACTAAGGCGGCAGGGGGCGAGCCTCTGCCGACAGCAGCGGAGCGGCAGGGGGAAAAGCCCCTGCCAACGACCGCGAATCGACAGGGGGAGCAGCCCCTGCCGATAGCAACGAAGCGGCAAGGGTCGCGCCCCTGCCGACGGCAGCGAATCGACAAGGGTTGAGCCCCTGCCGACGGTGGCGAATCGACAGGGGTCGAGCCCCTGCCGATGGCAGCAAAACAGCAGGGGAGGCAGCCCCTGCTGTCAGCACCAAAGGGGCAAAGGGCTAGCCCCTGCCGACGAGAGAGGGATCGGGGCAGCAGGAGCCATCAGCCTCCTGCCGACCCCTTCGCAGATCATGGCAGAGAGGAGGGTAACAGGGGGACGACCGACCTCCTGTCGGTCGCCCAATCTCTCACAGGGAAGAGAAGGAGTAGACAGGGGCCCCGTAGGCCCCCTGTCGGCCTCCGATGGGTACGCAGGGCGCGGCAAGGGTCGTGCGCAGCCTGCCGGCCTCCCTGCGAACCCCTAAGAAGGGGGGAAATGAGGGAGGTGAAGAGGGAGGGCACGGCAGGGGCCACCGGCCTCTTGTCGTGCCTTCCGGCGAGATGAGAGAGAGAGAGAGGTGAGAGATTGGGGTGAGGGGGTGTCGCAGGGGCCATTGGCCGCTGCTGACACTCCGGCGCACCCTAAAAGAGAGAAGGGGACGGCAGGGGCCCTGTAGGCCCCCTGTCGGGTCTCCAATGGGCAAGGAGGGAGGTGGGAGGGCGCGGCAGGGGCCGTGCGTCGCCTGCCGGCGTCCTGGCGAGGTGACAGAGAGGGAGATGGGAGGGGGAGAAGGAGAAGGTGGAGTGGCGTACCTGGAAGGAGAGGAGGCGAGGTGGCTGGCGGTCGGCGGTGTGCACAGGGAAGGAGGGGGCGTCGATCGGGGTTTCCGGTGAGGTTGTCGCATGCAGGGAACGAGAAGGGGGGTGGGGCATCGATCGTCCCCTCCCGCAACGCTCTTAAAGAGCTCGGGGAGGGGCGACAAAAGGGGAAACCCCGATGGGTTTCCCTTATCGGGTCTAATGCGCGGTGGGGGGGTGATGTCTTCTTTTAAATCGTTGTAAATTTTGAAAAGATTTTTATATGAAAAACATGTGTAAACCAGACATCAAATAATAAAAACCGGTTCTCACTAGTGGATGAGACCGGGTCGAACTCAGGGAACGGGAATATGTTGTATTCAAGTACACAAATCTAAACTACTCTTTATTGCCGAATTATTTGAAATGTAAAATGTTCAGAAAAGTAAAAACAACTAACTATTACAACAAATGAATACCCTTCGCAGAGGGCGTAAAGTGCAATATTTACAAACCCAAAATCAAATTCCTAAAAGTAAAAAGAAGCTTTATTCTTCGTACTTCGTGTCACGTAATTGCTTCCGCTCCAATCCTGTGCTATCCTGCACAATTCAAAGGAACACGAGCAGTACCACAGATCGAAATAGAAATTGTACTAAACAACTTATTTAAATGCTAAAAATATTATGACTAAGCACTTTTACAAACAAAATTTAAAATCAAAACTAACTAACAACTAACTCAATTAACTAACAAGACATTAAACTAACTATGAAAACAAAACAAGAAATCAATAAAGGAAACATGAATTAATTGTGATAAAAGAACAAGAATTTGAAAAACAACATTAACTCCAAGAATTTAAAGAAAACAGGAATTTTAATGCATAAAAAAATGGACAACAGGGAATTGGAAATAGAAGAAATAGGAATTGAGCTAAAAACAAAACTGGAAAATGACAAGTAAAGATAAATATTCAGAAGCAAACAAATCCAACGCAAATGCTTACAGAAAATTAAATGTAAAACAAGCAAATGAACACAGAACAACAAAATCAATTAAAGGAAAGAGAGTAAACATGAAAAACTATTAAGAAAAACAACAACTACATCAAATAGACAAAAACAAAAACTCAACGAATGTGAAACATTAGAATAATAGAACATGAAACAGGAAATTAGCAGCGTATACAAACCGATGAATGCAAAACTAAAAAAAACAAAATTATGAAAACAGTAAACACGACATCAAATACTGCAAAAGAGGGAAATCAATGAATGCACAAGAAACATTTAACTAACAGACATGAATTAATTTTTTTTTTAAATGAAAACAAACAAGATATTTGCTGAAATGAAAAACAGACAAAACTAAAAAATTACAAGAATTTAACTGATCAAATGTTATAGACAAAAACAAAAAATGAAAAAACAATCAGTAAAAAAAACAGGAAATCAGGAAATTTCACAATACAGATTTTAATCTATTTATTTTCCTTTTCGTTTTACAGTTTTTTTTTATTTTTTTTTTCATTTTACAGAAACAGCTAGAACATAAAGAAGAAGCTGGTGAAGAAGAAGAAGAAGCTGAAGAAGAAATAGAAGATGAAGATCGGAGGAAGAAGAATAATAAGAAGAAGAATCGGAGGAAGAAGAGGAAGAAGAAGATGTCAATCGAAAGAAGAAGAAGAAGAAGAAGATGCAGAAGAAGAAGAATAAGAAGAAGAAGAAGAAGAAGATACAAAGGATGAAGAAAAAAATCGGAGGAAGAAGAAGAAGAAGAAGAAGAAGAATCTGAAGGAGAAGAAGAAGAAATCGGTAGAATCAGAAAAAGAAGAAGAAGAAAAACTGGAGGAGAAGAAGAAGAATCTCAGCACTCACCGTGAACCTGAGGGAAGAGGTGTTGGCGGCGACCTCCACCGTGCTGTCACCGGACAGAAATCTGCACCACCGCCGGCTGCCGGACAATGACTGAGAAAGAGGAAGAAAGGGAAGGTAGAGAAGGAGTGTAGCCACCGGCGATGGTGGAAGAAGGAGTGAAGAAAGAGAATAGAGGGAAAGAGGGGAAAAGGGGAAGCTTCAGCCGTGTGAAGGAGGCGCCCGATTTTTTTCTTCTTTTGGGGTTTTAAAAACAACATACCGGTTTGAACCGGTTTGTAACAGATGCAAACCGGTTCAAGCCGGTTTGTTTATTTATTTTTTTAAAATTCAAACCGGTTCAGCCGATATGTTTATTATTTTCTCAATTTTTTTTCAAAAAAACCCAAACCATGTAAACGGGTTGGTTATTTTATATTTTTTTTTCAATTAAAAAAAACAAAAACTATGTAAACTAGTTTATTATAAAGTTTTCAAAAATCAAAACTTATTTATAAAGAAACTAAAAAAAAACTATTCTACTAATTTTTCTTTTCTAAACAAAACAAAACTTAAAATGAAAAAATATTTTTCTATATTATTTTTTTATTTCATTTTAATTGCAAAGTAAAACTAAACTACTTATAACAAAAACTAAAATATGTATAAAAATGTAAAAATAAAACTATTTTTCATGCATTTTCTATTTTTAAATCATTTTATCACATTTACTCAAAAACTAACATAAAATTGGGTTTTTGAAACATTATTTCATAAAATCATGCATACTTAAATGTTAATAAACCCTGAATTATATGCATGATCAAATACCCCCATGCTTATGTTTTGCTAGTCCTCGAGCAAACTAGAAAAATGCAAGAAATCAAACTATCACCTAACTCACTTTCGTAGGAATCACAGTTGCATTTAGCTCATGCAACAAGCCCTTTCAACCCCTGGGTTACCCCAGTGGACGAGTAAGGTCTCGTGAGGGTTTGCAGTGATGCTACCCACAAACATCTCTGTCATGTATGCATAATATTACATATCCTCACAATCAGTAGATAATCAAAGACTTTATTTTCACAAATATTTCCTGTTATTCCAAAATCAAAATATAATTAGAATCTTTTATGTACCACCACAGAAAAAGAATTTCTTTCACTTTTCTAAAAATCACAATTATTTATGTTTTATTCTTAGAAAATCCAATAAAAACATATTATTATTTACTTATCCTCACTCATATGTTTTCTGCACAGGTTTTCTCAATCACACCTCTAAGCATTGAACTTTTCTTTCTTTTTAAGCTCTTTTCTCTTTTTTTTTTTTTTCTTTTCACGCTTTTTCTTTTTGCGCACTTATTTTTCTCATATAGCTTGCGTGTGGTCTGCTTTTATGCCTTGTGCAATGTCAATATCTTCTATACTTTTTCAATACATACCAAAAGATATCAACTAAGACATAAAAGTGACTTCCTTCATTCACCTTTATAACCTGAGAGTCAAATATTTCAACTTGTATCTGTTCTCAGTTACTTAGGTTCACGAAGTTTTCCACTCTCTTTTTCGAAATGGAATTAAAAGTTTCAACTTACATCTAAGTTCCATCTACTAAGGATTGTGGAATTATCCAAACAACCTAACGCATGCTTTTTCTCACTTTTTGAGCTCATTATTATGCTTTTGTTCATTTGCTTAGTTTTTCAAAAATAGAACTGTGCATATTCATATTTATGATTCAAAATAAATTCTAACATGTATCTATCATCATTTCTTCGAAATCCGCATAAACAACCATAATTTTTAGATCTATGTCAGAAAAAAAAAATTCGTGGGGCTTAAAAATCCTCTAAAAACATCAGATTTGAAATAACATTCATATAAGTTCAAACTCTTTCTTTAAAAATCTACTTTTTATGAGAGATGTGTAAACATGTGCAAGAACGTAAACAGAAATATCAAGGTGTGCACTCTACACCCTCCCCCATGCTTGAATGACACTGTCCCAGTGGCACTCCCCCATGCTTGAATGAAACTAAGTGAATGCACATGAGAGAAATAAATGAGGGAAAAGAGTAGAATGACCTGACATGAATTAAAAATGCACGTTCTATGAATGTAATGAATGTAATGAATGCAATGTATACATGACAAAACATGAAACTCATAGAAAAGATAGAAAACAAAAAATAAAAGCAAATGAAATCTACAAATCCTAACAACAAATGTAATACTGTACAAAATATGGGTTGCCTCCCATAAAGCGCTAAGTTTCACGTCCCCAGCCAGACGGATCCCTGGAAAAACCTTCATCGTCCATGAGATCAATGGACATGAAGTCAGACTCAACCGGGCTTTATGAAGAAAAGAGTGTCATCTGTGACACTACGCACTGTGTTTCCATCCCTTCTACCTCCAAATGTAGGATCATAACTCTCTCGACGTGAAGAACAAAGATTAGTCTCATCTGAGAGACTGGTCAAGAATCGAGAGTCTAGGACCGACCGAGTATCAATGAATGCTACTTCAGACAAGTGGTGAATATGATCAGGCTTGACTTGGTCAAGCACCTTCTGCATCTGCACCTCTTGCTTACTCAAAACGATTGGTGATCCTAAAGGCTAAGAAAATGGGGCTTTATATGATGAAAATGTATGCTGTGAGTAAAGCCCCTTCTGTTGAGGTATCATAGAGATCGAGTCGTCAGTAGAAATGATATGGGGTTCATGAGTCGATTCCTGAGTAGGGTGACACGCCTTCCCATACTGAAGGGATGTAACAGATTTGACTTGCTCATGATGTGAAGTAGTGGGTTGCAAATCAAATAACATGGAATCCTCTCCCTTGGATGTGACAACAGACTGACTATGAAGGTTCCCCTGACTTTGTCTACTCAATGTCTGAGCTAACTGTCCCATTTGAGTTTCTAGCTTGGCTATTGACTGCGTATGGGAACAAAGAGTTGCCTTGATATCAGAAAAAGCTTCTAACATCTTCTCTTGAAATGATGAACTTGGAATGGGCTCCTGAGGAGAAGGTAAACAATATTGGGAATGAACCTCTGGAAATATAGGATGCGAGTAACCTTGTGAAGGTTTACTGGGTCTATACTGTGTCTGGAAGGGTTGATGGGATGGGGAACTGAACTGGTTTCGCCAACCTGTGTTATATGAAGATGTAAATGAATCGGGCATGGGTTTAGCTAAACCTTGGGCAACATTCACCTGTTTCTGAACGAATTCAGGATATAATGACGCTGCCGGACAATCCGCAACATAGTGTGCAGGGCTAGCGCATAGCTCACACACTCTTTCTACTAGATTTCTCGAAGAATTGGCTAGGAATTGATCTAACTTCCTAGTCAATTGGTCAACCTTGGTACGCAATTCTAACTCGGACCCAACTTCGGAAATCCCAACTTTCCTAGGACCACTAGGCAGAGATGTAGTCCTATCGAACCGTGAAGACAAAGTATGATGCATCGTGTTTTCACTCAAGGTCTCGAATAGAGACCATGCCTCGTCCTCACTCTTGAGCATAAAAGTGCCCCCACAAGACGAATCGACCATTTGACGATGCTTTTCATTAAGCCCGTCATAAAAATACTACACCAACTGCCAACGAGGCACTTGGTGATGGGGACACTTGCGGAGAAGATCTTTCAATCTCTCCCAAGACACGTGAAATTGTTCTCCCTCAATTTGAGAAAAACTGGTTATAGCTTTACGAAACTGGTTCGTCTTACCAATTGGAAAATATTTTTTTAAAAATTCTTTTTGCATTCCTTCCCAATTAGTAATACGAACTGTCTCAAGAGATTTTAACCAGTGCTTGGCTTTATCTTTGAGAGAGAACGGAAACAAAGTTAACCTCATAGCGTTGTCTCCAAAATTATTGATTCGCACAGTCGAGCAAATCTCAAGGAATTCGTCGAGATGACGATATGGGTCCTCATTGCTAAGGCCATAAAACGAAGGTAACATTTGAATCACACTGGCCTTAATCTCAAAATGGCTCGCTCCTACATCAGCTCTCGTGATGCAGGAGGTGGGAGTATACGTATTTGGCATGAAGTACTCCCTCAAAGGACGGATCAATTGATGATTGTCAGCCATTGCGTACACCTTGGAGTAGACCGGTGTAGCACACGTCCTAACTTTGGGTTTTCTACCTAACTAACGCACTAAGCGGCCAAACCACGCAAACTATAAAGCGAGTGAACTAAAAACAACAAAAACTAAACAAACACCACGCAGTTACACATAACAGAGATTATGCATGAAAAATATAAAATCTGTGTACGGTACCAATTGTACACAGTCACCTCTAAGGGGATCCTAATAGGTGGGCTGTGCAGAAAAGTAAACTCGTCTCTAAGATATGCACATACGTGGTTCTAAACCTAAATGCACACAAACACTAGGCAATAAAGCGAATACTAATATTACGCCGTTCCCCGGCAACGGCGCCAAAAATTTGATGTCTTCTTTTAAATCGTAAATTTTGAAAAGATTTTTATATGAAAAACATGTGAAAACCAGACATCAAATAATAAAAACCGGTTCTCACTAGTGGATGAGACCGGGTCGAACTCAGGGAACGGGAATATGTTGTATTCAAGTACACAAATCTAAACTACTCTTTATTGCCGAATTATTTGAAATATAAAATGTTCAGAAAAGTAAAAACAACTAACTATTACAACAAATGAATACCCTTCGCAGAGGGCGTAAAGTGCAATATTTACAAACCCAAAATCAAATTCCTAAAAGTAAAAAGAAGCTTTATTCTTCGTACTTCGTGTCACGTAATTGCTTCCGCCCCAATCCTGTGCTATCCTGCACAATTCAAAGGAACACGAGCAGTACCACAGATCGAAATAGAAATTGTACTAAACAACTTATTTAAATGCTAAAAATATTATGACTAAGCACTTTTACAAACTAAATTTAAAATCAAAACTAACTAACAACTAACTCAATTAACTAACAAGACATTAAACTAACTATGAAAACAAAACAAGAAATCAATAAAGGAAACATGAATTAACTGTGATAAAAGAACAAGAATTTGAAAAACAACATTAACTCCAAGAATTTAAAGAAAACAGGAATTTTAATGCATAAAAAAATGGACAACAGGGAATTGGAAATAGAAGAAATAGAAATTGAGCTAAAAACAAAACTGGAAAATGACAAGTAAAGATAAAAATTCAGAAGCAAACAAATCCAAAGCAAATGCCTACAGAAAATTAAATGTAAAACAAGCAAATGAACACAGAACAACAAAATCAATTAAAGGAAAGAGAGTAAACATGAAAAACTATTAAGAAAAACAACAACTACATCAAATAGACAGAAACAAAAACTCAACGAATGTGAAACATTAGAATAATAGAACATGAAACAGGAAATTAGCAGTGTATACAAACCGATGAATGCAAAACTTAAAAAAACAAAATTATGAAAACAGTAAACACGACATCAAATACTGCAAAAGAGGGAAATCAATGAATGCACAAGAAACATTTAACTAACAGACATGAATTAAATTTTTTTTTTAAATGAAAACAAACAAGATATTTGCTGAAATGAAAAACAGACAAAACTAAAAAATTACAAGAATTTAACTGATCAAATGTTATAGACAAAAACAGAAAATAAAAAAACAATCAGTAAAAAAAACAGGAAATCAGGAAATTTCACAATACAGATTTTAATCTATTTATTTTCCTTTTCATTTTACAGTTTTTTTTTGTTTTTTTTTTCATTTTACAGAAACAACTAGAACATAAAGAAGAAGCTGGTGAAGAAGAAGAAGAAGCTGAAGAAGAAATAGAAGATGAAGATCGGAGGAAGAAGAATAATAATAAGAAGAATCGGAGGAAGAAGAGGAAGAAGAAGATGTCAATCGAAAGAATAAGAAGAAGAAGAAGAAGAAGAAGAAGAAGAAGAAGAAGATACAGAGGATGAAGAAAAAAATCGGAGGAGGAAGAAGAAGAAGAAGAAGAAGAAGAAGAATCTGAAGGAGAAGAAGAAGAAATCGGTAGAATCAGAAAAAGAAGAAGAAGAAAAACTGGAGGAGAAGAAGAAGAATCTCAGCACTCACCGTGAACCTGAGGGAAGAGGTGTTGGCGGCGACCTCCACCGTGCTGTCACCGGACAGAAATCTGCACCACCGCCGGCTGTCGGACAATGACTGAGAAAGAGGAAGAAAGGGAAGGTAGAGAAGGAGTGTAGCCACCGGCGATGGTGGAGGAAGGAGTGAAGAAAGAGAATAGAGGGAAAGAGGGGAAAAGGGGAAGCTTCAGCCGTGTGAAGGAGGCGCCCGATTTTTTTCTTCTTTTGGGGTTTTAAAAACAACATACCAGTTTGAACCGGTTTGTAACAGATGCAAACCGGTTCAAGCCGGTTTGTTTATTTATTTTTTTAAAATTCAAACCGGTTCAGCCGGTATGTTTATTATTTTCTCAAATTTTTTTCAAAAAAAAACCAAACCGTGTAAACGGGTTGGTTATTTTATATTTTTTTTTCAATTAAAAAAAACAAAAACTATGTAAAGTAGTTTATTATAAAGTTTTCAAAAATCAAAACTTATTTATAAAGAAACTAAAAAAAAAACTATTCTACTAATTTTTCTTTTCTAAACAAAACAAAACTTAAAATGAAACAATATTTTTCTATATTATTTTTTTATTTCATTTTAATTGCAAACGTAAACTAAACTACTTATAACAAAAACTAAAATATGTATAAAAATGTAAAAATAAAACTATTTTTCATGCATTTTTTATTTTTAAATCATTTTAGCACATTTACTAAAAAACTAACATAAAATTGGGTTTTTGAAACATTATTTCATAAAATCATCATCCTACCCCTCTTAAAAGAATTTCGTCCGCGAAATATTATTAAGAGATTATCTGCAACAATCTGGTTTTTTGTTAATCGTTGTTAATGAGGATACACTATATGTGTGAGTGACCTGAAACACGTATGCTATTAATGTAATCAGGATAGCACAAAATAAATTCCTGAGAAAGGTTCGAAGTCAACTCGATTGAACAAATGTGAGTGATTTTGTTAATAATTTATGTCTTCGCAAGAGTTTATACGGAGTCACGAAAAAGGTTTGACAGAAGATTGTAAGAATGTTTATTCGTCACCTTCTACAAGATTTGATACAAATGAAGAGACGCGACGAGACATTGCTCTAGTTGTTTATGTTCCTTAAACGGAGGTTTCTGTACTTTATCATAATCAGGTTGTCGTTCGTTACCCTTACTATTTCTAACAGACTCTATGTCCGGAATAGCCTCAACTTATCCCCATAACCCAAGGCCTTACATGGCCACTTGTCTTATCTTCGCTTAAGTTATCATTCGTAGAATGACCCTAACTTTCATAGAAGACAAAAACATAACCTCGTAACAAGATCTAGAATCAACAAGGATCCAAATTCTAATCTAAAACCAATATATAATCATGCTACACAGAAAGCCAAATTTAAAGATTCATAACTAGCTATATCAAATGCTCTCAGAAGAGCATCGAAACACATTATAATTCTCTACGAAATCAAAATCTACAAGTTCCATGCTGGATCACCTGGTTTGGGAAATGTACGACCTCACAAGGAATTACCGCCCTAGAAGGTTTACCTGGTCTTGGACAATATACTTCCTCACAGGAATTCACCATCTTTGCGGCTACCCGATCTTGGACAGTGTACTTCCTCACAGAGATTCACCACTCTATTCGGATTACCTGATCTTGATCATACATACCCTTTACAGAGAATCCTTTGTGGACAAGGTCCTCAACTGGTACCCATATCAATGATGCATACATCAAAACAAACCACTGCCCTCAGGGTCGATAGCCCCCAATAATGGGCAAAAGCATATATATATCCTCAATGAGCATCACATCACTTCATCTGGTATTCAATTCATGAAATCACCCATTTCACCAATAAGGTTCCATGAACCATAGCTCACTTAAACATATATCGCATACTTTCAAAATTTGAGGTCACATGCATTTCAATCATATTATAAAAAAAAGCATATTATCCTATGCATTATATCATTGCCACCAGGAGCATTTCATTATCCAAATCTAACCTCAAAGCATGAGTTCTATACAATGTGATCATGTATATATCAAGAATCTTACTAAACCTCAAGATACGTAACTTCTACGCAGTTCGAGTTATGCACACAAAATTCAAATTCTATATGCATCTAAGACATCCAAATCATGGCACCATCATATACATACATATTTTTACCTCAAAGCACACCGCATTCGACCATATCAGTGTGAAACACACGCACAGATCTACAAGACATTTTAGTCCAATATGATATCCATCAATCATGCTATACAGGTATGATATATTCTCACAAACAATCATAATGCAACACCCTGCAACACCGCTACGTAGGCGTGATGTATCATAAAAAAAACTAAGTGTTTGTAGTCGTGAGGTGTCATTCCTCTAAATAGTCTAACTAACGATTTGTAGGCGTATAAGTCAACCACCTAAAAGTTAATCATTTGTAGGCGTAACAAGTCAACTACCCAAAAACTAATCAGTTGTAGGTGTGGCATGTCATTTACCTGCATAAGCATCATAATCATAAGGGTCTAGGTTGGACAAAATTCATACGTAATTTCATTAATAAACTTTTACTACAAGATCCGTACTGGAAAATAAAAAGTCTTACCTGAACTTATTAAAGTGTCTATTTGCTAATTCTCTACCTAACCCGTCATGATGAAAATAAAAATGGTTCTCTAGTTTCATTGCTACTAGTGAGGCAGCTTGGGTTGTTGTTGTTGACTTTCCTTCGCGGTTCGCTTCTTCAGATCTGCTTCCTTCTTGCGACAAACTCTGGCGAAATGTCCCATCTTTCCACAATAGAAACAACCTCCAGTGTCTCGAGGGCATTGTTGTCCCGGATGACCATAATTACACTTCAAGCATTTACGACTAGACGATAGATGTAGCTTGATTCTTTTGCCTTGCTTTTGTTTCTTAGATGGGGATCCCTGCATTATATCCTTGGCAAGTCGGCATTTGCTAACTTCCTTACTACCAACTGACTTTTTGTTCTGAAAATCTTTAACCTGCTTCCCTTGTTCCAAGCCTTGTGTGGTCAGATGCCACTTATCGTACTTTCGCTTATGGCGGCATTCTTTCCCGGAATGGTCCACGTTACTACAGAAAGAGCAAACAATAGAATTTCGGGGGTACAATAGATTAGGGGTAACTTGATGGTTATCCATCTGTTGATCGCACTGACCCTGAAAGGTGTTCTCGCAAGCCACACTATGACTCAGGTTTTGGACCATAGATTGGAGATGAATAACAGCTCCGGTCAAAACATTTATTGCCTCGCTCATCTCATTATACGACATCTAAATCGAAGCAAAATATTTTAATCAAATTAAGTACAAAACAACAAAATCAATAGTACTTACTGTGCGATGCAGATGTCGGATGGTCAAGAATCACTATTTTCCCTATCGCTCTGATACCAAGTTGTAACGCCCCAAAAATCCACGACTTGTAACTTTTTTAGAAAAGTTTAGAAACATTTTAAATCATACAATAATCAGAGTTTAAATAATACTTCAGCGGAAAATGATATTTTTAAAACCACAAGTCAATGGATCTTGAGCACATTACAGCGTAAACTTTCCTTTTGTCAAATCCCGCACAACCATTGAAATCAAATGGTTTAGAAACAGAGTTTCAATAATTGAGAATTCATTTGTTGAAACCAAGAAGAAGCTTACTAAAACAGTTTTATTAACTCACGGTTTAATAAAAGAGAAATTTTGAAACACACTTTATACCAAATTTACCAACATGTCCTCAAGAGCGAAACGTCAGGGAAAGAGCTCTATCTTGACCTCATCACGCCATCGTGTCATCGCAGACTGTATTACCTATCCAAAACCTGCCCATAAAATGGGTCAGTTTCACTAAAAACTGGTAGGTGCACAGACAGGACAATATTGAACATAATTAAGCAGAATAATTTAATATATCAAGTAGATAGGCAATTATATAGCAATTTAATTTCAACAGATTCACAGAGCAACGATCATGAGCACAATGTTAAAATTATTACAAGCATTTTATTGGCACAAGTAGGTTAATTATTACAAGCAAAGCACTGCACAAGAAAGTTAACTAGCAAAATACAATGCTTCATCAACCACACACACAATTTCATAAGTATTGAACCTGTTGTACACTATAACTTTCACACGTGCATGATTGAACACATTGTGTGATCGGATTTAAATTATGTTTCGATATTAACTGGCCAAGCGGGTACGCACAAGGCACGACTCTAGAAACAGCCTAGACTGATCCGGGGGTTTATTATGCTATGTATTTTATGATAACCCGGATAGCTGACTGAGTCCGCACCTAAGGGGACGGTCGGTGACCAAGAGAGAAATCCCCAAAGCAGCATAAACAATGGATGCATCCCAAACATGGAGAGCTACCACCTAGGATAATTATGGTAGTCTCATTCCCCTAACTCCGATGACTGGGGAAGCCGAGTCTTTTGCTTGTAACTGCCATTAATGGCCTGTCCATCGAAGTTTTGTACCTTCATGTCATCTCTCCTGACGGGAGTCAGCGATTCGAATGAGTACATCAGGGGTAGTTAACTGAAGACTCATTCTACATACTCTGGTCTTTCGACCAACTCGAGTATCTTGCCGGTGAAGGCAAAAACATCACTTATTTAGGTGATCACAACATTTTGTTATTTGCACTCATCGAGGTTGCCACAACCTACTCATCCAATCATCGCAACGTAAGAAGACGTACTTGTCAAAAAGTACGGTCGTACATGTCATAAGTACGACTACGATGAAAGGGATATGGTTTCACAAAAGAAACCCCAACAGATATTATCTGCAAAAGAATTAATACAACACAGCCTGGCAAGATAAGTCTTGAATTCACTTCAACAACATTTTTCATATTTCAATGATGCAAGGTCATCTCGGATCTCTCGTCCGATCAACAAAGTACTTAACATGTTATGCATGTCTAAAAGTACGCTATACTGAACAAGGAAGGTGTGTGGGCTTCTCAAAAGGAACACCCAACACACAACTTCATAACGATCCAAAGAATATAAGAGTGCTCATTTGGCATGATTCATCCTTAAAAGCCATAATGCCACATTAAGTCATTCACGCAAGGCACAACACTATCAATCTTACATCCAAAATTTATCTTAGTATCGACATGTGACACTAGATTGATAAATACAGAATGGGTCCTTCAACAGAACCCCACTCATTCATATGCTTATACCCTTGATCGGGGTTATTCGAATTGGGTCGCAACTCGAATCGGGGTTATAAAATATTTCTCCCAAGTGTGCGGACTTGGGAGGACTCAAATGCAACTTCGACATCCTGCGAGGATTAAAACTTAACTTTGCAAGAGCTGTGCCATTTGAAGAGTACTGGGTTCGCAGGAGGAAACTCCCATTTAAAGAACTGCAATGCGCAAGTACAACTTCTAGTGTTTTGAAAACAACTGAATCAGGATAGGCACAAGACTTCATTTATGTAAGTACATATTTACCATAAGTGTGAGCATATGCAGGTTATAACATGACGACAAGCAACTCTCGACTTGCGATGCCGCACATCAAGCGAAAAACACATAAGTAACACACGAGGTGCCAAACCATACTTTGACCACTTAGACAGGCAAACACATAAGGTCATGAGTAATACACGAGACACAAAGTCGTACCTCACTCAAAGGAAACGTGCAGGCAAAAATGGATGCAAGCAAACAAGGGCATATGTATTTTAAGAAATATGAAACCACACCTCAACTCGTAATCAACTTATGCAAAATAATGATCGAAGAATGAAATTGTACATCGACCCATAGGAATGAACAAGCAAGCATATAGGCAAGCAATTAAGGGCATAAGTATTGCAAAAAGTACGAAACACCTTCAACCACATAAGCAAATACGCAAATTAATACTCAAAGAGTAAAATCATACATCGACTCATAAATATGCAGACAAGAAAATATGCAACGCAAAAGCAATATAAATCTAAGCATATCTAGCATGGGCATCTTAATTATTTCAACTTAAATACGTTCCTCAATTGCCCTTTGTGCGACTTTACCCTACCTTGGGATGTCGTGCAGCTGCGTACGCCTACGCGTGAGGATAATACGAGGGTTGAGCCGCGGAGCACGATCGGGACCTGTTGTGTAAATCTGCAAGAGTGTGAAAAATATTCAATTATGTTAATATAATTAATGGTGCAACGGGGCAAGGGTAGAATTAGGCGACAGAGGACGAGGCCTTGCCGACGGCACTAAGGCGGCAGGGGGCGAGCCCCTGCCGACAGCAGCGGAGCGGCAGGGGGAAAAGCCCCTGCCAACGACAGCGAATCGACAGGGGGGCAGCCATTGCCGATAGCAACGAAGCGGCAGGGGTCGCACCCCTGCCGACGGCAGCGAATCGACAGAGGTTGAGCCCCTGCCGACGGTGGTGAATCGACAGGGGTTGAACCCCTGCCGATGGCAGCAAAACAGCAGGGGAGGCAGCCCCTGCTGTCAGCACCAAAGGAGCAGGGGGCTAGCCCCTGCTGACGAGAGAGGGATCGGGACGGCAGGAGCCATCAGCCTCCTGCCGACCCCTTCGCAGATCATGGCAGAGGGGATGGTGACAGGGGGACGACCGACCTCCTGTCGGTCGCCCAATCTCTCACAGGGAAGAGAAGGAGTAGACAGGGGCCCCGTAGGCCCTCTGTCGGCCTCCGATGGGTACGCAGGGCGCGACAAGGGTCGTGCGCAGCCTGCCAGCCTCCCTGCGAACCCCTAAGAAGGGGGAAAAAGAGGGAGGTGAAGAGGGAGGGCACAACAGGGGCCACCGGCCTCCTGTCGTGCCTTCCAGCAAGGTGAGAGATCGGGGCGAGGGGGTGTCGCAGGGGCCATTGGCCGCTGCCGACACTCCGATGCACCCCAAAAGAGAGAAGGGGACGGCAGGGGCCCTGTAGGCCCCCTGTCAGGTCTCCAATGGGCAAGGAGGGAGGTGGGAGGGCGCGGCAGGGGCCGTGCGCCTCCTGCCGGCGTCCTGGCGAGGTGACAAAGAGGGAGATGGGAGGGGGAGAAGGAGAAGGTGGAGTGGCGTACCTAAAAGGAGAGGAGGCGAGGTGGCTGGCGGTCGGCGGTGTGCACAGGGAAGGAGGGGGTGTCGATCGGGGTTTCCGACGAGGTTGTCGCCTGCAGGGAATGAGAAGGGGGGTGGGGCATCGATCCTCCCCTCCCGCAACGCTCTTAAAGAGCTCGGGGAGGGGCGACAAAAGGGGAAACCCCGATGGGTTTCCCTTATCGGGTCGAATGCGCGGTGGGGGGGGGGGTGCGGCGCACAGGGGGGTTTTGTTTTAAACAAAACCTCTCCTGCGTCGGGTTATGAAACCCTAAAGATGACAGGCCCGGGTCGGGTCTGGACCCGACCCGGCCCGAGTCCGATAAATTTTTTTTTTGCTGGTTTTACATCGTGGTTGCTCCATGTATATCTCCTCCTCCAAATCACCATAGAGGAAAGCAGTCTTTACATCTAGTTGCTCAATCTCTAAATCCAGGCTAGCAGCAATACCTAGAGCAACACGAATAAAAAATATTTTAACAACAAGAGAGAAAATATCTTCAAAGTCAATACATTGCTTTTGACTAAAGCCTTTCACAACCAATCTAGCTTTGTACTTTGGTTGAGAACATTGTTCTTGAGTCTTCAACCTGAAAACCCACTTGTTCTTTAAGGCATTTCTGCCTTCTGGTAATTCCACCAAGTCATAAGTGTGGTTCTTCTGCAATGCATCCATCTCATCGTGCATAGCTATTAGTTATTACTCTTTTTGCTCATACTCTTGTGCTTCCTGGTAACTCTTTGGTTCACCTGCATCAGTAAGCATTACATACTCATGTGAAAATACCTTCTGGAAGGTTGTGACTTTCTGAAAGATCTTTTCAGCTGGGGTTCTGGATAAGGTTGCTCTCCAACTTTTTCCTGCTTAATATGACCTGCAGGTAAATCAACATCAACCTCTGCATCATCTTCCTGCACTGCTCTTCCTTCAACTTGTACCACTGGAGAAGTAACTAGATCTAAGTGGATAGATCCACCTGCAGAAGTCTGAATTGACATATCTTTCTTGATATCTTCAAGTGTCTGGTCTTCAAAAAATACCACATCTTTGGATCTGAATACCTTCCACTTCTCTGGATCCCATAGTCTGTATCTGAATTCAGCATCACCATATCCCAGAAAAATGCATTGCCTCATCTTATCATCAAGCTTGGACCTCTTCTCCTTGAGGATATGTGCAAATGCCCTGCATCCAAATACCCTCAGGTGCTTATAGGATACATCCTTTCCTGACCACACCCTATCTGCAACATCATTTGCTAAGGCATGAGCAGGAAACAAGTTGATCACATCAATTGTTGTCATTAAAGCCTCACCCCAGAATTTCTTTGGTAGGTTGGACTGTGCAAGCACACACCTGATTCTCTCTGCAATTGTATTGTTTATCCTTTCTGCAACTACTTTGTGTTGTGGGGTACCTGGAACTGTCAACTCATGGCGAATTCCATGAATTTTATAATATTCATGGAATGAACCTGTGTACTCACCACCATTATCTGACCTGATGCATTTCAGTTGTTTTCCTATTTCCCTCTCAACCATTGCATGAAATTGCTTGAATACATCAAGAACCTGATCCTTGGTTTTTAGAGGGTATGCCCAAACCTTTTTTGAGAAGTCATATATAAAAGTAACAAAATAAAGTGCACCACTAAAAGTTTTCACATTAGTAAAACCATTAACAGTTTTTGCTCTCAGAGGACCACAAACATCAGTATAAACTCGCTCTAGAATGAAAGATTTTTTATGGAAGGCATTTCTAACAAAAGATACTCTATATTGCTTACCGGCTAAGCAATGAACACACAGGTTTAGATGTGTACCTTTTAACTCTGAAAGTTGCTCCCCCTTAGCAAGAATTTGCAAGCCCTTCTCACTCATGTGACCTAATCGACTGTGCCACAAATCAATAGAAGAGTCATCAGCTGTATTCAATTGTTCCTTGCATACCTTACCTTGCATCTTGTAAAGAGTACAACATCTCTTTCCTCTAGCCTGAACTAATGACCCGCTGCTGAGTTTCCACTGTCCTTAGCTAAAAACACTGCTTCTGCCTTCTTCATCAAGCTTTCCTACTGAAAGCAAATTCAACCTCAAGTCTGAAACATGTTTGACATTCTTGAGCACCAACATGTACCCAAGACTGGTCTGGAGATGAATATCTCCAATCTCTATAATTTCTTATGTTTCTGTGTTTTTCATTCGGACAACACCAAAATTACCGGTCTTGTATATACTGAAATACTCTATCCGTGGTGTGGCATGGTACAAGGCTCCTGTGTTTATGACTCAATCTGTATCCTGGCATACACAATTACATGAATAATTAGTAGTAGACAAAATCACAAGCTCACCTTTAACTGTGGCTATGGTATCTTCTTTGGTTTTTAATGATTCTGTCTCTTTCCTTTTTTTCTGATTTTTCTTTGGCTGTTTGCACTGATTCTGGAAGTGCCCTTTCTTTTCACAATTGTAGCAAGTGATGTCCTTCCTTGACCTGGACTTGCTCCTATATCTGCGATCATTTTTCCTGTCCTTTGACCGACCCCTGCCTTTGGATGAACTCACCATCAATCCTTCACCAGAATCCTCATTTGGTGATGGTCTTCTCTTAATTTCATTTAAAATGAGCGTACCTGCGACCTCTTCCATATTCAATGTTTCTTTTCCCATAAATTATGGTTGTTACAAGATGCTCATAAGATGGTGACAATGAGGTTAATAACAACAAAGCTTTAACCTCATCTTCAAGTTTAACATCCAGACTAAATAGACCAGCAATAATCTTATTAAACACACTAAGATGGTCAAGAATGAGAGTATCTTCCTTCATACGAAGACTATAAAGCTGTTTCTTGAGGTGTAACTTGTTGGAGAAGTTCTTGGTCATATAAAGGCTTTCTAGCCGCAACCACAATCTTGCTGCTATCCTCTCTTCCATCATGTTACACATGACTTCATCTGATAGACACAACTCAATCACACCAGCGGCCCTCAAGTCAAGATCATCTCATTCATCATCGATCATGTTCTCTGGCTTATTCGTCTTCCCGACAAGGGCCTTGTGCAACCCTTGCTGTGCAAGTAGAGCCGTTACCCTTCTTTGCCATAAGAAGAATTTTTTTTTGTCATCAAACGTCTCCACCTTAAACTTGTAGCTAACTGAATCGGAAGACATGACTTTTCACGAACCAGCTCTGATACCACTTGTTGAGTAATGAGGGTAACAAAATTATTCGTGCGAAAGCAATATATGATCTAATAAAGGCATAATCAAATCATAACACAAGGGTTTACGTGGTTCAGTCAACACAACATACATCCACGGGGCACAGAGAGAATAATCCACTATAATAAGAGTAGAGAGTACAATGTCCAATAGCTTGCCCAAAGCTAAAGAGAATAACAACAAAAGAATCATAGGAAGAGAGAGATACAAGATTACCTCTTGAATGCATAACCCGAGTCAAAACCCACACCACAACCAACACCTCTCTCTAAGGATCAATGCGTGGTGACGAACCTTCTTCCTTCATCTTCTTCTCTCTACTCTCTCTCTCTGCACGCTGCATACAACCACTCTGCTTACAACACTCTGCTCTTCTCTCACCAGCACACAGCCCCTGCACCCCTATTTCTAGATGGCATAAAGTCTTTTAGATGTGAGCCTTCTAGACTCATTCTATAAACTGAAGAGGTTTTGACACTTCAACTTCCTGCATTAATGGGAAGTGAGTGGCTATTCTACTTCCCCACATCATTAATGGAGGGATAGGGCTGACCCTTCAACTTCTCCTGCATTAATGGAAAGTAGTGGGTGGCTATTCCACTTCTCCACACCATTAATGAAGGATAAGGTTGGACCCAACAGAAAGGAGGACCTTATTCATTCAGCAAGGATCTCAAACTCTTCGATTCCGCCTGGATCTCAATTAATTCATCTCAAACTCCTATCAGCAATGCAGATTCCAACTCCGTGATCATTTGCTTAACCGTAATCCCAGCCATCCCGACGTCCGCCTTCCTCTTCCTCCTCATCGGAAAGTTCCCTGTATCCCTAAATTTCTTTTCTCACCCCCCTTTCTTTTTTGCCGCAGAGGAGGCGTTGAGGCAACAACTTTCTCAAGTTTCGCACCCACCGTTCAATAGGTGCCATGTCTCCCACTTGTTGTGCCATCGTTGACGTACATGGTCCCACTTACACCAGTTGCCGTTAGAAACCCTCCATCACCTGGCCTTACTGCAATTGTTACGACTGGGTCAAACACCTTGGGGGCATCCATCCGATTTCCGTTCGTATGTAAGCTCGGTTCTCGGCGTGCTGAGAGACAGACGGTTAGGTTAAGCCCCTAGTTTTTTTTTTTTTTTTAAGCCAAGCTGTGGTTAGGCTATCAGTTATTATTCAACGTACCACTGGGGTTTGAATTTGAATCTGCAACGTCCCACCACAAGGAGACTTGCACTGACAGCTCCTACAAACTACGCCCCTTAGTTACAGGAAGTCCTAAAACTCAACTTTGTCACAAGCCCGTTTTTTTTTTTGACAGAGAAAACTGGGGTTAAGCAGACCCCTACCAGTTATACAACTAATACCATTGGAATTCGAACTTGCAACGTCCCCAACATTGGGTGACGTGCACTAACAGCTCCTACCAAACAAACCATTGGTGCTAGAAGCTCGTTTTGAAAATGCAAAACTATGTGCTTTTGAAAACGTTACCAACCGGGTCTCCGTTTGTCTGGCAGGAGCAGTTAGGGAGCGTTACCTTGTGTTTTGAACGTTGCAAGTTCGAACCCCAAATGCTATGGTTGTATGACTGGTAGGGGTCTGCCTAACCCCAGCTTTCTCTGTCCAAAAAAAAAACACATTAGAATGTTCAAAATACACTTTCTAGTAATGGACAGTATTTGGTCAGGCCCCATAACATCTAAATGAGTTTTTTTTTTGTTGTTTTCTATGAAATTAACATTACAGACTCATGATTTACATGGTTTGGATAGTGGAAATTGGCTCTTGGATGGTCAGATTACAACATATAAGCAGGATTATACGAGGCTTAAAAAATAACAGTCCATAGTATATGATGTTTTTTCGTCTGAAAAATACGATTCAAGAGCCGATAAATAGCATTTGGACAATGCTGAATACAGCTATGAGGTCTAATTGGGTCGACGTGACTTGCACAGAATATTTAGCTCACTTTGACCGTCAGATCACCACGACCAAATGTTACCCCTCTCTGTAACAATGCATATTTTATGTGCATTTTTTTTTTGCTCAGGTTTCTTCGTACTTCCATAACGCCTTTTTTTTTTTCATCATTTCCCGTTTCATGCATTAAGCATTTTTTGAACACTTGCATATTCTGCTTCACGCATCACTTCGCACTAGAGATTAGGTGCTGTGGTGCAAATGGATGTAATTCAATTGAACGGATGACCTTAATCTGATACATTTTTCTAAGATATGGACTTTAAAAGAAGATTTGAATGTAAATCCAATTGGACTCAGACTAGCATGCATGATCAACCTTTTTCATTTGAATTTGGATCTGGGTTGGCGACTGTCACCATCAAATTCTGATCCTGATTAAATATGATCATTTTTTTAACATGTAAAACCCATGTTTTGGACCTTTTTTTTTTTTTTCTAAATCTGGCCCAGTATTATATAATTTGAAATGTCTCAATTACATGGAGTCTAGTTCCGTTGGATTCAGTTTTTGGAATCTTTCTGCAAATTTCGGTTCGAACAAGTCGAGTGCAAGTAGGACATTCCTCTGTCTGGAATGAACCCAGTTTTGTCGTCAAACCATCCTTCGAAGCTAAGATGTGGTGCTTGGTTCCGAATCAAAGAACCGATATGCTTAAAACAAAAGCGGGAAACCAGAACGCCAGCTTGGTCTTCATAAGTTAGGGTTTATTCATATTGTGTACTATATATAAAAGCTTCCTCTTCATAAGTTGGGGTTGACAAACGGACCATATCAGCTCGGGCAAAATGCAAGTGAACAGAACCAGCACGAAGTCCCCAGGATCGAGCAGCGCCAAGCTCAGATTGTACTGGCTTGAGACTTTTCCCCTTATAGGTGGAAAAGATTAGGCTGTGTATACGAAGAATGTGCAAGCTTTCAATTTTTGTCCAACATGCTAGTGTTATTATTTCAATTTTGCCCAACATACGAAGACTTTTCCCCCTTTCTCTTCTCTCTTGGGCCAGACCAAGTACCTATTATTTTTCTTTGTTTTTCTCCCTTTAACGGGCTTGTCATGGAAGCGTGTTCCACTGTTAGCGTTGGCCTCTTTTTAATGGGTGGGCAGGCGTGCCCCCAATAGGAGGGCAGCCACTACGTGGCACTCCTTGAGTGGAGCTGAACAGTTTATATGTATTGGGCCGTAGACGCTAGATTGGCTTCCAAGTTGGTTCCACTCATCCTTTATGTTACGGATGGCAGTGGACCGGGGGAAAGCGGGGGCCCGCCCCGCCTCGCCCGTCTGAACCGGGGATGAAGGGTATGAAACCGGGATGGAGGTGGGGACGAAGGTTAAAATCCATCCCCGTTCAGGGATGGAGGCGGGGATGGACGTACCCTTTTCCCCGCCCCGCCTCATCCCCACCCCGCCTCATCCCCGTTTGAACTGGGGATGGAGGACACACTACAACAAAGCAGTAGATTAGCGACAACCACATGTCGTCGCTAATCCGTCGCTAACCATGTTAGCGACGGATTAGCGACAACGAGGCGACAGTATGCTTACGTCGCGAATATTTCGACGCTAACTGGCGAAGGAATTATTCCGTCGCCAGGTCCGTCGCTAATTGCGATGGAATAACGAGCGCTATATTCCGTCGCCAATCCGCCTGTACTCAACGTCGACCACCGCTTGGCGACGGATTTAATTCCGTCGCTACGCCGTCGCTAGATTAATATGAATAGCGACGGATGGTTCCGTCGCTAATCCGTCGCAAACACGAAAAAAAATTTAAAAAAAATTATTTGAAAATTAATTACCGGGAACTGTACAGTTTCTATTTCCTGTAAATAAAAAACAAACCACACAAAAAAATTCATATAACAAGAATCTACAACAATTAATCGTTCCACCTTAAAATTAAGAAGTTTAATTATTTACAATTCAACAATTACAATTAGGAAAAATAAAAAAAATAGAACTTCTTCAACACAGTCCTCTAATCATCGCCAAGATTTTGTGCGTCTTCTTGTTCATTCTCTTTATCTGTCCCTTCAGCTCCACTACCCTGATTATCGCTAGCAGCCTACACAAGAAAAGAACAGTCAGTATTGATAAACAAAATATAATGAAATAAATTACACACTATATGTGATTCTATCATGTGCTCATGTGTGATTTAAGGCAATAAAAAAACTCTATATGTGATTCTATCATGCTCATATGTGCTCTAAGGCAGTCAAAAAATTGAATATGTGATTATAGCATGTTCATATGTGTTCTAAGGCATCTAAAAAAACTTTATATGTGATTCTACCATGCTCAGATGTGCTTTAAGGCAGGCAAAAAACTATATATGTGATTCGATCATGCTCGTATGTGTGCCAAGGCAGTAAAAAAATTGAATATGTGAATATAGCATGCTCATATGTGCTCTAAGGCAGGCAAAGTCAAAATTTTTATATGTGATTCTATCATAAATGATATATAACATGTTCATATTTGTTCTAAGGCAGTAAAAAAACTCTATATGTTATTATAGCATGCTCATATGTGTGCTAAGGCAGTCAAAAAACTGAATATGTGATTATAATATGCTCATATGTGTTCTTAGGCAGTCAAAAAACTGAATATGTGATTATAGCATGCTCATATGTGTTATAATGCAGTCAAAAAAACTTTATATGTGATTTTATCATGCTCATATGTGCTCTAAGGTAGACAAAAAGTTATATATATATATATATATATATATATATATATATATATATATATATATATATATATATATATATATATGTGATTCTATCATGCTCATATGTGTGCTAAGGCAGTAAAAAAATTGAATATGTGAATATAGCATGCTCATATGTGCTCTAAGGCAGGCAAAGCCAAAAATTTTATATGTGATTCTATCATAAATGATATATAACATGTTCATATGTGTTCTAAGGCAGTCAAAAAATTGAATATGTGATTATAGCATGTTCATATGTGTTCTAAGGCATCTAAAAAAACTCTATATGTGATTCTACCATGCTCAGATGTGCTTTAAGGCAGGCAAAAAACTATATATGTGATTCGATCATGCTCGTATGTGTGCTAAGGCAGTCAAAAAATTGAATATGTGAATATAGCATGCTCATATGTGCTCTAAAGCAGTCAAAAAACTGAATATGTGATTATACCTGAGAGGGACCTGGAATCGAAGATCCCCTATCCTGAACAACGGCCTTGATCTCATTTCGGAGAAAGGGGGCGACAGTGTATTGAAAGTAGTTATTCAGTGATTCATTAATGATCTCGCGTACATTATCACCAGAAAGAATAGTCGGCTGCTTGGAGCTTATGTCGGCGCAAGAAGTCGGTGAGCCATAACTGGAAGAACCAATAACTGGTGAAGTGCTCATATTACTCCCAAACCCGAACACGCGACCTTTTTTTGGTTCACCTGCTGCAGTCACCCATGCTGTAGGATCAAATGATGGATGCTGAGTAGCGTCTTCGCCATATCGCTCTACCATCTGTTGCTCATATGCATTAGAAATTCTCAGAATGTGCATTTGAACTAATCAAGCATCTAATTAGTTATATGATATACCTATCACAGGAGCCCGTGAAGATGAAGGCTGAGCCTGGCTACTACTGGATGAGCGACCACTATAACCTCCACGAACCATATTCTAACAAATAACATATGTCATACAATACATTCAAATAATTCACATCAAGTATTACAATGCAATCAAGTCATTCACATCAAGCATTGCAATGCATTCAAATAATTCAAATCATTGGCATCAAGTATTGCACTAATTCAAATCATTCGTTAATTGCATAAATTATAATACATTCAGATAATTCAAATCATTCACATCAAGTATTACAATGCAATCAGGTCATTCACATCAAGCATTGCAATGCATTCAAATAATTCAAATTATTGGCATCAAGTATTGCACTAATTCAAATCATTCGTTAATTGCATAAATTATAATACATTCAGATAATTGAAATCATTCACATCAAGTATTACAATGCAATCAAGTCATTCACATCAAGCATTGCAATGCATTCAAATAAAATTTATGATCATTCACACCAAGTATTGCAATACAACTCACATCAAGTATTACAATGCATTTAAATAGAGGTTTGTAGTATAAGATTTTGCTCACTAGCTTGAGAATTCTTCCTCGTCACTAGTTTGACTTTCTTCTTCTTCTTCTTCTTCATTGTTTGCCCATCCACTTGGTACATCATTTGGATCACATTCCTTTATGAATGTTTCATCGGCCAATGAAGATATGACATGCATATCATGCGCAACATCGTGACCATAAGCGAAGTCATAGACATCATCTGATTAATAGTAATCACTGTCTTCAGCTAACTCATCTTCCTGTAACTGATCATACTTGGGGTATAGTTTGGATTTCACCTTGCAAACTGCCCACCATTCATTTCTATCTGACTTTTTTATACTCGAATATGAAGTATAATAAACTTGTTGAGCTTGCGAGGCTAATATGAATGGTTCATATGTTCCAAACCTGGATTTATGATTCACCTCCACAATGCCTGAAGCTTTGTTGAGTCTTGTTGCAGTTGGATCAAACCAATGACACTTGAATAAAGTTGTCCTGTTATTTATGCCTAAGTAAGTCAACTCCATTATTTCCTCTATAACACCGTAGTAATCATGTTCATTTTCATCGTAGCTGCTACCCTTGACACACACGCCACTATTTATCGTTGATTTGTTTATACCGTAGTTTTTCGTATGGAATCGATAACCATTTACGATATACCCGTTGTAGCGTTGCACAACTTTGGTCGGACCATTTTCTAAATCACATATTCCTTGATCTTTAACATCACCATTGCGAACCTACTCACAAACATAAACAATGATTGTGATCACGATCAATTAAGTAACTTAGTGTTGTTTATAAGTACAAAATTTATGTTAGCTTCTTTACCAACTGTTTCAACCACTCCACAAACTTAGTTTCACGTTCTTTTTGTACTTCTGCATCAGTGAGATGTGAAACTTCGTTTTGCAACTCCAGATCAAATCGTCTGCAAACCACAAATACTTATATTACCGAGCCATGTATCCACATATAGAACATAAAAGGATTTATAATTGAGTTGCATATACATATACTTACTCAATGTATGGGTCGATCACTGAGCAATTAAAAAGAATATAGATATGTGCTGCATCTTGCTCTCGATCTGTCAATAGCCTTGATCGGCAACTACCAAATGCATGCCCAAGTGGTTGAAATATCGACAGCTTGTCAGCTACAGTTACTTGTTCTCCATCATCGTTACAGGGCGGGCATGTGTAACGTGTTGGAATATGAGGTTCGAAGTACATAGATGAGAAATTTGAAATCTCTTCTAAAGTGTACGCCTCACAAATAGAGCCTTCTACTCTTGCTTTATTACGAACCTTTTTTTTTAGGTCGAACATGCATCTGACAAGAATATACATTTCAAATTTTAAATATCTGTCATTAAAGAGACAAATATAAAAAAACATATACCTTTCAAATGGGTACATCCATCGATATTGCACAGGGCCACCAACCCTTAGTTCATATGGCAGATGTATGATCAAATGTTCCATAACATCGAAAAATGCTGGCGGAAATATCTTTTCTAACAGACAAACAGTGGTGATGACAGAGTCCTCGAGATTCTTTACATCTGATACAACGACCTCCGATGCGCACAATGTTCTGAAAAATCCGCTCAACTCAGACAATACCCCCCATATAGGTTTGTCTAACATATCATGGAATGCTAGGGGTATCAATCGTTGCATAAAGATATGACAATCATGGCTCTTCAACCCATATAACTGTCCATCGTCAATCTTCACAGCCCGAGCAATGTTAGAAACATATCCATCTGGAAATCTCAGTTGTCTCAACCATTGACATACATGTTTTATTTGATCAGGTCCGAGCACGTACTTCGCCTTTGGTTTCAGTACTTTGCCATTATACTCTTTGAGTTCCAATTCTGGTCTTTTACATATTAATTTTAAATCCATACGGGCCTTCAGATTATCCTTCGTTTTTCCTTTAATATTCATTACTGTATTGAACACATTATCAAACACATTTTTCTTTACATGCATCACATCCAAATTATGTCGTATCAATAGGGTCGGCCAATACGGTAGTTCCCAAAAAATAGATTTTTTCGTCCAATTGTGATCCTTCCCAAATCCACGGAAGGGTGTAGGACTGCGGGCATCTGTTAATATATCTGGAAAGTATCGCAATCTTCTTAGAATCTCTATGCCAGACAATCTTGAGGATGGACCTTCCGTTTCAGTTGTGCCTGCTTTAAATGCATTCTTTTGACGTCGGAACAGATGATCGCTGGGTAGAAATCGACGATGACAATCAAACCAGCAAGGCTTTCTTTCATGCCTCAATCTAAAAGCTTTGGAATCCTCCATGCAGTACGAACAAACCAACCTCCCATGTGTGCTCCAACCAGATAACATACCATATGCAGGGAAGTCACTGATTGTTCATAGAACAACGACCTTCATGTTGAAATTTTGTTTTTTGTGGGCATCATACGTGGTAACACCGTCAACCCACAATACTTTTAATTCATCAATCAATGACCTTAAATATACATCAAGATTTTGGCCAAGTGAGGTCGGACCAGGGATCAACAGAGACAAGAAAAGATTTGGACGTTTCATACACAAGCTTGGTGGAAGGTTGTATGGAGTTACAAATACTAGCCAGCATGAGTATGGAGTTGATCTACCCCCAAATGGATTAAATACATCTGTACATAGATCGAGTCTAACATTTCGCACTTCCATTGCAAAATTCTGATGAGTACGATCAAAGTGCTTCCAAGCTTCAGCGTCAACAGGATGCGTGATCTTGTTTTCATCGTGTCGAACTTTATTTGCATGCCATCTCATGTGTTTAGCTGTCTTTGAAGACATATACAATCGTTGCAATCTAGGAGTGATAGGAAAGTAACAGAGCGACTTGTATGAAACTTTCTTTGATCTCGTGCTACCATTGCCTCTTGTCTTTGGCTTGAACCGAGGATGCCCACATGACGGGCATGATGTCATTTTCCTGCTCCTTGAAATACAACATGCAGTGATTTGGACAAGCATTAATCTTTTTGTAACCCATACCTAGAGCGTTGACCATAACTTTCGCACGATAGAAATTTTGTGGCAATTTCTCATCTTTAGGCAACATACTCTTCACAATCATGCACAAACGGTCAAAACATGATTGACTCAAATTATACTCGGACTTCAAATTCATTAGTTGAAGAACTGCAGACAAGATAGTGTGACTCTCACAACCGTTCCAAAGTGGCTCATCAGCATCTTTAAGTAAATCATAAAATCTACTAGCTGCATCGTTTGGTGATTCTTCATCTACGGCAGTTCTTACATCACTAGAACTCATAGCAAAACCCAGTTCTGTTCCTGCAGCATCAAATATCAAATTCGTATATGGATTATCGTGCACCACATTCACCCGTGCATCAAAATTGTTTCTAAATTCTTCTCCATGAAACGTCCAGTTCTGATAATCACTCACAAAACCCTTCCTGTATAGGTGATGTATAACGCCATGAGGTTCTACAAATCGATTATTTTTACAAATCTTGCAGGGACACCTAATCCGACCTGTGGGATCTACCGTACTGACACTTGCCGTTGTAAATTCAATAAAACTATCGACACCATCCATATATTCATGCGATAACTCATTGTCCACTATCCTACGATACATTCATTCACGATTTGCAGTCATTCTGTCGTATGATGTTACGAATAGTATCCTAACCAGTTAAAAGAGAACCATCAGAATGCTATGATGAAGAAAATATCAAATTTATCATGCAATATATGATGTCATACAATCACAAGAATTATGATGCATGCATTGATAACTTAATATTTTCATGTGCAAACTATTCATGACACGATACATTCATTTGAAGCATGCTTTCAGTATACAATTTCACATGGAAGACATAATCAAATTGAAAGTAACTACATGTAAGCATGGATACAATCACATCAAACATTGCAATACATCGAAATAATTCATATCAAACAAATGTCAAACATGTACCTGCAGCAAACACACTTCAATATCCCACTAACTACTACCATGCATAGCATGGACTCCGTACTCCAAAAATAAGAACACTTCTATTCTCATACATTAAAATCATGCTCAGCATGATCTCCGAACTCCAACAAAGCAGTCCTAGATATCAACAACTAAGTGAGTGTGTGAATAATAAAGTGTTACATTCAATAAATTAAATAACATGTGATGCGCTTGCATCACTTACTTACCACGGGTATTTACCCGATTTGCATTTTTTTGTCACTTACTTACCACGGGTGGCGGGGCACAAGCGAGTTCCGTTGAGAAATCTGCAAAAAACACTGTGTTAAAATGAATATTGAAGCTAATTAGGGAAACACAAACACTTATGCAATGCAAAAAATAACTAAACTGTTGATGATATATCTAATGATGAAATGCGATGAAGTCAGGTTGTTAGATGACAATACACAGTTTTCCAGTGTTGCCTGGAGCCTGCTATACTTTTTCATTGTTAGCTTTTTCTTTTTAATAGTCATTTTAACAAGATTTTGATGCATAAACAAGATTTTTTTAAGGTGTTAAAATAAGTGGCTTATAATCTTCATAAATATTCAAGCATTCAAAAATCACATTTTTCATCGAAAATACACGAACCAAATGGTTGATTCCTATCAAATTCACCATGCTAAACACATCCACATGGTTGGATTTGCAAAAAGTGTTGGAAATGCCCATATTCCTAGTTCTCTTATTTAAGTTCTCATATTCTTGCGATTCTATATATATATATATATAAATTAGGAAGTAGCTGCCTACTCTGATCTGTGTTCAATCTATTGAGTTTTTGAAGAGTGTTTTTTTATGGTTCTTTCAAAATCTGGCCACACAGGAGTTTTCTACATATGCTTGATTTTATAGGAATGAACTATTGGATCGTCCGATCCCATTAAGTAGCTATGTTTTTATAAGGTTTGAAAATCGATGGTGTACAATTTTCAAAAGTATTCAAGCTGAAAAAGTACACTTTTCATAAAAAAACACTATACGAGTGCAATTTTCTAGCAAATCAATCATGCCGAATACATCTGTAGGGTCAGATTTCAAAAAAACAGTTGTGTGTGTTTCTTGCTTAGGCAAGCCCGGCTCAAGCGAGGACTCACCTCAGGCTATGAGCCTGAGGTGAGTCCGGCTCAGGCGAAGCCTCACCTCAGGCCATGAGCTTGAGGCAAGGCAAGCTCAGGCGAGGTTCGCCGCCGATAGCCCGGGCTCAACCTCATTGGCCATCGCCGGGGCGTACAGCGTGAAGAAGAAGAAGAAGAAGAAGAAGTGATTACCTGCGCATCGCCGGGCGGTGGCGGGAGGTTGACGGGGAGCGGCAGCTGGCGAGCGCCGACTGGCGAGCGGTGGACGGGGAGCGGCGGCTGGCGAGCGGCGGCGGCCGGACGGTGGCGAGAGCCGACAGGCGGCGGGAGGGAGATGGCGGCGGGCGGGAGCAATACAGCGAAACAGGGAAAAGAGAAAGAGGGATGGGATTAGGGATTTACGCGACATTTAGCGACGGCTTAGCGACGGAATGTTTCCGTTGCTACGCCGTCGCTAAATCAAAATACAAAAAAGCGACGGAATATATTCTGTCGCTACGCCGTCGCTAATTAGCGACGGATTAGCGACGACAGAGTTCCCTCTCTAAATCCATCGCTAAAATGGTGTTCTTGTAATAAAAAGTAGCGACAAAAAATACAGTCGCTAATCCGTCGCTAAGTAGCGACAGATTAGCGATAAAAGTTGTTTCCTCGCTAATCCATCGCGAATTAGCGACAGATTCTATCTCTAGCTAATCTGTCGCTAATTAGCGACGGAAAAAAACCGTCGCTAATTAACAATTTTCTTGTAGTGACATGAAACGGGGATGACGGCGGGGGTGGAGGTTAAAATCCATCCCCGCCGAGGATGGCGGTGGGATGGAAGTTCTAATCTTGAGGCGGGGTGGGGGTGGAGACCTTGTCCTCCGCCCCGCCCCGCCAAGCCCCATTGCCACCCCTACTTTATGTCATCCCTATCTTCATAGCCCACTTTGAGATTTCATTTTTTTTTTGTTTTTGGTTGAAAGGCAAACTGGGGTTAGATCTGGGCCTTCAGCTTGACACAGGACCCAACTTACCACAAGACCCAACTTACCACATGGGATACCACTTCGGTGGTAAACTTTGTGATTTCATTGATGCAACTTTTTTGATCAAATTGGACTTCTTCATAGCTGTGATCTACATCATTCATTTTGTGAAGATCAATACGTAAATCATTGAAATCTGACTTGGGTGCAGGAATGGTAGTTCAAAAATCAACGGTTAACAAAACACAAAATTTTGTGGTTTAAAAATTCATATGTTTTCATTGAAAAAAATATGATCCAAGGATGGATTCTTATTAAATCGATCATGCTGAATCCATCTATAGGGTCAGAACCTTATCAAAACAACTTGCATCCAAAGATTTAATAGGGGTTTGAAGATAAGGAACGACAGGGGATGAGTGGAACTGAACTCATCTGCTTCGCTTGTTCTGCCGTGGTTTAGATATGACAGGCCATGTTATTTTTTGTGAAAGCCAGCATACAAAACCTCTAAAAAACTACTGCAAATAGAAAGAAATAATGGAAAAAAAGTGCACCTTGGAAGAATCACATGTACAAGGAAAGAAAGATCACAAATTAAAAGAGGACAGGGTGGTAGACGGCTGAGAGATTCAAGGAGGGCAGATCTTTTTCGATTAAAAAGAAACTAAAAATCTGGTGGGTAACAGGGTGATCAATCACCCACAAGGGCTCTGCTCATCTGGTAAGGGCGACCTATGAATGCCACTAAGTTGATGAGATGCTACAAGTTCTAAACACACGGGTGGCGTTCTTTGCTACAAGGTCAAAGCTGGGTGTACTCCCCAGTGAGCAGGGGGACCTCAAGGGCTTTACCGACCATAAGCCAACCAATGTGCCATCGGTGATTGGGGGTTCCAAACAAAAAAAATCAAATGGTTTCTGCTTAGAAGGCTCAGAACCAGAAAAACCAGGTGAAAAGATAGGGCCCTCGTCACAGACTGCCAAAAAAGGCTCCTCATAAATGGGGATAGAGGGCCAAAGTTCAATGGATCTTACCCTTAGAGAAGCTACTTTATGAGGAGATGAATGCTTAGACCCAAGGACGAGGTGAGACAGGGAAGGCAGCCGTGTTTCAGGACCTATACTACCAGAGAGACTAGGTTTGTGAACTATCGCAGAGTCTTGCAGAGCCATCTGAACTGGATCCACACCAGCTGCACTGCACGCACACAACCAAGCGCAGAAAGCTCACCTGACATCAAGTAAATGCCTTGGGCATCATGTTGGCAGAGATGAAGCTGTTTCCTGGACATATATAGTGGCACCTGCAGTGCCACTCACCGAGGAAGCATTTAGCCGTCTCCATGAGCGAGCTGGCTTCGAAAAAAAAAAGCAAATGCAAGGATGGCATCCACATCTTTGGAAGAAGCTATAGCAAGTTCACAAAATGCAGAAAGTAATCAAATCAAATCACATGTTATGCGTCAAAAGTGAATTTCCAAAGGAAGAGAGGAAGAATACGAGCACAGTATTGGATCTCACAACCAATAACGGGTGAAGAAAAGAGGATAAGAGCAGCGGGCATGGGCTTGATATAGCTGAACAACTTTAAGCCTTGTTCTTTCTCATTATTTGTTTGTAACATATGAAATGGTGATCGCTTGTGCCGTCGTCACCGTTGAAAAATTTCTACGAGTTTCCCAACATTTGCCTTGTTGCAGATATGATGAGTCAGGACCATTGCGTTGGGATGAACAAGATCAATCCTTGCAATAACCTACATAACATAACGATTGGGAACATAAAATTTAGCATTAATTATATCATGGGCATCATTGAATTTCTATGAGGGCCGAATGAGGCTGCATTCCATGTAAATCCAAGAGCCTTGCAAAAAACACAAGCAAACTAAATGGATCAGAGAATAGGAGGATATATGTGAACATACCATTCAATCCACATCCCATGTCTTCTGTGGAAACACGGCACCTTAAACGGCTAAGTCAAAGATCGGTTGTTATGACAAGCTTTGTAAATCCAGCAAGATATCCTAATCTTGCTGAATATATTTTTATATTTTTTTGTGCTTATCTTTTCTGCACACCTCTATAAATACCTTGTATCTCTGGCTATTTGATATATGAAAAACATTGAGAGTGGCTTAGCCATTTCGTGGATGTAGGTCTATAAAAGACAGAACCACGTTAAATTTGTGTCGACTTCATATTCCTTTTGTTTTCAATTCATATCATGGTATCAGAGCCAGACTGCTAAAGGCGCAATAAGGATGTTTCTATAACAAACACAACGAGCAATAATGGAAAACATACCATGAGATGTCTTCAATAATACTCTGAAAATAGTGATTAAAGAACAGGACAGTCCAAATCTCAAAATCACGAATGTGCCGCTGAATGGTTTTAATTATTTGCAATGGTCCAAAGCTACTACTCTATTCTTTAGCAGCAAAATAAAATTGGGCTATGTGATTGAAAAAAAAATGAAACCCGATTTAAGTGATCCCGCATACGAAGAATGAGAATCAAACAACCAACTTGTAATGTCATGGTTACTTAATTCTATGAAGCCTAAGATTGCTAATGGTTTTTTGTTTTTAAATACGGTTGAAGAAATATGGGAGGCTGCTAAAGGAATGTTTTGAAAACAATATAATATCGCAAGAATGTTTCGGATAACTCAAGAATTATGCAGCCTTAAAAAAAAAGTTAGACCGCATTTAGTGAATTTTATGCAAAAATCAAAGGTCTATGGGATGAGTTGGACTTATACACCATAAGTTTTTGTAACCCATTAGATGCTAAAAAACAGTAAGAACATGAGCAGATTTTTCAAATGTTGGTCTGCCTGGGACCCAAATATGAAAATTTGAGAAGCCAAATTCTGATGACTTAATCGTTATCTTCATTAAATGTGGTTTGCTCATTAATTATGAGAGAAAAAGCCTGGAGGCATGTAATGAACTTAGAGGATACTGTGGATATCTGAGAAGCACCTGAAAAAAATGCCTTTATGATAAGCAAGAATGAACCTAAGCAGCAAATCTCAAATAATAAAAACTAGGGGAGAGGAATTAAATGCTCATATTGTAAAAAAGTGGGACAAACCCACAAAAAATGATGGTTTCTTATCGAAAAGCCAAAAAAATATGAGAAATAAAAATCATGAGGCTTATCAGGTGTCAATCGAGAAACAAGATACCAAAAATCAAGATGATTCCACAACCATGTGGAAAAGGAAAGAGTTCGGTGAAACACCGCTCATTATTGAGAGTTTGACGCATCTTCTCTAAATCCTTGGAAAAAACAACAACAATATAGCAACTTGAGCAATCATTGAGAATGCCTCACATTCTACTCCTTCATGTATAGCTTCTAACTCTCAATGACTGTAAGAGGGCCGACATGAGATGAAATTCTGACTCAATGTCTTTCACAACCTCTTCAATTCCTCCCAATAATTCTGATTCTTGGCTCACAAAGGAAACCGACTTTCCTAATAGAAAGTTCATCTCCACCTCCCTCTTCCTCACGCACACCCCGGTCGGTCCAGTTCTTTATGTTTCTTTTTGTTTTTACTATTTTCGACCACGACATCGCTTACTCAAGTGGGCCCCACCAGAGTTATAACTTTGCCAAATTTTCCTGCCTGTTGTGTTAGGTAGCGAAAAGTGTTGATGACTCGGTGTGATGCTTGGTGCGGCTGATTCCGAGTCGTGTTTAAACTCATCTCACCAAGTATAGGGAACAAGAGGGAGGTTCAGTGCCATTGACTTTTAACCTACCACTGAGGTCCCTATCTATCATAATTTTAGCTAGCTACCTTCTTTCATGTTCTAGTTTAAATGTCGACGACCTGCCCAACACTTGAACTTTTTGAATGATCGAGAGAAAATTTTGCCACAACTCTCACTCACTCAGAAATTACAGAAATTGGAGAAGAGTTAGGGTTTCTGAGAGTAGATTTGCATCAAAGCAGTGCTAGGAAGGTTGATTAAAAACTAATCATCCAGTGAATCTAACACTACAAGAAAAACCCTTATTAGCGACGGATTTTTTCCGTCGCAAATTAGCAACGGACCTAGCAAGAGAACAATATTCGTCGCCAATCTTTGATTTTTTTTTTAAATTAGCGACGGTATAAATTTCGTCTCAAATCCGTCGCTAATTATCGACAGATCGGCGACAAAAAAATTTCACTGCAAAACTGTAGGAAATTAGCGACGGATTTAGCGAGGGAATTTTTCCGTCGATAATCCGTCGCTAATTAGCGACGAAAAAATTCCCTCGCTAAATCCGTCGCTAATTTTTGATTTAAACTGTCCCACCTAAGGCGCAAAATTTTCCCTCTCTCCCTCATTCAAAATTTAAATTGATGTTCAATTTAAATTGAGCCTCGTGCTCCCGCTGGTCGATGAAGCCGAGCCTCATGCTCGCCGCAGTAAGGCTCACCGGACGATCCTGCTGGACGATGTCGACCACCGCGACTGTCGTCGCCCAACTCCGACGCAGTAGAGGAGAAAGGAGGAATCTCGATGAAGGGCGTGCGGATCGCGGAGCGACCGTTGTACCTGGACATGCAAGCGACGTCGCCGGTGGACCCGCGGGTGCTGGACGCGATGCTGCCCTTCTTCACTGGCCGCTTCGACAACCCCCATTCCCGCACTCACCTCTACGGCTGGGAGTCAGACGAGGCAATCGAGCGCGCCAGGGAGCAAGTCGCTTCCACGCCACCTACCTCCCCGTCGGCTCTGACGACCTCCTCGACCTCAACCGCCTCCGCGACGCCATCCGCCCCGACACCGGCCTCGTCTCCGTCATGGCCGTCAACAACGAGATCGGTCCATTCCGACCTCTGCGAGACCCAATCAAAGATCTTGGGGTCGAGAGAGTACGGCTTGCTGGGATCCGGTGGTGGGTTGTCCTCCTCCTCCGTCGCCGCTGATGAATCGCTCCAAGTCCGGCCTATTGCTGCCGGAATACCTCCCGGCAGCGAGCAAATTTTTTTTTTAAAATTTAGCGACGAACTCGCGACAGATATTATCCATCGCTAATTTAAAATAGTGACAGACTCGCGACGGATCATTTCCGTCGCTAATCCATTGCAAATTAGCGACGGATAAGCTTTGTCGCTACTTAGCGTCGAAAAATTCGTGATGAAAGCTATCCGTCTCTAATCCGTCGCTAATCCATCGCTAAATTGTTTAGCGACGACTTAGCGATGGATTAGCGACAAATTTAGGTCGTCGCTAATCCACATGTTTCTTGTAGTGTAAGATTCATCAACAATAATTTTATGGAAGCATGCATAAAGTATTTCTGACATAATTGTGTCCTAGTAATCTTGCATAAAAAGAACCCTAATAGGTAACTTCCCTCAATGTTTTTTTTTTTTGGTCTTAGGCGTCATAGACACCTACTAGTTCATTAATCAGAGGTCACACTGAGCTCACTAGAGTTCTTTAGTAGTAATAATTGACCATTCAATATAGGTATGTTAGTATTTGAGACCTCTTGTTTGAGCGGTTGTCAGATAAGCCATGTGTCTATGAATCTTAGAGATCCACACATCATTCAAACTCGTTAAAGATCATTCAATCCCACATCAATCAAAGAAAGGGAGATTGCTAGTGTAGCAGTTGTTTGTTTGGTTAGCAAGCCACCCAACTACTAAAACAGCTGCCCTTTCTTTCACCCTTGTTTGTCAACATGATTAACATAAAAGAAATTAGAAGAATGTAAACAAAGGAAATGCAAGTCAACATGCTTCGAGTTAGCTGGCGATGCTTTGATTTTCGTTTCTTTTGTTATACATGTCTATTGGAGGTGACCTAATTTTATCATTGTCGATGGCCAGTGGTTAAGCATGCTGGGCCAGGAGAGAGATGGGCATGGTTGCTAATTATTCGAATCCACCCACTGTCTGATTCTTTCTCATCCCAACCCCATGTGAACTTTGGGTGATCAAAGATAAGCGTGAGTGGGTTGAGATGGCAACGTTAAAAAACGTCTTGACATGGTTAGCAATAATGGTGATGTACGTTCATCATGTTCTATAATATTTCTTCATATATATTTACTATTCGTTGGTAGTGAAAGCTATCGATGGCTGCGTAGTCCACTTGCAAATAATCGATGTGACATGCTGCCTATCTCTTTCCATGTTTATCAAAATACAGGGTTATGTCAGCTTTTCATTTTGTTGGTATTTTTTTATCACATGCTTTCAGAATAGGGGCTTGAACTTGACCAGATCACTTCGTTATCAATCATCTCTTGGATAAGTCTTTTGATCTCATCCATTTGAGAATGTACATATCGGTATGACCTAACACTCACCGGTCCAACACCTAAAATAAGGGTGATGTGGTGGTCTTGGGATCTTTGAGAAGGTAGGGAGGTTAGTTTAATGAACGTATCCTCGAATTCAATAAGAATATCCATCATTTTAGGGAGGACCTCATCTACTTCTTTATCACCCATTTGATCTTTCACATGAATTATGCAGGGTAAGGCCTCTTGAGTAGCTCCATAAAATTTGAAAGCCTCATCCAAGCCCACTTTATCTCCTCTCATACGCCTATGAGAGGCATATCATTTTTCTAGACTTGTTAAAACACATTTCTATTTTGCAAAAAAATAGTCAACTCATTTCTAGCACCACTGATGATGCATGAAATGTGCATCAATCTAACCATTTATTCATTCATATAGTCATCATTTATAGGCTAAGAACCCATACATAGATGCATTTGAGTGTATATAAGCTACGGTTCGGATTTCAATCGAATCAGAGTTAAATATAGTGAGATATCACATTTTTAGTGCATGGGCACATATTTCGAGGCAAATCAGATCAAGAACCAACCCAAATAGCCCATTTTGGGTCTTGGATTAGTTCATAAACATCATAATCCAACCCACACATGATCCAAAGCCAATTCATAAACCTTTTTAAAAAAAAACCTTCAAAAGAGGCGCCTAGCAAATATTTTTGATTTAAACCTCTTTCTGAATTTGTAAAAACTTTAGACTAGGTTTAAATATTATTTTATGAAAACCCTAGGATATTTTTGTCTTGGGATGTGCCCCAGCCATAGATCCTCTTCCTCCTCTATGCCTTCCTCTCCATCCCACCTCAATTGATTCTCCTTCCTTCATTGTTTCTTCTCCTTCATGTTTTTCTTCCTCCTCCATTTTCTTTTCCACCATAGTGTGAATCATTTAACGTGTGATTTGCTATATTTTTTCAAGGTTGCAGACCAATGTAGGTGTCCTTCTCATCTGGTGTGCCGTCTAGACCACTAGGAAAGGCCAACTTCTTCCCCTTCTGACCCTCTTCTCCATTGGGCGCAACCCTTTCACTTCCACCATTCGGCGCCATTCATTGGGTGTATCCTTGCATCAATACACAACCACGTTGATGTGAAGCACAACAACAACGAGCTTGGCAACAAAGTTACATGGCTTAAATCTCTCTACCTCACCCCCATCTTTGTCGGATCTCCCTTGAGGTAGGTCCTCTCCTCCCTCAATTCTTTTAGAAGATCGAGTCCACCCTTGGTCCATTTCTCTCATCCTCAACCCATTCTTAATTTATGATTCTTTTGACAACAAGAACCACTATCTTTATTTTTGTATTTTCTATTGTTTTTAGGTCGAGTTTAAGTCCTAAGTTAGGCGTTAATCCATTTCAATTATTTGTGTTTGCCAAAGCATAAAAACTGCTAGATCTAATCTAGTCGGTTTTGATGTTTTTCATCTTTTCATTTTTTAATTTTTTGGGTAGTGTCAATAGGTTAACAATGTATTTTTCATCCTTTTAAAATCGAGTTTTAATCTAGTTAGAGAGTCAAGTTGGTTTGTGTTTTATGTCTAGTCCAATAGTGAATATCGGCTAAGCATAGCTTAGTCGATTGTAGTGTGTCCAAAGTTTTGTTTTCCTGTCTCTTGCTGCATATAACAGTAGGTTAGTTCATTGTTTTCCACAGTCTAGGGTCGATTTTGGTTGTAGTTTAAGATAAATAAAAATTTAGTTTTTGAGTATTTTAAATTTTGTTTAGTAAAAAATTGTTTTTCCTAAAGTTAGTGTTAGATCAGTTTTTGTGTGTTGTGTTGTTGTCTTCCACCTAGGGGCTGCCAGCCATTGCTGGTCCAACATTGGTCCTTGTGTTGTTAGAAGGATTCATTCGGTAAGTTCATGTTAGTGTCTAGGTGCATTGCATGTTAGTTGTTAGGTTAATCCATAATTACTAATTTTGATTTAGGTTGAATTCCAACATTTTTTATTTTTAGTATGCATTCTATCCATGCCCATATATTAATTCATTTAGACAATAGTTAGATTAAGTTAGTTAGGGATTAGTTTAATTAACTTGTCAATTTTGAAAATTTGAAAGAAGGACCCTTTTGGATTTTCAAGCCAAGTGGCGTTTTGGGTAGGTGAGTGGGGTTCCAAATTTGTGGAATGCCATTGAGGAAAGTTTTGACTTTTCTTGAATCCAGCCAAGAGAAATATTTCCCTTTCAATTTTGGAAATAGCTTTGAATTTCAAATTTGTTTCCAAAATTCGTTTTACAAAGCTTTGGGAAAGATCTCAAATGGGCAATCAAATTTTATGGCAATCATAAAACCATGTAGGCCCATTGGACCTGACAAGTTGGATTTTGAAACCTTTCTATTGGTCTTTAAGGTAAGTTTTTTTGGGACCACTCATTTCCAAAACTCGCCACTTGGGAATTATGCCTCTTTCAATTGTCTAAGTAAATTAGCATAATTAATTACATATATTTTAGCTTAGGAAACATTGGACTTAGGAATGTAATTTAGTGCATGCATTCATTTATTAACATTGCATTTTTTTCCAATCATTTTAGTAAGTTCTGACCTTGTGTTGAATTCTCAAATTTGTGTAGGGTATTTACTTAGGAAAGTCCAAGTTTGTTAAATCAATGATTAGCATAGTGTGTTCACCTAGGGAGGGCGTGAACCAAGTCAAAGTCAAACCTATCTTCATCCCCCTTAGTGCCTTGGGTTAACTAACCATAGTTAGGTAATTAACCCTAGTCGTCCCCTAGACTAATTCTAGCTAAGTCAACTAACCTTAGTTAGATTCAAGTAGTATTAAACTTTATTTAATAGGTAATTTTAGAATTAATTTTCATGTTTGTAGTTAATTAGTTAGTTTACATTAATTCAGTTATCTTAGTTAGTTGATTTCATTAGTGTAAGTTAGCCTAACATTTGCATAAATTCTAGCATTTTATTTGAGCATTAATGTGTATTTCTCACAAATAATGTAGGTAGCTATTTAGAGTTTATTTTCTTAGTGTAATTAATTTTATTTTCTATTAATTAGTTAGTCTTAGGTTTGCTCATGACTGTATTGCATGTGTATTAAACAGATAGTGCACAAATTGGATTTTAATAAATGAATAGTGTACTGAATTCAAAACCAGAATTTTGCACCGACTTGCTCTCATTATTTTATGTGAAAAATTTCTGAGTTTTTTCGAAATTCCTATTTTATTCTATTCATTGACGTGTTAACTATTTTCAAACCAAAAATTAGCACATTTCGAGTTGATTTGGTTTGACTTTTAAGCATTTTTCAAAATCAGGTTTTTCACGTTTTTAAATTTCGGGACAAACGAATTCCAGATTTTCTACAAACTTGAAACACTTATATTTTGAGTTTCTGGATGAGTTTTTCAAATCCGTAAAGTCTAACAGATTCTTGAATTTGTCAGAAATAGAACAAAAGAAAAATATTTAAAATCAAACTTTGTTTGCTCCTTCAAATTTACTGTTTGCAAAAACCTATTAGAATTCAATTCTGCATATTTGAGGGTAAAACAATCATTTAACTAGTTGTTTGATTTTCGATAGTTCTTATTGTTTTTATGCATTTTAGTTAGTATATTTGCAGTAGTTACTTTAGTCAGACTTAGAATAATTAGTTGATGTAATTAGAAATGACATTTTAGTTATTTTTTTATTTTTAATTATAATTTAGTTCAATCATTCTTGGTAGAATTAGGTTTAGTATAATTTTTAGAATCACTTATTATAATTGTATACTAATTTTGTGTTTTATTGTGTTTTAGGTTGATAAAGTTTACAATAGGTCAAAAGGTGAATTCAGAGTGAGAGTGCGAATGCGCATGTGGTGAAAAGACAAAATTACCCCTGGCGATCTGGAGAAGACTTTAGAAACCTGTTTCTAGTTAATTTTAGTTTTTAGTTTGTAATGTCATTGGAATTGTATTGTTTAACTTAGTGTAACATTCTGATATTAATAAATTGAAGTTTTTAGAAGTAAATTGAATATTTTCCATTCCCTGAGGATTCGACCCATACTTGCCACATTCGTAGAAAGTCGGCTTTTATTATCTTTGGTTGACAATTTTCTAAATAATTTTTATTGTAAATAATGTTTTAAGAATAACATTGCAAAATGTTCAACCAACCACATCAGTGCCTTTCAACACATCTCTATTTTGCAAAAACTTCACTTAACCTTTCCAAAGTTATAGAGTCAACTCATTCCTAGCATAACATTGGCGTAGAAAATATAAAGACCTAATTTGAAGTTGGATCCTTGAATATCCAACTCCATATCGGAGGATAGACTAGCATATTTGAGATGGCTGTCATCCCCAACCATAACATTGAAAAGTAGTTGCTCCTTAGCCTGACAACCCATAGCTTACATGAGTCTTCTTACAAAAAGTTGTGGGTCGACCCAGTGTCGATGAACACTTCAATTTGTTGTTTATGCAGATGCCCTTTACTCCCATGGAGTTTGAGAAATAGACACCAAAAAGAGCATGGCAAATGATTTCATGTTATTGTTCATCTTCCTTGTCTCTTTCACCATTGCCACACTCTTGTTCTTATTCGTTTTTCACCCTTGCTTTCACAAACCATATACATTTGTAGTGATTTACATTTATACTTGGGATCCAATTTTTTTTCACAATTATAGCATAGACCCTTGTTGTGCCTATCTGCCATTTGGGTCAAACTAATAAATTTAGTCTTCACCTCGAAACCAAATTTTGTTTTGGCTTCCTCCTCCTTAGTTGGTTTGTGGTTTTTCAGCCCATCGAAGAATCAACTAGGTCTTTTTACAAAGAATGGCTTCTTTAATATTTCTTCTACCCCCTAGCCTTCATTAAACATTCATTTAGGGTCTAAGGGGTCCAGAGCCATGAGCTCAACCCATATGACATCCCTAAGTCCTCCCACGAATGTGCCTATCAAAGCCATTTTAGACCAATTCTCGCATATGATACATAGGTCCTTGAATTATGCTTGATATTCTTAGACAGACCCTTTTGCGTAATGTTTTTCATTTCTACATCATGGTTCACGTAAGGAGAAGGTCCAAATCTCTTTATGAATTCTCTTTCGAACTTGAACTAAGTAGGCATCCCATGACATTGCTCACTACCTTAAAGCTTCACCATCGAGGTGAGCTATGACATGTCCTAATTGTTTTTTTTTGTTGAGGGGCATGGTTTGGATTAGAAAATATTGTTTTGACTTATACATCTAGTCTTGTGGGTTCTTTTTTGTGAAATTGAAAAATAAAATTTTTATTGGTCGCGTAATGAAAATGCCAAATTTTTGCATTTGAGGGCCCTTTTTTTCTCTCTCAGAGGCGATCGAAGAATGAATTCTTGTGCATCCTCATCTTCTGAATCGCCATGCTCATCGCAGAACCCTTTTCCACTATCATTAAATAGGAATTGTTGTTGCACAACTTGAAAGCTCCTTTGGAGTTGCTGCAACATGTTTGTAATTTTTTAGAGGTTGGACTTAAGACCAGTCATGCAGTTTTCAACACCATCAAACTTGATGTTGATCTCTTCGGCAAACTTTTTGATGAACTTGGAATTCATCTCTGGTATTTGGTCTTGGGTTTTTATATGGCATGGGGTTTGCTCTGATACCAGTTTATGTGAGCGTGAGTTGAGGGGTTCAAACACAAAAATGAGTAAGTCTAAAATGGGCCAACTTGGGTAGACAAGTTTGCTGAGTATAAATAGTGATTGGGTATAAATAGTGTCTGGAAGAAAAAAATAGTTATCTCAATTGGTGTAGTAGAAAAATCTCGAATTTGGTATGATGGTTTCAGACACCTTAAGGTAGGTTCTGTTTAAATTTCAATGTCAGAAGACGTGAGAACAGAGAGTTACAAAATTTTAAAGTAGTTGAAAAATTTAGAAAAGGACATTGGCAATTAGGTTAAGGTTCAGGCAACCCGATTTATAAAATTTGGTTCTCAACATTGGGGACTCACTTGGTTCTAAAATTTGGAGGGTCGAGTAAGAATACTCTAAAGCACCTTATGTCCAAAATTCAAGAGTAGACTCTCTAAAGTTTGATCTTGGAGATTTTTCAAAATCTGACAGGTTTTTCATGGACTACAGGATGTAGGAAAGCTGAACTTGGTTACCACTGGTTTAAAACTAGATTGGGGAATTAGGGAAGGGGGCTTAGACTTACACAAGCCATTGGGACAACGTGAGGGGCTTCTCAAAAGGACCGAACATGATGGATAGGGTCCACAACTTTAGGGAAGGCTTGGGATGACTGAAATATAGGAGCTTCGACGCACCAACTTGAACCTTATAAGGCAGCGCCTGAAGTCCTGAGCTAAGCTTCAAATGACCTGCAAGAGGTCAATTTACTAGAGAGAGAAAAAGAGAAGGGCAAGAGCCAGAGAGAGAAAAAATTCTAATTTTTCATTTATGCTCAAAAAGAGAAATGCAAGGCCTTTTTATAGGCATAGGAGGCCCTCATTAAACCCCTACACAAATTTCATAAAATATTGAAATTCTCTTAATTTTGATGGAGCCTCCTTGGACTCCAAGTTGAGTGATCTTCAGAAATATCCTCTCATTCTCATTATTAGCACCCTAAAAAAACCCACCCTCAAGGGGGGCTCTCAATCATGGCCAAAATAAGAGAACACGTCCCATGTATGGGCCCCACCCAGCCCAGTTGCTCTAGCTCTTGGGACCCTAGATTTGGTTCACCCAATCTATATCACATACCGCATTTCTAATTTCCTGCAACGTGAAATTCCCCTCCATATCCTGTTGAGTCCTCTTTAATGCGTGGGAGGACCATCATGCTCATGTCATAATCATCCATCCCGGACATTAAAAAATTTTGGCATAAAAATTTGAAGCCTTCTCTATGATATATGGTTCATATTTTTATTGAGAACAACTTTTGAATCACCAGAATCCGGCCGGTGTATAGATTTTTCAGGTGATGCAAAAATTAATAGTTGTAAAAGCACCTATTTTTTTTCATGCAACTCCAAAAAACATGATCCAAGGCTTAATTTTTACTAAATCAACTATGTTGAATATGTCTACATGGTTAGACTGAGTTGAAAGAACTATGTTGTAGGTATAATTGAATATATATATACTCACCATTTTGTAAACTTCATAAGATTTAAGATAGGATATAGGACAATCACCCATATGCCCTATTTTCTTTGAAAGGAGAAAAATTTATTAAAGATATGAAAATTAGGACGTTTACAAGGAGTGACGAGGTATCACTCTCCAAAGACGTAGAGCCGGCTACACACAAAAAAAAAAAGTCACGTCCCAATCTATTTCGACCCAACCAAGAGGGGTCTGTGTTGGGCCATGTTACCTCAACTCTTTCAATGAGTTACCGGCGTATAAACAAGATTATTGATTCTAAAGCCAAACTTTTCTCTGTAAAAATCCTATTACTTTTTTCCAGCCAACAACCAGCATCTCCAAGTGAAAATCCATGTACTTCATTTATCCTGCATCTCCCTTGCAAAAAGATCTCCGAGGCATAACATGTTTTCCCAAAAGATAGTAATGTCCTGCCACGACGCAATCAACAACTCTCACAAAATCACATCTGAATATATAATCGACGAGCCACAGACGGTGCACCTGCTGGCCAGAGGAACCCCAAATATTTAAGTTGAGATTCTGCCCAAAGTTTATGTTTTCTCGATTCCGCTTAGCTTGGGGAAAACCTCAAAGAAATACAAGAAGGAACAGTTACATGACAATACCACCCGATGCATCCAACGAAGGATATCAATCTATTATCTATAGACATATTAAGCCAATACATTCTATTCCCCAAGCAAGGGACAACTGATCAATATAGTTTTACCATCAGAAATGAAAGACCTCTAAAGGCAAATTGCAGTTGAGCAAACTTCCTCGTGAAACAACGAATATAGGCTGAGCTGGTCTTCATAAAGTTGCTCAGATTGGTCAAAGTCTCTTGCTCATCCAAAAGCGCGGAGTGGATGCCAGGCAGAGATGCAAATGGGTCAGATCCAAGATGAGAGTTTTGCAATTTTTTACTGTTCAGAATCAGACCTGATCCAACTCCCCGTGGAAATCAAACAAATATGTGAACCGCCAATTATGTACATGTCGTCTCATGCCCTCTTGGGCCCGCGGCCGTTGAGTCCATAAAGATGGCAGATGATGGCTCAATAACTGCAAGTAGAAAATGCCACTAACACATCAAATCAAAAGAAAGAGATACCAATTCTACTAGACATGACATGGAAAAATAAGTGCTTCCCAGGTAGAATTGGTAAACCAGCCGATTGAACCGATAAGGGCATGTTCGGGCTCGGCTCTTTAAATAGTGGAATGAACTTGTGGATCGGCTCATGTTTGTTTTTATCCCACCCGAGCTCAAGCTTGGCTCATCCCTGAATGACACCAGCCGTAGCAAAATGTAATTAAAACTCTTTACACATTCCTTGAATCATGTAAAAAGAGACATTTAATAATTGAAGTGGTGAAGGAGAGGGAGAGATAGAGGTCGTGATGGCTTAATTTGCTTTGGGGCTCTGGCTCAAGAAGTTAGTGCTGACAGTTTTTCCAATGTAAAATTTTTATCAACTTTTCTGGAGTGAGTTGAAAAAAAAAGTACCAGCGTTTAGTGCGGCGAGTATGGGACTTGGCTTCTCTTCTTGGTGATATACCACTATTCAGTTTGAGGTGAGGTTGGGCTGATTGAAACTTGTGAATACCATCGCCACAAAGGCGTAGAAGAAAGGAGAAGAAGAGTGGTGGGCGAAGAAATGGCTCAAATTCCTGTCGATTTCTTGCTCGACAAGTTGGGATCCTTGGTGGCGCAAGAAGTGAAACTGTTGAAGGGGATTGGACAGGAAGTGGTAGAGATGCAGAGGGAGTTGGAGAGTATGAGATCCTTTCTGAAGGATGCCGATAGAAGGCAGGATACCGACGAACACGTAAAGCAGTGGGTTAGAGATGTGAGGCAGGCAGCATATGACATTGAAGATGTCCTGGACAATTTTATGCTTCGATACCAAGGGGAATATAAAGGTGGATTTAGAGCTTCCCTGCATAGGGGTCTTCACTCACCGAAACGTTTGATAGACCGTCATAATCTTGCAAAAGAGCTTCAATCGATCAAGGCCAGAGTGGTGAAGATTTCAAAGAGAAAAAAGAGGTATGCTTTCAATAGGTTGGAAGAAGGATCGAGCTCAAATCATGTTGCTACAGACCAAGTTCGCCGAGAGGCATACTTCGACGAAGAAGCATATGTGGTGGGTATTGATGCAGTCATCGAAAAAATTGCAGGATGGCTCACAGAGGGGGATTTGAAGCTCACACCCGTATCGTTGGTGGGGATGGGAGGTTCTGGAAAGACCACACTCGCAAGGAAAGTTTACAACAGCCAAAAGGTACACTTCCAGTGCCATGCTTGGTATTCTGTCTCCCAATCGTTCAATCTTGCAAACCTTTTGATATCCTTAATAAAGGGGTTCCATGAATCAATGAACGATACGGTTCCTGATGGCTTAGAGAAACTGGAGACGCCAAGCCTTGGGGAGAAGCTGCACATGTATCTACGCAACAAAAGGTATGTTCTTGTGTTGGATGATGTATGGGCTGCCAATGTTATGGATGCTATCGATTTTGCATTGCCAAAGCACGCCTGTGGAAGCAGGATTCTGATCACCACTCGTTTAGAGGACGTTGCATTGCCAATAGAAATAAAAGCCGAGTGCATAGGCCACGTCCACCGTATCGAGCCCCTGTCTAGTGATGCGGCGATGGCCCTATTCTGTAAGAAGGCATTCCGCGACATCCCTCAGAGAATATGTCCTCCGCATCTTAATGATGTTTGCAAGAGTTTGGTGGACAAGTGTGACGGGCTGCCGCTTGCCATTGTAGCATTGGGTGGAGTCATGTCAACAAAATGCAAATCTGAGACGACATGCAGAAAAATCCAGCACACCCTACGATCTGAGCTGAGTAACAATCCAAAGTTTGATAGAGTTAGAAATGTCCTCTCTTTGAGCTACAATGAGCTGCCACCTCACCTGAAGCCTTGTCTCCTGTACTGTAGCGTATTTCCTGAAGATTACTTGATCACAAAAGGCAGGCTAATCAGATTATGGATAGCGGAAGGGTTCATACAACAGAAGGCGGACATGACACTAGAAGAGGCGGGAGAAGAGTACCTTAATGAGCTAACCGATCGGAGCTTGCTCCAAGTTGTCGATGTGAATATCACGGGAAAGGTAAGTTCGTATCGGATGCATGATCTTTTGCGTGAATTGGTTGTCTCTACATCCGAGAAGGAAGATTTTGTTGTCATTTTAGAGAAGAAACGTGTAATGGTTGATGAAAGGTGCAGGCGCTTGTCTCTCCACGAAGACCTTCCATTGGACATGACAAGGGTACATAATATCCGCTCCTTGTTGAATTTTGGAATGGATCGCATGCCCTCAACAATCCCTACCCTGTTATCACAGAGCAAATTGCTAAGGGTACTGGACCTGCAAGACACTTCAATTGAGGAACTGCCTAGTGCATTGGGCGATTTAGCTCTTTTGAGGTACTTAAATTTGAGAAAAACCAACATAAAGGAGCTGCCAACGTCTTTCGGGAGGCTCCAAAACTTGCAAACGTTAGATATCCGTGATACTCAAATTGAAAGCCTGCCTGAGGAGATATCAATGATGAAAAGCTTGCGCTATATGTCCATGTTGTCTGGTATTAGTTATCCCTTCGTGATCGACCAAATCCGTGGCTGCAAAATGCAAAGCGGAGTGCGCGCATTGAAGGACTTGCAAAAGCTCTCAGGCATACATGCCAACAATCAAATAGTTAGAGAAGTTGGTAACTTGGTCCAACTCAAAAAATTTGGGATTGTCAAGCTGAAGAGTGAACATGGGAACATTCTTAGTGCCTCCATCCAGAAGATGAACAACCTCTTGAAGCTGTACATATCTTCTATTGCAGAGACAGAGACCCTACAACTGGATTCCCTGTCAATGCCACCACCGTATCTTGAAGCGTTGGGACTTTTTGGGCGTTTAGGCGCGATACCCACCTGGGTTGGCTGCCTAAACAACCTCGTGAACTTAGTCCTATTCTTCTCAAGGTTAAGCCAAGATCCTCTTCCAACGCTCCAGTCTCTGCGAAATCTGCGACGACTTATACTCTATGAGGCTTATGATGGGGCTGCAGTGAAATGTAATGCAAGGGGTTTCCCTGCACTGAAGGAACTCCGCTTTATGAATCTGCCAAAACTGCAATTTGTCCACATAGATGAGAATGCAATGCCAAGCATTCAAACATTACTGATCTGGGGTTGCCGGGAGTTGGAGCTCATTCCTTACGGGATTAAGCACCTAACCACCCTGCAAGAGTTGAACTTGAGGTATGTACCTCAAAAACTAATAAGAGGCATACGCAAAAATGGAGGTCAGCATCGCTCCGTAGTCAAACACGTCCCTAACATCGTTTACTACTACACCATGGGCGGTAGTAAGGTATTCAGGGAAAGGCTTTGACATCCATTATCCTAAAGTCCAAAGACTCTTAAAACATGGTAAATCCTATCCCACCCTGCACATTTCGAAGCTGATTAACTTCGTCTCTTCCCTTTTATTGCACTTACACATACTGCTGCTTTTTCTTTGTTGATAGTTGATGCTAGCTTTACATGGACAAAGAGAGAAATGGCATGGAGGTGGTGTGATATCTGTAAAGTTGGTCAGCAAATTTGGAGGCTCCAAAGGTTGGCCAGTAATTTGGAATTTTGTGGCTGTAAAATTCTTGTAAAATGTCGAATTTTGTATTAAAAAAAATGTTGATGCATGATACAAAAATGAAACAGAACCGTTATGGTGAAGAAATCATTTCCCCCACCAACGGGGGCTCCGCTTGTCTGGTAGGAGCAGCTAGTGCACGTCACCTTGTGTTGGGACGTTGCAAATTCAAACCTTAATGGTAAAGTTGTGTAACTGGTAGGGGTGTGCCTAATCCCAGCTTGCCTTTCGAAAAAAAGAAAATGAAAAGAAGAAATCATTTTCCATCCCTAAAGAATAATGATTTCTGTACCTATTAGCTAGCACCCTCAATGTACTGGATGACTGATTTCCTTTTCATTAATGGGATGAACCATCCGTTAATTACATAGGACTGGCAGATGAAATGATTGCATATTTAGGCTTCTAAATCATTACCGTAAGAAGCAACCCAAAATATAGAATTTTAATCAATTATATAAAAAAATAAAAAGAAAAAATACATTAGCATTTCATTGTGAAAAAAAAAAAGAAAGAAACCGATGCTAAATTTTGCCAGTTACCGTGGAAAACCAATTTGCTTTGTAGCCTCCTCCTTTAAGTAGATTTAAAACCAATCCACTTGCTATTTTATTTCGGCCCCAAATATGCAGTTTAGCTCCAAATTAGTTCAGCTCCACTATATGAAATTCAGTTGTTATTCAAAGTCCTGTATTTGAGGCGGGTGTTGGATCCACTACTTGAAATTCAGGTTGCTATTCAAATTCCTGTATTTGATGTCGTTGTTGGCTCCACTGCATGAAGTTCAGTTGTTATTCAAATTGCTGTTCTTCCAAGATTGGAAGCAACTCAACTGGTTCCACATGCCTCCGATCTTTTCCATCACAAGGAATTAATGGGCTGTTTGGATTCGTGGAATTGTGAAGAATTCAATTCTACAAATTAGATTCCTTGAAATTTTGTTGTTTGGGTTGTTTCATTCTATTGAAATTGGATTACATTTATCATTTCTATTCAATATATGCAAATGAAATCTAAAATCTAAATATATAGTTTAAAAATATGACTCTACGGTATACACTCCACCAAAACCAGGTAAAATCTGTCACATTGACTGGTGAAAATGTGGGCATCTACATCTAAAATAAAAAAATCTAAATATAGATAAATAAAGTTTAAATTAGAATTTTTATTATATTAAAAAAATAGGAGTACTAAATAATATGTATACATAAAAAAAAAACTTTTTTTGTCAAAAATATATATATATATGAAAATATGTTAAAGCAGAAAATAACTTTTATACCACTAGTATTTGAGAAAAGTAAGTTATTACAGCTTAATGACAAAAATGTAAGGAGGGGTGACCGTTGGTAGGTCATGCGCGGTTGGCAATCGAGAACACTAAGAGAGAGAGAGAGAGAATACATGATATTAACTGTATTATATTAGTATTTAATATGAAAAACTTTTATAAAAGGAAAAAACAAGTCTTTTAAGTGAAAAATGCATAATAGTTTATATTAATACTACACGTACTTTATATATATATATATATATATATATATATATATATATATATATATATATATATAGGGATGGAAGTATGTTGTCAGACGAACACGCGGCTGATCTGTGTTAAATCACCCTTTAGTGGCAGTTACAACTGCCGCTAGGGTGTTATTTTCAGCTGGGATCTTTAGCTGCAGTAAAAAACTATCGCTAAAGGGGCTTTTTTTTACAACACAGCTCACATTTGTGCGTCCGATACTTTTCCTGCCCATTATCTATATATATATAGGATTGTCCTGCCCCCTTTTTCATTAGGTCACCATTAGCACCCTCCATAATCATAGTTAATTTTGGGTATTTTATTGTAGATTTGAAACGTTAGATATGTTTATCATTGTTTACTTAACAGAAAACATATTTTTTAATTTGTATTTTAATAAGTTAAAATCATCTATGGTTGATATTATACTAAACTTTAATTGTATAATAATCATATTTTTACATATAATGTATTCAAAACAACCGTGCAGCTCATATATTGCTGGAGCTAATTGGTTGTCTTACTTGGATCTATCATAACAGCTCATGTATTGCTGGAAATAGAGATGGAAAACCAACCGTGAAGCTCGTGACTCGGCTCACATTTGAGCATAAAGATGACTCGTGAGTAATTGGTTCATATATCTGGCTTCTGTTCCGAAGAGCTTGTATAGATAAAAAAATATATTTTTTATGTATAATATATAATTTTATATAAAAAGAATAATGTATAACTATATATATATAAAGAGAAAGATGAATGAAAAATATATACATAAAATAGCAACTATTAAGTGTAATATATATAAAGTGTATATTTTGAGTGTAATATATATATATATATATATATATTTTTATATTTATATTTATTTATTTATTTATTTGTTTGTTTGTTTGTTTCATGTATTAGTACATGAAATGTTTTTTTATGGGATCGTCTCATTAAAGGATGAGTCGAGGCTCAAATAAAAACATATGCGAGCGGGGTCAGGAGCTCATTCCCGGGTGAATTTGTGGCATCTCTTTCTTTTTTATTTGATGTGTTTTTCCATGGCATTGCCCTCCTAGCAATTATTAAGCCATCACATGCCATCTTTATTGACTCAACTGCTGCGGGCCCAACACGACATGTACATAATTGACGGTTCACATAATTTCTTTATTAATTCCACAACGATTTGACTTGATCAATTTGATTTAATGCAGTAAAAAGCCGTGGCATTAGGGATGCAAACGTTACCTCGGGGAATTGATCAGGTGCGATTCAGAACTGTAAAAAATTGCAAAACCCTCTGACCCATTGCGCTTTTGAATGAGCAAGAGAACTGGTAGGAGCTGTCAGTGCACGTCTCCCTGTCTGTGGTTGGACATGGCAGGTTTAAAACCCCAGTGGTACGATTGAATAACTGGTGGGTCTGCCTAACCCGAGCTTGCCTTTAAAAAAAAAACTTTCTCCAATCTGTGCGACTTTACGAAGACCAGTTGATGGGTGGTGTGTGTTGCCCCAACACTTCGGGTGTGTACAAAAGAATATATTGGGACCCACAATAATTCATATGCCAATGTTATCAATGATGATTTTATAATAAAATAACATATAAAAAAGATAGACATGCGTTTGACAAAAATATCTTTCCGTAAAATAGATATGTGTTTGATGAAAATGTCTTCTCGTAAATAGCTTTGTACGTTCCCGCGAGTTCAGGTTCCTGCCCTATTTTTTAGCTTGTATTACAACACATTGTTCCTGCCTTGTCTTACAAAACATTCTCGGGTTCGTTCCTACTTTATGGAGATAACTATAAATCGATCGACTGGTTCGATCATTGGTGGGTGTTATAGGAGAATTTATCGGCCATCTTTTTTTACAGTCTTCTCTTCTTCTTCGTTTTTGTTAGGTAGTATAAAAAAAACAATGACACACAAACATTTCAACAAGTACCATTAAGGTGTCGTTAGTATCTTTCCATGTCATCATGCTATAGTTAAAAAATGTATGTCATCGTGAGTGCCATTAAGGCATTATTTTGTTATTGCAGGTAAATGTTGGCTTTTCGACGGTTGAAAAAATGAAAATATTTGTAAGACGCTAGGACCTGTTGACAAGAATGCTTGGTTACAAATGCGAAGAAAGGCCTCTACCCCATCTGGTATCATCCATTCACTCAGACTATGCAATGTAACACAAATCACGATTGTAGTAACATACTACCGATTTGGGAGATATTATTTTGTTTGTTAATGTCAATTTGTAAGCTATTATGCTGAATTACTATATCAATTTGTAATATATTATGTGATATGTATATTGATTTGTAAGATATTATGTGTTTTCTAGTGTCGATTTGTAAGATATTTGTAGTATGATTCTAAAACATGTGCGTACAAAATTTATATTGTTGCGCACTTGCAGTGACAATTTGCGTATTCAAATCGCTACTTATTTAGTGATTTCTATTGAAATCGCTTCACAACATCGTAGATATAATTAAATCGTTGTCACGTGAATCGCTATCGTCAATACACATATACGATAAATTGTTTCTTTTATTGACATGGTAAATAACAACTCGATGCATAATATAAGCAAATAACAAATCGATTGTTGCTTTTATACTGTGATTCATTTAATCATTTCTTTAACTTGCTTAACTAATCAGTATCTGTTGTTATATGCATCTTGAATAAATCATAGTAAATGTATGCACCGGCTAACGCAAATTGATATCTTGCTTATGACCGTGATGAACTTATCATCTGGTTGTAGTGAAGATGTTGTATTTCAATCATTGGAAAGTTATGGAGAAGTGAACATCTTTACTAATGACACGCCTGAAGAAGTGAACATGTGCACTAATAATGCACATGATAAGAAGGGTGCAAGCATTGGATTCACTCTTGACTTGAATGTTCCAGCAGAAGAAATGACAGTACACTTGAAAAAGGTGCAGGCACTGAGAATGTACATAATAGTACACTTGACTCTATTATTGTAGAAGAAATGCAATTTAATAATAAGAAAGTTACATATAAATTTTACAATGATTATAACTTAAAACTTGGCTTTAGTGTTAGAAGGCATTCTTAGTCAAAAAATGTACAGGGTGTCGTGGTGAGAAAGACATATGTTTGTTTTAAGGAAGGTTGGAAGAAGTCAAGTGAAAATTCAACAAGGAGCAAGCTAGATTCAAGATGTGGCTGTCTAACGAGAACAATGTTAAAAGAACTCTGAATGAGAAATATGCAGTTCGTACTTTAATCAATGATCATAACCATGAATTAACAACTTCATTTATGACTCCTATGTTATACAATCACCATTCATTGCACAATCACCAACATTACAAATCATCGCAATATTTGGCTTTATAAGTAAACATTATTGTAAGATTTAGCAAACTAAGTACAAATCGAGGTAACTTCATAAATACACATTGCTACTGCATCAAACATACAAATCGCTATTGATTTAAATGTATAAATCGTTCATGCTTCAAACGTACAAATCATTGTAGAAATCACACCCTTCATAAGTACATATCGTTGTAACGTTTGAGTTTCATAAGTAAATATCGTTGTACGATTCAACAAACTTAAGTACAAATCATGGTAACTTCATAAATCATAAATACACATCGCTACTGCTTCAAACGTATAAATCATTGTTGCATCAAACATACAAATCGCTATTGCATTAAATGTATAAATCATTATTGCATTCAAACATACAAATCATTATAGAAATTTAGCCTTCATAAGTACATATCGTTGTAATGTTCGACCTTCATAAGAACAAATCGTGCTAACTGTTTTTCGATGCCTAGAAGATGGATAGGTACAAATCGATTTGTTTCAATATGAAAATAGGTGTTATTTAGCATGAATAGTACAACCAGTTGTAAGATTTAGCATTCAGATTTATAAATTGATTTGTTTAGATAACAAAACCTTACACGAAACTCATTGCAATGACAGAAGTTTTGGTAATCCGACAGTAGAGGAGAAACACCTAGAAGGTAGATGCAGCTGATGGTGGAAATGATGCTCCCACTGCATAAATGACGGCAAAGGTTGCATTGACGGTAGCAGACGACAACAAGGGGTGCTTCGACGACACCAGATGATGGCATATGACATGTTGTCAAAGGGAACTCTAGTTACAGCAGATGGTGCAACGTCAAAGGGTGATCTGGCGGCAGCATAGGAGTTTACTGCTTAGGGCGAAAATGAAACGTTTGGACTTTGAAGAGTTAAGATCATCCTCCCTTTGTTGGATGAAGGATATTTTTATCCTTTTCTCGAATCATCTTTTCATGACAAAAATGGCGAAAAAGGGTACTTAAGTCTTTGCAATCGCATTGAACTCTGATGCTAAGTGATGCCAACACACATGGGGATACGAGCCCCATGTGCTTATATACATGGCGCTCATTCAGACCCCCGAACATGCGTGTTATGTGGGGGAACATATAACCTGATCAGAATTGATGGTTTCAACCCATATGAGTAGTTTCACAAGAAAGTTTGCTCAATTGCAGTTTGTCTTTATAGGTCTCCTATGATGGTAAATATTCACTCGAGTGGTTGTTGCTTGGGGAATAAAATGTATTGGCTTAGTAAGTCTATAGATTGGTATCCTTCATTTCATGCATCAATGATATTGTCATGTAATTGTGTCATCTTGTATTTCTTTGAGGTTTTCCCCGCCCCCCTCGATCTTTGGCCACCTTTTATTGAGACTTTAGTTTTTGGTCTATCCCATTTATTCTCTTATAAAGAACTTGGGTTTAAAAACTCCATGTGCATACCCCACAAAACTAAAATCATATTCCTTTCATTCAGATACATGGTGAAAATACCATAACAAGGGCCACTCGAGTGAGCCCTTCACATGCTCTACTGGTGTGGAATCCAAAAAAAAAAACTTTAAACCAGGTGTGATCGTTGCAAAAAAATTCTTTTTTCTTTTTAGGAAAAAAAAAACTCTCGCAAGGTCCACTCCCTTTTAAAAAGATTTTGAAAAATTACTCACCTTCGTTTTTAGAAAATGTGAGAAAATTGGGAGACAGAGCTCGCTTGTCGGTAAGAGGTTCAACTGTTCCTAGCGCCTTTACCAGGGGTAATTGAACCAAGGATCAAATTTATGTCTTTGCTTTATCTAAATTTGCCTAAGAAATTATTATAAGTGCTAAAAATGCACATAGAATCAAGCTTGTGCTATGATTTTGAATTTGAAAATTTGTATGCTTTTAGAAAGTATTTCAGAAATTTGGATTTTTCAAGTGATTTTAAAATAGATTTGAAAATATATTTAAAAAGTTATTTGGCAATGGCTTGAAATGATTTAGAAATTGATCTAAAATCGCTTAGAACTATTATGAAATTACAACTTAAAATTGATTCTGAAATCGAAATTGAAAGTTTTTGAAATTGCAAAGGAAGTTGAAAGTTGTAATTGAATATAAACTTTGAACTTGGAACTGAAATGGATTTGAGTTTGAATTGAAAAGTTGAACTTTGAACTTTGAAATCGAAATTGGAATTTGAAAATTGAGTTCGATTCTGAAATGAAATTTGAAATTGAATTTTGAATTGAAAATGACAAAATGAAATTGAAAGTTTCGAAATTGAATTCAAAGTCAAATTTCAAAATTTGAAATCTGAATTGATTGAAAATCAAATTCGGAGTTGATTTTTAAATTGAGAATGGGACTTAGAAATCGAATTTTTGAAATTGAACTCGAAATTTAAAATTAAAATTGAAAATCAGAATTTAGAATTGAAATTGAAAATTAAAATTGAACTTTGAATTTCAAATTAAAGAATTGAAATCTGAATTTGAAAATTAAAAATTTAAATTAAAATTTGAAAATAAAATTGGGATTTATAATTGAAAATTGAAAATGAAATTTAACTTGGAATTTAAAATTGAGAATTTAATGAAATTCAGAATTTTAAGAATAGAATTTTTATAATGGAAAATTTGAAATTGAATTTGAAATGAAAATAGAATTCAAATTTTGGATTTTGAAAGAAATAAAGAATTGAATTTGATATTTGAAATTAAAATGAAATTCAAAGTTGAGATTTGAAATTCAAAAATGGAAAGTTAGAATAAAAACCGAAAATTGGAAATTGAAAATAAATGTTTGAAATAGGATTTGAAATTGAATGAAATTGAAATGAAATTTGAAAAATAACTTTGAATTTGATAGTGGAAATTGAAAATGAATTTAAATTTAGAAATGAAAATTGTTTTAAAAAATCATTTCGAAAATCACTTGGAAATTTGAAAATAACTTGAATAATTTAAAAAAAATGATGCAATTCTATCTTAAATGATGAATATGCTATTTTTTCGAGAAATCATTTAAATTTTAAGGAAAATTTTATACTTTATAGAATTAAAACAAGATTAATTTCCATATATTCATGACTAGGGTCATGAATATACTTTAAATTGATCTTTATTAAAATTCTAATAAAAAAAAATGAATTTTGTGCTTTTATAGAATTAAAACAAAATTAATTTTTAATATATTCATGACTAAGGCCACAAATATATTTTGAATTAATCTTTATTTTAATTCAAATAAATGAGGAAAAGAGAATTAATTTTGAAAAAAATAATGATTTTTTAAAATGACATAAAATTGTAGGTTGAATTTTTATTTAACAAAGAATAATAACTCTAAGTATTATTCGTATTCCAACTAGGGCCAAAAATATAAATTTTACTTAATTTTATTTATTCTTTATTAAATGGCGCACGTGCCATTCATGTTTTCTATAGTGTATTTCTAAAAAGAAATAATTATAGAATTTGATCTACATGCTCATTCATTCTAAATTAAGAATAAAATAAAAATTCTCATTAATGTAATTATTACAATCCTTGAATAAATTACATTAATTGAAAAGAATAAAAGAGAAAATCCTGAAAAATGAGCAAATATGTTAGAAATAAATGTAGGCATTTATGGATTTTATTCAATTATTGAAAAATTAAAGAAAATCCATGATTTAGCTTTTTTATGCCCCCCCAAAATAAAGAAAAATAAAAAAATATTAAAACAAAATGCAAATGATGTATGGCCTTTGTAAAAGTATTTTAAAATATGTTTTTAGAGTTTTATATTTTTTAAATTGGGGTTTAAAACATATAAATTCATTTTAAAACTTGAATTCAAAATGAATTTAACCTTGAAATTGAGAATTTAATGAAAATATAATGAAAATAATTGAAATAAAAATAAATAAACTCCAAAATTTATTTAAAATGAAGTTAAGGTATTCTAAGTTGATAAATAATATTTTTAATTTATGAAATTCAAGAATTTTATTTGATATTTGAATTTAAAATTATTAAAATGCCTAATTTAACTTCATTTTGACAAAGGAATGTATTTTGTAAAATTGGTTTTAGAAAATGCAATGAATGAAGAATCAAATGACCATAGAAATTTATAAAATTTTATATGGATTAACTAGACTTAAAATGGAAGAAAACCCTTTTTATAGATTTTAAAAATAAGTTTTCATTAGAGTGGACACATCTAAACAAGTTGAACTAAAATTTAAGAAATGCTTAATGAAGCAAAATGACATGGTTCTAATTTTCGATCAGAATCAGATATGAAAACCTCATAAAATTGTTGAAAATTTATATAGATGAAATAAACATACAAAGGAAAAATCTTCAATTTACAGATCTAGAAAATGATCTCCCGTTGCGGATATCCAATCTAAAGAATTTGGGTGAAAACCTGTGAATGAAAATCAATAAGGTTCTGGTTTTTTATCTGAATGATAAATGAAAAGTTGATGAAAGTTTAAGAAAATTGACATGCATAAACTAGACATTCTAAAGAGAAAACTCTTTTTTACACATTTAAAAAATGATCTCCCATTAGGGAGATATGAATACAATCAGTTGATTTGAGGCCTGAGCAATGTCTGAGATTACAAACATACAATGTCTCGACTTAAAATGTAAAGAAAATAAAAATACTCCATAGATATGGATAAAATTTTACTGAGATGAATTAAATATTCATATGAAGAAAAATCTTTTGACAGATCTAAAAAATTATCTCTCATTAGGGATATATGATTATGACAAAATAGGTTAAAAGTCAGACCCTAAAAATGACACAGTATAATAGGGTTGCAGTTTTAATCAAAACCGGGCATAAAAAACCATAGAAATTGATAAAAGTTGGCATGGACTAAACTCAATATTGGAGACTTTTCTTTTTATAGATTTGAGAAATCATCTCTGGTTAGGGAAAAATCACTCCAACAAGTTGGTCTAATTTCAGGTCTAATTCGGATGAGGCCAAAGGACAGGGTCCAAATCCTAATTTTTTTGAGGGATCAAACCAACTCAAATTGATCTGATTTTTGGTGAAAATCTCGAAAACATATGCATAAAGATGCAGTAAAAAATCAGAATAAAAGAAGGCCAAATTATATGCAAAATAATGAAGTCAAAACAGACCAGAATAAAAAATATCATCTCAACATAATTGAATGAAACATAATCTCATAAATGAATTGATCCAATGATAAAAAATGAGATCTATCATTCTAGATCATAAATGATAACTAAAATGATGTAAAAACAGAAATAAAAGGATATAAAATAAAATTAAAAGTATTGAGGCATAAATTGAAATCAATTTTTCCTATTGAATGTGAGATTTGATCTATTGAAGATCAAATCTCAATTTTAAATGGCTAAAATGAAAATGCACAAAGTAAATAGCAAATTGAATGGATCAAAACATAGAAATAAAAATTAACATGAAATTAAGATAGATCTATATTGCTATTACATGATATTAAAAATAAATTGCAAGAAAGAAGAGAAGAAAGGGGGGGGGGGATTTTGAGAAATTAAAAGAAAATAGAAAGAAAAAGAGAAAAATTAGAAAAGAGGAGAGAGAGGGCCTACGTTGGGCTTTCTTCTTCTTCACTTTAGCCACAAAGAGAGGAGAGGAGGAGTGCTTGAGAGGGAGAGAGAGATTTTTCTTCTTAAAAAACTCACCCCCATGGGGGCTTTTTATACTTGAAAATAAGGGCATTATGAGCATGGACAAATCGAGATATTTTAAGCCCTTAGGGCTGAGGTGGCATTGAGCTCACATAAGGAGGGTTTGGCGTCAACCCCATGTAGACAATACTTGTTTGTTGAATGGGAAAAAATGCCCTTTTGTCAAAATTTTGATACATGGCGCCCTCTTGCAAGAGGGTGCCCATGTGTGTCATTTTTTTGTTTTGTAGATGGGCAAAATAGACATTTATTTGAAAATTTGACACATGACATCACTTGGCAAGTGATGCCCATGCGTGATTTTAAAAGTAAAAGGTTTTTTTAAAGGCATATTAAAAAAAAATGATTTTGATTTTGAATTTTGAAAATGCCAAGTGGCACCCTTATTTGAAAATGCTTTTTGCTCTTTGATTTTTTTAAAATCAATATGAAAAGTGAAATAAAATATGAGAATTTAAAAGAGGAATTTAGAAATAATTGGATTAAAAAATCCAATTTTGATTTATGAAATCCAAATTAGGCAAAAACTGGATCCAGATTGAATTTGAGAAAGTTTGCAAAAATTCTGATTTTGGATTTTGAAATTCAAAGATTATTTTTGAAATTGGGGATAATATTGGATTTTGATTTTGAATTTAAAAACCCCAAATTGATTTTGAATCAAAATTGGATCTGGATCCATTTTGATATTTCAAAACCTAAACTGAATGTTGAACTGGATCCAGGGTATTTTTTTAAAGGTTTTTTTCAAAATGATGGATTTGAATTTGAAATTTCAAGAATTGATTTTGAGATTAGGATAAAAATCAAATTTTTGAAGAGGATCTAGATTCGAGGGTTTGAAAAAGATTGGATCTGGATCTCAATTTGAAGGAAAATTGGTTCAAAATGGGAATCAAACCTTGAATATGGATTTATGAAGAAATAAAATGAGAAAACCCCCAATTTCACAATAAAAATTGGGATTTTGATTTTGGATCTAGTTCAGAGAATGAAATTGGATCTTTAATCTAGATCAGAATCCAAGAAGTGAATATTGAATCTCAGATTTTAGACGAATCAGAGTTCAAAAATTGATTTGATTAAACTTCTGAACGAATTGAAAAGTGGATCCAGTCTGAAATGGATAAAAAATGGTTAATTGGATCCTGGATATCTGATGGGATATTTTAGGTTCAAAGAATGAATTGGACTGTGGATATGGATTTCTGAATGAATCTGATGAAAAATCTAGGTCCAGGATGAAATTTAGACACCAGATCCAGCATTGGATCTAATATCCGAATTGAAATGGATTGGATCTCGGATATTAATGAAATATCAGATGAAAAAATTGACCCGAGTTTGAATTTGGGGCTTGCCTCAATTCAAACATTATTAAAAATGATGTTCCAAAGAAATGTTTACTTTTTGGTTTTCGCCTTGTAGAGGCAGAAATACGGTACTGGACTGGATTGAAATGAACTGAATCCGAATCCAGTTATACTTAGGTGAACTAAATCCAAAGCTAAGACACTAGCTCAACCACCTGAGGTTAGTTCAATTTGAGCTGAATTGAGCTCAAACGAGCTGAAATAAGCTAAAATAAAGGTCCAAGTGTGTGAAAAGTGACTTCGAACTGGAACTGGACCATTTAAACTCTTAATAAACTTAGATTAGACCTCTAGAGATGGGATCTAATGGATTTGGCTGACTCGAGGCCAGACTGGCTAAGATTTGAGATAAAAATGAGCTTATTACAAGAAATAAACTAATTTTAGCTGAAATAGTCAGAAATAATCAGGATTCGCTCCTTGCGAGCTCAGGAGAGCTAGAAATGACAAATATTCTAACTTCTCTGAACTTGAGATGAGTTTGGTTAAACCTAACTGACGAAAGGTCTAAGGGTGACCTAGGGGTAAAATGATAATTTTATTGGCCGAACGAGGTAGACTGACCTCTAGACTGGAGTAGACCTAGGGGTGAGACTCAATACTGCCCTGCAGAGGTTTGACATCTGCAAAAAGAAATGTTCGAAATGGACTTAAAAAATTTGAGGTGTTTACACCAGAGCAGATGGGAGAAAAACTTAGGGCATAATCTAGACAAAAAAATTGTGTTTCCTCTGGCCAGCAGGTGCACCTTGGGTACCAACTGGGGCTCCGCTTGTCTGGTAGGAGCATCTAGTGCACATCACCTTGTGTTGGGATATTGCAGGATCAAATCCCATTGGTAAAGTTGCATAACTGGTAGGGGTCTGCCTAACCCCAGCTTGTCTTTTAAAAAAAAGGTGCACCTTGTGTGACCGTAGAGAGGAGAATGTCGATCAGTTATTCATTTCTCTCTCTCTCTCTCTCTCTCTATCTATCTATCTATATATATATATATATAAGAAAACCTGTATCTTCGGATGGGTTTTCCTTTGAACGCATGACCCTAAGCCGCATGTTCTTTTTTTTATTCAAAAAATGACTTTTAGCAGTGGTTTTATACAACCACCAAAGGTCATTTTTTCGCCCAAACATTTAGCGGCGGTCAAGACCACCACTAAATGTATGTAGCACATAAAAAAAATGATGAGTTGTCACTATTTGAAAGCATGCACTCATAAGATGACGGTTCATCCAACCCATCTTCAAACACTTTATGTGTTTGAAAATACAGGTTACTATATATATATACATACATACATATATATATATATATATATATATATATATATATATAAGAACTTAACATATTAGGCCTCATTTCTCATTCTACCCCATAGGTTTTAAGTGTTTTATGATAGATATGAACCATTAAATGTGTTTAGCATGCTCGATTTAGCAAGATCCGACTCTTGGAACATGTTTTTTGATGAAAAAACATATTTTTTTGAGTAAGGAAAGACTAGTACCTTCGTAGCCATTGATTTTAGATTACCAAAAAAACTTGTATACAGGTTAGATTTTGGCTATCCAAAAGTCGGTTCCCACTAAATAAAACCTATAGATCACATCTCTGGTGTTAGACGTGAGAAAAAAAATACTTAAAACTATGATTTTTGAAGGAGCCTAACAAGTCCTACCACAAGAAACTGAAACTGTGGATGCAAGTGCATGAAGGGTACGTCGGGATGGGGATTGGATGTTTATGAGAGCAACAACAATGGATACCTCATGTGTTGATGGAGGGGGTATCATCAAGATCCACCTTTCCCATTCGAAGAGGAATAGTTTTACAATGGTGCGCAGGCCCAACTTATCATGTGCTGAGGCAATGTTGGTGGGCACTGGCCTTGCATCAAAAGCCATTCAATGTGAATGGGAGAAGAAGGAGGTGCTCCTCCCGGACAAAGTGGCAAGGAAGATCAAATGGCACAGATCGGGGGGCATCTCTTTAACTTATGGCTATTTCATGGTGAGACAGAGGCAAATATTAAACAGAATGGGGGGTATGCGCTGGAGTGAAACGAAACTGAGGACTTAAAGAACCTTCAATCCTCTCTCCATTGCATTGATCTAGTGAGCTTCAAAGATTTTTGGGTTCCTGCCGTTGTTCACTGTGTATAGGTGAAAACTTTGGAATAGTATGATGCACAACGTCCTTAATATGATGGGACAAAGCTATATAAAATTCATTGTACAACCCCCCCCCCCCCCCCCCCAAAATCGTCAGCACATGGGATGGGCTACACTGAGACTCATGCAAGCCTGCGTGTTCTCCCCCGAAACGCAGGGTTTGTTGCAGTGCGTGTTTGGGGGTCCAAATGAGCACCACGTATATAAGCACATGAAGCTCGTACCCCCGTGTGTGTCGGCATCACTTAGCATCAAAGTCTGGTGTGGTTGCAAAGACTTACGTACCCTTTCCTGCCATTCTTGCCATAAAACAATGGTTCAAGAAAAGGACAAAAATGTCCTCCATCCAAAAAAGGGAAACAACGGTTCGAGAAAAGGACAAAAATGTCCTCCATCCAGAAAGTCGAGGATGATGTTAACTCTTCAAAGTCCAAACATTCTGTTTATACCATCTATTGTAACAGAAGCTCCCTTTGACGACACTCCCTTTACCGTCATCTGCTGCCACCAGAGCACTCTTTGTCGTCATCTTGAGCCCAGGTTCCCACCTTGGTTTTTAACTTGAGTTACAACACATTGTCGCCTTCTTGTTCCTGCCTTGTGTTACAAAATATTCTCAGGTTTGTTCCTACCTCGTGGAGATAACTATAAATCGATTGACTAGTTCGATCATTGGTGGGCATCATAGGGGCATTTGTCGGCCATCTCTTTTTACAGTCTTATCTTCTTCTTCATTTTTGTTAGGCAATATGAAAAAAAACAATGATGCACAAACATTCCAACAAGTGCCATTAAGGCATCGTGAGTACCTTTCCATGTCATCATGCCATTGTTGAAGAACGTATGTCATCATGAGTACCATTAAGGTGTTGTTTTATTATTGCAGGTGGATGTTATCTTTTCAATGGTTGGAAAATTAAAGATATTTGTAAGATGTTGGAACCCGTTAACAAGAATGATTGTTTATAGATGCGAGAAAGGGCCTCTACCCCATCTGGTAGCGTCCATTCACTCAGTATATGTAATGTAACGCAAATCGCGGTTATAGTAACATATTACCGATTTGTGAGATATTGTTTTGTTTGTTAATATCGATTTGTAAGCTATTATTCTGAATTTCTGTATCGATTTGTAATATATTATGCGATATGTATATCGATTTGTAAGATATTATGTGTTTTGTAGTATCAATTTGTAAGCTATTATGCTGAATTATTGTATCGATTTATAATATATTATGGAATATGTATATTGATTTGTAAGATATTATGTGTTTTCTAGTATCGATTTGTAAGATATCTGTAGAAAGAAGTTAAAAATGTATAGTGCAGAAATACATTTTTGTACGCTTGTTGTGGCAATTTTCGTACTCAAATCGTTGCTTATTTAACGATTTCTATTGAAATCGCTTCACAACGTTGTATATATAATTAAATCACTATCACCTGAATCGCTATCGTCAACACACATATACGACAAATCATTTCTTTTATTGGCATAGTAAATAACAACTCGATGCATAATATAAGCAAATAACAAATTGATGTTGCTTTTATACTGTGATTCATTCAATCATTTCTTTGACTTGCTTAACCTTATCGATATCCATTGTTATATGCATCTTGAATAAATCGTAGTAAATGTATGTGTTGGCTAATGCAAATTGATACCTTACTTATGACAATGGTGAGATTATCATCTGGTTGCAGTGAAGTTGATCTATCTCAATCATTGAAAAGTTATGGAGAAGTGAACATCTGTACTAATGACGCACTTGAAGATGTGAATATGTGCACTAATGATGCACATGATAAGAAGGGTGCAAACATTGGATTCACTCTTGACTTGAATGTTCCAGTAGAAGAAATGTAATTCGATAATGAGGTAGACGATCATGACACTACACTTGATGCAGGCACTGGGAATGTACAACATAGTACACTTGATTATGTTCCCATAGAAGGAATGCAGTTTAATAATGAGGAAGTTGCATATAAATTTTACAATGATTGTGCCTTAAAACTTGACTTCAGTGTTAGAAAGTATTCTTGGTCAAAAAATGCACAGGGTGTCGTGGTGAGAAAGACATATGTTTGTTCTAAGGAAGGTTGGAAAAAGTCAAGTGGAAATCCAACAAGGAAAAAGCCAAATTTAAGATGTGGATTTTCAGCGAGAATGGTGTTAAGAAGACTTCTGAATGAAAAATATGTAATTCATACTTTAATCAGTGATCATAACCATGAATTAGCAGCTTCATTTATGACTCCTATATTAAGGTCACATCGTACAGTAACTGAAGTGCATGCTGTATTTGTTGAAATAGATAATAGCGCCGACATTGCAACAAGGAAGACATATAATTTATGTGCACATATAGATGGTGGTCGCGAGAATGTGTCATTCACACCTATGAAACTAAGAAACCACTTGAAAAGGAAGAGGACATATAACATGAAGAATAAAGAAATATGTTCTTTGGTTGATTACTTACAGAAGAAATCAAGCATTGACCCTGGTTTCTTTAGTGCAATGCAACTGAATGAAGATGGATATATTGTGAATATGTTTTGAGCAGATTCAAAGTCAAGAGTAGATTATGAATGCTTCAATGATGTGCTTGTTTTTTATATGATAGTGAAGATTAATACTGAACAGTGGCCATTTGCGCAGTTTGTCGGAGTAAACCATCACTCACAAAGTTGTATATTAGGCGATGCTTTTTTGTATGACCAGACCAAAAAAAACTTTGAGTGGTTATTCAAAGTATTTACACAAGCAATGAATGGGAAGCAACCTGAAGTTGTACTTACAGATGATGATCACGCAATTGCGGTTGCAGTGTCTCATATATGGCTAGATGCACATCATCGCCTATGTTTGTGGCATATCTTTCAAAATGCAGCAAAGAATATATAACACATTTAATCAGAAGATAGGGTTTGACAAAAAGTTTATAAGGTGTGTACTTGAGAGCATAGACGAGGTCACCTTTATGTCTGATTGGGAGAAAATAATTCATGTGTACGACCTTGAAGACTACGTGTGATTACAAAATTTATATGTAGAAAAAGAGAAGTGGGCATTGGCATATGAAAGACAATACTTTTATATAGGTATGATAAGCACACAAAGAGCTGAATCTATGCATGCCAAACTGAAAAAAACCTTGTATTCATGTTTAACAATATTTCACTTCATAGAACAATATGAATTATTTATAGACGGTCTTAGATAGAATGAACTTGAACAAGATGTGAAATGCTTCAATACACGCCCTGTAACTTTGGGCATGAAAATATTAATGCAACCTGCACATCTGTGTACACTATCTGTATTTGAATGAATTAAAAAAAAGGTTATACAAGTCATGAATTGCAACATAGAAGGATGCGTGCAAACTGAGAATATGCACAAATACCGTATTGTATGAGAGGGCGAAGAACATTCAAAAAGGCAAGAAGCATATGTTACATACAATGTTGACAACAGAACAATTGAATGTACGTGCAAAATGTATGAATTCAAAGGTATTTTATGTCGTCATGCATTAAAGATACTTAATCAAGAGAAGATACAAGAAATACCTGAGTCATATTTAATGTGAAGATGAACGAGACACGCAAAGATTGAATTGCTGGATACAGATAATGTCAGTCAATCTGGTGTTGATGAGAAGTGCCATATTGCCTCCCGTTACCAACAACTATGTAGGTCACTTATGCTTGTTGCAGATTTGACATTGAAAAGTGAAGAAGCCTATGTATGCATGAGAAAAGTGTCAAGGGAGTTACTTAAAAACGTGCAGTTAATTCACCATCAGTCTGTTGCAGCTCATGAAGATCATTCCAAGAAAAAATGAGTGAACAACGGAGGTAAAAATCATGGTTCCCTTGACCCACATGAGAAGTTACGCCAAAGCGTAAACATCATCTTTAATAAGTCATGAGTCAATGTTGTAGATTATGATGAAAAAATTCACCTAGCGAAGGGTATCAATAGGAAACCTGCCTCTGATTGGAGTCGGAGGAGGACAAAGAGTGCACTATAATTGATTGATAAGAAAAGGTCTAAGAAACAACCAACCTCTAAGCAAAAGCAATCAAGCCCTTCACATGAACAGGTAGGTAATACATTATATTGCTTCTCATGTAAATTGCATTACGTGCAGCTTATCAATATCTAACTTGTGTATAGATATGCACTACAATGTTGAAACCTTCAATCCTCCCGACCAATTGTTCTAGAATGATAGCTTCAGTTTTACAAGTCTTTTGGTATATAATCAATGTTCAGAGGATACTTGCATTTCTTGTAAAACTTAATGTAGTGTCTTATATTGTTTTGTTTCATAACAGACTCAGTTCAATTCAAAAGTGAGCTATAGAACACAAGAATCATGTGTGAATTCTGTTTAATGATGTATCCTTCACATATATAAATCATTGTCTCATATGGCCTACAGAGCTACAATTTTGATACTATAGGTAAATCACCATTGTTCAGTGCTTATACCATTAGTAAAAATTGTTGTCTCATTTAGCTTTCACATATACAAATCATTATACAGATACTGTTGTTGAATCGTTGTGCAAAAAGTTAGTTTGTAAATAAATTGTCTTAAAAGTAAAAAGTTGTTACATTTACTACCTGTGCATGATCGTTGTTAAATCGTTGTAGCTTAATTTTTACACCATTAGTAAATCGCCTCTGTGGTGATTTATTTGGTATATAAATCATTATACCATGTAGTGTCTTATCGTGATTTACATAACGACATCTATGTCGGTCATAATTGGATAAAAATTGCACTATGCATGAGTATAAATCACGATAAAAGTGCACAGACAAATCGTTGTTTCATCTAGCCTTCACATATACATATCCTTGTACATATACTATAGTTGAATCGTTACACAAAAAGTTGTTGTGTAAATAAACACTATTAAAAGTACCAAATAAATGTAATTAAATTATATATATGTCTCAATTCAATGATACATATCGATTTACAGCATGATACCGATTTTCATTTTATACATAAATAATATTTTAGTAACAGTTGCAAATCGATATGAGTAAATCATGATATTATATATCGATATCGTTCACAAAGATAAACAAAGATATATCATTGTTGCGGTAGCTTCTTAAATACAAATCGACGTTATTTACAACTACATTCATTTATCAAAATATGAGTATCTAGTTATAATACATCATGACCAATGGTTTGGCCATGAAACGATTTACATATTGACTGATTCATAAATGGCCGAAAAAAAAACAATCGATGTGATTTACAACCACAATCATTTATGAAAAAACCTAGTCTTTTTTTACATGACTACAATGGTTTAGCTTAGATAAAATGCATGACCATCATCATCAAAGAAAACAAATATCATCACCAGTAGGTAATTATCGGGATGTCTAATTGTATTTATGAAGTAACTGCAACAATGATATATTTTTGTTTGTCTTTGTGAATGATATCGATATGTAATATCACGATTTACTCATATCGATTTGCAACTGTTACTTAAACCGATTTATAAATTGCTATAGAACATATCGTTGACATAGACAAAGCCCATAAAAGTAAATTGTGATAGAACAAATATTTTTTGCTTTATGTTAGTGGTTGTACATGTCATGATCAAACACTTCTTCTATGAAAAATAATTCACGATCTATTATAGAAAGAATTATATAATCATAGAATGTTACGTTACATAATGAGTTATAATTGGTTGCAAGTCTATCGGTGTCAAGCAAATTGCGATATCACGTAGCCTTCATACGTACAAATTGTAATTTCTATTGTAAATCATTGTGTAAATTGCTATAGGAATACCGTAAAAGCAAATCATAATTTTCATTGTACACAACACTAATTACTTTTACGATTTTCATTAACGAAGGTCAAACATTACAACGATTTGTTTATTGGCACTAGTGTTTAGAAAATATATGCCTGATTCATCGTTGTTGGCCGTGTAGTTGTCGAAGTCTCTTTACTTGCCATTGATTTGTACTTTACTAAGTTTAAACATTGTCTCGATTTGTTTATTGTTTCTCTTTTCTGCCTTTTATGAATCAGTCATTGTGTAAATCATGATGATATGTATCGTTCACTTAGACAAAGCTTATAAAGGCAAACTATAATAGGATATTCAAACATATTTAATTCGATTATTGGATGGGTTTAGGTGGGATGGTTGTATAGATCGTGATAGAACACTTTCTATGAAAAACAAATCGCGATCTCTTATAGTACTAGTTGCAAGCCAATCGATATCAAGTAAATCGTGATAGCACGTAGTTCTTATACGTACAAATCATTTCAATCTTTTATTAATGTTTATGCAAATCGTTTCAGCAGTTTATCAATCATTGTGTAAATCGTGATAGGAAGGCAGCTCATAAAAGCATATCATAATTTTCACATTACACAATGCTAAACCCTTGTTCGATTTTTATTTATGAAGGTCGATCATTACAACAATTTGTTCAGTGGCATTTATGTGCAAAACTTATTAAAATAGATTTATACACTTATAGAATGTCATGTTATAGAAAAAAATTATAGAATTACAACAAAGAATTATGGAATCCCAATAAATAATTATCAAGATATCAATTTGTATTTATGAAGTTACCGTGATAATGATATCGATATATTTGTAAAACCCTAATATAGATCTATGTAAAACCTTATTCTATATAAGAACCTACTCGACCTGACCTGACTCATTGTCCAGGTCTAAAACCCTAATCTATTTAATCTATGCGGCAATGCAACTTCTTCTTCTTCTTTTCTCTCCTCTGACTTTGTCTTCTTCTTCTTCTCCGTCTTCTTCTCCTTATTCTTCCTTGTATTTTTATTTCTTCTTTTGTTCTTCTGTGTTCCTTCTACATGTGCTTGATAGATGGGGTTCGAAGCTTACGCAGAATATAACGACCATAATCATCCTCAATCGTTGCCGCCATAATGGAGCAAGCACAGATATTCTGCATGATAGATAGGGGGTGATGCTGATGACCATCTATTTGATTTATTCCTACTGCCTAATCTTCGATATACTTCAAGACAAGTATATTACAGTGGTGAGGGATTCGTACTTCTCTCTAAAGTAGTGCACAACAATTTTTGATATACTCTATCATTCACAAACCATAGTTTGCAGTTGGAAAAATATCTGCCAAATGGTGCAGTAGGCTGCCATTACTAACGAGCTCATTTGTTTGGAGAGAATGTATCCTCAACTGCACATAGAATCACTTTGCAGCAAGAAATGAACTCGACGATGAACAATATAGATGTTTTGATGATCTTTTTTGTAAAAATAGGAGTTTCTAAAAGATAGATATGCGTTTGACGAAAATGTCCACCCGTAAATAGCTTTCCATACCTGGATTGCATTAGAAGCACATCACTATTTGGATGTGGGTTTCATATTGGTTATTATATCTGTCTTCTTTGATGATATCGTACAAGTTGCTATAGCATGTAACTTGCATACATACAAATCGTTTCAGCATTTTATCAATTTTTGTGCATATTATGACAGGATGACCATAAAAGAAAATCATAATTTCCATTATATACAACGCTAATCGCTTTTACGATTTTTATTTACGAAGGGCAAACATAACAACAATTTGTTCACATAGACAAAGCTCGTAAAAGCAAATCGTGATAGGACAAATACTGTTATTCTATGAAACTTAAATAATATTGGTTGTAAGTCAATTTATATTTATCAAGTAACCTAGATTTGTAGTTCACCAATAAACATCGTGTCAATTAGTTTTTCTTTATCTTTTTCATCTTTTATTAGTCATTGTGTAAATTACGATAAGACAAATTCTTGTACATATACTGTATTTGAATCATTATACAAGACAATGTCCTATAGTAATTTATAAAATGATGTCTATGTCGAAGACAACGATTTGCCTTTGCTATAAATAACAATCCAACTTATTGGCGTGTTTAGTAAAATTAAAAGTTTATTTCAACCGAGAGAGATTTACATAATTTGTATACACAGTCTTACAAAATTTGTATATACAGTCTATAAAATCTGTTAGAAATCTTTGTACATCATATTACTCCTGAGAGGTAGAGTCGTTCATTGCCTTCTAGGTATTCTTGCCGGTTGACTTTTTTTTTCTTCTGTAATTAGAAACTACATCAATTTTTTGCATAGTTTAGTACGAAATCCAGGTATATCATCTTGCAACAAAAATGTAATGTAACACCAATATATAAATTGAGTTCCCAATAATAGAGGATAATAAAACATGTTTAAGTGTAGAGCATACAACATCAAAATCAGGTTCTCGTCCATTGTATATTACTTCAATATACTTCATTATAAATATGCCACAATCGATGCCATTATTTTGTAAAAGAGCATCGTGTGCTGAGCGAAACCCCCACTCGCTAATGTCGACACCCAAAACGTTTTTGACAAATCCCTCCTGTTGTTAATGCAGAAGCAAGTAAATTTCGAGCCACCGTATAAGATACAATACACTTATAGATAGAAACTTACCCAATGCATAATGTCACGTTGTACACCAGTGTAAAATTCCAATGAGTTGTAGCACGATAGTTGTTTTTTTTCATAAATCCATCACGTATAAAATCCAATGCTCAAAAGTTTGCCAGAGTGTAGGAATCAATATCTGCAAATCGATACAATATCTTACAAATCGTGTTAGCACCGTTATGCCTAAACCTTGGATAATAGGTTTCTTCACTTACCTTTTCACTTGACCAAAAGTCTCTGCAATGATCATCGTTACCCCAACATGGTAGTCCATCTTGAAATTCAATGGAGTATGACATTCGATGGAGGAAACTTTGTTGAACGAAACAATGATAATAGTAAGGTTAAAACATGAAGCAACAAGAGTAAATCAAAAAATAAAATAAACATATAAGAGAACCGATATACAATGAAATAGGGGATGACAATGCGTCTAGTATTGGTTGCTGTATTGCTTTGAATATACATAACAAAATAGGATATAGTCTGTTTGCAACAAATATGCACACGTTAACATACATACCTATGACATACGTAAATATATAACTGATAGTAGTTTCATACGTACCAAATTACTGATAGTGTTTCCTTCTGTAAATTCATCTTGCAGCTGATTGATGTTATCTTAGAGCTCTTTGTTGAGTTTTTGGATACCTTTTTTGTGGATGTTCCATTGCCATTAGCAGAATATTCACTAAAAGATATTGAACTTCCTTTCTACAGTACACAACACAAATCGAATATACACCATAAAAGAGACAAATTTTAAAGAAACTCATCACGAGGTTTAGACAATATACGCCTGATTCGCCATTACTGGTCGTGTAGCTGTCGTCGTCTCCTTCCTCGCACAAGTTCAGGAGGTTTAGACAAAGTAGGTTATATGTTTGACCCACGAACATGCCATTTATAAAGAAAACGCCAGTTCATCTGTTTCTTACTCACGAAGTAAAGTGAAGCGATACCCTCCTGAACTTGTGCGACGTGTCATTCATTTATAAAGAAAACATCGTTTCACATACCACTCGTTTTCAAAAATTGCATGCAAATAAATTATATTATGCATTAATTAAATTAAAAGATGTCATTTCATCAACCTTTTACAAAACTCGACAACTAAGTCTCGATTTTCATTTATGAAGGGTGAACATTACAATGATTTGCTCACATAGACAAAGCACATAAAAACAAATCATGATAGGACAAAAACTGTTATTCTATGAAACTTAAAGAATTTTGGTTGTAAGTCGATTTGTATTTATCAAGATACCTAGATTTATAGTTTAGCAATAAACATCGTGTTGATTTGTTTTTTTATATCTTTTTCATCTTTTATCAGTCATTGTGTAAATCGCGATATGACATATCATTTACATAGACAAAGCTTGTAAAAGCAAATTGCGATAGGACAAAAACTGTTATTCTATGAAACTTAAAGAATTTTGGTAGTAAGTTGATTTGTATTTATCAAGATACCTAGATTTGTAGTTTACCAATATACATCCTGTCGATTTATTTTTTCTATATCTTTTTCATCTTTTATCAATCATTGTGTAAATCATGCTAGAACATATTGTTCACATAGACAAAGCTCATCAACATAAATCGCGATAAGAAAAATATTTTCTGCTTTATGTTCGTGGTTGTACAAATCATTACAGTGAAATTGATTTGCAACTATTACTTAAATCGGTATCAAGTTGTACATCGATTTGTATTTATGAAGTTACCTCAATTTTTACTTTATCTAGTCTAAACATCGTCTCGATTTGTTTATTGTTTTTCTTTTCCTCCTTTTATGAATCAGTCATTATGTAAATCACAATAGGACATATCGTTTACTTAGACAAAGCTCATAAAGGCAAATCGCAATAGAATATTCAAACAGATTTGGTGGGATGGGATGTATTCGATTGTGTGATGGGTTTAGGTGGGAGAGTGATTGGATTGGGTTGGTTGTGAGACCCATTTAGCTCTCATGAAATCCAAACCCAATCTAAACTATTATATATATAGAGATACATATCTACATATATTTTTTTAATTAAATTTATTTAGTTATCAAATGAACCCAAATTTCTATTTATTTAAGAGTATCCATTTGGAATTTAGATAGATCCAAAACTTAAAACCTAAACCCCAAACCCCAAACCCCAAACTCTAAACCCTAAAACCCTAAACCCTAATGCCTAAACCCTAAATCCCTAAAACCCTAAACCCTACAACATAAAACCCTGAACCCCTAAATCCCTAAACCCTAAAAACCAAAACCTACATCCTAAATTCTAAATCTTTAAAACCTAAACCCGTAAAACCTAAAAACCTTAAACCTAAACCCTAAACCCTAAACCCTAAACCCTAAACCCTAAACCCTAAACCCTTAAAACCCTTAAAACCCTAAACCCTAAACACCAAAACCTACATCCTAAACCCTAAAACTCTAAACCTAAAACCTAAACCCTAAATTCTATAAAAAATAGGTGTACAGATCGTAATAGAACACCTTCTATAAAAAACAAATCAAGATCTCTTATAGAACTGGTTGCAAGCCAAACTATATCAAGCAAATCGCGATAGCACATAGCCTTTATACATATAAATCGTTTCAGCCTTTTATCAATTATTGTGTAATCGTGATGGGACGACAACTCGTAAAAGAAAATCATAATTTTTACTATACACAATGCTAAATACTTGCTCAATTTTTATTTATGAAGATCGATCATTACAACGATTTGTTGAGTGACATTTGTGTGCTACACTTATTAAAATAGATTTATACACTTGTAAAATGTCACATTACAGAAAAGAATTATAGAATTACATCAAAGAATTATAGAATCCCAACAAATAATTATTAGAACATCGATTTGTGTTTATAAAGTTACCATGATAACGATATGACTTTGTTTGTCTTTGTGAATGATATCGATATATTTATAAAACTCTAATATAGATCTGTGTAAAGCCCTATTCTATGCAAAACCCTACCCGACCTGACCTGACCCATTGTCCAGGTCTAAAACCCTAATCTATTTAACCTCTCTTTCTCTTTTTTGCGATAATGCAACTTCTTCTTATTTTTCTCCTCCACCTTCTTCTTCTTCTTCTCATTCTTCTTCTTCCTTGTATTTTTCTTTCTTCTTTATTCTTCTGTGTTTCTTCTACCTGTGCTTGATAGATGAGGTTTGGTGCTGATAACGTAGTTGTTTTACGCCATGAGAAAAGATCTGTATGATTTTTTATGATGATTATGATAGTTATCTTCTGTGTATACATCGATATATTCATGACACATACGACTGTGGTGTATTTGTCGTGAAGTATATCGAAGCTTACACATAATATAGCAACCATAATCATCTTCAATCGTTGCCGCTATACCGAAGCAAATACAAATATTTTGCATGATAGACAGGGGGTGATGCTGATGACCATCTATTTGATCTATTCCTACTGTCTAACCCTCCATCGTTCACAAACTATCCTTCGCAGTTGGAAAAATATCTACCCAATCTTCGATATACTTCATGACAAATATGTTGCAGTCGTGCAGGCTCCATCTTCTTTGTTTGTTGGAATCCATACCATATGCAACTTTGCCAGCTTTGCCTCGAAGCTTTCTGCACTAGCAAGATGGATTTCATGCACACCTGGATTGCATTCGAAGCACAACACTATTTGGACGTGGGGGTGATGCTGATGATGATGTTTATTTTCTTTGATGATGATGGTCATGTATTGTATCTAAGCCAAACCACTGGTCAGGATGTATCGTTGAACTTACCTCAATTTGTATTTTACTAAGTCTAAACATCATGTTGATTTGTTTATTATTTTTCCTTTCTACCTTTTATGAATCAGTCATTATGTAAATCACGATAGAACATATTGTTCACATAGACAAAGCTCATAAAAGTAATTCGTGATAAGACAATCGGTATCAAGCAAATTATGATATCATGTATCGTTACAGTGAAATCAATTTGCAACTAAGTCTCGATTTATAGTTTACTAAGTCTAAACATCATGTCGATTTGTTTATTGTTTTTCTTTTCTGCCTTTTATAAATCAGTCATTGTGTAAATTGTGATAGAACATATTGTTTACATAGACATAGCTCATAAAAGCAAATTATGATAGAAAAAATATTATTATATTATGAAACTTAAAGAATTATGGTTCTAAGTTTATTTGTATTTATCAAGTTACCTAGATTTGTACTTCACCAATAAACATCGATTTATTTTTTCTTTCTACTTTTTGCCTTTTATCAGTCATTGTGTCAATCATGATAAGACAAATCGTTGTACATATACTGTATCTAAATCGTTATACCAGATATTATCCCAGAGTGATTTACATAATGACGTCTGTATCATTGAAGTTAACTCGATTTGTACTTTACTAAGTCTAAACATTATGTTGATTTGTTTATTATTTTTCTTTTCCGCCATTTATGAATTACTCATTGTGTAAATCGTGATGGAACGTATCGTTCGCTTAGACAAAGCTCGTAAAGGCAAATCATAATATGATATTCAAACGGATTTGGTTCGATTATTTGATGAGTTTAGGTGAGATGGCTGTACAGATCGTGATGGAACATCTTCTATAAAAAACAAAGCATGATCTCTTATAGAACTGGTTGCAAGGCAATCAGAATCAAGCAAATCACGATAGTACATAGTCTTTATATGTATAAATTGTTTCAGGCTTTTATTAATGTTTGTTTAAATCATGATATAAAGACAACTCGTAAAAACAAATCATAATTTACGCAGTACACAATGCTAAACGCTTCTTCGATTTTCTTTTATGAAGGCCAAACATTACAATGATTTGTTGAGTGGCACTTGTATGTTAAACTTATTAAAAAATATATATATTTATAGAATGTCATGTTATAAAAAAAAATTATAGAATTACAACAAAGAATTATAGAATTACAATATATAATTATCGGGATAAAAAAATTATATAATGTTTATTTTGTGGCACTTGATGACTCAGATGGACTACGACATATAAATTGTCTCTTTCTTTTTCTTGGTGGACTCTCTTTCCTTGATGGCCTCTTGGTTCTCTCGATCTTATTATAAACACTGGTCATCATTTCTACCAGTGTATCATATTGTGACTGCATTTGTCTCCCTAAATTCCTCACTTACTTTTGTAACTCCTTATTCTCCCTAAATTCCTCACGTTCGTGTACTGCAACTGAGAGAATCGTTGTTATAGTTGGAGGGATATGATGGACGTATTTTCTATGCTAGAAGACAACATGATGGGAGACAAGAGGGACACATGGGTTTCCAACATTTTCACGTTGCTTATTCTTAATCTCCAGATTTCGATACATGGGTTCCCAATATTTTTTGAAATAGTTAGGGTCATATTGTCGTTCTTTATAATCATATGCTATGGCATAAACACCTCATTTGTTCCATCTATCCAATTATTTCATGAAGCGTTCATGTCAATTCACATTCCTGGCTCCACCACTATTCATCTTCCTTCTCACTTTCACAGGCTGCTTTTGGGTAGACTGTCCCAAGCCAGTTTGTAAGAGAACACGACTACCATGCTGCAACTCGGCTTTATAATTGCTAAACAACCAAATATCGCATCCAGACAGTCTCGCAACCTGAGCAACAACCTCTTGGTCCTCGTCCTCCCCATCTTCATACAGTCTCCATACAACCTATACATTGGAGATTATGGTTTAGGTATAGACATAATTATTCAGGATCTGGATCAAGAGATTTGACCTGGGATCCATTGGAACTAAATTTGGATCTGAATATAATCAAATCAGGTTTGAAATAAGGTTCATGCATTATTTAAACCTATAAAGGACTGAATCGGTTTTGTAATTGATACAGAGTATTCTGAGACCAGCTCAGAGCACTTTTTGACTGGTTCCTATCAGTTTTTCACCAGTTTTTGAATGTAGAGACCATGTTGCATGAATTTGTCAAGGATCAAAGATTTTTCTCATTCAAGTTTAAGGGTTTATGGGTTTTTTACATGTTTGACCTGGGATCCATTGGAACTAAATTTGGATCCGAATATAATCAAATCAGGTTTGAAATAAGGTTCATGCATTATTTAAACCTATAAAGGACTGAATCGGTTTTGTAATTGATACAGAGTATTCTGAGACCAGCTCAGAGCACTTTTTGACTGGTTCCTATCAGTTTTTCACCAGTTTCTGAATGTAGAGACCATGTTGCATGAATTTGTCAAGGATCAAAGATTTTTCTCATTCAAGTTTAAGGGTTTATGGGTTTTTTACATGTTTTGAACCGGTTCGACTATTCTGAGACCATGTTATTTAAGTTATACATGATATGTAAACATGAATTATGACTAAATTAATGACATATATGATGTGTTTTTATCAAAATTTATTTATGCATATAAGTTAATGCATGAGTTTGTATTTTTTTATGACATAATACATATTTTGTCATGAATATACCCTAAAAAAATAGGCGAAAGTGTAACCCAAGAATGCACAAGCATTCACAAAGTCCAATAATGGATGAACACTATGGTGTACAAACAAGAGGTCCATAAAGCGACAATATAAAAGCCTAAAAAGGCTACACAAAAATAATGAAATCTTTATTGAAGAGACTTGAAAGGCACACCTAATACAAGGAGAGCAACCCTTATTTATACACCAAGAGAGGTCGGAAAAGGAGAGGCTAAAAGGGGGCTCATCGTAGAGACGTTGGGAGCCCCCAATGGTCACATTTGTGACCGTTGGAGGCCCCAACGACTCTATGTGGGACCCCCACATGCGTGAAAAAACAACAAAAAAATAAAAAAAAAATAAACTAAAAAAAATAAATAATTGTTTTCTAAAAACAACTATGTAATCATGTAAAATGATATAAATACCCCTATCGGGTATTGCACACACATATATATTTATATATATGTGTACAAGTACATGTATTTTAACACCCCCCCTCAAACTTTACCGGAAAAATTATCCCAAAAGTTTGGAAATACAAAAAATCTTGGAAAGAAGTCCAAGTCTTTAAGAGTCTTCAAAGGTCTTCAAGGGAAATCTCCGTCTTCATGTCATTACTTTAGCACATTCACAGAAAAGGATGAATGTCTGTGAAAGTTTTATACACCGTCAGAGTTGTGTAAAAAACTTATACAAGTTTTAAGGCTTCAACAAATATTCACATATGCATTTTTGCATGTTAGCAATGTCCATGTGAAAGTTCTAAAATATGAAAATATGATTCAGAATCACAAAAAACCTGTGAAAATTACAAAATCACTGTGTTGCAAACGTGCTCTTAATGTCATCTAGAATGTAATGTGAATATAGTCTAACTCATGTAAAATGACTACTTTGGGTGGGTTCAGATCGACTGGCTAGTGCACCTCTAATGAATTGCTTGTATACATGCTGGTCACTAACCATTCAGGTTGTAGACTTATAAATGAGCTTCCCACAGTTTGCGGAGATAGGTGCCCAGCCCTAACAATATGAGTCTGGATCGGGTGCAATATGATTGCACAAAATCTTGTGCATTAAGCACTCGATCGCCCTCCATCAGGTCTTGGGTCCCACACCTGACAGGCCTTGTCCCTAAGACGGAGGGTGATCGCACAAATATTTGTGCAATCATATTTTACCTGATTTTTTCACTAACAATACTGTTGTACCGGACCCAAGAATCAGAAAAAATATGATTGCACTAAAAAGCATGTGCCTTCACATCTCATCTAGTGATGCCTGTCTGATTCAACCCAAGTCCACAGTCTGAATCAGACAAGTGTCATTGCAATCACATTGTACATGAATCTTGCTATTCAAGGTGAAAAGATCAGGTGCATCATAATTGTACAACTATTTGTGCATTAAGCACCTGATCACCCTCCATCTTGCGACATGCCTGTCAGTTGTAGGGCCCAAAGCCTGATGGAGGGCGATTTGGTGCTCATGCACAAATTTTGGGCCATGTGATTGCATCCGATCTTGAATCCTGTTCAAGTGGCTGTGTCTTAAACCTCCTATAACATGACACTTGGATTGACGTGATCAGGCACCATGAGCTTTTAGTTGAATTGCACCAAGCTGGATCAGGATATACATATGGCATGGCAATTCTAAACTGAGTTGGTCTGCTTATAACTGATGCAACTCAAAATAAATTCCAAAACTGATCCCTGATCAAATAGAATCCAGATGTGAGCCGACTGATTACTTGGACCTAACCCATTTCACCCCTATTTTTCATTTTTTTTGAAGAAATAAGGAAAATTAGAAAAAAAAATATTGCCAACACTCCTGGAGTACTGTATTCTCTAGCTAGATGTCAGTGGATGTGTTCAGCATGGTCCCTTTATTAGGGAATGCACTTTGGGTCAAGTGATGCTACATATAAAATCATAATTGTCTTTTTTTTTTTTGAAAGAAGACAATCAAAATTTTGTCAGGTATGAAAATTTGGTGCTTTGGGGACTGTTGAATATTGTACCCTTAAAAAGTTAAGCTTACACAACTCGATTGTACAATTTAAAACATGATTTTGACGGAAGAAATCATGATAGATCATATCCATAGATATCCATAGGACATCAGACCCTGAAATCAGCAGCTGGTATGATGCCAATCTAGACACAGTATCTGTTTGTGAACGCGATCTCAAGCAGAAAAATTTTGCACACTAGTTGTTGTGGTCAGTCCACCGTTCTCTCAAGTGTAGTTCTGAGAAAGTGTGAATGGAGGTTGTTTGAGTTCTATTGATGAGAGGCATATAAGCTACATCGGTGATCAATGTGACAAGGTAAACACTAGCCCAGTGCAGTATGATCCCCTATTCTCCATTCATAATGACTAAGATCACAATAGTATCATAGCCTAAATATGGATCATCCCCAGAACTCAGGTCATCTTCCCTGTTCCATAATTGGCTGCAGATGGAAGCTGCAAGTAGGAGGAATTTGTTGGGTGTGTGTGGCCATTATCCACACATATCGGCATATCCACGAACAGGGCCCATTCGTGGATATGCTTAGGCAGTTTTCAAAACTGATTTTCAAATGAAACCTTTATCTCTGACTGTTTTGGTTTTGCCCGTCCCTTAAAGCTCTCGTTGAGTTTATCTGTAACTGCTGAGCCAAAGGAAAACCGAGAAATGCAATCTATAAATTGAGACATGTTCAACAGTCAAATATATGTGTGAAAACACAAAGTAAGACTCTCGAAGCAAACCTTCAAAAACTCTAACCTATATTCTTCTCCTTCTTGATCAACTCTTTTTTATGCTGCAATGATTCTGGAGGATACAATATCAGAGCTCCTGCTGCATCATCCAATACTGGTATCACATCCTCCTTCTTCTGCCTATCAAAACCTGCAAGAAAAAGCATGATAGGTTAGTCGGGCTTCAGGAAGCCCTCTATTTTTTGTGACTACAATCTGCACAAACACAGGATTTTGTTTTATTTTGTACCTGCTTGAATGCATTTCCACTTGAAGGACTCTAAGAGCATAGACCCTTCTGTGTTGCGCCTATATATCTGAAAGCATGCAGTAGTAATCATACCTGTGGTGAGTAGCCTCTTTTTTTTGCATATGTAGCAACCTACAGTAAGAATATGAATCTAAATAAAAAAAATACACAAAGAGAAAACATTAGAAGATAAGGAACTTAGCTTTCTTTTCCCCTTGTATATATAGCTATAACTACTCCTGCTTGAAACCCTAAATATAAACAGAAATAAAAAAAAAATGAAAACAATCCCCTGTTGGTCTATCGCCAAAATATTTTTTCTGACGAATGTTGTTACTTTATCAACGGCCCTGATTTTGACCAACTTTTTGTTGTTCTCCCTCTCTCTCTTTGCCTGGAACCATGACCGGCAGGGAAGATATCCACTAGAATCCCTGAAAAGGCAAACAAAATAAACAGAATACCAGAAAATCTCGTTTGAAAAAACCCGAAAAAAAGAAAACACCGAAAGTCGGTCATTCGGCTACCATTTTGGCTTGGTTTTTTTCCCAGAGATAGATCTAAGCTGACAGTACCGACCCAAACATTCAGCGGGACTTCCTGTTGGAACCTCTAGTCAGAAACTCGACAGAGGAGTTCGTCTTCTCTGGTGAATGTTCGAGAGAAGAGAGAGAGAAATGAAATTGAAAAATATTTTTTTTCAGTTGACTTTAGGGTATTTATACCTTGGTGGTGCAAAAAGACCTTAATACCCTTCTGTTTTGTGAGTTATTCAAAAATGCACTTATAATCTTTAAAAAATTAACCCACGTACTTTTTTAAAAAAAAATTGCTAAAAGAGGTTTGCGTGCTGTGAAATTTCTTGAAAATTTATGTTTTTGCCTGAAATTCCATTATAAAGCCTCAGAAGGTTTACATTCTTTTAGAAATAGGGTTTTTTGTTTTAGTCTTAATATTTCTTCAGAATTCTGGCTAAAGACCTCTTATTTTTATTTATTAAATCTTATTTTCTCAGAGTAACATTTTATAGGCTAAAACCGGTTCTTGTTTTACTATTTCTTTTCTAAAAAAAATTAAAAAAAGAAATAATAATAAATAAATAAATAAATTACTATAAATTAAAATAAAATATACAAAACTAAAAAGGATGACTAGCCGTGTGTGTGCCTCTGAACTTGCCAAAACTGATAAGTTAAATGGAACAAACTTTTTAATCTAGAAAAGGAGAATACATTTAGCTCTTACACTTGAGGGATTGGAATATGTACTACACAAACAAATAGAAAATCTCAAAGAAATAGGGTAAAAGGAGGAGAAAGAAAAATATGAAAAGTATCTAAGAGATGATCTTATGGCTAGAACAATTATGCTAACATATATGGATGATGGCCTAATTACAGTCTTTGAAGACTATAAAACAACTAACAAAATGTTGGAAGCAATTGGGTCTAAATATGATACTACATCCGAAGTATATGTTCAACTTCTATTAAAACAATATAACTCATATAAAATGAAAGAGTGAGACAACATAGTAGATCATGTAAATCGTATGCTGGTCATGGCAAAAGACTTAGCAATAACTGAAAATGTGATACCTGACAAGATGCAAATCTCAACAATTTTGAATAGTCTGCCTGTATCTTGGAGAATGGTAACCATAACACTTAGGCTGAATACTAAAAGTCTAAAACCTTAATGAGCTACCTCTCTAACTGGCGATAGAACAAGAACGCATGGTCAAGGACAAAAAGTCAGAACTCATGATGGCCAACGATGTCCCGTCCAACAATCAAGTACCCTTTAAAAGAAACAAAATAACTTTAAAAGAAAAGGAAACAACAGGTTCAATGAAGGCCTTAATCTGGCAGGATGTAAAACAGAATGCTTTTCATCTTTGTAACCTGCAACTGGGCCATGTTGGTTGAGAGAGAGATAGGGTTAACCATTTTTATATGGACAATATATCAGTTTCCTTGACTAGGATATATAACTCCTTAGCTCACATCTTTCTGTCCTTTTGGCTGATAATTTCTCCAAACAATAGAATTATGTTATACATTTTGCCACTATTACAGTGAATATGTTAGACTTAAGGTGAAACGACCCCAACTCATACCCCTTGAAAATGCAATTTTTTTTTTTAAATAAGGGTTTACACCCAGCCAACCCAGTCGGCTAGGATTCCAACAGGTCCAACTGACCCTAGTCGTCTAGGTTTGTGGTTATCCTACACCAGGCCGAGTCTGGCAGGGGACTATTAGGCTTGTCTTAGTTCTGCTCAAGGCCAGACTGGGCTTGGCAAGGCCCTCCCAGCCCCGGGTTAGCCGGGCCAGTCGAGCCCTCCAGTTGGGTCTGACAGCCATGGCACAAGACCAACATGGGCATGTGCAGGTGTTGTCAGGGCTGGGCAGCCCGGACATAACCCCTGCCCTTGCTATTTTTTTTATATACTCGACCGACTACTCGGCTCGGCTCAGCTAATTGCATGGCTCGGCCTGTCAGGCCAGCCGAACTAGGTTCGGTTGGTCTGATAGCCAACCTACAGAAAAAGGGACCCTTCCCTAAGTGTTTTTTTTATGGCATGACCCAGCCGACCAAGTCGACTGAGTCTGCCGTGAAATCAACCCACCCTATTTTCCTATATTTTTCTAGAGATTCCATCCAAAAATCAACACAAAATCGAACTGGGGTTCGATTTCTCATCCATTTTCATAAGAGGGGACCCGTACCTCAAACTGGCGCTTGGGGGATGCGACTGTTGTGAGAAGGGGATGTCGTCAGTGCTCCAAGGTCGTCGATGATCGATGGCCACTGAGAAGCGAGGCTGTGGAAAGGGAGCCACAGGAGGAGGCGGTTACCCCCCCCTCCCCTCACCATCGGCTTGTGTTAGGGTTCATTTTGAACCCTAACGCTCTCTTTATCAGGCCAACACAATGTTAGTGTTGTGTTACATTTTTTTTTTACTGAGGTTACATGGGGCGTGGCTTGGGTCCAGGTCCGGGATCGAGACCAAGATTTGAGATCCAGACGCGATCAGGATTCTGGATCTGCGGCATCCTTGTAAAATGGATCTGCATGTCGGATCCAAGTGGATCCAACTGCGGATCCTCGTGCATTTGCCTTCATTTGATAGTAAATTTTTTAATTTTATTTTATCTTATTTCTTTTATATACATATATAACCTTACACACACACACACACACACACACACACACACACACACACACACACATATATATATATATATATAGTTCCATTGTGGATCTTGGATCCTAAACACGGATCCTAGGCCCATAAAAATATAAGTATGATTTTACAATAAAATAAAAAAAATGAGGATATTACATCCTTACCCTCTTAAAAGAATTTCGTCCTCGAAATTAGAACGTACCAAATAAATGAGGGTAGTGTTGACGCATATCCGCCTCAGGTTCCCATGTGCATTCATCCAGCCCGTGATGTTGCCAATGCACTTTCATGAACAAAATCGTTCTATTACGTAGCGTCTTTTCTTGACGATCCACAATCTTCACTGGCTTCTCCTCCGTAGTCAAGTCAGGTTGTACTTCGATCACCTCATAGTGAATCACATGTGAGGGGTCAGATACATATTTTCTCAACATCGAGACATGGAATACATCGTGGATCTGCGAAAACTGAGGAGGGAGTACTACTCGACATGCAGTCTCCCCAACGCGTCCAAGAACTTTGAAGGGTCCAACATACCGAGGACTCAACTTCCCCTTCTTTCCAAACCTGAAGACACTCTTCGTAGGCAAAATTTGAACAAACACATGATCACCTACCTCAAAATTGAGCTCCCTGCGCTGCTCATCGGTATAGCTTTTTTGCCTGCTCTGCACTGCAATCAATCGCTGCCGGATTAAACACGCCTGGTCTGCATAATGCTGGATGATTTCTGGAGACTCCACTGCTCTCACTCCAACCTCATCCCAGCACACAGAGGTTCTACATGGTCGGTCGTACAAAGCTTCATATGGGGCCATGCCAATACTGGCATGAAAGCTGTTATTGTACGAAAACTCTGCAAGCTTCACATGTTTGTCCCAATTGCCTACCTAATCTAAAGCACACACTCTCAACATATCCTCAAGTGTCTGGATCGTTCGCTTCGATCGCCCATCCGTTTATGGGTGAAAAGCAATGCTAAACTTCAATATAGTGCCTAAAGCCCTCTAAAGCTGGCACCAGAATTGAGACATGAAACACGGATCTCGATCTGACACTATCGAATGCGGCACCTTGTGAAGTCTAACTATCTCATCCACATAGAGATCGGCCAAACTCTCCAAACTTTGACTAATTCTAATAGAGAGGAAATGGGCTCTTTTCGTTAAACGATCCACTATTACCCAAATGGCATCTCGCTGTCATCGGGTCTTAAGTAACCCTACTATGAAATCCATCAAGATGTCATTCCACTTCTACTCTGAAATCTTGAGTGGCTGCAGAAGTCCACCAGGTCTCTGGTGTTCGATCTTCACCTGCTGACGGGTGAGACACCAGGATACGAACTCCATGATGTCTCGCTTTATCCCATTCCACCAATAAGTCCTCTGAAAATCTTTAAATATCTTGGTGGAACTAGGGTAAACAAAATATCTAGACCTTTGAGCTTCACTCATTAGCTCCTCCCGTAATGCTTTCGAAACCCACCATCTGTCTTCGAACATGATGGTTCCACCTTCCTCTTAGCGAAACTATGCCTCTAGCTTTTGGGCGCTCTCATATAGCTTCTTAAAATCCGGATTGGCTGACTGAAGCTCCTCGATTTGATCTATAATCTCTGGTCTTGCCTGTATTCTTACACAAAGGATGCATCTAGAGTCATTCGCAAAAGGCTGCCATCTGACAAACTCCTCAATCAGATCCCAACTGCGTCCAATCATGCAAGCTACTGTGACCAACGTCTTTCTACTAAGCACATCTACCACTACATTTGCCTTACCAGGATGGTAAGTGATAGAGAAATCATAGTCCTTTAAGAACTCTAACCACCTACGCTGCCTCAAATTCAAATCTCATGGAGTGAATATATACTTGAGGTTCTTGTGATCGGACATAACCTCAAATTGCTTCCCATAAAGGTAGTGGCGCCAAATCTTCAATGCGAAGACCATTGCTGCCAATTTCAGATCATGCATGGGGTAATTCTTTCCGTGCACCTTCAGCTATCGAGAAGCATATGCTATGACCTTTTCGTGCTGCATAAGAATGCAACCTAGTCAGGTCCCCGAAGCATCACAATAAACGACAAAACCACCCATCCCAGAAGGCAATGTCAAGATGGGTGGTCAACCTTTTCTTCAACTCCTAAAAATTATCCTCACATCGAGGTAACCACACAAACCTTACTCCTTTCTGCAATAGTCAAGTCATAGGGGCAGCTATACGCGAGAAGTCTTAAATAAATCGATGGTAGTAGCCCGCCAATCCCAAGAAACTTCTGATATCAGTCACCGTCTTTGGCTGCTCCCATGACAAGACGGACTCTACCTTGGCTGGATCAACTTCCATGCCCCTCTTAGATATCACATGACCGAGAAAAATCACCCTATCAATCCAGAACTCGCACTTTGAGAACTTAGCATAGAGCTGATGTTCTCTCAGTGTTTATAATATGATTCGTAGATGCTCTCGATGTTCTTTCACACTCTCTGAGTAAATAAGAATGTCATCGATGAACATGATGACAAACAAATCTAGTCATAAATTGAAAACCCAATTCATCAGGTCCATAAATGCTGCAAGGGCATTGGTGAGTCCAAAGGACATCACCAGAAACTCGTAATGCCCATATCTGGACCTGAATACTGTCTTTGGAATATCGTCCATCTTGATTCTCAATTGATGGTACCCAAAATGAAGGTCGATCTTCGAGAACACTTTTGCCTTCCTCAGTTGATCGAACAAATCATCGATCTTCGATAATGGGTACATGTTCTTCACCGTCACTTGGTTAAGCATATGATAGTCGTTACAAAGTCTCATTGAACCATCCTTCTTCTTGATAAAGAGGATCGGTGCACCCTAAGAAGACACACTCAGTCTGATAAAACCTTTGTCAAGAAGCTCCTGCAACTGCTTCTTCAGTTCTACCAACTCGATAGATGCCATGTGATACGGGGTTCAAGAGACAGGTGTCGTATCAGGCACTAGCTCAATCGAGAACTCAATCTCTCGATGCGGTGGCAAACCTGACAAATCCTCAGAAAAGACATCCAAAAACTCATGAACAATGTCTATCTACTCCAAGGGTGTCGCTTAAATGTCCTGAGCGGACACACTGGCCAAGAACACCATACAACCCTGCTTGTGGTACTTGAAGATCTTTAATGAAGAAACAACCTTCACCTCGGTTGTCGTTCTGGTCGAATGGAAGGACAATGCAGACAAATCAGGATGCTTCAAGATAACCTTCTTGCCCTGACACTGAAGGGGAGCATTATGTTTGAACAACCAGTCCATACCTAGAATGACATCATAAAATGTTATATCTAGTATGACCAAGTCAGCAGACATTGCATGCTCCTCAATAACAATGCAAACTGCCAGAAAATACTTCCTACACGAAGAGGATGCACCCATAGGTGACATCACATCAAAAGCCTTTTCAAGGCTAGAAAGAACCAAATCGAGCAATTTCGTGAATGAAGCAAAAATAAAGCTATGGGTCGAGCCCGAATCAAACATCACACGTGAAAAGTGATCAGCGACTAAAAAGATACCTTCGATCAGGTCAAGTTGATTGCTCTGGGTAGCTGTTGTAGCTGCGTAAACTCGCCCATTGGTCCTGCGCTGACCATGTTGCTGCTATTGCGATGGCTGTTGCTATTGTTGCTATCCTCCCAAAGTCGTTGGCTTGTTTGGACAGAATGGAGCAATGTGTTCTAGTTGCTAGCACTGAAAATAGACCCCCTTGAACATAGGGTAAAAGCCTAGTTGATGGCTCTTGCCGCACTTGCAATATACTGGCGGGGCCTTTCCCTGTTGCCTCTGCTGCTAGGGTTGACCCTGCTGTCGTCCCTCATGGGTACGCTATTTCTTATCGCCTTGCAACTTTCCGCCTGCCGGTGGGTTCTTCCTCGTCCCATCCTAAGAATCACCTTTGTTGCCACATCCCTTCTGAAATATAGTCCTGGACATCTCCCAGACCTCTATCAGGACTGTAGCTGACTCAATCACATCAGCTAGGGTAGTAGGTCGACTCATCAGCACACGAGTCTGCAAACCATCCTTTAGCTCGTGCACACACTTTCTCGCCCTCGCCTTCTCATTCTTGAAGAGGTTCAGGCAGTACCTCTTGAAGCTCCAGAATCTAGTAGTATAGTCCACCAGACTCATGGTTCCCTGAGTCAAATCGAGGAACTTTTGTTGCATCTGCTCCTCGACGTAAGAGGGAAAGTATGCATCCAGAAATTCTTTTCTGAACATCTCCCAAGGAATATCGTCCCAGTCAACAAACTTCACCCTTTGCAAAGTGTCCCACCACTTCTTGGCATCACCCTTCAGACGGTACATGAAAAATGGTGTCTTCCTGTCTTCAGAGATAAGTAGGACGTCGAACACCCGCTCCATCTCCTCGACCCAGCTCTCTGCTTCCTCTGGATTGACCTTTCCTGAACAATTGGCGGATCCAACTTCAGGAACCTCTCGAAGGAAACTATGCCTGCATTTGAAATGACCTCAATAGGAGGATCACGTGTCACTGCTGCACAACCTGTATGGCCTGAGCTGCCTATGTTGTCTGTGTCGCATGAGTCATCATGGTCTCAGTCAGGGTGTGAATGACTTTCATCATAAAGTCCCTCTCCTCCTGCTAGTTCGTGGGAGTAGCAGTGAAGGACGAAGCACATCCGCGTGAATATGACATCTACAACGCACATATTTTTCACAAAATTAGACCCTCACCAATCCTACCCACTTGGAGTTGATTCTGATAAAAAATCTCTCATACAATTACATCAAAATTTTTATTGCAAACCATAAAGGAATTACTCATAAATAAAAAAATCATAAAAGATTCAATATCTAATTAAAAGTATTGAATAGCCTTATCACTGAAGAGAGTGCTTTAGACTACGAGGCACGACTTGCTGACTGTTCAGGACATGCCTCACTTACTAAAATTAAAAATTTAACACTAAAAAGATGATAAAAGTACAAGTCTTTGTGGTGGCTCTGATACCAAACCTGTAATGACCCCAAGTCATACCCCTTAAAAATATTGATTTTTTTTTTAAAAAGGGTTTACACCCAGCCGACCCAGTCGACTGGGGTTCCAACAAGCCCAGTTGTCCCTAATTGGCTGGGTTTGTGGTTATCCTACCCCAGGTCGGGCCTGGCAGGGGACTGCCAAGCCTGTTCCAGTCTTGCTCATGGATGGACTAGGCCTGGAAAGGCAGTGTCAGCTTCGGGTTAGCCGGGCCTGTAAACACCCCAAATTTTCACCCTCATCCAGTACTTACATTTCATGTGTCATTGCATATCATTGCATGCATTCGGCATACCATTTCATTGTATTGCATAGCATTGCATGTCATTACATCTCATTATTGAGATCCAACACTCTTGTTTTTAAAACATTTAATCCAGATTCTATTTTTAAAACCTTTCTTTCAAAAACCAATTTCAAAACCTGGGTTTTTATTAAATATTCTGTCATTTTCCAACCCCAGGACTTTATATTTCGAAATATTTTCTTAGAAAACAATCTGGATTCATTTTAAATTCAAATTTCAATTGATTTCAATTCTCAGATGAGACCCATTTAAGTGGTGTCGCTTCTGGCTTCCTTTATTTGTCAAATTTCTCAAAATTCGAGAGTTTCAGTCCGGTCAGGGCTCTGTCTCAGAGTCCTGATCCAGTCAAAAGTCTGTTTTGAAGTCTGTTTCACTTCTCTTTTCAATCTTTTCCATCTGTTATCAAAACTTAGGTCATTTTACAGAGTCCAGTTAGTTCAGGACTCTATTTCAGAGTTCGGTCGAGTTAGGAGTCTAACCCTGACTGTGTTTTTTTTTTTAATTTATTTCACCATTTCTTGATAAAATCTTTCAAAAATCCTTTCATCTAGTTTTTAAATCCAAAATCTCAGAGTCCTAAGAGTTCAAGACTGTAACTCGGAGTTCCAGTTCGCTTGAGACCCTATTTTCAAACATCTTGAATTTCAAATATGGATTTTAACCCCTTTTCAAAGTTGTTTTCAGTGTTTATTTCAAAATTTTCAAAAACTCGATGTGGGCCCACTCAGTTGGCACCATATCCAAAAGAGTTCTGACCCAGTTAGAACCCTATGTCATTTAAAAATGTTAGTTTCAAAGTTTACTTTTGAAAATCTTTTGAAAACTTTCTCAATTTCAAGTTTTAAAATCGCTTTTTGAAAAACTCAAGTAGGGCCCACTCGGGGTGGCGCCATATTCGAGTAAGTCAGGGCTAGACTAGGGTTAGTCAGTGTCTTGGTTAGTGTTAGAGGTTTAGAAGAGTCAAAAGTTATTTCAAAAACTCATTTTGAAGTTTGGATTTTAAAACTAGTGTTTTTAAAGGTTTTTTTTTAGAACTTTAAAAACCCAAATGTAGAGAATGCCAAGTGGCATCACATTTGGGGGATTTCTAGGATAGTCTAGGGGTTAATTAGGCATTATTTAGGATAATTTAGGCTAGGTGTAGGATAATAAATACACCCCAAAATCGCCCCGCTTAGAAGAGTCCAAAAATTTCAAAATTGATAATTTTCAAAACCTAAAAAATTTCTATAAATTGAGACCCATAGGGGGTCGATTTCTCCAGCCACCTCTTGAGCAAATATTGGAGCTACTCTCTCCTCTCTAGCCTTCTTCCATTGCTGCAATTCCAAGGTAAATAATTTCCTCACTTTTTAATATTTTATTTAGTATTTTTAATGATTTAAACCTAGATTTAGCCTTGGACACCCCTCCTTATATGGATTCAACCAAGATTCAACCTCAAGAACCATCAAGAACTGTCCAAGAAGGTGATCTAACACTGTTTTCTGTGTTTTACAGAGATTCTAATCCATTAGAATCGATTTTAGTATTATTCTTTTCATTATTAACTAATAAAACATGTGATTTACCCTTTTAATGGGTTAAATCCATGTCTTTAAAGGTAACATCAAATTCCAGCCATTGATTCCGTGATTTTTAATTATTTATTTGTTTATTCATGTTTATTACACGTTTTACAGCATAGAAATAATTTTTATTTACTGTTTTATGGTTTGTTTTATTGTTTTTTTAATAGTTAATGCATGATTTCTTAAGTTTCTTAGATTTCTGTGTGTTTTAAGTTTAGAACAGTCAAGATCATACTATTTCGGATTGAAGTAATTGATGTTAATGTCTGCTTTTTTTATATGTGATACCTGCATATGTACTTGAGCTACTGTATAAAAATCAGAGATTTTGAAATTCGGGAACTCTGTCAGAAAAATCAGACATCAAATCGGGTTTTTAAAGCTTCAAAATCATTGTTAAAATCAAGAAGGTAACTTGCTGTTATAATATTTTTCTCATCCTATATCCGATTTTAGATCTGTAAAGTGCCATGGATTCATATTGATTAGTCTATCTACTATGAAATTTTGAGATTTTTTGATTACTGTTTAGTATTTTTCATCTGTCAGAGAATCTGATTTTAAATTTAAAACTCGTTAGGGTTTACCAAAACCCTAATCAGACTTGTGTTGTTCATAGTTCCCAAACCACAGATCCGATTCATGATCTGTAAAAAGTGAGTTTTGTTATTTTTCTGTCTAATGTTCACTGCTAAAATTTCAGAGATTTTGTATTAATTTTGCCATTTATTTCGGTATTTTCAATCTGAAGTAGCTGTTTTAACCCCTGTTAGGTTTGTTAGATTTTAGTTCAGATTGCCGGAAAGGTTTCTCCCTAACCGAAGATGATTTTTCCGATATGTAAAGTGAAAAATCTCTGTTGTTCTTCCTAGTTTATCTATGTAAAAATTCAGAAGTTTTCATGGAGGATTGACCCCTGATTCGGGTCTAACTTTGAAACTGGTATGTGACCTAGGTTAAAAATAGCTTATTTTAGGTTGTTAATGCAATTTTTGGATTAAAATAATGTCAAAAAATTATTTTTGCAATTCCAATCTGATTTTAGGGTTATAATAAGTGTCTGTGCCAATTTTTATGAAATTTAGGATTCATTTGATGTCTGAATTAATCAAATTGCAAAACAGGGTACCTGAAAGATCCAAAAACACTGCCAAAATCACAATTTTTGTGATATTTCTTGATTTTCGTGCATAAGTGTGTGTTTTTAGGGTTTTTTCATGTTTATAATCATATTAAGATGTTTCATGTTTGATTTTGTGTTTACTTTAATCATAAATCCCAAGTTTTTACCAAAATCTATTTCAGAAAACCCTGATTTCAAGGCCATAGTCTTGCTATCAGGGGCAATTTGGTCATTTGACCTCAATTTCGAAATTCTAAACCCTAATTTTCTCATTTTAATCATGTCATATCATATTTGAGTTAATTTATCATTATTTGTATTTCAAAACTTGCATTTTACAAAATATCTTTCTAAAAACCCTGATTTCAAGGCCATAGTCTTGCTATCAGAGGTATTTTGGTTATTTTGACCCAAATTTCGAAATTTCAAATTCTATTTTCATATTTATTCAATTTTATTTTATATTTTATCAATTTTGATTTAAGGGAATCATGGAAAAGGCTTATATCTTGCAAAATCCAGTAATTTCTAGATATTACTAGATAAACCTAGAAAAGCCAACATATCATCACTAACAAAGTTTTCTAGTTTTGCAGGGACATAGAAGATTTTACTTTCCTTTAATTTCTTGTATTTAAATTCAATAGTGATGTAAATTAAATTAAATTTGGAATAAGAATTTAAATTTCAGCTTAGACTAGGATTGCATTGCATATAGTTTAATTCTGCAAACATTAATATCTGATGAATGCATTATTCATGCACATATTTCCAATTCACTATGGTCTACACGAATGGCACGTGCACTAGCTCTTATGGAGTTGACAAACTTAGTGGAATTTGTATTTATGGCCATAGTCAGAATACGAATGATACCCAGATTTGTAATCTTCGTATTAGCCACATTCAGCCTACACTCTTAGGCTAACTTCAAAATGCACTGCATTTCTCAAAAATACAAAAAGGATTTCCTCAATTCCTCAAAATCAAGTCTTTCAAATCCATATTCTTTCAATTCATGCTTTTGCAAAATTCCAATTTCAATTCAGAGAAATCAGTTTTATCAAAAATTTTCTAAGTTTTATTCAAAAATCGATTTTCTCAAAACATTGATTTTCCAATGATATTTCAAGTATTTCCCAAGTTCCAAATTCGATTTTCTAAGTTATATTTTCAATTTCAAAGTTTGAATTCAAAGCAATCAAGTTTTCCAAAGTTATTTCACATTTCTCAGAAGCGATTTTCACAAAATCCTTATATTTCTTCAGAAATCGATTTTCACTTTCTCAAATACAGTATCTCAATCATGATTCACGATTTTCAAAGAGTTTATTTTCCAAATATTTTCCAATATTCAAATCAAACATCATGTTTTCAAATATGCATTTTTAGAAATTTATAGCACATGCCTGATTCTTTGTGCATTTAGGAATTAGAATATGGTTTAGACAAGTTTAACAGAGCAAAGTAGTAGATTGATCCTTGATTCAATTATCCCTGGTAAAGGCGCCAGGAACGGTTGAACCTCGTACCGACAGGCGAGTCCCATTCTTCAGAATTATCCCGCATTTTAAAACGGAGGCGAGTTATTTTCAAAATCTTTTTCAAAGGTTAGTTTGACTCGCAAAAAGTAAAAATTTTGCGATGATAACAGGTTTGGCGACCGAGATGGGACCTGTCTTCGCCTGATCAATCTAATGCTTTGCTTAGTTCAAATTGTCAAAATCGTGTTCCATGGAATGTCAGCTTTTATTTCATGATACCATGTGAACCTAGGAGCCTAGACTTGAACCCAACTGACATGGATCTCATATAGACTAAGTGTGGTTTGGTAGGACCATATTGAGGAGGAAATTTTCATGCTCACATAGACTTTGGTCTAATACAACCCTCCTAATATAGGTTTGATTGAAAACAATGTTTGCTTCTTCAAATTTTTAAAAATTTCTATCTCTTTAGGTTTTAGAGCCTTCTGATTTGATTGCATGTGCTCATATTTTCAAAAACCACCCCACCTATCTTTACTCGGTCTTCACGTTGCTGGGCTCTCTTCCAGAACCATAGTTCGGGACAAAGCCTCACAACTGGGCCACCTATTTAGGTGAAACCCCCCCTGCCACGTACCAAGGGCCATAGTCCAATGTATATCGGCAGGTGCTCAAGGATGTTGAAAAACTTGAACCTAGAACCAGAGAAATTGATTTTATGCCACGTACATCGAGCCTTGGCTTGAGTATATAGGCATAACATGATTGAACACAGATGATTTGAACCTTAGAGTTAGGATTAAGGTCCTACAACTATTTCAAAACTTATGCATCTAGAGTCAGCTTTTAGGGAATGTTGTATGTGCATACTTGTTTGTGCAGAATGTGTTATAGTCATTTCCTTTTTTATTTTCCATATTTTCCCAATTTTCTAAAATACTGGACAATTTTTCAGAAATCCCCAATCCATTTCCATATATTGTCCATGCTTTAAACCTTGGACGATTTTTCAAATACTTCATTTTATGAAGTATTTCTTCATATTTCATCAAACCCTGGACGATTTTCCAAATTTCCCTTAATTTCCTTCAAAACTCCAGGTGATTTTTCATCCTTTCTCTCTTCTGGATCTCGAATTTCCTACTTTATTTTATCCTGCCTGCATTCTTTTCAAAATTCCTATATTTTCCCAAGTCTTATTCCCATTTTCCGTGTTTTCCAGTCTGATGGCATCCAGTCAGCTTGATTCAGTCTTCCCTGAGGGTCACATCTTCTACGAGGTGCGACAAAGCCTTCTCGAGCATCGAGTCCTCAGCACCGGATCTTTCTTTCCTCGGTGGTACTATTCATGGTTCAAAAAATTCTCTCGTATGTTTTCAGACCACTTGGACGATTATGGATTAGAACTGGCGTCCGCAGTGGGAAAGCAGACAGTCAACGACAATTTGATCCATGCACTAGCAAAACGGTGGAATCCGAGCACTTCTACCTTCTGGTTCCTATGGGGAGAGATGACCGTACTGATAGATGAATTTTCAGAGATTATGGGATTGCCCAAGCCAGTCGGTCAGCCTGGAGATCCATTGGAGAAACGGTTTCTGATTAATGTCAAGGGTCTGGATCCCCGAGACGCTTTAGCTCGCATGACAGGACGCAAGTCTTGGCCATTGATAGAGGAGGATGGAAACGAATATGTGGACATGCTCGAAATCTACAGACAGTATGGGGCATTCGTGGAAGTCAGCTCGAGAGAGAATCCAGCATGCAATGGTCTTATGCACTGTGGGGCTCTCTCTCTTTCCAGACGGACGGAATTACATGGATATCAGGATAGTTTAACTTCTGTGAAGGTGGGGAAGTCGACAGACTAGCCGCCTCTCCATAGCCATGGCCGCACTCGCCTTTCTATACCGAGGGTTGACCCGTTTCACGCTCGAAGAATCCATTCTAGTCGAAGGGTGCACCTATGCATTGCAATCTTGGTTCCTACGGCATGTGCCAGCCCAAGCCAGTTCATTCAGATACAATGGTGAAAAGCTCCTTCCAGTTGCATGATACCAGTTCTTGATCGACAACCTTCAGGAGGAAGAAGTCGTATGGGACTACTTTGATCGTTAGGAATCACCTCCCAGATACACTTATGCTCGCAACAAGCATTACAGATTACTTGGCTCATTCTTCTGCGCATACTACCATCCAGAGCGGTGTGTCAGGTAGTTCTCTCAAAGACAGAAGCGCATAGAGATTCGCCCACTATCAGGGATCTTGCCAGAGTTCGATCTCACATCAGATTAGTGGTCTGGAGCATACCATTCTGCCAGACATGGCTGGGATTCTTTCATCACTCTCACTATTTTTCCTGGTCCTTGAGTGTCCTCTGATTATCAGGAGTGGTGGAAAATTATCTGTCCCCCTCCCCTCTGTCAAGTGTATTATTAAAATCATATTTTCAATAAAATTCCTTTAATCTTCATTTCACTTTGGTTTGACGACCTCGCCTAGGTAACAAGGCATATTTTCAGTTGTTTATTTTGCAAAGAATAGCAGCGCAATTGTCGTAACTCCAGCGATGACTCAATCCCTAGTAATGGGATACTCTTTCAAATTGTCTACCAAAATTCTCAACAAATATTTCCCCCCAACCAAAGTTTCTTCAAAAGCCTAACCATCAGTTCTACCTTGCAAAGAGCATCAGTGACATTCAAGAGAACATTTTGTGATACTCGATGGTATATAGAAGGTCCGGAAAGAAAACCTCATCAGTTGAAGGCGTTGCATACTCGATCGCTTCAGAAGAAGAAAGGGACTCACCCCGATCAGCTAAAAGTCAACGACAACAGGTGGAGGATGACATTGATCCTCAAATGTATGTTATGTTCAAGAAAATGATGACCAAGATGCTAGCAGAGCAAGCTGAGGCCAGTGCTGAGCAGACTCAGATCAAGCAAGAAGTCAGGGGTTACGCAGCCAAAAATGTGAAAATCAGTAAAAAGCAGAATCGCCATGAGAAAGTATCTGATGAGTCAGAATCAGCAGATGACACCGATAAAGAGTATGAAACCCATCAAGAATTCAAAAGGTCGACTCAGGGGCAAAGGTCGGCTTATAAATCCAGAAATCAGTCTGTTGACGACCCTACTCAGTCACAACTCCGAGATGTGATGAAAATAGTCAAGGATCTGCAGGCCCGCAACAAGGGTAAGAGGGTCTTCACCAACGAAGACTTCTATGACGGTTTGGAGGGAGATGACAATCTGGAAAATCTCCCTAGGAAATTCATTAAATTTGATGGTTCTGGTGATCCCAAAGCACACCTCGCTATGTTCTTTGCTGAATGTTCCAAATTCAAGCGAGACAATCAGGCACTTTTTCTTTGTTTCCCTCGCAGTCTAAAGGGAACAACAGCCAAATGGTATTCAGAGCATGTTAACCCAATCGAGCTGAAAGAATTTAACAAAGTGGTAAATATGTTCATTGAACAATTCCTCTTTAACGCTGAGGCGCTTCCCACTCTTAGTCATCTTTGTGGCCTCAAGCAAAGAGAAAATAAAAAGGCCAGAGATTTCATTCATCGCTGGAGGTCAGCCTGTAATAAGATGAGAGACCCCATATCAGAGGGGCATGCTTTGTCCCTAATTTTGAGTAACTTTTCACAGCATCTAAAAGGCCTCATCTCCACCGCACCATCCAGAACATTTATTGAGTTAACAGAGCGAGCCGAATGACTCGAATTGAGTAGGGAGAATGGCTTCTATGAAGGTTTCACTTTCACTAAGAACAGTGGCCAGAACGAGTCAAAGAAGAAGACTCATTTCACTATTTCTGTCAGTAATAATAAATGGAATCATCGCAAGGGGCAGAATAGAGACTTATGTTATGGGGCAGGAGGTTCGAACAAGAACGACCAGAAAGGAAAATCAATCCCGCAGTTCAGCAAGCCATTGCAGTCAGAGTAGGGACCGAAACCCCGAGAGAAAGTGAAGCATGAAGGGTGGAGCTACAATAGGAAGTTCACTCCACTAGACCAATCACTCGAGACCGTGCTCGAGTACATGTTGACCAAAGAGATGGTCAAATTACCCAAGCTAGTCGATCCCCCTGTGCCCCTGGGAAAATTCAAGGATCAATTTTGCAAATTCCACAGAACAGTGGGGCATAATACTGAGAACTGCTTCGTTCTCAAGAATATCGTTCAAGACCTTATTGACAAAAATCTTCTGGTAGAGGGTACCGAAGACGAAAATATAGAAATTCTGAAATAACCATTTCCCCCTCATAATACAGTGGTCATCTCTGAAGGAATGCACTAAGGGCATTTCCTTGTCTTTTCATTTCCATTCTTTTATTTCCACATTTGGGATGATACCCCATTTCATTTTCATCACTGTCATTTGATCAATTCTATCTTTCAATAAAGTTGCAAGTTTTTTTTATCTATCTGGATGCCATTTGTCTCTTTACTTCTCATTATCGAATCTTTGCAAAATTATCATTACTTTGATCTCTTATTTTTTCAATTATCTTCTCAATAAAAGCAATTTGTTTTATGATGGGCGATTTCCCTGAATCAATTTACTCTCCAATTTTCAGAATGTCTTCCCGATCTATCAAGAAGCTCGTTCTTAATCCAAATGCCTGTTCGAAATCAACAGTAATTCATCAGGTCAAAATAAGAGCAGAATGCGGTCAGACTACAAAGCAGTCAAAAGAATCCGCAGAGTTTGATTCAGCTCTTCAAGAATTACCAGAATTTGCATCAGTTCAGAAACAAGACGAGCCATCATCCTTAGTTCAAGGTCTGACTAAGGATATCAATATCGGATCAGAAGATGATCCTAGAATTCTCAAAATTGGCAGCGGTTTGCGTCCGGGAAAGAAAGAAAGGCTCACTAATTTTCTCAAGCAGCATAAAGAAGTATTCACATGGACTTATGAGAATGTGCCTGGTTTAGATCCTAAATTAGTGGAACATTGCCTCGTTCTGAAACCTGATGCAAAACCAGTTAAGCAGAAGTTAAGAAAAATGGATCCTCGAATCGAGCAACAGGTCAAGAAAGGACTTGAGGATCTGCTCAAGGCGGGATTCATTCGAGCAATAGATTATCCAGATTGGTTGGCAAATATCATAGCAGTTCCCAAGAAGAATGGTAAAATTCGAATTTGTATCGACTTCTGTGATCTCAATAAAGCCACTCCAAAGGATGATTATCCGCTCCCAAATATTGATCTCCTAGTTGATAGCACGGTTGGACATGCTATGTTTTCCTTTATGGACGGATACTCCGGATATAATCAGATCAAATTGGCCGCTCGTGACCAATCCAAAACGTCATTCACCACTCTTTGGGGCACTTTCTGTTATACGGTCATGCCTTTTGGGCTTAAAAATGTCGGAGCCACCTATCAACGTGCTATGGTTGTTATTTTCCATGATCAGATGCACAAAATCATGGATGCATATGTTGATGATATTCTGGTGAAATCTAAAGAAGAGAAAGATCACATCGAAGCTCTCAATCAAGTTTTCAAGCGGCTCATTCTTTACAAGCTAAGACTCAATCCACAAAAATGTGTGTTTGGAGTCGAATCTGGCAAGTTGCTAGGCTTCTTGGACAGCAAGAAGGGGATAGAGATGGATCCCGCTAAGGCCAAGGCTATCATTGGCATGCCACCCCTGACTAATCTCAAAGAATTGCGTAGCCTTCAGGGACGCATGCAATCAATTCAATGATTTATTTCTAATTTGACCATGAGATGTGAGCCTTTCAATCATTTGCTCAGAAAAGGAGTGAAGTTTGAATGGGGACCAGAGTGTCAGCAATCGTTCGAACGCATAAAGAAATATTTGCTCAACCCTCCTGTTTTAAAACCGCTAGAATTGGGGAAACCCCTATTGCTATACATTTCAGTCAATCAAGTTGCTTGCGGCGGTTTCGTGGCACAATACGAGGAAGGCAGTTTGATTGAGCATGCCATTTACTATGTGAGCAAAACCTTCATTGATTATGAGAAGAAATACTCTCAAATAGAGAAGACATGTCTAGCTCTGGTTTGGATGTGTCAGAAATTGAGACACTATCTGCTGGCGTCTGAAGTCAAGATTCTATCCAAATTAAATCCTCTCAAGTACATTCTAGAGCAACCATTTCTCAGCGGACGAATTGCTAAATGACAAGTCTTATTGATGCAATATGATCTAGAGTATGTCTCCCAATAATCTATCAAAGGCCAAGAAATTGCAGATCAATTGGCAGATTTTCCTCTAGCAGAGGACGTTAAAGCTGAGGATGATTTCCCTGATGAGCGGATCTGCAATATTCAACAATCCTCAATTTGGAACTTATTCTTCGACGGTTCCAAGAATATGGCAGGCATAGGAATCGGGATTCTGCTAATCACACGAGAGAAGAAGATGATCCCCTTTTCTCTCAAACTGGATTTTCAGTGCACTCATAATATGGCCGAGTATGAAGCTTTGATACAAGGTCTAAAAATTCTACAGGACTTCAATGTCAAAAGAGTGCATGCTTATGGCGACTCTTTGCTCGTTGTTAATCAAGTCCTAGCTGAATGGCAAGTGAAGGATCAGAAATTACTTCCTTATCAGAAGATCGTCTTAGCTCTCACCGACAAATTCGAAGAATTCCAATTTTTCCATATTAAGATAGACTTCAATCAAGTTACAGACAGTTTAGCCAATCTAAGATCCATCATGTCTTTCAAGAGCAGAGAATCTTGTCGTTTCTTTGAAATTGGTAGACTTGATCAACCTGCTTTCATCCCAGCAGAGCAGATAAACCAGGCTGAGCAAAAGAAGAAGCCCTGGTATCATGACATCAAGAATTTCATTAAAACTGGCGAATTTCCTCTAGATTTCTCAAAGAAAGAGTAGCGAGCAATTCAACGCATGTCTATTCGATATTTTATTCTTGTCAACGTCCTTTATCGTCGTGGATTCAGTTCTGAATATTCCAGATGTTTGGACGAAGACGAAGCCAAAAAAGTTGTACAAGAAGCGCACGAAGGCATTTGCGGTGGTCATGTTGGCTATCAAACTCTTGTCAAACAAATCATCCGAGCAGGATATTACTGGAGGACCATGCAACAAGATTGCTATCATTTTGTGAAGTAGTGCGTTCAATGTCAGATGCATGCGCCTTCCATTCATGCGCCAGTGACATACTTGCAATCTGTCGTCTCGCCATGGCCATTTTCCACGTGGGCTTTTGATGTCATAGGCCTCATTACTCCGTCTACCTCAAATGGTCACAAATATTTTCTTGCCGCAACAGAATATTTTACTAAATGGGTAGAAACAGTCACTCTACGCACAGTAGAAGGCCGACATGTGGTCTCATTCATCCACAAGAATATCTTATGTCGTTTCGGCATACCGCATGATATTGTGTCAGATAATAGCAGTCATTTCAAGAATGAGAGAATGAGGACATTCTGTTCAAAGTTCAGAATCCATTATCATTTTTTCGCTCCTTATTATCCTCAAGGAAATGGTCAAGCAGAGGCCACCAATATGATTCTGATTCGAATCCTGGAGCGAACCTTGGAAACAGGCCGTGACTGGCATGAAAAGATTCATGATGCGTTGTGGGCGTATAGAACCACCATTCGAACTCCAACTAATGCTACTCCGTCAGAACTTGTCTATGGAACTGAAGTAGTACTGCCTCTACATGTTCAGAAACCTGCTCTGAAATTTGCATCACTTCTATAATTACCTCTTGATCAATATCAGCAACAGCGGCTAGTGCAACTTGATTTGCTAGATGAGAAAAGGCTCAGAGCAGCAAAGCACGCTCAATCGTATCGTCAAAGGATAGCCAGACAATATGCAAAATCTGTCATTGAAAGAAAATTTCGAGTCAATGATCTAGTGCTCAGATCAACGACTTATCTCAAGCACCACCCAGGTGGCAAGTGGTCACCAAATTGGGAAGGTCCCTATGTTGTCAAAGAGGCATTACCCTGCAATTCATATCGGCTCATCAATGCCGATGGAGTGGAATTACCAGATCCCATCAATGCTCGACATTTGAAAAAATTCTATACTTAAATCATGTCCTATTCTTTGTAATTCCTCCAAAATTTTCTTCAAATAATAATCAAGATTCTCTTTTCCCATTTACACTGGGGCATGTTTTAAAAAATTTGTTTTCATCTATATGCAGACAGGATAAACAAATCTTTCATTTCGCACGCATGTGCACCCATTTACATTCATTTGCATTTGCATGCATTCATTTGCATTCACCTGCATTCATCTGCATCAATTTGCATTTGCATCGAACTTCCCATTCAGGATAAGGGATAAAATTCTGAGACCCCGGCAAGTCGTCCGAGCCATCGTCAATCTTTTTAAAATCCAGTGCTCGTACTGGTAATCTTTCAAAATCCAGTGCTCGTACTGGTAATCTTCCAAAATCCAGTGCTCGTACTGGTAATCTTCCAAAATCCAGTGCTCGTACTGATAATCTTCCAAAATCCAGTGCTCATACTAGTAATCTTCCAAAATCCAGCGCTCGTACTGGTAATTCTTCAAAAATCCAGTATTCGTACTGGTAATTTTTCAAAACATAATGCCTGTATTGGTACATTTTTGAAATCCGGTGTTTGCACTGGTACACTTTAAGATTCAGTGTCCACATTGATCTAGTTTTCCTTCTAGATTCGAGTTCTGACTCGAATCTTCTTTTCTTCTAGTTGATCTAGTTTTCCTCCGGGATTTGAGTTTCGACTAGAATTTCCTTTCCTTCTAACCGGTTTAGTTTTCCTTTGGGATTCGAGTTCCGACTCGAATCTTCTTTTCTTCTAGTTAATCTAGTTTTCCTCCGGGATTCGAGTTCCGACTCGAACTTCCTTTCCTTCTAACCGGTTTAGTTTTCCTTTGGGATTCGGGTTCCGACTCGAATTTTCTTTCCTTCCAAGTTGATCTAGTTTTTCTTTGGGATTCAGGTTCTGACTCGAATTTTCTTTCCTTCCAAGTTGATCTAGTTTTCCTTTGGGATTCGGGTTCCGACTCAAATTTCTTTTCCTTCCACAATAGACCTAGTTTTCCTTCGAAGATTCGGGTTCCGACCCGAGTTTTCTTTTTCTTCAGAGTTGGTCTAGAAAATTAGAGTTCCGACTTGAATTTTCTTCCAAATCCAATCCGCCTAGCTTTCCTTTAAAAGTTTGAACTTCTACTCAAACTATCCTGCGAGTTGGTCTAGAAGATCCAAGTTCCGACTCGAATTTTGTTTCAAAATCCAATTCATCTAGTTTTCCTTGAAGAGTTGAATTCTGATTCGAATCTTCCCTCAAAAACCCAGTTTAGCACCTGGTCCATTTAAAGCTCACAAGTTGGAATCATTCCTCCTTAAACTATGATCCTTAGGTTAAATCTCTATGGAATTGATAGTTCGTAGGTCAAACCCCTGCGGAACCAATGTCGTTCTCAATTGAACCAATGCCTTTCTCAATGGAACCAATGTTGTTCTTAGGCTGAATTCAGACAGAACCCATGTCGTTCCCAGTAAACCAATTCACAATTTTGACCTCCAGGTCATCCAATTTCCAATTTCCAATTTCCAATTTCAAATTTCAAACTTCAAATTTCCAATTTCCAATTTCGACCTTTAGGTCAATCAATTTCCAATTTCGAATTTCAAATTTCAAACTCTCAAATTCCCAATTTCCAAATTCCAACTTCCAAATTTCGACCTTTTGGTCACTCAATACCAATTTCAAAAAAAAAAAAATCTTGCGAGAGACCCTTTGTATAGGGAGAGTTCGAGGGAGCTCGTTCTTTTCGCATGCTATCCTTTGTTCACTTAGCCCCTTTTCAGGGAGAGTTTGAAGGGACTCGTGTCTTTGTGAACCGTTTGCAAAACAAAATTCCAATTTCATACAAGGAACCCTTAGTTCAGGGAGAGCTTCGACGGAAGTTCGCCTTCCTTGTGACCACAATTTCGTACTAGGCCATTTCATCGTGAAGGATCCTCTTTTCAAGGAGAGTGTCATGAACTCGCTTCTTCATGACCAATTCACTGACCTCATCAATACCGACCCCCTTTCCATAAGAGAAGCCTAATGTTAGGAAGTTTTGACGAAAGCTTAAATTCTCTTCGAAAGTTCATTTTGCAAACACCTCCTCTTCAGGGAAGAGAGGAGTAATTTCTAATTCCAATTTCTAAATCTTCTCCTTTGGGGAAAGGAGAAGAGAATTTCTGTTATGGATGTGTTGCGTTGTGCCTCAAATGCTCGCATTCACAAAGGATTTCAAGAAAATTTTGCCAATTTGCCATCAAATATTTGTTGATTTCAAAAAATCTTTATTTCACAAAATTATTACCTCAGAATACCCTCAGTATTACTTCCGAAAGGACAAAGCTTTCGCGAAAAAGGATTCAAAGTTCAAAATCTTTCTATTGGCCAACCAAAAGGATGGAAAATAAATCTGCGATATGGCCAACAAAGAATATTCAAGGTTGTTGCAAAGCCATGAGTGATTGATATTGATCGCAGTCAATGGCACATTTTTAAAGACCATTTTTGAAAAATAAAGCAGTCGAAATATCCTGGGTGACACAGAAAAATTCACTCAATCTTCATATCTCCTCAATCACCTAAGCTGCAATTAAATATCTGCAAAAGGGATCTCTCAATTGTCGTCAAGATGAAGGCAAATTAAGCGAGTCGACCCTTGGGGCCAAAGAAGATTTGGATTATCTCCAAGATGACGGAGTTTGTGACGGATCCTTCCAGGGAAAGTTCAGATCACCGTCGAGATGAAGGCGAGTGTGATGAGCCTACCGACAAACCCTAAAGGATATTTAATTACCGCTATCATCAAGAGACTTCCAACCAAAGAGCTAATAACTATCAAGATAATCCCTGAGAGAAAAGAAGGATCGAAACATCTCTGAGATGAAAAAGTTTGTGACGTACCCTTCCCAAAAAAAGAGAGAAAAGTCAGAACATCTCCAAAATGAAGGATGATGTAATTCCCGAAAAAAAAAATCCAAGAGAGCTCCAATTCTGTCAAAAAGAAAGTGCAGAAAGATCGTCATGAGAAAAGAATCCCAGGATATCAGACTGCCGAATCTATCAAGAATCTTCTTTAATTTTGTGAAATTCTTCTATCAATATTATTTCACCAATAGCTCTCGCAATATCAAGAATACTCTCTTTTCTGCTCATATCAAGGAAATTGATAGTTTCCTTGAAAGAAAGCTAATCGCAAGCAATTTGAATTCGAATCTTGATTCTACGAAGTTAAGCCCAGTCGGAGGTAATACTTCAGGTAGAAAAGAGGGAATATTTTCAAAACAATATGCATCACTTTCAATTATTTTGAATCAACAATAATTTTCAACATTTTGACAATATTTTCTAGCTATCCTGGCATAAAGCGAGAGCTTGAGGTTCATCTTTGGTGCATCCTGACACCATCCCTTTTAGGACTTGATAACGGGAGTTTTCAAGATTCCTTCCCTTCTTTGGTATAGTCTGAGCGCACAGGCTCTCGGATTCGCACACTTCCCTGTGTCCCCACTGTCCCACCATAGACAGTCCAATTTCGGCTTGAGGTTAAGCCACCAATTCCAGCAAAAGGCAATTTCAAAAGGTTACTTAGTCTCAGCAATTAGGCGCCCAAAATCAAATCCCTTTTCAAACTTTAGGGACCCCAATTCCATCCTTTTGGAAAAACCCTATTGGATTTATTGTGCAAAATCCGAAGGTTCCATCACGGTCTCCTCTTTCAAGGATTCCGTTCATTTTTGCCCGATCAGGTTAAGGGTACAAACCTGAGCCTCCTTTGATGAGGTATTTCATTGCCCGATCAGGTTAAGGGTACAAACCTGAGCCTCCTTTGATGATGTATTTCATTGCCCGATCAGGTTAAGGGTACAAACCTGAGCCACCTTTGATGAGGTATTTCATTGCCCGATCAGGTTAAGCGTATAAACCTGAGCCTCCTTTGATGAGGTATTTCATTGCCCGATCAAGTTAAGGGTACAAACCTGAGCCTCTTTTGATGAGGTATTTCATTGCCCGATCAGATTAAGGGTACAAACCTGAGCTTCATTTTGATGAGGTATTTCATTGCCCGATCAGGTTAAGGGTACAAACCTGAGCTTCATTTTGATGAGGTATTTCATTTTCCGGTCAGGTTAAGGGTCAAACCTGTGCTTCGTTTCTACACGAGGTATTTCCCATCCCATCCAAGCTAAGGGCAAAACCTGAATCTCACCTCTTTTGAAGTAAATTCTTTCTTCTTTATTCTCCATTTCATATCTACCATTTTTATCAAGGCTAATTTCTTCATAACCAGTCAGATCCTTCTAACTGAGGCATTTTTTTTCAAATTTGGTGTGTTTTCTTTGCCACTAAGCTCAGCTTTCAACCGGCTTAGCAGCAAAGAGGGGCATCTGTAAACACCCCAAATTTTCACCCTCATCCAGTACTTACATTTCATGTGTCATTGCATATCATTGCATGCATTCGGCATACCATTTCATTGCATTGCATAGCATTGCATGTCATTACATCTCATTATTGAGATCCAGCACTCTTGTTTTTAAAACATTTAATCTAGATTCTATTTTTAAAACCTTTTTTCAAAAACCAATTTCAAAACATGAGTTTTTATTCAATATTCTGTCGTTTTCCAACTCCAGGACTTTATATTTCAAAATATTTTCTTAGAAAACAATCTGGATTTATTTTAAATTCAAATTTTAATTGATTTCAATTCTCAGATGAGACCCATTTAAGTGGTGTCGCTTCTGCCTTCCTTTATTTGTCAAATTTCTCAAAATTCGAGAGTTTCAGTCCGGTCAGGGCTCTGTCTCAGAGTCCTGATCCAGTCAAAAGTCTGCTTTGAAGTCTGTTTCACTTTCCTTTTCAATCTTTTCCATCTGTTTTCAAAACTTAGGTCATTTTACAGAGTCCAGTTAGTTCAAGACTCTATTTCAGAGTTCGGTCGAGTTAGGAGTCTAACCCTGACTGCGTTTTTTTTTAATTTATTTCACCATTTCTTGATAAAATCTTTCAAAAATCCTTTCATCTGGTTTTTAAATCCAAAATCTCAGAGTCCTAAGAGTTCAGGACTCTAACTCGGAGTTCCAGTTCGCTTGAGACCCTATTTTCAAAAATCTTGAATTTCAAATATGGATTTTAACCCCTTTTCAAAGCTGTTTTCAGTGTTTATTTCAAAATTTTCAAAAACTCGATGTGGGCCCACTCAGTTAGCACCATATCTAGAGGAGTTCTGACCCAGTTAGAACCCTATGTCATTTCAAAATGTTAGTTTCAAAGTTTACTTTTGAAAATCTTTTGAAAACTTTCTCAATTTCAAGTTTTAAAATCGCTTTTTGAAAAACTCAAGTAGGGCCCACTCGGGGTGGCGCCATATTCGAGTAAGTCAGGGCTAAACTAGGGTTAGTCAGTGTCTTGGTTAGTGTTAGAGGTTTATTAGAGTCAAAAGTTATTTCAAAAAGTCATTTTGAAGTTTGGATTTTAAAACTAGTGTTTTAAAGGTTTTTTTTTTAGAACTTTAAAAACCCAAATGTAGAGAATGCCAAGTGGCATCACATTTAGGGGATTTCTAGGATAGTCTAGGGGTTAATTAGGCATTAGTTAGGATAATTTAGGCTAGGGGTAGGATAGTAAATACACCCCAAAATCGCCCCCCTTAGAAGAGTCCAAAAATTTCAAAATTGATAATTTTCAAAACCTCAAAAATTTCTATAAATTGAGACCCATAGAGGGTCGATTTCTCCAGCCACCTCTTGAGAAAATCTTGGAGCTTCTCTCTCCTCTCCAGCCTTCCTCCATTGCTGCAATTCCAAGGTAAATAATTTCTTCACTTTTTAATATTTTATTTAGTGTTTTTAATGATTTAAACCTAGATTTAGGCTTGGACACCCCTCCTTATATGGATTCAACCAAGATTCAACCTCAAGAACCATCAAGAACGGTCCAAGAAGGTGATCTAACACTGTTTTTTGTGTTTTACAGGGATTCTAATCCATTAGAATAGATTTTAGTATTATTCTTTTCATTATTAACTAATAAAACATGTGATTTACCCTTTTAATGGGTTAAATCCATGTCTTTAAAGGTAACATCAAATTCCAGCCATTGATTCCGTGATTTTTATTTATTTATTTATTTATCCATGTTTATTACACGTTTTACAGCATAGAAATAATTTTTATTTACTGTTTTATGGTTTGTTTTATTGTTTTTTTAATAGTTAATGCATGATTCTTTAAGTTTCTTAGATTTCTGTGTGTTTTAAGTTTAGAACAGTCAAGATTATACTATTTTGGATTGAAGTACTTGATGTTAATGTCTTCTTTTTTTATATGTTATACCTGCATATGTAAATGAGCTACTGTAAAAAAATCAGAGATTTTGAAATTCGAAAACCCTGTCAGAAAAATCAGACATCAAATCGGGTTTTTAAAGCTTTAAAATCATTGTTAAAATCAAGAAGGTAACTTGCTGTTATGATATTTTTCTCATCTTATATCCGATTTTAAATATGTAAAGTGACATGGATTCATATTGATTAGATCTATCTACTGTAAAATTTTGAAATTTTTTTATTACTGTTTAGTATTTTTCCTTTGTCAGAGAATCTGATTTTAAATTTAAAACTCGTTAGGGTTTACCAAAACCCTAATCAGACTTGTGTTGTTCATAGTTCCCAAACCACAGATCCGATTCATGATCTGTAAAAAGTGAGTTTTGTTATTTTTCTGTCTACTATTCACTGCTAAAATTTCAGAGATTTTGTATTAAGTTTGCCATTTATTTCGGTATTTTCAATCTGAAGTAGCTGTTTTAACCCCTGTTAGGTTTGTTAGATTTTAGTTCAGATTGCCGGAAGGGTTTCTCCCTAATCGGAGATGCGTTTTCCGATCTGTAAAGTGGAAAATCTCTGTTGTTCTTCCTAGTTTATCTCTGTAAAAATTCAGAAGTTTTCATGAAGAATTGACCCCTGATTCAGGTCTAACTTTGAAACAGGTATGTGACCTAGGTTAAAAATAGCTTATTTTAGGTTGTTAATGCAATTTTCGGATTAAAATAATGTCAAAAAATTATTTTTGCAATTTCAATCTGATTTTAGGGTTATAATAAGCGTCTGTGCCAATTTTTATGAAATTTAGGATTCATTTGATGTCTGAATTAATAAAATTACAAAATAGGGTACTTGAAAGATCCAAAAACACTGCCAAAATCATATTTTTTGTGTTATTTCTTGATTTTCGTGCATAAGTGTGTGTTTTTAGGGTTTTGTTCATGTTTATAATCATATTAGGATGTTTCATGTTTGATTTTGTGTTTACTTTAATCATAAACCCCAAGTTTTTACCAAAATCTATTTCAGAAAACCCTAATTTCAAGGCCATAGTCTTGCTATCAGGGGCAATTTGGTCATTTGACCTCAATTTCGAAATTCTAAACCCTAATTTTCTCATTTTAATCATGTCATATCATATTTGAGTTAATTTATCATTATTTGTATTTCAAAACTTGCATTTTACAAAATATCTTTCTAAAAACCCTGATTTCAAGGCCATAGTCTTGCTATCAGGGGTATTTTGGTCATTTTGACCCAAATTTCGAAATTTCAAATTCTATTTTCATATTTATTCAATTTTATTTTATATTTTATCAATTTTGATTTAAGGGAATCATGGAAAAGGCTTATATCTAGCAAAATCCAGTAATTTCTAGATATTACTGGATAAACCTAGAAAAGCCAACATATCATCACTAACAAAGTTTTCTAGTTTTTTAGGGACATGGAAGAATTTACTTTCCTTTAATTTCTTGTATTTAAATTCAATAGTGATGTAAATTAAATTAAATTTGGAATAAGAATTTAAATTTCAGCTTAGACTAGGATTGCATTGCATATAGTTTAATTCTGCAAACATTAATATATGATCAATGCATTATTCATGCACATATTTCCAATTCACTATGGTCTACACGAATGGCACGTGCACTAGCTCTTATGGAGTTGACAAACTTGGTGGAATTTGTATTTATGGCCATAGTCAGAATACGAATGATACCCAGATTTGTAATCTTCGTATTAGCCACATTCAACCTACACTCTTAGGCTAACTTCAAAATGCACTGCATTTCTCAAAAATACAAAAAGGATTTCCTTAATTCCTCAAAATCAAGTCTTTCAAATCCATATTCATTCAATTCATGCATTTGCAAAATTCCAATTTCAATTCAGAGAAATCAGTTTTATCAAAAATTTTCTAAGTCTTATTCAAAAATCGATTTTCTCAAAACATTGATTTTCCAATGATATTTCAAGTATTTCCCAAGTTCCAAATTCGATTTTCTAAGTTATATTTTCAATTTCAAAGTTTGAATTCAAAGAAATCAAGTTTTCAAAAGTTATTTCACATTTCTCAGAATCGATTTTCACAAAATCCTTATATTTCTTCAGAAATCGATTTTCACTTTCTCAAATACAGTATCTCAATCATGATTCATGATTTTCAAAGAGTTTATTTTCCAAATATTTTCCAATATTCAAATCAAACATCATGTTTTTAAATATGCATTTTTAGAAATTCATAGCACATGCCTGATTCTTTGTGCATTTAGGAATTAGAATATGGTTTATACAAGTTGAACAGAGCAAAGCAGTAGATTGATCATTGGTTCAATTACCCCTGGTAAAGGCGCCAGGAACGGTTGAACCTCATACCGACAGGCGAGTCCCATTCTTCGGAATTATCCCGCATTTTAAAACGGAAGCGAGTTATTTTCAATTTTTTTTCAAAGGTCAGTTTGACTCGCAAAAAGTAAAAATTTTGCTATGATAACAAGGCCACGCCAGCCGAGCCCTCCGGCTGGGTCTAACAGCCCTGACACAAGACCAACATGGGTCTGTGCAAGTGCTGTCAGGGTTGGGAAACCCGGACACAACCCCTGCCCTTGTTTATATATATATATATATATATATATATATATATATATATATATATATATATATATATATATATATATATATATATATATATATGCCTGGCCGACTACTCGGTTGGGATAAGCTAACAGCATGGCTAGGCATGTCAGGCCAGCCGAACTGGGTTCGATTGGTCTGACACGAGCCTACAGAAAAAGGGACCCTTCCCTGAGTGTGTTTTTTTTATGGCATGACCTAGCTGACCCAGTCGGCTGAGTCTGTCGTGAAATCGATCCACCCTGTTTCCCCATCTTTTTCCAAGGATTCCATCCAAAAACAGCACAAAATCGAACTGGGGTTCGATTTCTCATCCATTTTCACAAGAGGGGACCCGTATCTCAAACTAGCACTTGGAGGCTACGACTGTTGCAAGAAGGGGATGTCGTCAGTGCCCCAAGGTCGTCGGCGATCGTTGGCCATCGGGAAGCGAGGCCTTGGAAAGGGAGCCATAGGAGGAGGCGGTTACCTCCGCCCCCCTCCTTCTCAGCGGCTGTGCATTCCCCCCCTTCACCATCGGCTTGCGTTAGGGTTCATTTTGAACCCTAATGCCCTCTTTATCAGGCCAACACAACGTTAGTGCTGTGTTACGTTTTTTTTTACTGAGGTTACGTGGCGGCGTGGCTTGGGTCCGGGTCCGGGATCGAGATTGAGTTTCGAGATCCAGACGCAGTCTGGATTCTGGATCTATGACATCCTTGCAAAATGGATACGCAGGTCGTATCCAAGTGGATCCAATTGCGGATCCTCATGAATTTGCCTTCTTTTGATAGTAATTTTTTTTTTATTTCTTTTATATACATATATAACCTTATATGTATATATATATATAGTTCCATTATGGATCCTGGATCTTAAACCCATAAAAAAATAAGTATGATTTTACGATAAAAAAATGAGGTTATTACATAAGGCCCTAATCTCTTTACTTTCTTCTTATTGATGAGTCTTTTGTTGGACATTTCGGATCAAGTCCAACCCTTAGTGACCTGGTTTGACACAAGGCATTAATGAAATCATTAGTAGGGAGTTAGTGGGGAGAGCGTTACGTGAATGTGAAAAGTTCGCATTCAATATGACATGTGAAGGGTTCACATGCATGAATGTCATGTATGTAATCCCTCACTCTCCTCCCACTATAAAATGAGGCATGGTTGCTTAACGAGGGCAACCAAGGTGTCATCTTTCTCTCATTTGGGTTTAGGATCTTGCTTACCATCGACTTGATGACTTGGATTCATCGTGGGTGTCGACGGGATGAGGAGAACATCCTATACCTGCGCCAACGGTCCTTTCATCTATGGCGTCTACCAGTATGTGTTCTTGCTTTTAACATCCTAATTTTGGGTTTAAGATTGTCAACATTGGGTTATGGTCGATCATCGTTTATGACATCAATCGATGGTGAATGTAAAAAAGAAAAGAAAAGAGAGTTTCCCCTTACCTTCGTCGGCGTTGCTGGCGGAGGGTGTCTACCATCGAGGGGGGCAGGTTGCCATCGCCGACCAAACCACCGATGATGTTAGTCGTCAGTTGAAACAGGGAGAGAGCGGGGGGGGGGGGGGGAGGTGCGAGATTTTAATGATGCTAGGAGTGGCTTTCAATTTCTGAGAATCTAAAAGCCTTCGATTTCTTAGAAACGGAAAACCATCAAGCGTTTTGAGTACCATAACCCGATGGCTGGGATGATCTGGGTATCCTAACCCAGATCCATTAAGGGACCAGGCGAGTCGGGTCTGGACCCGAACTCGAGGACCCAGGCCCATTTGGGGTTCTAGGTTTGGGTCTAATCGATCTAGAATGAAACCAAGATCTGGATTCGACCCAAATTCTTTATGGATTGGATTAGGGTCTAGATCGGGTCAATGATCCATATAAAGATCAAGTCTGGATCGTGGGATCTAACCCGTGAACTTGTAATTAATGTGTCTGGATTTAGACTGAATCTAGATCGAGAGATCTGACCTAGGATCCATTGGAACTGGATCTGGATCCGAATATAATCAGACCATGTTTGAAATATGGTTCATGTATTATTTAAACCTATAAAGGACTGAATTGGTTGTAACTGATACAGAGTATTCTGAGACTAGTTAAGAGCACTTTTTGACTGCTTCCTATTGGTTTTTCACCAGTTCCTGATTGTAGAGATCATGTTACATGAATTTTGTGAAGGAACAAGGATTTTTATTATTCAAGTTTAAGGGTTTATGAGCTTTTTACATGTTTTGAACCAGTTCGACTATTCTGAGACTGTATTATTTAAGTTATACATGATATGTAACCATGAGTTATAACTAAATTAATGACATATATGATGTGTTTTTATCAAAATTTATTTATGCATATAAGTTAAAGCATGAGTTTGTATTTTTTTATGACATAATACATATTTTATCATGAATATATTGTAAGGAAATAGGCGAAAGTGTAACCCAAGAATGCACAAGTATTCACAAAGTCCAATAATGGACAAACACTATGGCGTACAAACAAGAGGTCCACAAAGCGACAATATAAAAGCCTAAAAAGGCTACACAAAAATAATGAAATCTTTATTGAAGAGAGCCTTGAAAGGCATACCTAATACAAGGAGAGCAACCCTTATTTATACACCAAGAGAGGTAAAAAAAGGAGAGGCCAAAAGGGGGCTCCTCATAGAGACGTTGGGAGCCCGTTGGAGGCCCCAAGAGTCACATTTGGGCCCATAACTCAATGTTGGTGTTCATCAAAAAACAAAACTAGAATGTATCAAAGCAATGGCACATACTGGTATTCACCATGAAAGGAACGAGCGTTGGTGCAGGTGCACGAAGTTCTCCTCAGCCTATCGACGCCCATGATGGCCAATAAGTCGATGGTGAGCAGGACCTTGAACCCAATGAGAAATGAGGACCTTGAACCCAATGAGAAATGAGGACACCTTAGTTGCCCTCATCAAGCCGTGATGCCTCAATTTATAGTGGGAGTAAAGTGTTGGGGGGAAGGTTACACACATAGCATTGTACGTGAACCCTTCACATGCTATATTGAATGTCACATTCACGTAACTAATTCCTCGCTAATGCTCTACTAAAGCCTTCATTAGTGTCAAACAGGGTCATACTTAGGATTGGATCCCAACCAAAAATGTTTGATCATATGTAACCATCAAGTTTACCAATTGAAGTTCAAGTTTGTTTTTCTCCATGCTCTGTTCTTGCTAAACAAGTTGGATTAGTACATTCAGGAGTCCCTCACTGCTGGTAGCCATGACTTGCTTGTTTAGGATCATTCCAACTGCCAATTTATGATGGTTTTGAGGTTGATACAGAGCTGAAAAGCATGGATTTGTGGTTCTCGGCTGAGTGGTATATGCATGCATGATTGTATATGGTGCACATCCATATTCCTTCTGTTAACCCCTTCCAATTAATTGATCCCTGACCAAGTCGAAAGTTAGAACATCAATAGAAATTTCTGCAGCTTTCTTGATAATTTAATGACAATAATTTGAATATTAAGATCATGTGGTCCTGTGCAGGTTGAAACAATCAGGATAAGCGGATGCAGCTGCTATATTTTCATTTGATACACAATGATTTTTAATGACATGGATACAGAAGAGACTTTTGCAGATGCTCAAGAATGTTTCTCTGAAGCGGACTGTTCGTCTCGTTACCAGCCCTAGTTGCGGCAGCCTTACGTGCACCCTGTTGTCGTGGTTCGATGCGAGATCTCCGGCCTAAAATTATGAATTCTTAAACCCATTCCTTGAAAAGGTAGCCATACTTGATTCTCTTTCTATTTAATGTTTGATCTTTTTTTTTTAAATAATTTTTCTTTCATTGATGTGAATTTGATCAGAATAAATTCTTTCCTCTGTTTTCTGGGTTTTTTTTCTCATTTATTTGTACTGTTTGATTCTTCTCTTCTTTCTTTGCCTATTTATTTATAAATATTCTCTTTTCTTCCTATTTATTGGTACGTGTTCATTTTCGTTCGAACTTTGTGAGGATTTTGTTGGAATATGAAGTGTTCTTCAATCAGTATATCTGAATTTCAAGCTTCTCTCTTAAAAATGGGATTAATGATTGTCTTAGGGCCTTCACTATACGCACAATGGCAGTTCCTATCAGAAAATACTCCAATTCTTTCTTCTTCTCGCCCAAAAGCTCAAGATTCAGATGCAAAAACACAGAAGTGGCGCATAGTTTGCGATCTTCGTTTGCTTGGCTTCTGAAGCTCTGTATGTGTGGCCATAAAAATAGAATGTTTGGCTAGGATGCGTTGAATCTGATAGCGAATTACCTAATTCTGGAATAAAATTACGTGATACTATGAAGTTAACCAGTGCTGTGTATTCCATACTAACACTATAATAGAGTCCCGTCTAAAATTTCTAGTCTTCATCCGCCCTTTCATCGAGCAATTTCCCTCTACAAACTTTCATCTCCCATCGCAGCAGGTGCCCATATTGCCCAGATGATTTTTGAATCACTTTGTACATGAACCGAGTTTTGTGAGCTTTAGCTGCCACCTTCTTTATCTGTTATTATTGATGTTAACTAGATTACTTCTCATGTTGTATATTAAACGTGACTGATGGCCTGACTATGAAGTAAAACTTTAGTCTACTTTTTCAGAAGTCACTTCAAACATGCCCCTTGACCATACACACATGGCTGCACTCCATTGTTTTTGTTAAGATCTCCTAATTTCTGAAATCAGCGTAGCTTCTGTTTCTATTTTTCTTCCAATATCTCACAGTTCACCAGTTTCTTAAATTGGAGAAAAGCGGATGCGAATTGTGACTATAACCTTTTTGGAAAGAGTAGAGTAGAAAGAAATTGAATACAAACCAATTCTGATTCTCTCCCAGTTGATTATGTTGATGCAATTCAAGTCGCCTCTCCTACTATTGAGGTAAGTTGTAGTTTTCGTGTTTCGGTTCCTCTCACTTTTGTTTCTTATGAGACTTTCTCTTCAAAGCATCGTGTGTTTCTTATGGCGAGGTAGTTTTCAAAGAAGAATGACAAAGGACAATGGCTGAATAATTGAGTGCTTTATAACGAATGCAAACTTGGGAGCTTGGAAAACTGTCACCTTGAAAAAATGTAGTGGGATGCAAATGTGTTTATAAATTTAAGACTAAGAGTGTCAGTGGAAAATAGAATGAACTTCATTTTTAAGCTATAACTTTTATGTGTGATTCATATGTTGGATTAGGCTCCTAAGACTACTATTTACAAGAATATACATATCTAAAATGATCACGGGCCATTTATGTGTTTTCTTTCATGCTCTTGATCACCTTAGAGCCACTAGCATAATTAGTTAGTCCCGTAAAAGTAGTGAAGTTTTCAGGCCTTATGCCAGTCTACTGGCTTGTGCACATTGCACTGTTTTGTGGATCAATAGATTCAAGTCAGGTCTTCAATGCCTAAGCTAAGTTGGTATATGTGGCTAAGTTGATTACTTTTCCCCTTTTGTTGGGCTTCCATGGGTCAGACTATTTTATCCAAGTCCTCTGTGGGTAGACGGTAAATTCTTCTGTTGATAATATTGGTAGCCGAGACGTTGGCTAACATGATTGTTTTCTGCTGCTATTTTAGGGTTTCGAAAGGAGTACATGATTTACCTAGCAACCTACAATCTGTTGCTACCACTGTGCCATCTGGAAAATCTCTCATGTACTTTGGGATTTTCTCACACTGGAGTTTTCTTCATTTTCATTGCTTTCACAATGTACCTTCCAGTGTTGGTGCTAATTTCTCAAAAATTTGCACTATGTTTCACCCTTGGATGTGTATTGATTATTGGGTCGTTTTTTGCACTCAAAGGTCCCAAGAATCAGCTTCCCATGTCATCACTAGAGGTAGATGGGATTTTTTTCTAATGCAATTTATTCTTCCTTGTTCCCTATCTATCAAATTTTTAATCAGATTCTAAATAACCTGACATGCTGAGTGTACAGAAGAAACGATTTTCAGTCAGTTGAAATTTTGTCTTAAAGGTTGTAGTTCTTTGGTCATGTCTGTTAAGCTGATGCTTCTTATATGTTTCCGAGACTGCCGTTCACATTGGGATTAGTAGGCAGCATGGTGGGTACCATCTACGCTTCAATGATGCTTCACAGTTACATCCTGTCAATGGCATTTTTTTGTTTACCTAAAGCTTCTTAGATAGGTGGGAAGCTCACCCCTTGAAAACTAGCTTTGGAAGCGCGATACTCTATGCTTCTAAAACTTGATAGGAATATCGTTTCTCTTATGATTCTCTTATCCTTTTCACACGCTTCATTTATTCTTCTTATATATTTTCTCACTCTACTTTTCATGTTTTTTATGTGTTTTCTTTCACGCTTCTCACTGACTTTTGTATGTTTGCTCTAAATTGGCAATCATCACTTCTAGATTTTGTTAAAAATTTAATTTTTACACTAAAAAATCATAATATTTAAGAATAATCACTTTTATTTTAGTTTTTATTTGGGTTCCATTTTGATTCTCATTGAATTCTTTCTGCTTAGGCTTTCAAGTATAACAAGCTTTGTATCATCGGCCGATTAGCCACCATTATTGTTATATATCTCTTCATTATAGCATTCTTCGGATCATCATGCACGATAATTACTGTACCAGCATCATGTGCTGTGAGATGTAAACAATCATCACCATGTATACAACCAACTTACCACTAACAAAATGATTTCATTGGATTTTATCTTATTAAATCTGGCAGGATGTAAAACAAAATGAATTTCATCTTTGTAACCCGCAGCTAGGCCGTGTTGGTTGGGAGTGAGAGAGAGGGTTTACCGTTTTTATATGGACAATATATCAGTTTTCTTGACTAGGATATATATAACTCCTTAGCTCACACCTTTCTGTCCTTTTGGTTGATAATTTCTCCAAACAATAGAATTATGTTATACGTTTTGCAGCTATTGTAGTGAATATGTTAGACTTAAAGCCCTAATCCCTTTACTTTCTTCTTATTGATGAGTCTTTTGTTGGACATTTTGGATCGAGACCAGCCCTGAGTTACCTGGTTTGACACAAGGCATTACTGAAATCATTAATAAGGAGTTAGTGGGGGAGAGCGTTAAGTGAATGTGAAAAGTTCACATTCAATATGACATGTGAAGGGTTCACATACATGAATGTCATGTATGCAATCCCTCACTCTCCTCCCACTATAAAATGAGGCAGAGTTGCTTAACGAGGGCAACCAAGGTGTCATCTTTCTCTCATTTGGGTTCAGGGTCTTGCTCACCATCGACTTGACGGCCTGGGTTCATCATGGGTGTCAATAGGCTGAGGAGAACATCGTGCATCTGCGCCAACACTCCTTTCATCTATGATGTCTACCGGTATGTGTGCTTGTTTTTAGTATCCCAGTTTTGGGTTTAAGAATGTCAACATTGGGTTATGGCCGACCGTCGATGGTGACAACAATCGGTGGCAAATATATATAAAAAAAAGAGAGTTTCCCCTTACCTTTGTCGGCGTTGTAGGCGGAGGGTGTCTGTCGTCGAGGGGTGCAGGTTGTCATCATTGTCGTCGAGGGGTGCCGGCGTGGTAGTCGTCAGTTGAGACAGGGGGGGGGTGGGGGGCGAGATTTTAATGATGCTCAGAGTGGCTTTTAATTTTTGAGAATCTGAAAGCATTCGGTTTCTCATAAACCAAAAACCATCGAGCATTTCGTGTACCCTAACCCAGTGGCTGGCCCGATCCGAACCCAGTTCGGGATGATCTGGGTATCCTTACCCAAATCTGTTAATGGACTAGGTGAGTCGGGTTCAAACCCGAACTCGAGGACCCGGACCCATTTGGGGTTCCAGGTTTGGGTCTAACCAATCCAGAATGAACCCAAGATCTGGATTCGACCCAGATTCTTTATGGATTGGGTTCAGGTCTAGATCGAGTCGATGACCAGATCCGGATCAAGTCTGGATCGTGGGATCCAACCCGTGAATCGATAATTAATGCGTTTGGATTTAGACTGGATCTGGATCGAGAGATCTAACCTAGGATCCATTGGAAGTGGATTTGGATCCGAATATAATCAGATCAGGTTTGAAATAAGGTTCATGTATTATTTAAACCTATAAAGGACTGAATCAGTTTTATAACTGATACAGAGTATTCTGAGACTAGTTCAGAGCACTTTTTGATCGATTCCTATCAGTTTTCACTGGTTCCTGAATGTAGTGACCATGTTGCATGAATTTGTAAAGGAATAGGGATTTTTCTCATTCAAGTTTAAGGGTTTATGGTTTTTTTACATGTTTTGAACCGGTTTGACTATTTTGAGATTGTATGATTTAAGTTATACATGATATTTAAGCATGAATTATGACTAAATTAATTACATATATGATGTATTTTTATCAAAATTTATTTATGCATATAAGTTAAAGCATGAGTTTGTATTTTTTTATGACATAATACATATTTTGTCATGAATATACTGTAAGAAAATAGGCGAAAGTGTAACCCAAGAATGCACAAGCATTCACAAAGTCTAATAATGGACAAGCACTTGGCGTACAAACAAGAGGTCCACAAAGCGACAATATAAAAGCCTAAAAAGGCTACACAAAAATAATGAAAACTTTATTGAAGAGAGCCTTGAAAAGCATACCTAATACAAGGAGAGCAACCCTTATTTATACATCAAGAGAGGTTGAAAAAGGAGAGGCCAAAAGGGGCTCCCCATAGAGACGTTGGGAGCCCCCAACGGTCACATTTGTGACCGTTGGAGGCCCCAACGGCTCTATGTGGGACCCCCACATGCATGAAATAAACAACAAAAAAATAAAAATACAAAAAATAAAATAAACTAAAAAAAATAAATAGTTGTTTTCTAAAAACAACTACGTAACTATATAAAATGACATAAATACCCCTATCGGGTATTGCGCCCGCCCGCACACACACACACACACACACACACACACACACACACACACACACACACATATATATATATATATATATATATATATATATATATATATATATATATATATACATGTATTTTAACACCCTCCCTCAAACTTTACTGGAAAATTTATCCCGAGAGTTTGGAAATACAAAAAATCTTGGAAAGAAGTCCAAGTCTTTAAGAGTCTTCAAGGGAAATCTTCATCTTTATAACATCTCAGAAAATTCTTGTAAATATAAGTCTTCAAAAAAAAGTTGTTATTGGTGATCATCCCCAAGTACCTTCATTGGTTATCTCCATGATGTATCGAAGGTATCACATCTTAAAGATCCTGCATAGAAAAAAACAAACCAAAAGAAGACTCTACCTACACAAGAAAAATACTTTATCACAAGAGTTGTAAAAATTTAATCAACAATATATTGTAAAGCAAGAATAACATGGTTTAAACAAAATATTAATTACTTTTTGAATCATTAAATATTAAGAAAGACAAGAGGGGCATCCCTCAAGGATGAAATTAAACCATAATCAACTTATTTTTCAAGAAACCATAACATTGATTATAAGAAGATTTGATTATTTAAAGGACATATAATTCATTAAGAAAGGATGCACAATTATGAATAAAAATGATCTTAAATGAAATGATGGTCTTAAAAAAAACATATGAATCTCTCAAATAAGTGTAATGAAATGGTGGTTTTTCACAAATGCGCAAACAACTCACAAATATGTTTCTATTAGAGACACTACAAGCATGACCCTTGAAAGGTTGCAAAACAAGGTTGACATGCTAACAAAGAAATTGGATCAGTTGTTATCAAATCCCTCACCAGTCGTGCAGGTGTATGCTAGCCCAGCACACCATGTCTTTGACTGCTCCCGATGCCACAGTACCTAGAGTTTGTCAAGGAACAAGCCCATATGGCGCAAGGTTTCGCTAAACTCGTGCCTAACCCATATTTCAATACTTATAACCTAGGTTGGCAAAACCATCCCAATTTCTCATGGAAGAATCAACAACATTCTCATGTACCTTCCCAGCACCCATTCAGGCAAGGCAGTTATGCACCTGGTTTTCAGCGATCTAGTTTCCCTTTCACCCAGCCTTCGTTTAGTCAGTCTTCATCCTAGGAGATTACATTTAGATAGTCTTTTGAGGACAAGATGTTGCAGGCCTTCTTAAATATCAAGGCAAAAATGAGCTTCCACGCATAGTCTATTGCCAAATTAGAGACACAGATGTGACAGCTCGCCAAGGCACTTAGTAGGCGAAGTGAGGAAACACTATCTAGTCAATCAGTGGTTAACCCTAGGGGTAAGGAGCCGGTGCATATTTTGCACATGACAAGTGCCCATCAAGAGCATGATCAAACGATTATAACCCTTAGGAGTGAGAATCAGTACCAATCGAGGGAGGCTACAAAAGAAAGTGAGAGATCTAGTGTTGAGCAGCCGATCTCTATTGTCATACCTCAGGAAAGTGAGAGGGCTCCCCCGTCTGAGCCTTCCAAGTCCTATATACCCAAAGCCTCCTTTCTTGAGGCGCTAGAGAATCCAAAGTCGTTCGGCAAGCAGAGGGTGAAGATGCAGAAGATGCTTGAGATTTTTAATCACATTTAGATAAACGTCCCTCTGCTTGATGCCATCTAGAAAGTCCCTGCATATGCAAAGTTCTTGAAGGAACTTTGTATACAGAAACGGAAGTTGCGGTCCACTATGCCGAAGAAGATTTATTTGACTGAGCAGGTGAGTGCAGTGCTCCAGACAAAACTCAAGCACCCGAGAGCTCCTATTATCTCTTGCATCATAGAAGACATTACTATCGAGCGTGCTTTGCTCGACCTCGGGGCAAGTGTGAACATAAAGTTGAGTTTCTTTTATGACACATTTAGGTTACAAAAGATGAAGTCGACGACACCTATGACCCTGCAGCTGGCGGACCGATCAATCAAGGTCCCGTGAGGGATTCTTGAGGATGTTTTGGTCAAGGTGAAGGACTTCTACTTTTCTATTGACTTCATTATTTTGAATATGGAGAAAGTAAATGATGTTACACAGACGCCCATTATTTTACGTCGCCTCTTCCTGGCTACTGTCAACGTGTGCATCAATTGCTGCACTGGTGCAATGGATGTCTCATTTGGTAACAAGAAGATGAGGTTGAATATATTTAATGCAGCAATGGGCCCTGCAGGAGCGGATGCTTCTTTCCAGGTCGATTTTGTTCAGGACCTAATGGAAGCAGAGCCGACATGGACGATGAGTGATCCACCTCATGAGGAGAAGGATGAATTACTCGAGGGGGATAGCCTACGATTGATAGTTATAGGGTCAGGTAAATGAACATATATACCATGCAACATTGTTAGGATCTAGAGGGGTAGAGTTGGAGGTAATGTTTTGGACAGGTTCATTGATAAAACCATTTTTCTTAGACTTTCAGATTGAGTATGACCATCAGTTCATTGATCTCATGGACGATGAAGGGTTACCAGAGATCCGTCTGGCTAAAGACGTAAAATTTAGTGCTCTATGGGAGGCAACCCATATTAGTGTTGTGATATTAGTAGTTTTGTTATTTTTTTTTGTCATTTTCTTTATTCCTGAAGATGAATGTTAGATCATGTCTGCATTACATTTTATGTATTTTTTTATGAGTTATAAGCATTGATATAGGTGGAAGCTCTGCAAATCCATTACATAGCAACATCAGGTAAGATTTCATGGATCAAGTGACTTCTATCACTTTTCTCTTATATTTTTTTATTTCTCATGTGCATTCATATAGTTTCATGCAAGCATGTGGGAGTGCCACTGAGAATAGTTTCATTCAAGCACGGGGAGGGTATAGTTTGCCCACCTAATTTTTTGTACTCAATTTTTTTCTGTCTACGTGCACATTGATGAAAACTCATGAAAATTGGGTTGTTAAGTAACAAGTTTGACCTTATATAAATGCTTTACATAATCTAATATTTTTAGAGAATTTTAAGTCCTACAATTTTTTTTTTTGACACTGATCTAGAAAAATATGGTTATTTATGTGGATTTCAAAGAAATTACGATAGATGCATGTTAGAGTTTATTTTGAATCACAAGTATGAATATGTACAGTTTTATTTTTGGAAAACTAAGCAAATAAACAACATTGAGAAAAAGAGCTCAAAAGTGAAAAAGAACATACATTTAATTGTTTGATCTCTTTGTATTCTCTAGTAGCTGAGCTCAGACACAAGTTAAAGTATTTGAGTTTCATGTTGAAAAAGATAACGAAGGAATTCATTTTTTTGTCTAAGTTAACATATGTGGCCTTTTTTGTTCGAGTAAGTAGAGCCTGAGGGATGTTTACACTTGGTGCCCTAAAGCCATCTAGTTTGGGAGTCACTGGCCCAAAAGCCTATTACATGGACTTTATAGAGACCCTAATAGATGCTGATATTGCACATGACAAGAAGCAAGCTATACGTAAAACTATAAAAATTAAAGGTCTAGTGACTTTAGCAATTAAGTTCGAGGGATATTTTGTATCTGGTGCTCTAAGGTCGTCTGACCTGGGAGTCACTGACCCAAAGCTCGTTACACGGGTCACGAAAACTGAAAATTTGATATAGTGCTAAACAAAAAGAAAGAAAAAGTGTGAAAAAATTAAAAATCTAGAAAAAAGAAAAGAAAAGAAAGAATATAAAAGAAAAAGTTCATTGCTTAAGAATAAGTATTGAGAAAACCTGTGCAGAAAATCTATAAGTGAAGATAAGTAAACAATGACATGCATATATTTGATTTTCCAAAAGTAAAGCATAAATGATTGTGGTTTTCTCAGAAAAGTACAAGAAACAATTTTACTCTATGGTGGCATGTAAAAGACTCTAATTATGTTTTGAAAGTGTAATGTCATGAAATATTTGCGACAACAAACTCCTTAGTTGCCTAATGCTTTTTGGAATTGAAATCTTTATGCATATATGACAGAGATGTTTGTGGGTAGCATAAATGCAAACCTTCACGAGACCTTACTCATCCACTGGGACAACCCAGAAGTTTAAAGGGCTTATTGCATACGCTAAATGCAATCGTAATTTCTACAAAAGTGAGTTAGGTTTTTGTTTTCTTTAGTTTATTTTTGGTTTTTTAGGCCAGTTTGCTCGAGGATTAGCGAACGATAAGCATGGTAGAATTTGATCATGCATAATTTTATGCGTAAATTCATACATGATCATGTACGATAATTGATTAAAAATGCTTGTTTGTGAAGGTTTTCACATTTTTATCAAAATTAGAATTTGAGCCTTGTTGGAGTAATTAGGGGAGAATAATTAAATTTTTAGAAATTACCTTTTAAAAGAGAGGCCTTTTGAAAATATTGAAAATTTATTGGACTCTTTTTAAAATAATTTTTCAAAACCTAATCAGAAGACTATAAATAGTCTTGTTTGAGGAAGGGAAAATGTTTTCCAGTGTTGTAGCCTGCGCCCCCCTCTCTATCTCATCTCTGCCTCCCTTTCTTTCCCTTATTTGATTGGCCGGTTGCCTACCTTTTTTTTTGCTTCTTATGCCTTTCAATCCTTCTTCTAAACTCCATCATCATCGGTTCCTCACATCTCCTCTATCGAAGAGAGAGCAAAGTTTGTTTGATTGCAGTGGAAAAAACCATCTTCTTCTCAATCCTCCCATCGAAAATGGATCGTACAGTTTGCTTTTTTTTTCTTGTTTCACCATAGTTTTAGTTTTTGCATTTCATAAATCATGTCATTGCATCATTTGCATATTTAGTTAGATTAGTTTTAGATTTAGCATATGAAAAATAAATAAATAATATATATATATATATATATATATATATATTTCATTTAATCTAGTTTAGCCGTTTTCTTGATTTGTGCATTGAATAACCCCAACGTTGGTAAATTGATAGTTTTAGCATAGGGTTTTCGTATCTTTTCTTGATTTTTTATGAGACTTAGGTTAGATCTAGTTTAGAGTAGTTTGCAACACATTTTTATATTCATTTTTTTTTAGATTACGTAAATAGTTTTTTTTTCTATTAGCTGATTAGCTTTTTACATCATTTTTCTGAAATTTTATTTTAACGTTAAGTAGAGCATATTTTCTGTGGTTAAGTTAACTCTGAGTTAGTTATTTGTTGTTCAATACCTGCCATCAAGTTTTATTGAAGATTAGTTTCTGGTTAGTTAGATTTCTTATTAAATTAAAAAAAAGAAGAAAAAAAAATGGTAAAACATAGTGTAGTGTTCTCTTTATCGCAAGTAGCCAATTAACGTAGATTCAATTGTTGTCTTCTTTTACCAGTTAGTGATTTATTATTTTTAGAAGTAGATTAGTCAAGTTCAGCATTATTTTAATTCATTAGTTCATCCAGCTTTTGATTTCAACCTTGTTTAGTTAGTACAATAACTCATAGTTGATTCCTCTTTTTTTTTTTAAACTGACATCTTTTTGAAAATAAGTTAGATTATATAAGATAGTTTGTTTCATTCTAGATTTTGTTCATTATTTAGTTTAGAATGTCGTACAACATCTTTGTTAGTTGCTGGTAAGTTAGCATGTTAATTAACTTTTAATTCATGTTAGTTGGTTATAGCTTTTGCCCTATAGCTAGTTGGCTATTTGCTTATTAGTTGCTAAATCGTTTTAATTCCTAAATTCGGTTAGTGTAGTCTTCTTATTTTTAGTTAGTCATTAATAATAAATTAGTTAGTTAAGGTTTAGATTCTTGTAATCTCGTGAGTTGTATCAAACTCTTATTAGCTATTAGCTTAGTTGTTTTTATGCACTTAGCATAGGTGAGTCTTAGTGTTTCATGTATGTTATTTTTTATAGTTTAGATAGTTGAAAAATTGTAAAGCATATAGGTTGTTAAAATTCATTTAGTTGTTCTTTAGTTTTGTCTTTTAGTAATTTGTTACTAGTCAGTTTCTTGAATTAGTTAATCATTAGTTGTCATAAAATTAGTTTCTTGTTAGATAGTTTGTTTTGCTATTTTGTCATTTAGTATTTGGTTTATTTAAGTTAGTACACAGTAAGTTACATGTTATGAGTTTATTTCATATTTTTGTGATTTTTCTTCATACTAACCTTTGATTTTATCATAGTTTTCTTTCTTTATTTGGTGTTTTGTGATTTTTGTTTTTGCAGAGAAGAGTTTAAACGTGTGGTGAGCCCTCAAATCTACCCTCAAAGAGCCCTCTGAGGTCCCTAAAATATTCCCTCAAAAGGCCCTTCAGACCCTCAGAAGGACCATAAAGTGATATGTAAATAAGAAAAGCAAAATCTCAAGGAATGGGACTAAGCATTGACGACTTTTCTCTTCTTTTTAGATTATGATTTAATTTATTTCATTAATTGGGCTTGTAATAAGGCACTATTATTTTATTTCTTTCAGCCCTTCGCAGAGGGCCTCACTCTCTTAGTTATTGATTCAATTTTTTTTTTTCAATAAAGAGTAGTTAACTATTTGTTTGAATACAAAGTATTTTTTCATTCCCTGAGATCGACTTGTACTCCACCACTCATGCGAGTCGGTTTTTATTCTTTGATGTCTGGTTTTCACATTGTTTTTACACAAAAATATTGTTTTAAAACCCGTTTTCCAAAAACTCACACCAGTAATCCTTGATAAAAAGAGGATACAAATGTTTTGATATCGATAACTGCAAACTCTATATCTCAAGAGATGTCAGCTTTAATTAAGACACTGCCTGCTTCACAAACAAAAATATGTAAGACAACCGACAGAGGGAGAACAACGAAATTGTTCTACCAAATCTGAGTCACCTTAATGATTTTCTCATGCATCAACCCTTAGAATGAATACCTAGCTACCATCCAAAATCAAACATGACTGACTCTCCCAATGAGGAAGCAACCAATCATGAGTGTGTTGAAGTCATTCCTTTAAAGAGGTCAGAATAGGTGCATCACCCTCCAAGTAACCTTTGTGACTTTGTCACTTACTATGCCACAACATACTCCATCAAAAAGCACATTTCTTGTAACCATCTTCTCAAAGGCTTCATTGCCTTCTTGAGCAACAATACATCCTCTCAAGAACCATCTAATTATAAGAAAACTTACACTCAAGAGGAGCTACATGCTTTTCACAAAAATAACAATGGAACATTGTTTAGCACCCACAAAACAAAAAAGTTATCGAATGCAAGTGAACGTACAAAATAAAGTACTGAAGTGATGAAGCCATTGAAAGATAAAAAGCTTGTTTCATTGCTAAAGGCTTCACCCAGACCCAAGGCATCGACTATAAGGAGATTTTCACTCATGTAGCAAAGATGAACATGGTCCATGTTCTCTTTGCAACCTCAAATGGGAACTCTCCCAATTGGACGTAAAAAACGCCTTACTCCAAGGTAATTTGTAAGACAAAGTCTATATGTAGTTCTCTCTTGGACATCTTGAGAAAAGTAATAAACGGTATGTTGTCTAAAAAAGGCCATATATGGCCTAAAGCATTACCATGTTGATGGTACATTAAACTCAGCTCCGTTCTCCCAGTAAAGGGATTTTAAAGATGCACTTTTGATAACTCCTTATTTATGATGTGAAACAACCAATAAATAATAGTGGTACTAGTGTATGTAGATGACATCATAGTCACCAAGAACTGCAAGAAGGAGATCTCTAACACAAAGGAATACCTTCACAGGGTCTTTGACATCAAGGACGTCGACAAACTCATATACTTCCTTGGCATCAAAGTGTCCCATTCCAGCAAAGGCATATTCCTGTCACAACAGAAGTATGCCCTAGATCATCTCAAGGAGATTGAGAAAATTGGATCCAAGCCAGCTCCCATCGAAATGAATCTAAAGCTTGGTGTCACTAATAATGATCCAATAAAGGATATTGACAGATATCAGCGTATGGTAGAAAAACTAATATATGTCACTGTGACCAAACCAAACATCTCCTATGTCATCAGCACAGTGAGTCAGTTCATGCATGCCCCTTGCCAAGATCACATAAACTCTATAGATTGCATCCTAAGGTACCTCAAAAATAACCCTACAACAACAACAACAACAACAACAACAACTACTCCTTCATCCCAAAACAATTGGGGTCAGCGATATGAACCAAAAAAGAAATTCATTTCGGGTCTTCCACATGAATCCTTTTCCTCCAATCATTTCTATCCAATGCCATGTCCTCGGTGAGGTTCAAAGCATTCATATCCTTTCCTATCATCTCCATCCAAGTCTTCCTAGGCCTACCCCGACCTCTTTTAACTAACATATTTTCCCATTTCTCCAGCCTTCTAACTGGAGCATCACTAGGCCTTCGCCGAATATGTCCAAACCACCGTAAACGATTCTCTCGCATCTTATTTTCAATGGGTGCAACACCTACCTTCTTACGTATCTCCTCGTTCTGAATCTTATCTTTTATTGTATTTCCACACATCCATCTAAGCATCCGCATCTCAGCTACACTCATTTTTTGAATATGATATCTTTTGGCAGCCCAACATTCCGTACCATATAGTAAAGCAGGTCTAATAGTCGTCCTATAAAACTTTCCCTTCAACCGCAATGGCATTCTACGATCGCACAGCACTCCAGTTGCACTTTTCCATTTCATCCACCCAACCTTTATCCTATGATTTACATCTCCATCAATTTCTCCATACTTTTGAATGATGGATCCCAAATATTTGAAATAATCATTCACCGGTATTTCTTGCTCACCAAGCTTCACTACACTCCCATCACTACTTCGTTGCTTACTAAACCGACATTCCATATATTCAGTTTTACTCTTACTCAACTTAAAACCTCTAGCTTCCAATGTCTGTCTCCATAATTCTAACTTAGCATTAACCCCAGCTCTAGACTCATCAATCAAAACAATATCATCAGCAAACAACATACACCACGGTACATTTTCTTGAATTGATCTCGTAAGCTCATCCATCACTATCGCAAATAGGAAAGGGCTTAAAGCAGATCCTTGATGTAACCCAACCGTTATCGGAAAATTGGTTGTCACCCCTCCACAAGTGCGGACATTGGTTACTACTCCTTCATACATATCTTTAATTATACTAATGTACTTGAGAGAAACACCTTTCTTCATCATTGTCCACCAGAGAACATCCCTAGGTACTCTATCGTATGCCTTCTCTAAATCAATAAAAACCATATGCAAATCTTTGTTCCTCTCCCTATATCTTTCAATAAGTTGTCTAAGAAGATGTATAGCTTCCATAGTTGATCTTCCAGGCATAAAACCGAATTGATTCTCCGATATCATGACAACCTTCCTCAACCTAGACTCAATCACCCTCTCCCAAAGTTTCATAGTATGACTCATGAGTTTTATACCACGATAGTTTGTGCAATCTTGTATATCACCCTTATTCTTATATAAAGGCACCAAAGTACTCTTCCTCCACTCATTAGGCATCTTATTTGTTCGCTAAATCAAGCTAAAAAGATTTGTCAACCATTCTAAACCTTTCTCTCCCAAGCATTTCCAAGCCTCGATAGGTATACCATCTGGGCCAACTGCCCTGCTTGATAACCCTAAGTTGGAAATTTGAATGAAAAGAAACGGACACGTAAACCTCAAGGGATACTCTAATGCGGATTGAGTAGGTAGTTTCGATGACAAAAAATCTATCACAGGGTTCTGCATGTTTGTTGAAGATAATCTAGTTGCTCGGTTCAGCTCGAAACACCGCACCGTCCCCAAGTTTCAGCGTCGAGGCAGAATACTGTGTCATGGCCAATATTTGATGCCGCAGGAACAAAACTGGGTTGTGCTATGAGTCCTAGTAGATTTTAATGGAAACACTTTGATCGTACTCATTAGAACTTTGCAATGGAAGTGCGAAATGTTAGACTCGGTCTATGTACAAATGGATTTAATCCATTTGGGAGTAGATCAACTCCATACTCATGCTGGCCAGTATTTGTAACTCCATACAACCTTCCACCAAGCTTGTGTATAAAACATCCAAATCTTTTCTTGTCTCTGTTGATCCCTGGTCCGACCTCACCTGGCTAAAATCTTGATGTATATTTAAGGCTATTGATTGATGAACTAAAAGTATTGTGGGATGACGGTGTTACCACGTATGATGCCCACAAAAAAAAAAATTTAATATAAAGGTCGTTATTATATGAACAATCAATGACTTTTTTGCATATGGTATGTTATCTGGTTGGAGCACACATGGGAGGTTGGCATGTCCGTGCGAATGAATGGGTTGTATTGCAATACTTGATGTGAATCATTTGAATTATTTGAATGTATTGTAATACTTGATGCGAATGATTTGAATGCATTGCAATACTTGATGCAAATGATTTGAATGCATTGCAATACTTGATGTGAATTATTTGAATGCATTGCAATACTTGATATGAATGACTTGAATGTATTGTAATACTTGATGTGAATGAATTGAATGTATTGTAATACTTGATGCAAATGAATGGGTTGTATTGTACTTGATGTGAATGATTTGAATTATTTGAATGTACTGTAATACTTGTTGTGAATCATTTGAATGTATTGCAATACTTGATGTGAATGATTTGAATGTATTGTAATACTTGATGCGAATTATTTGAATGTATTGTATGACATTTGTTATTTGTTAGAATATGGTTCGTGGAAGTTACAGTGGTCGTTCATCCAGTAGTAGCCAGACCCAACCTTCATCTTCACGGGCTCCTGTGATAGGTATATCATTTAACTAATTGGATGCTTGATTAGTTGAAATGTGTAATATGAGAATTTCTAACATATTTTTTTACAGATGATGTTTCACCTGTACACGACCCACCTACACCAGTTGATCACACAAGTCAGGAGCCAACACAAGATGCAGGGTCTTCTCAGTCTGGCACAAGAAGACTCATTCGAATAGTGTATATCGATAATCGATCGTAAGTATTTCATTTTCAATTATTGCATATCTTATAAATATTTTATATTGATATTTACTGTGTAATAATTCATATACAACACGAGGTTTGAGCCACAAGAAGTAGTACGCGAGATTAGGAATTCACTTTTTCAATATCTACCAGGACCAGTCGCTCAATAGAAAGAGTATCCAAAAGTGATGATAGACAGATTGTGGTCCTCATTCACGGTATACAGTTGTTTATCATAGTTAATGTGTTTCATATTTTTTTTTTTTTATAATCATGTCTACTAACTTTTTGAAAATATATATAGGCTTTGAATCGCTTCGCGACTACGGTGGATGAACATGATGCAAGGAAGGTGTGGCAGAGGGTGACTGTCAATCGATTTGCAGACATGCTGCACAATATGAAGACTGCAGCAAAAAAAACATCTGGCAGAATAGATGATCCACTACAGTGGAAGGGCCATGACCCTATTACTATCAAGAGAGATTATTGGGAAGAAATGTGTGACAAGTAGGCAAGGAATGCATTTCAAAATCGCTCTGCGAAGGCTGCACAAAATCGAGCGAAAATGCCCGAAGCCCATCTACACAAAGTGGATTTAAGACTTTTAGGAGTCATTTGAAGAAAATGGTTAACTCATCAATATATAATATCAATTTTATAAGTATTGTTGCAAACTTGTTAACTAAATCTTTCATCATTTAACTTTGCAGGCAGCAGAAAAAGGAGGCATTGTACCATATAAGGATGTATTTGTTGAAACACATAAACAGAAGACCATAGGAGACTTCGTATCAGAGAAGGCGAGAACGCCAACGGTATGTATTTATTTTATTAATAATTATTGCAATATGCAAGTTATCATAATGTTATCATTAATTATTAATGCATATTATAAACATTATTTTGTAGGAGGCATATGAACAACAGATGGTAGAGCGATATGGCGATGACGCTACTCAGCATCCATCATTTGATCCTGCAGCATGGGTGATTGCAGCAGGTGAACCCAAAAAGGGTCGTATGTTCGGGTTTGGGAGTAATATGAACACTTCACCTGCTATTGCTTCTTTCAGTTACGGCTCACAGACTTCTTCCATCAACATAAACTCCAAGCAGCATCCTATTCTTTCCGGTGATGATGTACGCCAGATCGTGAAGGACACAACGCATGACTACTTCCATGAAACCGTCGTCGACGTTTTTTGGGCTGAGTTCAACAGTTTTTTGCTGAACAGGGGAACTTCGATTGCAGGTCCCTCTCAGGTATGAAAGTTTCATGCAATATATTGCATCTTGTTAGATTTCATGTAACTTTGATTGCCTTAACATATTCAGTTATTTTGCCTGCCTTAGAGCACATATGAGCATGGTAGAATCACATATAGAGTTTTTTTGACTGCCTTAGAACACATATGAGCATGCCAGAATCACATATACAACTTTTTGCCTGCCTTAGAGCACATATGAGCATGGTAGAATCACATATAGATTTTTTTTACTGCCTTAGAACACATATGAGCATGCTATAATCACATATTCAGTTTTTTGACTGCCTTCGAACACATATGAGCATGATTGAATCACATATATAACTTTTTGCTTGCCTTAGAGCACATATGAGCATGATTGAATCACATATATAACTTTTTGCTTCCCTTAGAGCACATATGAGCATGCTATAATCACATATAAAGTTTTTTGCCTGCCTTAGAGCACATATGAGCATGATAGAATCACATATAAAGTTTTTTTGACTACCTTAGAACACATACGAGCATGCTATAATCACATATTCAGTTTTTTGACTGCCTTAGAACACATATGAGCATGCTATAATCACATATTCAGTTTTTTGACTGCCTTAAAACACATATGAGCATGCTAGAATCACATATAGAGTTTTTTGACTGCCTTAGAACACATATCATTCATGATAGAATCACATATAAAGTTTTTTGCTTTGCCTGCCTTAGAGCACATATGAGACTGATATAATCACATATAAAGTTTTTTTGACTGCCTTAGAACACATATGAGCATGCTATAATCACATATTCAGTTTTTTTACTGCCTTAGAACACATATGAGCATGATCGAATAACATATATAGTTTTTTGCCTGCCTTAGAGCACATATGAGCATGGTAGAATCACATATAGAGTTTTTCTGGCTGCCTTAGAACACATATGAGCATGATATAATCACATTTTTTTATTGCCTTAGAACACATATCATTCATGATAGAATCACATAGAGTTTTTTGCCTGCCTTAGAGCACATATGAGCATGATAGAATCACATATAGAATTTTTTTACTGCCTTAGAACATATATGAACATATGATAGAATCACATATAGTGTATAATTTATTTCAATATATTTTGTTTATCAATACTGACTATTCTTTTCTTGGGTATGTTGCTGGTGATAATCAGCGGAGCTAAGGAGACAGATCAAGGCAATGAACAAAAAGGTGCACAAAATCTTTGTGATGATTAGATTAATGTGTTGAATTTGTTCTATTTTTTTTTTTGAAAATGTAATTGTTGAATTGTAAATAATTAAACTTGTGAATTTTAAAGTGGAACGATTAATTGTTTTAGTTTCCTTTTATATGTAATTTTATGTGTACTTTGTTTTTTAATTACAGAAAATATAAATTGTACATGAAATATAAATTGTAGTGTTCTCGATATTTAATTTTCAAATATTTTTTTTTATTTTTTTCTTGTTTGTGATGGATTAGCGACGAATATATTTGTAGCTATACATATATTGTAACGGCGGCTATAAATCCGTCGCCAAGTCGAGGTTGTCGTTTAGTACTGACGGATTTGCGACAGAATCCGTCGTTCGTTATTCTGTCGCAATTAGCGATAGAACGGGCGACGAATTTATGTCGTCACCAGTTAGCGTCGAAAAATTCGTGACGTAAGATATCCATCTCTACTTCATCGCTAAGCCGGTTAGTGACAGAATAACGACGAAATGAGGTCATTGCTAATCCACTGCTTTGTTGTAGTGGTTTGTGGTATAGAGGGAAAGAAAATTTATGCATTAATTGAAATAAAGAATTGCTCACAAATAATTACTAAATAAGAATTAGTAGATAAATTAGATATTTTTTCATCATAGCATTATTAAGATTCTATTTTAACTGGTGATGATAATAATCGTAACATTATAGGACAAAATGACTGCAAACCGTGAATAGATGTACCGTAGGATAGTTGATAATGATGTATCGTATGAATATATGGATGGTGTTGACAGTTTTATTGAATTTGCAACAAAAAGTGTCAGTACAGTAGATCCCACTGGTCGGATCAGATGCCCCTGCACGATGTGTAAGAATGATCAATTTTTAAATCCTCATGGCATTAAACATCACCTATATAGGAAGAGTTTTGTTAGTGGTTATCAGAATTGGACGCTTCATAGTGAAGAATTTTAGAATAATTTTGACGCACGGGTGGATGTGGTGCACGATAATCCATATGAAAGGTTCATCCACAAGGTTGTCTGGCATAGAGATTTTAAGAAGATTGTGATACTTTCTATATGGACTGACAGATGCCCGATACCCTTCCTTGGATTTGGGAAGGATCACAATTGGAAAAAGAAATCTATATTTTGAGAACTACCATATTGGCCGACCTTATTGATATGACATAATTTGGATGTGATGCATGTGGAGAAAAATGTGTTTGATAATGTGTTCAATACGATAATGAATGTGAATGAGAAAATGAAGGATAATTCGAAGACCCGTATGGATTTAAAAGTAATATGTAAAAGACCAGAATTAGAACTCAAATAGTACAATGGCAAAGTACTGAAACTAAAGGCAAGGTATGTACTTGGACCAGATCAAATAAAGCAGGTATGTTAATGGTTGAGACAATTGAGATTTCCAGATGGATAAGTTTATAACATTGCTTGGGCTATGAAGATAGATGAGGGACAGTTATATGGGTTGAAGAGCCATGATTGTCATGTCATTATGCAACGGTTGATACCCCTAGCATTCCATGATATGTTAGACAAACCTATATGAAAGGTATTATCCGAGTTGAGTAGATTTTTTAGAACATTGTGCGCATCAGAAGTCGTAATATCTGAGGTAAAGAATCTCGAGGATTCTATCGTTACTACTATTTGTCAGCTAGAGAAGTTTTTTTCGCCAACATTTTTTGATGTTATGGAATATGTGATCATACATTTGCCATATGAACTAAGGGTTGGTAGTCTTGTGCAATATCGGTGGATGTACACATTTGAAAAGTATATATATTTTTATATTTTTCTGTTTAATGCTATTGAGAAATTTATTGTAATCCGAGATGTATATTGTTGACAGATGCATGTTTGACCTCAAAAAAAAGGTTTAGAATAAAGCAAGAGTAGATTGCTCTATTTGTTATGCGTATATTTTAGAAGAGATTTCAAATTTATCATCTATGTACTTTGAACCTCACATTCCAACATGGTACACATGTCCACCTCGTAATGATGATGGAGAATAATTTACTGTAGCTGACAAATTGTCGATATTTCAACCACTTGAGCATGCATTTGGCAGTTGCCGGTCAAGACTCTTGGAAGATCGAGAGCAAGATGTAACACAAATCTATATCCTTTTTAATTGCTCAACAATCGACCCATACATCGAGTAAGTATACTTAATATGTAATACTAAGTTCTATGTGTGCGTACATGGTTCGGTAATATAAGTATTTGTTAAGTACAAACAATTTAATCTGGAGTTGTGAAGAAAACTTCCACATCTCACTGATGCAGAAGTACAGAAATAACATAAAAATAAGTTGGTTGAAAGAGTTGGTAAGGACGATGGCATACATTCTTTCAGTGTAAACCAAGGTTGTTAAATGCGATGAGGCGAAGCGAGGCGTTGAGCCTACGCTTTGCCTCTGAGGCGTACGCCTCTCACAACATGAGTGTGATGCCTCAACGCTAAGTATTATCTAAAATATCGTAAAAATATGTGGCATCACACTCAACGCCTCGCAGTAGTGAAACATTTCACTAACTTGCACTGCTGGATGTCAGAAACATGGGGAGTACAGTTGACTTAAATGACATATTAGAAGTGAAACACTGAAACTTTACTTTAAGCACATCACAGCAACGCCTCAATACCTTGAGTGTGTGCCTCGCCTCTGAGGCGTACGCTTCAGGTACTGAGGCGTACACCTCTCACAACACTGGTGTAAACAACAATAAGATACTTAATTGGTCGTGTTCACAGTCATTGTTTATGCTTGTAGGTCTGCCATGGTGATGTTAAAGATCAAAGAATATGTAATTTACAAAATGGTTCGACCAAAGTTGTGAAATGTTACAACGGGTACATCATAAATGGTTATCAATTCTATACAAAAGACTACGGTGTCAATAAGTCAACGATGAATAGTGGTGTATGCGTCAAGGGTAGCAGCTACAGTGAAAATGAACATGACTACTACGGTGTTATAGAAGAAATAATAGAGTTGACTTACTTAGACACAAATAATAGTGTAACTTTAATCAAGTGTCATTGGTTTGATCTCACAGCAATAAGAGTTGACAAAGCTTCAGGCATTGTGGAGGTGAATCATAAATCAAGGTTTGAAACATATAAATCATTCATATTAGTCTCGCAAGCTCAACAAGTTTACTATACTTCATATTCGAGTACAAAGAAGTCAGATAGAAATGAATGATGAGTAGTTTGTAAGGTGAAGTCTAAACTATACCCCGAGTATGATCAGTTACAAGAAGATAAGTTAGCTGAAGACAGTGATTACTATCAATCAGATGATATCTATGACTTCTCTTATGGTCACAATGTTGCGCATGATATGCATGTCATATCTCCATTGTCCGATGATACATGCATGAAAGAATATGATCCAAATGATATACCAAGTGGATGGACACTCAATGAAGAAGAAGATGACGAAGAGGAGGAGGAGGAAGAAGAATATGAAACTCAAACAAGTGATGGAAAAGCATTCTCGAGCTAGTAAAATACATCTTGTAATACATACCTCTATTTGATGTGAATGATTTGAATGTATTGCAATGATTTAAATGATTTGAAGGTATTGCAATGTTTGTATGTATTGCATGACATTTTTTATTTGTTAGAATACGATTCGTGGAGGTCATAATCGTCGAGCACCCAGTGATAGCCAGTCTCAGCCTTCGTCTTCACGAGCTGTTTCGATAGGTATATCATTTAAATAATTGTATACTTGATTAATCTAAATGTGCATTGTGTGATAAATAATGTTAGCCCACCCAATGCATCCAATGAAGGATATCAATCTATAGATATATTAAGTCAATACATTGTATTCCCTAAGCAAGGGACAACTGGTCAATATAATTTTACCATCAGAAGAGATGGACCTCTAAAGGCATACTGCAGTTGAGTAAACTTCCTCGTGAAACAACTAATATAGGCTGAACTGGTCTCCATAAAGTTGCTCAGATTGGTGAAAGTCTTTTGCTCATCCGAAAGCGTGGAGTGGATGCAAGGCAGAGATGCAAATGGGTCAGATCCAAGATGAGGGTTTTGCAATTTTTTACTTTTCAGAATCCGACCTGATCCAACTCCCATCCTTGATGCCACGGATTTTGACTGCATCAAATTGATCAAGTCAAATCGTTGTGGAAATCAAACAAATATGTGAACCACCAGTTATGTACATGTCGTCTCATGCCCTCTTGGGCCCGCGAAAGTTGAGTTGATAAAGATAGCCGATTGAACTGATAAGGGCATGTTCGGGCTCGGCTCTTTAAATAGTGGAATGAGCTTGTGGATCGGCTCATGTTTGTTTTTATCCCACCCGAGCTGAAGCTTGGCTCATCCCTGAATGACACCAGCCGTAGCAAAATGTAATTAAAACTCTTTACACATTCCTTGAATCATGTAAAAAGAGACATTTAATAATTGAAGAGGTGAAGGAGAGGGAGAGATAGAGGTCGTAGTGCTGACAGTTTTTCCAAAGTAAAATTTTTATCAACTTTCTGGAGTGAGTTGAAAAAAAAGTACCAGCGTTTTGTGCGGCGAGTATGGGATTTGGCTTCTCTTCTTGGTGATATACCACTATTCAGTTTGAGGTTGGGCTGATTGAAACTTGTGACTACCATCGCCACAAAGACGTAGAAGAAAGGAGAAGGAAGAGTGGTGGGCGAAGAAATGGCTCAAATTCCTGTCGATTTCTTGCTCGACAAGTTGGGATCCTTGGTGGCGCAAGAAGTGAAACTGTTGAAGGGGATTGGACAGGAAGTGGTAGAGATGGAGAGGGAGTTGGAGAGTATGAGATCCTTTCTGAAGGATGCAGATAGGAGGCAGGATACCGACGAACACGTAAAGCAGTGGGTTAGAGAGGTGAGACACGCAGCATATGACATTGAAGATGTCCTGGACAAGTTTATGCTTCGATACCAAGAGAAATATAAAGGTGGATTTAGAGCTTCCCTGCATAGGGGTCTTCACTCACCGAAACGTTTGAGAGACCGTCATAATCTTGCAAAAGAGCTTCAATCGATCAAAGCCAGAGTGGTGAGCATTTCACAGAGAAAAGAGAGGTATGCTTTCAATAAGTTGGAAGAAGGATCGAGCTCAAATCATGTTGCTACAGGCCAAGTTCGCCGAGAGGCATACTTCGACGAAGAAGCATATGTGGTGGGTATTGATGCAGTCATCGAAAAAATTGTAGGATGGCTCACAGAGGGGGATTTGAAGCTCACACCCGTATCGTTGGTGGGGATGGGAGGTTCTGGAAAGACCACACTCGCAAGGAAAGTTTACAACAGCCAAACAGTACAGGTACACTTCCAGTGCCATGCTTGGTATTCTGTCTCCCAATCGTTCAATCTTCAAAATCTTTTGATATCCTTAATAAAGGGGTTCCATGAATCAATGAAAGATATGGTTCCTGATGGCTTAGAGAAGCTGGACACGACAAGCCTTGGGGAGAAGCTGCACATGTATCTACGCAACAAAAGGTATGTTCTTGTGTTGGATGATGTATGGGCAGACAGTGTTATGGATGATATCGATTTTGCATTGCCAAAGCACGACCGTGGAAGTAGGATTCTGATCACCACTCGTTTAGAGGACGTTGCATCGCCAATAGAAATAAAAGCCGAGTGCATAGGCCACGTCCACCGTATCGAGCCCCTGTCTAGTGATGCGGCGATGGCCCTATTCTGTAAGAAGGCATTCCACGACATCCATGAGAGAATATGTCCTCCGCATCTTAATGGTGTTTGCAAGAGTTTGGTGGACAAGTGTGACGGGCTGCCGCTTGCCATTGTAGCATTGGGTGGAGTCATGTCAACAAAATGCAAATCTGAGACGACATGGAGAAAAATCCAGCACACCCTACGATCTGAGCTGAGTAACAATCCAAAGTTTGATAGAGTTAGAAATGTCCTCTCTTTGAGCTACAATGAGCTGCCATCGCACTTGAAGCCTTGTCTCCTGTACTGTAGCGTATTTCCGGAAGATTACTTGATCACAAAAAGCAGGCTAATCAGATTATGGATAGCTGAAGGGTTCATACAACAGAGGGAGGCCATGACACTAGAAGAGGCGGGAGAAGAGTACCTTAATGAGCTAACCAGTCGGAGCTTGCTCCAAGTTGTCCATGTGAATATCAAGGGAAAGGTAAGTTTGTATCGGATGCATGATCTTCTGCGTGAATTGGTTGTCTCTACATCCGAGAAAGAAGATTTTGTTGTCATTTTAGAGAAGAAACGTGTAACGGTTGATAAAAGGTACAGACGCTTGTCTCTCCACGAAGACCTTCCATTGGACATGACAAGGGTACATAATATCCGCTCCTTGTTGAATTTTGGAATGGATCACATGCCCTCAACAATCCCTACCCTGTTATCACAGAGCAAATTGCTAAGGGTACTGGACCTGCAAGACACTTCAATTGAGGAACTGCCTAGTGCATTGGGCGATTTAGCTCTTTTGAGGTACTTAAATTTGAGAAAAACCAGCATAAAGGAGCTGCCAACGTCTTTCTGGAAGCTCCAAAACTTGCAAACGTTAGATATCCGTGATACTCAAATTGAAAGCCTGCCTGAGGAGATATCAATGATGAAAAGCTTGCGCTATATGTCCATGTTCTCTGGTATTAGTTATCCCTTCGTGATCGACCAAATCCGTGGCTGCAAAATGCAAAGCGGAGTGAGCGCATTGAAGGACTTGCAAAAGCTCTCAGGCATACGTGCCAACAATCAAATAGTTAGAGAAGTTGGTAACTTGGTACAACTCAAAAGTTTTGGGATTGCCAAGCTGAAGAGTGAACATGGGAACATTCTAAGTGCCTCCATCCAGAAGATGAAGAACCTCTTGAAGCTGCTCATATTTTCTATTGCAGAGACAGAGACCCTACAACTGGATTCCCTGTCAATGCCACCACCGTATCTTGAAGATTTGAGTCTTTCTGGGCGTTTAGGGGCGATACCAACCTGGGTTGGCTGCCTAAACAACCTCATGGTCTTAGTCCTATGCTTCTCAAGGTTAAGCCAAGATCCTCTTCCAACGCTCCAGTCTCTGCCAAATCTGCGACGACTTCTACTCTATGAGGCTTATGATGGGGCTGCAGTGTACTGTAATGCAAGGGGTTTCCCTGCACTGAAGGAACTCCGCTTTGTGAATCTGCCAAAACTGCAAATTGTCCACATAGAAGAGAATGCAATGCCAAGCATTCAAACATTACAGATCTGGGGTTGCTGGGAGTTGGAGTTCATTCCTTACGGGATTAAGCACCTAACCACCCTGCAAGAGTTGAACTTGAGGGATGTACCTCAAAAACTAATAAGAGGCATACGCAATAATGGAGGTCAGCATCGCTCCGTAGTCAAACACGTCCCTAACATCGTTTACATCTACACCATGGGCGATGAGGAATTCAGTGAAAGCCTTTGACATCCATTACATCCAATCCCACCATGCACATTTCGAAGGTGATTAACTTCGTCTTTTCCCTTTTACTGGTTGGACTTCCAGACGTGTATTGCACTTTACACATACTGCTGTTTTTTTTTTGTTGATAGTTGATGCTGCTAGCTTTAGATGGACAAAGAGAGAAATGGCCTGGAGGTGGTTCAAACGGTGGTGTGATATCTGTAAAGTTGGTCAGCAAATTTGGAGGCTCGAAAGGTTGGCCAGAAATTTGGAATTTTGTGGCTGTCAAATTCTTGTAAAATGTCCAATTTTGTATTAAAAAAAAATGTTTTTACGAGATGTTGAGAGCCATGATACAAAAAATGAAACAGAACCGTTGTGGCGAAGAAATCATTTCCCCCACCAACGGGGGCTCCGCTTGTCAGGTAGGAGCAGCTAGTGCATCACCTTGTGTTGGGACGTTGCAGGTTCAAACCCTAATGGTAAAGTTGTGTAACTGGTAGGGGGTGTGCCTAACCCCAGCTTGCCTTTCAAAAAAAAAAAAAATCAGAAAATGAAAAGAAGAAATCATTTTCCATCCCTAAAGAATAATGATTTCTGTACCTATTAGCTAGCACCCTCGATGTACTGGATGACTGATTTCCTTTTCATTAATGGGATGAACCATCCGTGAATTACATAGGACTGGCAGATGAAATGATTGCATATTCGGGCTTCTAATCTACCTTTTTAACCTACTTTCTAAATCATTACCGTAAGAAGCAACCCAAAATATAGAATTTCAATGAATTATATAAAAAAACAAGAAGAAAAAATACATTAGCATTTCATTGTGAAAAAAAGAAAGAAACCGATGCTAAATTTTGCCAGTTACCGTGGAAAACCAATTTGCTTTGTAGCCTCCTCCTTTAAGTAGATTTAAAACCAATCCACTTGCTATTTTATTTCGGCCCCAAATATGCAGTTTAGCTCCAAATTAGTTCAGCTCCACTATATGAAATTCAGTTGTTATTCAAAGTCCTGTATTTGAGGCGGGTGTTGGATCCACTACTTGAAATTCAGGTTGCTATTCAAATTCCTGTATTTGATGTCGTTGTTGGCTCCACTGCATGAAGTTCAGTTGTTATTCAAATTGCTGTTCTTCCAAGATTGGAAGCAACTCAACTGGTTCCACATGCCTCCGATCTTTTCCATCACAAGGAATTAATGGGCTGTTTGGATTCGTGGAATTGTGAAGAATTCAATTCTACAAATTAGATTCCTTGAAATTTTGTTGTTTGGGTTGTTTCATTCTATTGAAATTGGATTACATTTATCATTTGTATTCAATATATGCAAATGAAATCTAAAATCTAAATATATAGTTAAAAAATATGACTCTATGGTATACACTCCACCAAAACCAGGTAAAATCTGTCACATTGACCCGTGAAAATGTGGGCATATACATCTAAAATAAAAAAATCTAAATATAGATAAATAAAGTTTAAATAGCATAATAGTTTATTATATTAAAAAAATAGGAGTACTAAATAATATGTATACATCTAAAATAAATTCTTTTTTTGTCAAAAATATATATATGAAAATATGTTAAAGCAAAAAATAACTTTTATACCACTTGTATTTGAGAAAAGTAAGTTATTACAGCTTAATGACAAAAACGTAAGAAGGGGTGACCATTGGTAGGTCGTGCGCGGTTGGCAATCGAGAACACTAAGAGAGAGAGAGAGAATACATTATATTAACTGTATTATATTAGTATTGGAGATAACACAAGATACATTACACTACATAGCAAGTAAAGAAGAGAGTTGAGAGTTCGAACCCCCTTGACGATTTCGAGCGTAACTGCGAGGCCTTCATCCCGTTGCAAATTCGGATTTGTGCGAAGTCACTTCCCAACATTGGTATCAGAGCGCGGGTTATGCGGGCTTGACAGGTCCCTGTCAGTAAAAGTGTGCACATCGGTATTTCTGCATCGTCATCATCGAGAAAAAAAAAAAAAAACAATTCAAACAAGAAAATAAGCTATTAAGGTCAGTGAAGAATTTTTTTGTTTGAGAAAACTCGGTTTATCAGGGTAAATAAAAAAAAATTATCATCGAACCGACTCTGGCTTGCGTTGAAACCATGCACACCCAAATCAAGTTTTAGTGGTTTCCTCCATCCTGTAGGGTTACTGTCGAAAAACCCAAAAGAAGAAGAAAAAAAAACGATTACCTCAAGAAGAAGACCGACTGGATAGTGCTTCTTTTTGTCAGAAAATTCAACCGTCGGACCAACCGGATAGTACTTTTTGTCAGAAAAGTACTACTGCATCAGTGAGATGTGAAAGTTCTCTTCACAACTCCAGATCAAATCGTCTGCACTTAACAAATACTTATATTACCGAACCATGTATGCACGTATAGACTATAAAAGGATATAGATTTGTGTTGCGTCTACATATACTTACTCGATGTATGGGTCGATCGCTGAGTAATTAAAAAGGATATAGATTTGTGATGCGTCTTGCTCTCGATCTTCCAAGAGTCTTGACCGGCAACTGCCAAAGGCATGCTCAAGTAGTTGAAATATCGACAGTTTGTTAGCTACAGTAAATTGTTCTTCATCATTGTTATGAGGTGAGCATGTGTAATATGTTGGAATGTGAGATTCAAAGTACATAGATGAGAAATTTGAAATCTCTTCTAAAGTGTATGCCTCACAAATAGAGCCTTCTACTCTTGCTTTATTTCGAACCTTTTTTTTTGAGGTCAAACATGCATCTATCAAAAATATACATCTCAGATTACAATAAATTTCTCAATAACATTGAAGAGATAAATATAAGAAAACATATACCTTTTAAATGGGTACATCTACCGATATTGCACAGGAGCACCAACCCTTAGTTCATATGGCAAATGTATGATCAAATGTTCCATAACATCAAAAAATGCTGGCGGAAATATCTTTTCTAGCTGACAAATAGTAGTGACGCCAGAATCCTCGAGATTCTTTACCTCAAATACTACGACTTTTGATACACACAATGTTCTAAAAAATCTACTCAACTCGAATAATACCCCCCATATAGGTTTGTCTAACATATCATGGAATGCTAGGGGTATCAATCGTTGCATAAAGACATAACAATCATGGCTCTTCAACCCATATAATTGTCCCTCGTCTATCTTCAGAGCCCGAATAATGTTAGAGACGTATCCATCTGAAAATCTCAACTGCCTCAACCATTGACATACCTACTTTATTTTATATGGTCCAAGCACGTACCTTGCCTTTGGTTTCAGTACTTTGCCATTGTACTCTTTGAGTTCCAATTCTGGTCTTTTATATATTACTTTTAAATCCATAAAGGCCTTTAAATTATCTTTCATTTTTCCTTTCATATTCATTACGGTATTGAACGCATTATTAAACATATTTTTCTCTACATGCATTACATCCAAATTATGTTGTATCAATAAGGTTGGCCAATGTGGTAGTTTCCAAAATATAGATTTCTTTATCCAATTGTGATCCTTCCCAAATCCAAAGAAGGGCGTCGGGCTACGGGCATCTGTCAGTCCATATAGAAAGTATCACAATCTTCTTAAAATCTCTATGTCAAACAATCTTTAGGGTAAACCTTCCATTTCAGTTGTGCTTACTCAAAACACATTCCTTTGTCGTCGGAACGGATGGTCGCTGGGTAGAAATCGATGGTGACACTCAAACCAGCATGGCTTCCTTCCATGAGTCAATCTAAAAGATTTTGTATCCTCCATGCAGTATGGACATGCCAACCTCCCATGTGTGCTCCAACCAAATAACATACCATATGCAGAGAAGTCACTGATTGTATATAAAACAGCAGCCTTCATATTGAAATTTTGTTTTTTGTGGGCATCGTACGTGAGAACACCGTCATCCCATAGTACTTTCAGTTCTTCAATCAATGACCTTAAATATACATCAAGATTTTGGCTTGGAGAGGTCAGACCAGGGATCAATAGAGACAAAAAAAAATTTTGGCGCTTCATACACAAGCTTGGTGAAAGGTTGTATGGAGTTACAAATACTGGACAAGAAGAGTATGGAGTTGATCTACCCCCAAATGAATTAAATCCATCTGTACATAGACCGAGCCTAATATTTCTCACTTCCATTGCGAAGTTCTGATGAGTTCGATCAAAGTGCTTTCAAGCTTCCGCGTCAACATAATGCGTGATCTTATCTTCATTATGTCAAACTTTATTTGCATGCCATCTCACGTGTTTAGCTGTCCTCGAAGACATATACAATCGTTGCAATCTAGGAGTGATAGGAAAGTAGCAGAGTGACTTGTATGAAACTTCTTTTGATCTCGTGCTACCATTTTCTCTTGTCTTTGGTTTGAATCGAGGATGCCCACATGACGGGCATGATCTACTATTTTTCTGATCTTTGAAATACAACATGTAGTGATTTAGACAAGCATCTATCTTTTGATCTCATACCTAGAGCGTTGACAATAACCTTCACACGATAGAAATTTTATGGTAATTTCTTATCTTTGAGCAACATACTCTTCACAATAGAGAACAAACGATTAAAACATGATTGACTCAAATTAAACTCGAACTTCAAATTCAGTAGTTGAAGAACTGCAAATAAAATAGTGACTCTCACAACTATTTCAAAGTGGCTTATCAGCATCTCTAAGTAAATTATAAAATCTACTAGCTGTATCGTTTGATGCTTCTTCCTCTACCCTAGTTGTTACATCACTAGGACCCATAGCATAACCCAGTTCTAGTTCTGCGACATTAAATATCAAATCTATATATGAATTATCGTGCACCATATTCACCCGTGCATCAAAATTATTCTTAAATTCTTCACCATGAAATATCTAATTCTAATAATCACTCACAAAACCCTTCCTGTATAGGTGATGTCTAACGCTATGAGGTCCTACAAATCGATTATTCTTACAAATCTTGTAGGGACACCTAATCTGACCTGTGGGATCCACTATACTGACACTTGTCATTGCAAATTCAATAAAACTTTCAACACTATCCATATATTCAAGCGATACCTCATTGTCAACTATCCTACAATACATTCATTTACGGTTTGCAGTCATTTTGTCGTATGATGTTACGAATATTATCCTAACTAGTTAAAAGAGAATCATCAGAATGCTATGATGAAGAAAATATCAAATTTATTATGCATTCATGGTGGATGTAAAGATTTGATATACAACACACACACACACACTACAAGAAAATACGTTGTTAGCAACAGACGTTAGCGACGAAATCTTTCCGTTGCTACTTAGCGATAGATTAGCGAGCGACAAAAATCCGTCGCTATAATTAATGAAGCTTACGAAAATCGCGACGGAATATAGTCTGTCGCCCATTCCGTCGCTACTTAGCGACGGATGTTGCGACGTATTGTTTTGTCGTTACGGTCGCACCATTTACCGACTAAGTTAGCGACAGAATCTAGCCCGTCGCTACTTAGCGATGGATGTGGCGACGGAATATCGTCCATCGCTATTTCCATAAATTCGATTTACGTTGGCTTAGCGACGGAATTAATCCGTCGCTAACTTTCAAATAACCCTAATCCCAGGCAATTTTTCCTTTTCTTCTTTTGCTGCTCCTGCCGTTCGCCGCTCCCGCCGTTCGCCGGTCCCACCGTCCGCCGGTCCCACTGTTCGTCGGTCCCACCGTCCGCCGGCCCCACCGCCCGGAGAAAGGTAAAGGACGCCCCCCCGCATTTTCGGTAGGAGGTTGACCCCCTGTCGAAAAACGCAGGGGATTAACCCCCTGCGTGAAAACACAGGGGGTTAACCCCCTCCCGTTTCCGGCAAAGGGTTAACCCCCTGCGTTTCCGGCAGAGGGCTAATCCCCTACAGGAAAACGCAGGGGATTAACCCCCTGCCGTTTCCGGCAGGGGGTTAACCCCCTCCCGTTTCCGGCAGAGGGCTAACCCCCTGCGTTTTCCGGCAGGGGACCCTTGCCCCCTGCCTTTCCGGCAGGGGGTTTAACCACCTGTCGTAACAGGTAGAGGGTCAAGCCTTTCCTGCTCAGGCAGGGGGGCGACCCCCTGCTGTTTCGACATGGGGTCGACTCACTAGCGGAAAGGTTGGGGGTCGAGCCTCTGCCCGAACAGGGGGTCAGTTAACTCCCTACGTTCCGTAAGGGGGTTAACCCCCTATGTTCCGTAAGGGGGTTAACCCCCTATGTTCCGTAAGGGGGTCGACCCCCTGTCGGAACAGTTTTTTTTTTTGTGGTGACTTCATTTTAAAATAGTGTTTTTTTGTGCAGATTTTTCAACGGAACCAGCTCGTGCTCAGCCACCTGTGGTAAGTAAGTGTCAAAAATAATGCAAATCGGGTAAATACCCATGGTGAGTAAGTGATGCAATTGTATCACATGTTATTTAATTTATTAGATGTAACACTTTATTGTTCACACACTCACTTAGTTATTGATATTTAGGGTTGCTTCGTTGGAGTTCGGAGATCATGCTGAGCATGATTTTAATGTATGAATATTGAAGTGTTCTTATTTTTGGAGTACGGAGTCCATGCTAGGCATGGTAGTAGTTAGTGAGATATTGAAGTGTGTTTGTTGCAGATACATGTTTGCCATTTGTTTGATATGAATGATTACGATGTATTGCAATGTTTGATGTAATTGTATCCATGCTTGCATGTAACTTTCAATTTGATTATGACTTCCATGTGAAATTGTATAATGAAAGCATGTTTCATTTCAAACAATTGTATCGTGTCATGAATAGTTTGCACATAAAAATATAAAGTTATCAATGCATGCATCAAAATTCTTGTTATTGTATGACATCATATATTGCATAATAAATTTGATATGTTCTTCATCGTAGCATTCTGATTGTTCTATTTTAATTCGTTAGGCTATTATTCGTAACATCATAAGAAAATGACTGCAAACCGTGAATGGATGTACCGTAGGATAGTGGACAATGAGTTATCACATGAATATATAGATGGTGTTGACAGTTTTATTGAATTTGCAACGGCAAGTGTCAGTACAGTGGATCCCACAGGTCGGATTAGGTGTCCCTGTAAGATTTGTAAGAATAATCGATTTGTAGAACCTCATGGCGTTATACATCACCTATACAGGAAGGGTTTTATGAGTGATTATCAGAACTGGACGTTTCATGGAGAAGAATTTAGAAACAATTTTGATGCACGGGTGAATGTGGTGCACGATAATCCATATACGAATTTGATATTTGATGCCGTAGGAACACAACTGGGTTCTGCTTTGAGTTCTAGTGATGTAAGAACTGTCGTAGATGAAGAATCACCAAACGATGCAGCTAGTAGATTTTATGATTTACTTAGAGATGCTGATGAGCCACTTTGGAACGGTTGTAAGAGTCACACTATCTTGTCTGCAGTTCTTCAACTAATGAATTTGAAGTCCGAGTATAATTTGAGTCAATCATGTTTTGACCGTTTGTACATGATTGTGAAGAGTATGTTGCCCAAAGATGAGAAATTGCCATAAAATTTCTATCGTGCGAAAGTTATGGTCAACGCTCTAGGTATGGGTTACAAAAAGATTGATGCTTGTCCAAATCACTGCATGTTGTATTTCAAGGAGCAGGAAAACAACATATCATGCCCGTCATGTGGGCATCCTCGGTTCAAGCCAAAGACAAGAAGCAATGGTAGCACGAGATCAAAGGAAGTTTCATACAAGTCGCTCCGCTACTTTCCTATCACTTCTAGATTGCAGCGATTGTATTTGTCTTCAAGGACAGCTAAACACATGAGATGGCATGCAAATAAAGTTCGACACGATGAAAACAAGATCACGCATCCTGTTGACGCTGAAGCTTGAAAGCACTTTGATCGTACTCATCAGAACTTCACAATGGAAGTGCGAAATGTTAGACTCGGTCTATATACAGATGGATTTAATCCATTTTTGGGTAGATCAACTTCATATTCATGATGGCCAATATTTGTAACTCCATACAACCTTCCACCTAGCTTGTGTATGAAACGTCCAAATATTTTCTTGTCTCTGTTGATCCCTGGTCCGACCTTACCTAGCCAAAATCTTGATGTATATCTAAGGCCATTGATTGATAAACTAAAAGTACTATGGGATGACGGTGTTACCACGTATGATGCCCACAAAAAACAAAATTTCAACATGAAGGCCGTTGTTCTATGGACAATCAGTGACTTCCCTGCATATGGTATGCTATCTGGTTGGAGCACACATGGGAGGTTGGCTTGTCCGTACTGCATGGAGGATTCCAAAGCTTTTAGATTGAGGCATGGAAGAAAGCCTTGCTGGTTTGAGTGCCATCGTCGATTTCTACCCAGCGATCATCCGTTCCGATGACAAAAGAATGTGTTTAAAGCAGGCACAACTGAAACGGAAGGTCCATCCTCAAGATTGTCTGGCATAGAGATTCTAAGAAGATTGCGATACTTTCCAGATGTATTAACAGATGCCCGCAGTCCTACACCCTTCCATGGATTTGGGAAGGATCACAATTGGACGAAGAAATCTATTTTTTGGGAAGTACCGTATTGGCCGACCCTATTGATACAACATAATTTGGATGTGATGCATGTAGAGAAAAATGTGTTTGATAATGTGTTCAATACAGTAATGAATATTAAAGGAAAAATGAAGGATAATTCGAAGGTCCATATGGATTTAAAATTAATATGTAAAAGACCAGAATTGGAACTCAAAGAGTATAATGGCAAAGTACTGAAACCAAAGGCAAAGTACGTGCTCGGACCTGATCAAATAAAACTTGTATGTCAATGGTTGAGACAACTGAGATCTCCAGATGGATATGTCTCTAACATTGCTCGGGCTGTGAAGATTGACGATGGACAGTTATATGGGTTGAAGAGCCATGATTGTCATATCTTTATGCAACGATTGATACCCCTAGCATTCCATGATATGTTAGACAAACCTATATGGGGGGTATTGTCTGAGTTGAGCGGATTTTTCAGCACATTGTGCGCATTGGAGGTCGTAGTATCAGATGTAAAGAATCTCGAGGACTCTGTCATCACCACTGTTTGTCTGCTAGAAAAAATATTTCCGCCAGCATTTTTCGATGTTATGAAACATTTGATCATACATCTGCCATATGAACTAAGGGTTGGTGGCCCTGTGCAATATTGATGGATGTACCCATTTGAAAGGTATATGTTTTTTTATATTTGTCTCTTTAATGATAGATATTTAAAATTTGAAATGTATATTCTTGTCAGATGCATGTTCGACGTAAAAAAAAAGGTTCGTAATAAAGCAAGAGTAGAAGGATCTATTTGTGAGGCGTACACTTTAGAAGAGATTTCAAATTTCTCATCTATGTACTTCGAACCTCATATTCCAACACGTTACACATGCCTGCCCCGTAACGATGATGGAGAACAAGTAATTGTAGCTGATAAGCTGTCGATATATTAACCACTTGGGCATGCATTTGGTAGTTGTCGATCAAGGCTATTGACAGATCGAGAGCAAGACGCAGGACACATCTATATTATTTTTAATTGCTCAGTGATCGACCCATACATCGAGTAAGTATATGTAGATGCAACTCAATTATAAATCCTTTTATGTTCTATATGTGGATACATGGCTCGGTAATATAAGTATGTGTGGTTTGCAAACGATTTGATCTGGAGTTGCAAAGCAAAGTTTCACATCTCACTGATGCAGAAGTACAAAAAGAACGTGAAACTAAGTTTGTGGAGTGGTTGAAACAGTTGGTAAAGAAGCTAACATAAATTTTGTACTTATAAACAACACTAAGTTACTTAATTGATCGTGATCACAATCATTGTTTATGTCTGTGCGTAGGTTTGCCATGGTGATGTTAAAGATCAAGCAATATGTGATTAAGAAAATGTGTTGAGAAACTCTATTTTGATGTCACATAATATGATACACTGTCGTATTTGATTTTATATAATATGATAATATGTCTTCTTGAAAAATGTTATATTATGACTGGATATGTTTTGCCATATATCTAACAAGTATTTGATGCAAGGATATCTCACTCAAAAAGGATGGAGACCTCCTGTTCAAGTACAACTATGGTGCAATCATACTCCTTGAAGAAAAAGCTTGATGAGCCATGCATTCCTAAAGACCATCTAAAGAGATCGGCTACCTCAAGTTGAAGATTTTTTTCTTCTTTAGAGTCATATGTAACAGAACCTTCAGAAGCATGCATATTGCATATTACATACTCATTCATAAAAGCTATTTCATAAAAGTATACGATAGTTTCAAAAAGCTCCTTTTTTTTAAAACCAATAATTGTACCTTCTTACAAAACGTTTATGGAAAAGGTATTTTGACATGATATAATTCATGATTTCAAAAAGCAATAATTGTACCTTCTATCATGTATAAGACAACTTAAAAAGAAATGATTTCAAATGGGTAGGAAAAAGACAAGACATAAAAATCGGATACACAAAGAAAAACAAATATAATACTTGGTGAAAAGACTTTAGTTACCTTTTTACAAACCCATAGAATGTCGACTTGCTTGAAGTCATCATTCTCTTTGTATAAACATTAAATACAAATATAATATGTTTTGAAAAGACTCTAGTTACCTTTTTACAAACCCATAGAATGTCGACTTACTTGAAGTCATCATTCTCTTTGTATAGCATTAAATACCTCCTGTAAGAAATCTTTGTTAATATCCTTCTCAAGAATGTCGACTTGCTTAAAGTCTTCATTCTCTCTGTAGACTTTGAAAAACACAACATAATAAAAACTCTTGATATGACTATGTACAAATAAATATCTCAAAGCATTTATTGTCCTTACACTCATTTAAAGTAAAGAAGTACTTATGTACCTCAAATCATTAATTAGAATAAAGACAAAACTACATGATAGCCTACAATCCAACGTTCAATGTACTATTGTAAGAAATAGACTTTTTACATAAAATATATAATACCTAAAATATTACAACGACTATTGTACCCCATATTTTACTTTTATAGAAAGAAGACTTTTTCAAACATCCACGAATTTGGTTTTTGAAATGACATGACATTTCATATCTCAAAAAGACTACGATTTCAAAAAGGTAACAACTACTTTTTTAAAGCTATATAAACACACTATTCAAACAACGGATGGAATAGACAAGTGAGCTTACAACGAGAAAAATTCCTAGTCAATATTTGAAAGAGAGCCTAGAAAAAGAAAGAGAAAAGAAAAAGAAAAGAAAAAGAAAAAGTCAAGAATAGCTCTTTGACAAAGAGTATCTTCTGAGTGAAAAGAACAGAACATTCTCAGAATCCTTTATTTGTGCATTCATATCTTTCTGAAGGTTCTATAGAGAGTATTGTAACTTTCTGTTATTCACTGTTTTCCTTCTTTGTTGAAAGAAGTAGACCTCTGAGAAAGAGGGTGTTCCCCTTCTCTGTTGAGAGAAGAAGACCTCTGAGAAAGAGGGTGTTGCCCTTCTCTGTTGAGAGAAGAAGACCTCTGTGGAAGATGGTGTTTTCCTTCTCTGTTGAGAGAAGAGGACCTCTGAGGAAGAGGGTGTTGTACTATTTATCCGGTGACTCGGATGTTATAGTGGAAAGCTCAAGTGGTTTGCTTGGGGACTGAATGTAGGTCAGGGTTTTGACCGAACCAGTATAAATCCTGTGTTAATTGTGTTGTGCCTTATTGACTTATTTTTTATTTTGTCGATCTGCAACATATTTCACTATTCACCCCCCCTCTAGTGGAATTTCATTTGGTATCAGAGCAGGTTTGCTGGTTTCGACATAACAAGTCTTCCAGCACAAATGACATCTACCTCCTATGCTCGTGATATTGAAGGTCAACACGCATCTCGTCCTCCTTTCTTCAATGGCTCCAACTATGGATACTGGAAGTGCAGAATGGCTATATTTCTCAAATCCATAGATTTTGCTGTATGGAAAATTGTTGAGCATCCATACACATCTCCATCTACAGACTATAGCTTATGGTCTGATGAAGAAAAGAAAATGACAAATCTAAATGCAAAGGCTATGAATGCCTTATATTGTGCCATTGATCAGAATGAATTCAATAGAATATCTATATGTGAATCTGCATATGATATTTGACATTCTTTGGAGGGTTATTCATGAAGGAACTAACAAAGTGAAAGAAGCCAAAATCTCATCTTTTATCAGAAAATACGAGTTATTCAAAATGAACAAAGATGAACCCATCACAGAGATGTTCACCAGATTCACCAACATCACCGACGATCTGAAATCCCTGGGTGTAACCCACTCTCAGACAGAAAATGTGAAGAAAATCTTGAGATCTCTCACAACTGATTGGGAGAAAAAGACTACTGCTATTGAAGAAGCTCAAGATTTGTCCAAGCTTACCCTGGACGATTTAATAGGCAATCTTATGGCCTATGAAGTCCACATGAAGGAAAGAAGGGAAGAGAAACAACCCTTAAAGAAAACTCTAGCCTTCCCAGCCCTTTTTGAGGATGAGGACTCAGAAAAAGAAACTGAGATTGCGCTACTCACCAGAAAATTCCAGCGCTTTATGAGAAGGAACCAGATTCCAAATAAGCACAAAGAAAGAAAAGACCCAAAGGAAGATTCTATGTGCTACCAATGTAATAAGCCAGGTCACTTGAGACGTGATTGTCCTCTTCTCATAAGAAAATCCAAGACTGAGGAACCAAAGAAAAGGTTCTTCAAGAAAAAGGCTCTGCATGCTCAATGGGATGATTCAGAACCATCCACAAGTGAAGAGTCAAATGATGATGAAGCAGAAACCGCCAACATGTGCTTCATGGCAGAAAACTCTGTAAGTGAATCCCTTGATTTCTCTTTTGAAGAACTTCAAAATGCTTTTCAGGAACTTTTTGAAGAATCAAGGAAAACGATTCTCAAAAATAGACATTTGAAATATGAGAATCTAGAGCTTATTTTGAAAAATGAAAAACTCAGTATTGAAAATTCTGAGTTACAAAAGAAAAATCTTCTTATTACTTCTGAAATCTCTTCTACTAGCTCCAAGACTAAAAATCTGCAAGTAGAAATTTCAGAATTAAAAAGTAAAACTGTGAACCTTATGAAAACGGTTTTCAAGTTTATCCTCTCAAAAAGTCTCTTTCTACAAGAATGGTATTGGCTACTCTCATTTCAACAAGCCTTCTCGTATGAATCAAAAGACCACTTTTGTGAAAAGTTCTTCTGAACCTAAAAAGGAGAATTATAATTTTAATTCCTTAAACTCCTTTAAAGCTGCAGACAAACCTAAATCAAAATGGATTTGGGTTCCAAAATCTAAAAAAAAGGGACCCAACTCGGTACCAAAAAGAAGTTTTACTTAATGTTTTGCAGGCTTCAAAGAAGAACATATGGATACTAGACAGTGGATGTTCAAAGCACATGACAGGACATCCAGACCTTTCTGCTGTTATTCATCATAAAGAAGGAGGAACGGTCACCTTTGGAGATAACAACAAAGGTTTGATAATTGGTATTGGTAATATTGATAAACCTCTTATCAAAGACGTTCTCCTGGTTAAAGGCTTAAAACATAACCTTCTAAGTATTAGTCAAATGTGTGACACAAGTTATAATGTTAGCTTTAATCATGATGCATGTCTTATAGCAGACACCAATGAAAACATCATCTTAAAAGGTATAAGAAGAAACAATATATATGAACTATACCTAGAAAACATCACTGAACATTGCCTTATAGCTAATAATGACACTCAACTTTTATGGCACATGAGAATGGGTCATGTTAACTCCAAATACATGTCTAAATTAGCTAAAGATAAGTTAGTACGTGGGTTACCCAAAATATCTTTTAAAAGGGATTATTTTTGTGATGCATGTCAACTAGGGAAACTATCAAAATCATCTTTCAAATCAAAAAATATCATTTCAAGCAAAAGACCTTTAGAGCTTCTCCACCTGGATCTTTTTGGTCCTTCTAGAGTAGCTAGTCTTAATCACAATAAATACGTTTTTGTTATTGTGGATGACTACTCAAGATTTACTTGGGTAATATTTTTGAAAAACAAAAGTGACACGTTTTGTCAATTTAAAATTTTGTGCAAAACATTAAGAAATGAAAAATCTTGTTCTATTGTAAAAATCCGTAGTAACCATGGAGGAGAATTTGAAAATGAACTTTTTGAAAATTTTTGTAACTTGCATGGTATTTCTCATAACTTTGCCTTTCCTAGAGTTGCACCTCAAAATGGGGTAGTAGAAAGAAAAAATAGAACCCTTCAGGAATCTGCTAGAACTATGCTCCAACATAATAATCTTGCTAGATCTTTTTGGGCAGAAGCTGTTAACACTGCATGCTATATAACCAATAGAGTTCTTATTAGACACTTGTTAAATAAAACTCCCTATGAATTATTCTATGACAGAACTCCAAGAATAGACTATTTTAAAGTCTTTGGATGTAAATGCTTTATCCTTAACACAAAAGATAGCCTAGATAAATTTGATGCAAAATCTATTGAAGGCATATTCTTAGGATACTCAAGTCATAGTAAAGCATACAGAGTTTTTAATAAGAGTTCATATTCTATTGAAGAATCTATGCATGTCATTTTTTGTGAATCTATTAATCAATTTGTTCTTAAACAGACTAACGATGATGATGTTGAAAGTACAGATTTATTCCTAGATAATACAGCCAAATCTAATGAAGATCATCAAAGAACATTTGTCGACATTAAAGATCATCCTCAAAAACAGATTTTGGGAGACCTGACAAAAGGTGTTCAGACTAGAGCTCAGCTAGAATGGATTGCAAATATGACATTCATTTCTCAACTTGAACCAAAGAAGATTGATGAAGCCATCATCGATGAGTTCTGGATGCTAGCCATGACTGAAGAACTGAATCAATTCCAAAGGAATGAAGTTTGGGATCTTGTACCAAGACCAAAGGATCATCAGATCATTGGGACAAGATGGATCTTCAGAAACAAGCTAGATGAAACAAATAAAGTTATAAGAAACAAGGCAAGACTAGTAGCTCAAGGATACAACCAGGAGAAAGGTATTGATTTTGATGAAACATTTGCTCCTGTTGCTAGACTTGAATCTATTAGGATGTTTTTAGCATATGCAAGCTATATGGATTTTAAACTTTATCAAATGGATGTTAAAAGTGCCTTTCTTAATGGTTTTATAAATGAAGAAGTTTATGTAAAACAACCTCCAGGCTTTGAAAATGAACAATATCCAGATCATGTTTTCAAACTAAAACGTGCCTTATATGGATTAAAACAAGCACCTCGTGCTTGGTATGATAGACTCAAAACCTTTTTATTAAAAATCGGTTTTTCGGTAGGCAAAGCAGACTCTACTCTATTTGTAAAAGTTGTGAATAATCATACCTTAATTGTTCAAGTTTATGTGGACGATATCATCTTTGGATCTACTAACAACACTCTCTGTGAAGAATTTTCTAAGTCCATGCAGAAGGAATTCGAAATGAGTATGATGGGAGAACTCAACTACTTTCTTGGACTGCATATTAAGCAAACCAAGGATGGAGTTTTCATCAATCAATCCAAGTATGCTCATGAACTTCTAAAGAGGTTCAACATGAACTCAACAGTTTCAAAAACCACTCCTATGAGCACAACCACTGTTTTGGACAAAGATGAAGGTGGTAAGTTTGTTGATACAAAGGTATACCGAGGTATGATAGGATCACTTCTGTATTTAACTGCTAGCCGTCCATATATTATGTTCAGTGTTTGCTTGTGTGCTAGATTTCAGCCAAATCCAAAAGAATCACATCTTAAAGCTGTAAAAAGAATAATGAGATATTTAAAAGACACAGTTGATTTTGGATTATTTTATTCAAAATCATCTACATTTGATCTAATCTCATACAGCGATGCTGACTTTGCTGGAAGTAAATCTGACAGAAAAAGCACAAGTGGAACATGTCATATGCTAGGGCACTCACTAGTTTCATGGTTCAGTAAGAAACAAAACTGTGTATCCTTATCAACTACTGAAGCTAAATACATTGTTGCTAGCCTAGCATGTACACAAGTTATCTGGATGAAACAAACTTTGAAAGATTTTGGTTTAAATTTTGAAAATACAACTATTTTCTGTGATAATACTAGTGCTATAAACCTATCTAAAAATCCTATTTTACACTCACGAACTAAGCATATTCAAATAAGACACCACTTCTTAAGAGAACAAGTCTTAAACAACATAATTAAACTTGAATTCATACCCACTAATCAACAGTTAGCAAACATCTTTACTAAACCATTAAAACATGAAGACTTTACACGAATTAGAAGAGATTTAGGAATATGCAAACTAAGTGACTTATAATCTCATCTAAAACATCTTATGAGTTCTATTAAAATTTTATTTTAATCTGTTTTTATTCTTATCGATTTCTTATATACACTTTACTTTTTAAAGTCAAACTATGCTTCTATATTCACGTATACTCTAAAAACTCATAAAAACACATTCATCATGACACATTCTTTATGTCTTTCAACTTGTCATCTTTCAAGTACACATCATTAATGACTCCTTGTCCTATTTCCTTTCACTCATATCCATAAGAACTAATTATATTAAGTAAAAGCTATCATGACATTGTTCACATCACTCATCTCATAACACCTTTTATCACTTTTGTCCTTTTGTGAAAATCTCTCTTACAATAAGCTAACCGAACCTTAACATGATATTATATTCCTCACTTATTTTATCATACCTTTAATCATTCAAGTGATATATCCCTTTTCATGCCTTCATTTCCTTCTATCAAGACCCTTCACTAAACTTTATGTTATCGAGTGTTTTATCCTTCTTAGTTTCACCACCTTTTTTTTAAGAACAAAGTATTATAATTCACGTAAATTTTTACTATATCATATATTATATCATAGCTTAAGTACAATCAATTATCGTCCTTTCATCCTTCACATCTTTTATGAAATTATTAGTATATAGTCTCCTTTTTCGACATCTTGCACTCCATTTGCTATTATTATTAGTACCTATTCTCTTCTCTCTCTCTCTATCTCATATGAAGAGACTCTCCATCCGTGACCATTATACATTTAAATTTATCTTTTTAAAAACCATGAACTCCCTCCATTAAAACCATGTCCTCTTAGCCAAACATCAATCATGACTTTATGTCATACATCAAGTGATTGTTGTCCTTTATGATCTTTCTTTCATATTCGTATATCAACTCACCTTTCTTTATGACTTTTCACACTCCTTTCACGCATACCTATAATAATATTTCTTAAATAAGAAATTATTGCATCTCACTCAAATATCCTTGTTTGTCTTATTCCGAATTCATCTCTCACGGATTTAGTTTGCTTTCATAATATTTGGCCTAAAAGGTTGTTTGTTTTATTAGGCCATTATTTCCTTCACTTTACAACTTTTCATACATCTCTTCATCCCACGAAACTCTTAAAATCCTAGTCTAATAAGATAGTCCATATGCATCACATAACACATATCAAACTTCGACAAACTCTCCCATAGTAAACCTTTCTCTGCATAGAAAATTATTTAAAAACTATGTCCTTCTTAACATACAATATACTATCATACAAAAACTGATTTGATTTGTCATTCACAAGCCTCTTATTTTCCAACTCACGTATTTTCTCTTCTAGCTAAAATCTAAAAATCCTTCACTTCCAATGTCATTCATTTCTTATCACCATTACTTTTCTCCTTCTATTAAATAGATTGATTCATCTCTCACCAAATTCCCCACGAATATCTCTATTCTCTTACAATCTACTACTCTTTTCAAGCTCTTCTCTCTCGGTCTCTCTTTTTCTAAGCTCTTACAATGGCCTCCTCCTCAACCAATGTGATCACTGCTGCTGATCTCAGGTTTCCAGATCTATTTTACTTTTACAACTCTCTTTCCTCTCGTCCAATTCATGAAGGTGAATTTGTTCACTACGAAGACTTCGCCTCTTTTGACCTCGAACAATCTCTCCCCGAACTCAAACACTTACTAGACACTTCATCCCAAGCTTCCTACTATCCCAAACTTGTTCGTCTCTTCTACACAAATCCTTCCACCGATCATAACCGCACTATCATCACCACCAAGGTCCGAGGGCGCATGATGTTCTTTGATGCTTTCTCACTAGGCAAGATTCTCAACCTTCCTTCCACCGACACCGATCTAACAAACATAGTACCACTCGATACTTCGAAAAATTCTTCTTTGTACCCACTTCACACACCTTCCCTGGCACATGAGAAATCTCCAACCCCATGCTCAATTGCTTGCTCATATTCTTCTTCACAATCTCTATCCCAAGCCTCCTTGCAAGGGATTAGTACCCAGAAAAATCTCTCTCCTCATCTACGTAATCTTTTGCTCTACTCCGATAAACTGGTCCCACATCATCTTCGCCCACTTTATTCGCTATCAAAAATTTCAACCTCTTCTTTTTGGGTGTTTTATAACTCCAATTCTAAAATACTTCAAAGTACCCCTTCAAAATGAGGTTATCCTCTATCCTTCGCAGATCCTCACTACTACTACCTTCAATCCAAGGTCCCTGCACACTGATAATACAGGCTCTGATGACATGGATCCCTCATTCGAATATGATTACCTTTCTGCAATCATAGATGTCTAGCACACTCAGGATCTTCTCCTTCGGAATCAAGCCTCGATGCAGCAGACCCTTCAAACACTCCAACAGGATCAAGCCGCCCGTACACATCAATCCTCTCCACCTTCGGAGTAAACTTATTTTTTTTGGACTGTAATAACTTTAATTTTTTTGGAACTGTAATAACTTTACATTATTTTGGTTTGTAATAACTCTGCTTACTCTGATCCCTTCATTTTTGTCCATGACAAAGGAGGAGAAAAACCTGTCTCCATTATTGGAGAAAAATACTCTCTTTGACATTTTTTAATATTTTTATGATATTATTATTTCTATGCATAATGTCTTTCTGACAGGGGGAGCATATTTTGTCATCATCAAAAAGGGGAAGAATGTTGAGAAACTCTATTTTGATGTCACATAATATGATACACTGTCGTATTTGATTTTATATAATATAATAATATGTCTTCTTGAAAAATGTTATATTATGACTGGATATGTTTTGCCATATATCTAACAAGTATTTGATGCAAGGATATCTCACTCAAAAAGGATGAAGACCTCCTGTTCAAGTACAACTATGGTGCAATCATACTCCTTGAAGAAAAAGCTTGATGAGCCATGCATTCCTAAAGACCATCTAAAGAGATCGGCTACCTCAAGTTGAAGATTTTTTTCTTCTTTAGAGTCATATGTCACAGAACCTTCAGAAGCATGCATATTGCATATTACATACTCATTCATAAAAGCTATTTCATAAAAGTATACGATAGTTTCAAAAAGCTCCTTTTTTTTAAAACCAATAATTGTACCTTCTTACAAAACGTTTATGGAAAAGGTATTTTGACATGATATAATTCATGATTTCAAAAAACAATAATTGTACCTTCTATCATGTATAAGACAACTTAAAAAGAAATGATTTCAAATGGGTAGGAAAAAGACAAGACATGGAAATCGGCTACACAAAGAAAAACAAATATAATACTTGGTGAAAAGACTTTAGTTACCTTTTTACAAACCCATAGAATGTCGACTTGCTTGAAGTCATCATTCTCTTTGTATAAACATTAAATACAAATATAATATGTTTTGAAAAGACTCTAGTTACCTTTTTACAAACCCATAGAATGTCGACTTACTTGAAGTCATCATTCTCTTTGTATAGCATTAAATACCTCCTGTAAGAAATCTTTGTTAATATCCTTCTCAAGAATGTCGACTTGCTTAAAGTCTTCATTCTCTCTGTAGACTTTGAAAAACACAACATAAAGAAACCTCTTGATATGACTATGTACAAATAAATATCTCAAAGCATTTATTGTCCTTACACTCATTTAAAGTAAAGAAGTACTTATGTACCTCAAATCATTAATTAGAATAAAGACAAAACTACAAGATAGCCTACAATCCAACGTTCAATGTACTATTGTAAGAAATAGACTTTTTACATAAAATATATAATACCTAAAATATTACAACGACTATTGTACCCCATATTTTACTTTTATAGAAAGAAGACTTTTTCAAACATCCACGAATTTGGTTTTTGAAATGACATGACATTTCATATCTCAAAAAGACTACGATTTCAAAAAGGTAACAACTACTTTTTTAAAGCTATATAAACACACTATTCAAACAACGGATGGAATAGACAAGTGAGCTTACAACGAGAAAAATTCCTAGTCAATATTTGAAAGAGAGCCTAGAAAAAGAAAGAGAAAAGAAAAAGAAAAGAAAAAGAAAAAGTCAAGAATAGCTCTTTGACAAAGAGTATCTTCTGAGTGAAAAGAACAGAACATTCTCAGAATCCTTTATTTGTGCATTCATATCTTTCTGAAGGTTCTATAGAGAGTATTGTAACTTTCTGTTATTCACTGTTTTCCTTCTTTGTTGAAAGAAGTAGACCTCTGAGAAAGAGGGTGTTCCCCTTCTCTGTTGAGAGAAGAAGACCTCTGAGAAAGAGGGTGTTGCCCTTCTCTGTTGAGAGAAGAAGACCTCTGTGGAAGAGGGTGTTTTCCTTCTCTGTTGAGAGAAGAGGACCTCTGAGGAAGAGGGTGTTGTACTATTTATCCGGTGACTCGGATGTTATAGTGGAAAACTCAAGTGGTTTGCTTGGGGACTGGATGTAGGTCAGGGTTTTGACCGAACCAGTATAAATCCTGTGTTAATTGTGTTGTGCCTTATTGACTTATTTTTTATTTTGTCGATCTGCAACATATTTCACTATTCACCCCCCCTCTAGTGGAATTTCAAAATGGTCCGACCAAAGTTGTGCAATGCTACAACGGGTATATCGTAAATGGTTATCGATTCCATACAAAAGATTACGGTATAAACAAATCAACGATAAATAGTGGCGTGTGTGTCAAGGGTAGTAGCTACGGTGAAAATGAACATGATTACTACGGTGTTATAGAGGAAATAATGGAGTTGACTTACTTAGGCATGAATAATAGGGTTACTTTATTCCATTGTCATTGGTTTGATCCAACTGCAACAAGACTCGACAAAGCTTCAGGCATTGTGGAGGTGAATCATAAATCCAGGTTTGGAACATATGAACCATTCATATTAGCCTCGCAAGCTCAACAAGTTTATTATACTTCATATCCAAGTATAAAAAAGTCAGATATAAATGAATGGTGGCCAGTTTGCAAGGTGAAGTCCAAACTATACCCCGAGTATGATCAGTTACAAGAAGATGAGTTAGCTGAAGACAATGATTACTATCAATCAGATGATGTCTATGACTTCGCTTATGGTCACGATATTGCGCATGATATGCATGTCATATCTCCATTGGCCGATGAAACATTCATAGAGGAATGTGATCCAAATGATGCACCAAGTGGATGGGCAAACAATGAAGAAGAAGAAGAAGAAGAAGAAGAAAGTCAAACTAGTGACGAGGAAGAATTCTCAAGCTAGTGAGCAAAATCTTATACTACAAACCTCTATTTAAATGCATTGCAGTACTTGATGTGAGTTGTATTGCAATACTTGGTGTGAATGATTAAAAATTTTATTTGAATGTATTGTAATACTTGATACAAATGATTCGAATGCATTGCAATACTTGATGTGAATGATTTGAATTATTTGAATGTATTGTAATACTTGATGTAAATGCATGAGTTGTATTGCAACACTTGATGTGAATGATTAAAAATTTTAATTGAATGCATTGTGATACTTGATACGAATTATTTGAATGCATTGTAATACTTGATGTGAATGATTTGAATTATTTGAATGTATTGTAATACTTGATACGAATGATTCGAATGCATTGCAATACTTGATGTGAATGATTTCAATTATTTGAATGTATTGTAATACTTGATGCAAATGCATGAGTTGTATTGCAACACTTGATGTGAATGATTAAAAATTTTATTTGAATGTATTGTGATACTTGATACAAATTATTTGAATGCATTATAATACTTGATGTGAATGATTTGAATTATTTGAATATATTGCAATACTTGATGTGAATGATTTCAATTATTTGAATGTATTATAATTTATGCAACAAATTATTTGAATTATTGCAATACTTGATGTGAATGATTTGAATTATTTGAATGCATTGTAATACTTGATGCGAATGATTTGAATGCATTGCAATGCTTGATGTGAATGACTTGAATGCATTGCAGTACCTGATATGAATGATTTGAATTATTATAATACTTGTTGTGAATGACTTGAATGTATTGTAATACTTGATGTGAATTATTTGAATATATTGTATGACATATGTTATTTGTTAGAATATGGTTCGTGGAGGTTATAGTTGTCGCTCATCCAGTAGTAGCCAAACTCAGCCTTCATCTTCACGGGCTCCTGTGATAGGTATATCATATAACTAATTGGATGCTTGATTAGTTCAAATGCGTATTTTGAGAATTTCTAACGTATTTTTTTACAGATGATGTTGCGCCTGTACACGACCCACCTACACCAGTTGATCACACAAGTCAGGAGTCAACACAGGAAACAGGGTCTTCTCAGGCTGGCACAAGAAGACTCATTCGAATAGTGTATATCGATAATCGACCGTAAGTATTTTGCTTTCAATTATTGCATATTTTATAAATATTTTATATTGATATTTACTGTGTAACATTTCATGTGCAGCACGAGGTTTGAGCCACAAGAAGTAGTACGAGAGATTAGAAATTCACTTCTTCAACATCTACCAGGACCGGTTGCTCAATGGAAAGAGTACCCAAAGGAGGTGTTAGACAGATTGTGGTCCTCATTCATGGTATACAGTTGTTCCTCATAGTTAATGTGTTTCATATTTAATTTATTTAAGTAATGTCTACTAACTTTCTGAAAATATTTGTAGGCTTCGAATCGCTTCGCAACTACGGTGGACACTACAAGAAACCTGTGGATTAGCGACGACCTAAATTCATCTTTAATTCGACGCTAATCCGTCGCTAAACTGTTTAGCAACGGATTAGCGACTGAAAACTTTCATCGCGAATTTTTCGACGATAATCTGTGCCAGAACTTATCCGCCGCTAAGTCTGTCGCTAATTTACGACGGATTAGCGACGGATATGATCCATCGTGAGTCCTTCACTATTTTAAATTAGCGATGAATAATATTCGTCGCTAATCCATCGTTAAATTTTAAAAAAAAAAATTAAAAAAAAATTGCTCGCTGCCGAAGCGTTCTCCGGCAAGGAGCAATTTTTTTTCACAGAACCGGCCCGTTCCGGCAGGCTGCGATTCTGCGCGAATCCGGGGGAAGCTCCTCTTCAAGTTCCAGGTCTGCCACAAGAACCAGCCGAAGAGCTTCACGGTGGGGGCACTCAGCTTCAGCTGAGACTCTGCGCGGATCTTCGCGAGCTGCAGGGGGAGGAGCAACGAGTACGACATCTTCGCAATTCCGGCAGGCTCTTCGCGACTTCGCACGGATCTTCGCGACTTCGCGACTTCGCACGGATCTTCGCGACTTCGCGCGGATCTTCGCGACTCCGGCAGGCTCCAGTGGCTCCCCAACAGCAGCCACCTCTTCGTCGCCACTCTCTTCGACTCTGGCAGGTTGCAGTGGCTCCCCAACGCCTCCTCTTCGTCGCCCCCTTGACGTCTCGGCTCCGACGAAGCCACGACGGCTCCATCTGCGACTTCTCGTGGGGATCGACTCTTTGTGCGTGTGTCGTCAGCGGAGCTTCAGGGATGGCTTAAATTGAACGGGGGGGGACAAAGGGCGGAAAATTTTTGAACGGAGGGAGAGAAAATTTCGCGCCTCAGGTGGGACGAAAATTAGCGACGGAATTAGCGTGGGAATTTTTTCGTCCCTAATCCATCGCTAATTAGAGACAGATTAGGGACAAAAACATTCCCTCGCTAATTTTGTCGCTAATTAGCATTTTTTGTAGTGTTTTGGCGATGAAAAAATGTTGTCGCTAATCCCTCGCTAATTAGCGACGGCTTTAGCGACGGAGATATTTTTGTCGCTAATTTTGCAAATATTTCAAACGTTAGCGACAAATAATTTTCGCTCGCTAATCCGCCGCTAATTGGCGACGAAAAAAATCCATCGCAAATTTCCGTCGCTAAGTAGCATTTTTCTTGTAGTGGGAAGAAAATGATGCAAGGAAGGTGTGGTAGAAGGTGGCTGCCAAACGATTTGCAGACATGCTGCACACTATGAAGACTGCAACAAAAAAAGCATCAGGCGTAGTAGATGATCCATTACTGTGGAAGGGCCATGGCCCTATTACTATCAGGAGGGATTACTGGGATGAAATGTGCGATAAGTGGGCGGAAGATGCATTTAGAAATCGATCTACGAAGGCTGCACAAAATCGATCGAAGATGCCCGAAGCCCATCTACACACAGGTGGATCTAAGACATTTGGGAGCCACCTAAAGAAAATGGTAACTCATCAATATATAATATTAATTTTATAAGTATTGTTGCAAACTTGTGTACTAAATCTTTTGTCATTTAATTTCGCAGGAAGCAGAAAAAGGAGAGAGTGTACCATATAAGGATGTGTTTGTTGAAACACATAAACGGAAGACCACGGGAGTCTTCGTATCAGAGAAGGCGAGAACGACAACGGTATGTATTTATTCTATTAATAATCATTGCAATATATATGCAAGTTATCATAATGTTATCATTAATTATTAATGAATACTTTAAACATTATTTTGTAGGAGGCATATGAGCAACAAATAGTAGAGCGATATGGCGATGACGCTACTCAGCATCCATCATTTGATCCTACAGCATGGGTGACTGCAGCAGGTGAACCCAAAAAAGGTCGCGTGTTCAGGTTTGGGAGTAATATGAATACTTCACCAGTTATTGCTTCTTTCAGTTACGGCTCACCGACTTCTTGCGCCGACATAAGCTCCAAGCAGCAGACTATTCTTTCCGGTGATGATGTACGCCAGATCGTTACGGAATCACTAAATAACTACTTCCATGACACCGTCGCCCCCTTTCTCCGAAATGAGATCAACAATCTTGTTCTGAACAGGGGATCTTCGATTCAAGGTCCCTCTCAGGTATAATCACATATTCAGTTTTTTGTCTGCCTTAGAACACATATGAGCATAATCGAATCACATATATAACTTTTTGCCTGCCTTAGAGCATATATGAGCATGATAGAATCAGATATAGATTTTTTTGCCTGCCTTAGAGCACATATGAGCATGCTATAATAACATATAGAGTTTTTTTATTGCCTTAGAGCACATATGAGCATGCTATAATCACATATAAATTTTTTTGCCTGCCTTAGAGCACATATGAGCATGCTATAATCACATATTCAGTTTTATGACTGCCTAAGAACACATATGAGCATGATAGAATCACATATAAAGTTTTTTTGACTGCCTTAGAACACATATGAGCATGCTATAATCACATATTCAGTTTTTTGACTGCCTAAGAACACATATGAGCATGTTATAATCACATATTCAGTTTTTTGACTGCCTTAGCACACATATGAGCATGATAGAATCACATATAGAGTTTTTTTATTGCCTTAGAGCACATATGAGCATGCTATAATCACATATAAAGTTTTTTTGCCTGCCTTAGAGCACATATGAGCATGCTATAATCACATATTCAATTTTTTGCCTGCCTAAGAACACATATGAGCATGTTATAATCACATATTCAGTTTTTTGACTACCTTAAAACACATATGAGCATGCACAAATCACATATAGAGTTTTTTTACTGCCTTAGAACATATATCATTTATGATAGAATCACATATAATTTTTTTTGCTTTGCCTGCCTTAAAGCACATATGAGCATGCTATAATAACATATTCAATTTTTTGACTGCCTTAGCACACATACCAGCATGATCGAATCACATATATAGTTTTTCGCCTGCCTTAAAGCACATCTGAGCATGGTAGAATCACATATAGAGCTTTTCTAGCTGCCTTAGAACACATATGAACATGCTATAATCAATATTCAATTTTTTGACTGCCTTAGCACACATATGAGCATGATAGAATCACATATATAACTTTTTTCCTGCCTTAGAGCACATATGAGCATGATAGAATCACATATAGAGTTTTTTTATTGCCTTAGATCACACATGAGCACATGATAGAATCACATATAGTGTGTAATTTATTTCATTATATTTTGTTTATCAATACTGACTGTTCTTTTCTTGTGTAGGCTGCTAGCGATAATCAGCGTAGCGGAGCTGAAGTGACAGAAAAAGACAATGAACAAGAAGACGCACAAAATCTTGGTGATGATTAGAGAACTGTGTTGAAGAAAATCTATTTTTTTATGTTTCCTAATTGTAATTGTTGAATTGTAAATAATTAAACTTGTTAATTTTAAGGTGGAACGATTAATTGTTATAGATTCTTGTTATATGGATTTTTTTGTGTGGTTTGTTTTTTATTTACAAGAAATATAAATTGTACAGGAAATATAAATTGTACCGTTCTCGGTATTGAATTTTCAAAAAAAAAATTTAATTTTTTTTTGTGTTTGCGACGGACTAGCGACGAAACCATCCATCGCTATTCATATAAATCTAGCGACGGCATAGCGACGGAAGTAAATCCGTCGTCAAGCCATGGTCGCCGTTTAGTACCGGCGGATTGGCGACGGAATACAACGCTCGTTAGTCCATCGCAATGAGCGACGGACCTGGCGACAGAATAAATCCGTCGCCAGTTAGCGTCGAAAAATTTGCGACGTAAGCATACCGTCGCCTCGTCGTCGCTACGCCTGTTAGCGACGGATTAGCGACGAAATGTGGTCGTCGCTAATCTACTGCTTTGTTGTAGTGACACACGCGCGCACACACACACACACACACACATATATATATATATATATATATATAATGTCATACAATCACAAGAACTATGATGCATGCATTGATAACTTAATATTTTCATGTGCAAAACCATTCATTTGAAGCATGTTTGAAGCATTGATAACTTATCATTCATTTTCATGTGCAAACTCATTCATAACACGATACATTCATTTGAAGCATGTTTTCATGATACAATTTCACATGAAAGTCATAATCAAATTAAAAGTAACTTTATGCAAGCATAGATACAATCACATCAAACATTACAATACATTCAAATCATTCATATCAAAACAGTGTCAAACATGTATCTGCAACAAACACACTCCAATATTCTGCTAACTACTATCATGACTAGCATGGAATCCGAACTCCAAAAATAAGAGCACTTCTATTTTCATACATTAAAATCATGCTCAACATGATCCAAACTCCATCAAAGCAGTCTTAGATATCTACAACTAAGTGAGTGTGTGAACAATAAAGTGTTGCATTCAAGAAAGTAAATAACATGTGATGTGCTTGCATCACTTACTCACCACGGGTATTTACCCGATTTGCATTGCTTTTGCCTTTGCATTTTTTTTTTTTTGCATTGCATTTCTACTCGCATGCGATGCTTAGCACTAAGCATCACACAATTAGCTCAGATACGTACCTACAATGCACATTTATATACCTGCAGACTCACCGACGAAGGGTATCCAGCCACGGGTCAGCTGCAGAGCGAGGCTATTGAAACATGAGGATGACCGACGGGAGAGGATAGAGGGCGAAGAGGGACGAGGGTGATGAGAGGGGAGGCGCAGTCAGGAAGAGAGAGGAGGAAGGCAGGTTTGGCCCTCTATGGCTTATTAAGTGCACGACGAGTCTACCAAAGAAGGAGGAAGATGATACAGGGAGGAAGAAGAGGAGGTCGGTGAGGGAGGGTCGCAGGTGGGGCGAAGGGCGATAGGGCAGGGCGACAGTGCAGGGCGAAGGTTGAAGGTCGACAGGGAGGGGCGAAGGGAGACAGACCGATCAAACTGCGAAGGGCAATAGGGTGGGGTGGAGGGCAACAGGCGGGACGAGGGCTGGAAGGGCGAAGGGCGACAGGCGGGGCAAAGGGTGATGGCTGACGATGGTCGACGAGCGACAGACGGGGTGACAGGGCAGGGCGAAGGTTGAAGGGCGATAGGGGGGGACGAAGGGCAACAGGCAGGGCGAAGGACGTCAGGGTGGGGCGAAGGGCGACAGGGATGGGTGAAGGTTGAAGGGCGATAGGGCAGGATGAAGGGCGACAGGCGGGGTGAAGGGCGGAATGAAGGGCGACAGGCGGGACGAGGGCTGGAAGGGTGATAGGCGGGGTGAAGGGCGACGGCTGGCAATGGAAGGACGATGGCCGACATGTGACAGGTGGGCGGCGAAGGGCGACGATCGGCGGTGAAGGGCGACGACTGGGAGAGGAAGAACGATGATCGACGCGCGACAGGCGGGGGGCGACGACTAGAGGTCAAGGGGGACAAAATGAAACAGAGAAAGAAAAAAGAAAGGGGCTCGCATTAGGGATTTACGAGAACTTTAGCAACGGATTTGCGATGAAAAAAATTCGTCGTCAATGTCGTCTCAAATTTTTGATGGAGTAGCGATGAAAAAAGGTGTCGCTCATCCGTCGCAAAGTTGTGACGGACTGTGAGACGTAATTTGTTTGTCGCTAATCCATCGCAAAGTAGCGACACCATTGGCAACCGATTTTTTTCGTCGCAAATTCCGCATGTAATTTCAATTTTAGGGACGGATAGTTTTCTCTCGCTAATCCATCGCAAAGTTGAGACGAATTATTTTCGTCGCTAAATAACATTTTTCTTGTAGTGAGATATGAACTATTAAACGTGTTTAGCATGCTCGGTGTCCATGTAAAGAAAATGAGATTGTGCAAAAAAAGGAAAGTGAAACATCTATAATCAATGTTCTTTCTCTGACCATCAAGTTTTTTTTATTGTTCCAGCTCTACATATTGTATTTTTATCATTTACTTAGAAATTAATATATTTTATATTATGAATTTTCAATAATTAGATATACTTTTTAAAGCACTAAATATTATTTGCTGGTAATACTTTGTATTGTAAAATGGTTAGCCGTTTATTTTTCATGTTTCTAAAAACATGTCTAGATGTAAAATATTCATATAAAGCATATTTATTATTAAATACATTATAAAGAACAAATACGTAAGGTCAGATGGATGAAACACTCAACCACTAGAGAAGGAGAGTCATCCGATCATAATTGCTAATTCATTTTATTTGGATTCTATCTACATGGAGGGGTGTTGTTAATGTCACCATTGCCTCCAGTTGGATTTAAAAATTACCAAGACCAACGTAATTGGATTTGGATCGAGAGTTAGATGGGATTAGGTAAAGCAGAATCTGGATCTGGTTAGCTTAAAATCCAATACGTAACATATTTAAACTTGGATCTTATAAGTTGTATTTGGATGCAAAACACAATACTTAATTGGGATCTAACTGATTTTAGCTACCGAATTTAACATTCCTACCAAAGAGCAAACTCCATCATACACAGTGAGAAGTGATGTGATGTGTTCGATAAGGCTGGTGCACTGAAATGATATTTTTTCTGTCAGTTAATTTCTCCAAAGACAAAGAACAAAACAATGGGTCAAAATGCAACCGTGTGTGTGCCTCTCTCCCTTGCCATTTCTTGTCTTATCTTTTAGGTAAAAAAATTAGCCATCTCTTTCGGTAAAAGTAACAGTGCATGATCTACCAAAAGGTCATTCTCTTCTCTCCGACATCCAAAACTGTCTCCTCTATCCTACTACATATTTATTTACTCAATGTTGCTCAACCTACGTGACATGTTTTTCTTTTTTTACACTTCACTTTTTGCCCTTTTTTAATTTTAAAGTTGATTTTTCTTTTTCCTTCTCACTTGATGGATCAGTAAACAAAGTGCTTGGTTAATATTTAGCTTCTTTTTTCAAGTGTAAGTGAAATATAATGGTATTTATTTGTTTTAATATTTGTTTCATTTCATATGCACGTTTTAATAAAGGTTGTTATATTTTAATTGTATAATTATTTTTATCTCTATTAATTTTATTCTTGCCATATGGATGCGCTGATATATCATGCTAGTTTTCATGCACACAGAGACGAGTATATAAGGGTCTCAGGTCCCCCCAAGAATTAAATATGACAAAGCTTATTTGGGCCCAAACCGGTAATTAGTTATATGGGCCGGGTATGGTTTATAAAATTTTATTTCAAACCTGGGTCCAACCTGAGATCTGATCATCAAATTTTCATTGAAAGCTACAGTTGAACCTTGATCCATATCTGATACCAGCACAAATTAGTTGAATCCGAATCTGGACCACCCATTGCCACCTCTGAATTCAGTTATATGTAGTTAAGCCCTGGCCCCCACTCCTCGTTGAGTCTCAGAATGACTGAAAATTTTGATGACGAAGTTCCTCGCCGAAAGATGTAATCTCCTGGTGTAGTCACTGACACCGAATCCCTTATGATGCCAACTAGTAAAAGACACTTGCACACGCTGTGGAGTCGAACTTAGGACGAAGAGGTCAGCACTTTCTCCTTAATTCTGCTACCACTTGGGCAACTCGGGTGGGTGTAAGATTAAAATTTATTTTTTTGATAATGAGGAATCCTTGCCAAAGCAAGAAAAAACCCTTGTTAATGTCACCCTGCCTTACGTTGCCTATCTCTGAAAGTGATGGACATATCATGTCATTACTTTAGCATATTCACAGAAAGGGATTAATTAATGCCTATGTAAGTTTTATGCACCGTCAGAGTTGTGTAAAAACTTATACAAGTTTTAAGGCTTCAACATTCACATATACATTTTTGCATGTTCCCAATGTCCATGCGAAAGTTCTAAAATATGAAAATATGATTCAGAATATCAAAAAACCTGTGAAAATTACAAAATCACTAGTGTTGCAAACATGCTCTTAATGTCATCCAGAATGTAACATGAATATACTCTAACTCATGTAAAATGACCACTTCGGGTGGGTTCAGATTGACTGGCTAGCCCATCTCTAATGAATTGCTTGTATACGTACTGGTCACTAACCATTTAGGTTGGAGACATATAAATGAGCTACCCACGGTTTGCGGAGATAGGTGCCCAGCCCTAACAATATGAGTCTGGATCGGGTGCAATATGATTGCACAAAATCTTGTGCATTAATCCCTCGATCACCCTCTATCAGGTCTTTGGGTCCCACACCCGACAGGCCTTGTCCCTGAGACGGAGGGGAGGGTGATCACACAAATACTTGTGCAATCATATTTTACCTAATTTTTTCACTAACAATACTGGTGTACCGGACCCAAGGATCAGGAAAAATGTGATTGCACTAAAAGCCTGTCTGATTTAACCCAAGTCCACAGTCCGAATCAGACGAGTGTCATTGGGATCACATTGGACATGAATATGGTTGTTCAAGGTGAAAAGATCAGGTGCATCATAATTGCACAACTATTTGTGCATTAAGCACCTGATCACCCTTCATCTTGTGACAGGCCTGTCAGTTGTGGGGCCCAAGGCCTGATAGAGGGCGATCTGGTGCGTATGCACAAATTTTGGGCCATGTGATCGCATCCTATCCTGTTCAAGTGGTTGTGTCTCAGACTTCCTATAACATGACACTTGGATTGATGTGATCAGGCACCATGAGCTTTTAGTTGAATTGCACCAAGCTGGATCAGGATATACATATGGCATGGCAATTCTAAACCGAATTGGTCTGCTTATAACTGAAGCAACTTAAAATAAATTCCAAAACTGATCCCTGATCAAATAGAATCCAGATGTGAGCAGTGGCGTAGCTAGGATTCATGCGAGGTGGGGGCAAACAGGGGTGTAGCAAAAAAACAAAATTTGTTTGATAGTTGGGGGTTCGGGGGCAGCGCCCCCGAAAAAAATTTTTTTTTTGAGATAAAATAAAAAGTGGCTACAATTATTAATAAAAATCTATTTCATATGAACAAATCAAACTATTTGCTGCAGTCAGGGCTGGGCTACAGAAATGGATAAAAATCTATTTCATATGGAATCAGGGTTGGGCTAGGAATGGGCTTTTAAAAAAAAAAAAAAAAAAAACTGTTTCGGGAGGCAGGACTGGGCTACAGCCCAGTCCTGCCCCCCCCCTAGCTACGCCTTTGGATGTGAGCCTACTGACTACCTGGACCTAACCCATTTCACCCTTATTTTTTGCCTTTTTTTTTAAGAAATAAGGAGAATTGGAAAAAGAAAAATATTGGCAACAGAAATAATTTTTTGTATACTTGATTATTTTTTGTCTTTTTATGAAATTTTGGTGCTTTGGGGAATGTTGAATATTGTAGCCTTAAAAAGTTAAGCTTACACAACTCGAATTGTATACATAGATATCCATAGGACATCAGACCCTGAAATCAGCAGCTGGTATGATGCCAATCTAGACACAGTATCTGTCTATGAACGCGATCTCAAGCAGAAAAGTTTTGCACACTAGCTGTTGTGGTCGGTCCCCCGTTCTCTCAAGTGTAGTTGTGAGAAAGTGTGAATGGAGGTTGTTTGAGTTCTATTGATGAGAGGCATATAAGCTACATCGGTGATCAATGTGACAAGGTAAACACTGGCCCAGTGCAGTATGGTCCCCTGTTCAGAATTCTTAATGACTAAGATCACAATAGTATCATAGCCGAAATATGGATCATCCCCAGAACTCAGGTCATCTTCCTTGTTCCATAATTGGCTGTAGATGAAAGCTCCAAGTAGGAGGAATTTGTTTTGTTTTGTTTTTGGGGTGGGGGGGGGTGCATTATCCACACATATCCACTACAAGAAATCAATGAATTAGCGACGACCCTACTCCATCGCTAATCCAGCGCTAATTCATCGCTAACGTATTTAGCGACGGATTAGCATCGGAGTAACGACGGATAGCTTTTATCGCAAAATTATAGTTGCTAAGTAGCGACAAAAACTATCTGTCGCCAGTTTCGTGGCTAATTTGCGATGAATTAGCGAACAACAAGTTCTATCGCAAAGCCGTCGTTACTATACGAAGATTTTGGTTTTGCGACGGATTAATATCCATTGCTAATGTCGTCGCTAATATAGCGACGAATTAAGATCCGTCGCAAAAACATTGACCAGCTAGTAAATATCGATGAATTAAAATTTGTCCCTAATCCGTCGCAAAATTGCATGTTGGTACCAAATAGTGATGGATATTTCTATTGTCAATCCATCGCAAAAAAGGAAAAAAAAAATAAAATAAAAATTTAAAACATAAATATCGAGAAAAAATTTCTTGTAATACAATTTGTATTTTCTGTACAATTTATATTTCCTGTCAAAACACATATAAAAGAAAACTAAAACAATTAATCGCTCCACTATAAAATTCGCAAGTTATAATTATTTACAATTGAACATTTAAATTTTTTAAACAAAAAGAAGGTACAACAAATGCAACACATGAATCTAATCATCGCCAAGATTTTGTGTGTCCTTTTCTTCATTGTCTCGATATGCGCCTTCAGCTCCACTACGCTGATTAGCACCAACAACCTACACGAGAAAAGAAAGGTTTGTATTGATAAATAAAATATACTGAAATAAATTATATGCAATTCACCTAAGTTAAGGCAATCAAAGTAACATGAAATCTAACGACATACAATACATAACATGAAACTTTCATACCTGAGATTCACCTGCAGACGAAGTTTCCCTGTTCTGAAAAAAACAGCTCAACTCATTACAAACAACGTCGAAAATTGCTTCATGTAAATAGTCATGCATTGTGTCCTTAACGAGCTGGCGTACACCATCCCAAGAATTAGGCAGGTCAGTCGGATGCTTGGAGCTGATGCTGACGAGAGAACTCTGTGAGCCATGACTGGAGGAAGCAACGATTGTTGAGGTATTCATATTACTCTCCAACCCGAACACACGACCCTTTTTGGGTTCACCTGTTGCAGTCACCAATGCTACAGGATCAAAAGGTGGATGCTGAGTGGAGTCATCGCCATATCGCTCTACCATTTGTTGCTCATTTGACTCCTACAAAGTAATGATTACAGTATGAATTAATAATTAAGAATTATAATGTTTATGATAACTTGTATATTACAATGATTATTAATACAATAAATACATACCGTTGTCATTCTCGCCTTCTCTGATACGAACTCTTCTGTGGTCTTACGTTTATGTGTTTCAACAAATACATCCTTGTATGACACAATGCCTCCTTTTTCTGCTTCCTGCGAAGTTAAATGATAACAGAATTATTTAACAGGTTTGCAACAATACTTATAAAATTGACAATATATATTGATGAGTTACCATTTTCTTCAGGTGGCTCTCAAAAGTCCTAGATCCACCTATGTGTAGATGGACATCAGGCATTTTCGCTCGGTTTTGTGCAGCCTTCGCTGAGTGGTTTTGAAATTCATGCCCCGCCCACTTGTCGCACATTGCATCCCAAACATCTGATCTGATAGTAGGAGGTCCATGGCCCTTCCATTGCAGTGGATCATTTATCCCACCAGATGTTTTTCTTGCTGCAGTCTTCATATTGTGCAGCATGTCTGCAAATCGATTGACATCCACCTTCTGCCACACCTTTCTTGCATATTGTTCCTCCATCGTAGTCGTGAAGCGATTCGAAGCCTACAAATATTTTCAGAAAGTTAGTAGACATGACTATAACAAAAAATTAAATATGAAATACATTAATTATAAGAAACGATTGTATACTGTGAATGAGGACCACAATCTATCTAACACCTCCTTCGGGTACTCTTTCCATTGAGCGACTGGTCTTGGTAGATGTTGAAGTAGTGAATTCCTAATATCTTATATTACTTATTGTGGCTCGAACCGCACGCTGCACATGAATTGATACACATTAACTATCAATATATAATATTTATAAAATAAGTAATAAGTGAAAATGAAATACTTACGGTCGATTATTGATATACACAATTTGAATAAGTCTTCTTATGTCAGACTAAGAAGACTATGCATCCAACGTTGATTCGTGACTTGTATGAACAACTGGTGTAGGTGGGTCATGTATAGGCGAAATATCATCTGTAGAAAAATGCTTTAGAAATTCTCAGAATACTCATTTAAACTAATCAAGTATACAATTAGTTAAAAGATATACCTATCAAAGCAGCCCATGAAGATGAAGGTTGAGACTGACTACCACTAGATGAACAACCACTGTAACCTCCACGAACCATATTCTAACAAATCAAAAATGTCATGCAATACATTCAAATAATTTAAAATTATTCACATCAAGTATTGCAATACATTCAAACACGTTACAATAGATTCAAATCATAACTATATACGTATCGAAGATACATAATCAAAGAATAAAAAATGTAATGCAATACATTCAAACATTGGAATACCTTCTAATCATTCACATCATTGCAATACATTTCAATACATTCAAATAATTTGAAATCATTCACATTAAGTATTGCAATACATTCAAATCATTCAAACACATTACAATACATTCAAATCATAACTCGATACATATCGAAGATACATAATCAAATTATAAAAAATGATTTTGTATAACATTCAAACATTGGAATACCTTCAAATCAATCACATCATTGCAATACATTTCAATACATTCAAATAATTCAAATCATTCACATCAAGTATTGCAATACATTCAAATCATTCAAACACATTACAATACATTCAATAGAGGTTTGTATTACAAGATTTTGCTCACTAGCTCGAGAATTATTCCTCATCACTTGTTTGACTTTCATATTCTTCTTCTTCCTCCTCTTCTTCATCTTTTTCTTCTTCATTGTTTGCCCATCCACTTGGTATATCATTTGGATCACATTCTTTCATGAATGGAGTATCGATCAATGAAGATATAATATGTATATCATGCGCGACATCGTGACCATAAGAGAAGTCATAGATATCATCTGATTGATAGTAATCACTCTCTTTAGTTAACTTGTCTTCTTGTAACTGATCATACTCAGGGTATAGTTTGGACTTCACCTTGCAAACTGCCCACCATTCATTTCTATCTGACTTCTTTGTACTCATATATGAAGTATAGTAAACTTGTTTAGCTTGCAAGGCTAATATGAATGGTTCATATGTTCCAAACCTTGATTTATGATTCACCTCCACAATGCCTGAGGCTTTGTCAACTCTTGTTGCAGTTGGATCAAACCAATGACACTTGAATAAAGTTACCCTATTATTTATGCCTAAGTAAGTCAACTCCATTATTTCCTCTATAACACCGTAGTAATCATGTTCATTTTTACTGTAGTTGCTACCCTTGACACACACGTCACTATTCATTGTTGATTTTTTTATACCGTAGTCTTTTGTATGGAATCGGTAGCCATTTACGATGTACCCGTTGTAACATTGCACAACTTTGGTCAGGCCGTTTTGTAAATCACATATTCCTTGATCTTTAACATCACCACGGCGAACTTATAAACATAAACAATGATTGTGATCATGACCAATTAAGTAACTTAGTGTTGTTTACATATAGACAATTTATGTCATCGTCCTTACCAACTCTTTCAACCACTTCACAAACTTAGTTTCACGTTCTTTTACACTTTTGTATCAGTGAGATGTGAAACTTCTCTTCGCAACTCCAGATCAAATCGTCTGCAGTTAACAAATACTTATATTACTAAACCATGTATGCACGTATAGAACATAAAAGGATTTAGAATTATGTTGTGTCTACATGTACTTACTCGATGTATGAGTTGATCGCTGAGAAATTAAAAAGAATATAGATTTGTGTTGCGTCTTGCTCTAGATCTGCCAAGAGTTTTGATCGGTAACTACCAAATGCATGCCCAAGTGGTTGAAATATCGTCAGTTTGTCAGCTACAGTAAATTGTTCTCCATCATCGTTACGAGGTGGGCATGTGTAACATGTTGGAATGTGAGGTTCAAAGTACATAGATGAGAAATTTGAAATCTTTTCTAAAGTGTACGCCTCACAAATAGAGCCTTCTACTCTTGCTTTATTCCAAACCTTTTTTTTTAGGTCAAACATGCATCTGTCAAAAATATACATCTCAAATTTGAAATATCTGTCATTGAAGAGAAAAATATAATAAAAAATATACCTTTCAAATGGGTACATGTTATCGTCGCGAAATTTTTCCCTTCCCTGTGAGAGAGAGAGGAAACGTTTCCGCGAGTCAAACTGGACCAAAGTTTTGAAAATTATTTCGAAATACTCACTTCCATTTTAAAAATAGCGGGAAAATTCATAGGATGGAGCTCACTTGTAGGTACGAGGTTCGACCATTCCTGCCGCCTTTAACAGGAGTAGTCGAACCAAGGATCAAAGAGCGCTTAGCTTAGCTTAGTCATCAAAATTGAAGTTCTATCCTAAATGCACAGAGAATTCAGGCATGTGCCATGAAATTTTGTGAAATGCATATTGAAAAACATGATGTATGCTTCTGAAAATATTTGGGAAAATGATGGAAAATGAGAAATCGATTTCTCAGAGAGACCCTGGCAAAATGATTTTGATTGAAAATGATCTTGAAAATTTTGAGAGTTTGGGGAAAATCGATTTTTCCTAATCTTGGGATCAGAGGGTAACTTGGAAAATCATGAATTGGATGACGAATCCTTGGAAAATGGGGGGAACTTTTGGGAAATTCTAATTGTGAGCAAACAAACAACTCTTGGGAAATGCACCTTTTGAGAACCTCTCCTTTAAAAATCATTTCCTTTGATTTCAGAAAATTGCTAGAAATTCATGAGAAATCCTTTTAAGATGGGAAAATTCAATCTGTGGGAAAATGGAAATTTTGAGAATACCAGCTTTGAAGATTGGAAAATCGAATTTTGGATCTTAAAAAGTTGCTGAGATGTATTGGGAAAACCCCTTTAGAGAATGAAGAATTCAAATTCCAGGAAAGTTTGAAGGGAATCCAGGGTATTCTTGAGAAATCGATTTTTTTTTTTGAATGAGATTTTCTTGAGAAAACCAAAATGCATGTAATTCTATGATGCAAAGTTTCTGAAGATATTTTAAGAAGTTATGAGAAAATCATTTGAAATATGCATTTCAGAATTGAGCTGAAAGCTTTGCATTGTATTCCTGAACAAAATTCCCAAGGTTTTAGATAACAGAACCATATTGGAAGTTGTAATGCTAAAAAATAAGATACATACTGAATCTAGCAGAATATTGGATGTTTTGAAATCCCGATAAATGACGGGTTCAACACCTCCATGGAGAAAGGCAAGGCCTTTAGCAGCACCAATAGCTACCTTTACCCTGTTAGACCATGAAACAGGTAGAGTCCCTGCAACAGTTCCATGAATTATCAAAAAATTCGATACATATCCCGATTATGGCCGCAAATATGTTTGAAATTTAACTTATCTAATTCTAAAATATTTTAAAAATGTGGAAACCATATACATTCATAGTGATTTACATTTATACTTGGGATCCTATTTATTATCACAATTATGGCATAGACTCTTGTTGTGCCTAACAGCCATTTGGGTCTAACTAATAAATTCAGTCTTCACCTTGGAACCAAATTTCATTTTGGCTTCCTCCTCCTAGGTTGGTTTGTAGTTTTTCGGCCCGTTGAAGGATCAACTAGGTCTTTTTATAAAGGATGACTTCTTTAATATTTCTTTCACCCCTCTAGCCTTCATTAAACATTCATTTAGGGTCTAAGGGGTCCAAAGCCATTAACTCAACCCGTATGCCATCCCTAAGTCCTCCCACGAATGTGCCTATCAAAGCAGTTTTAAACCAATTCTCGCATATGATATATAGGTCCTTAAATTATGCTTGATATTCTTAGACATGCCCTTTTGCGTGATATTTTTCATTTCTACATTATGGTTTACATAAGGAGAAGGTCCAAATCTCTTTAAGAATTCTTTTTCGAACTTGAACTAAGTAGGCATCCCATGACATTGCTCACTATCTTAAAGCTTCACCATCGAGGTGAGCTATGACACATCTTAATTGTTTTTTTTTTTTTTTTTGGGGGGGGGGGGGGCATGGTTTGGATTACAAAATATTGTTTAGACTTATACATCTAGTCTTGTGATTCTAAAATTTGGAGGGTTGACTAAGAATACTCTAAAGCACCTTATATCCAAAATTCAGGACTATAATCTCTAAAGTTTGGTCTAGGAAATTTTTCAAAATCTGATAGGTTTTTCATGAACTACAAGATGTAGGAAGGTTGAACCTACTGGTTTAAACTAGATTGGGGAATTAGGGAAGGGGGCTTAGACTTACATAGACCCTTGGGACAACGTGAGGGGCTTCTCAAAAGGACCAAACATGATAGATAGGGTCCACAACTTCAGGGAAGGCTTGGGATGACTGAAATATTCTGGCACTACGAGCTTCGGCACACCAACTTGAACCTTAGGTAGCACCTGAAGTCCTGAGCTAAGCTTCAAATGGCCTACAAGAGGTCAATTTACTAGAGAGATAAGAAGAGAAGGGCAAGAGCCAAAGAGAGAAAGAATTCTAATTTTTCATTTATGCTCAACAAGAAAAATGCAAAGCCTTTTTATAGGCATAGGAGGCCCTCATTAAACCCCTACACTAATTTTATAAAATATTAAAATTCTCTTGATTTTGGTTAAGCCTCCTTGGACTCCAAGTTGACTAAGCTATTTCTAGTTCAGATCTTCAGAAATAGCCCAGCCTCATATCCTCTCATTCTCATTCTTAGCACCTTCAAAACCTACCTTCAAGAGGGCTTCACATCCCTAAGCATGGCCAAAATAAGAGAACACGCCCCATGTATGGGCCCCATCCAGCCCAGTTGCTCTAGCTCTTGGGACCCTAGATCTGGTTCACCCGATCTATATCACATACCACATTTCTAATTTCCTGCAACGTTAAAATCCCCTCCATTTCCTGTAGAGTCCTCCTTAATGCGTGGGAGGACCATCATGCTCATGTCATAATCATCCATCCCGGACATTATAATTTTTTGGCTAAAAAATTTGAAGCCTCCTCTATGATCTCTGCCCCTTCATATTTTTATTGAGAACCAACTTTTGAATTACCAGAATCCGATCTGTATATAGATTTTTCAGGTGACGCAAAAATTAATAGTTGTCAAAACACCTATTTTTTCAAGCAACTCCAAAAAAACATGATCCAAGGCTTAATTTTTACTAAATAAACTATGTTGAACATGTCAACGTGTGGTTAGACTGAGTTGAAAGAACTTGGATCATGAGATTCTAACTATATTGTAGGTACAATTGAGTGTATATATATATATATACTCACCATTTTTACTTCATAAGATTTAAGATAGGATACAGGACAATCACCCATCTGCTATATTTTCTTTGAAAGAAGAAAAAATTATTAGAGATATGAAAATTTGAACCTTTACAAGGAGTGACGAGGTATCACTCTCCAAAGACGTAGAGCCGGCTACAAAAAAAAAATAGTCACGTCCCAATCTATTTCGACCCAACCAAGAGGGGTCTGTGTTGAGCCATTTTACCTCAACTCTTTCAATGAGTTCCCGGCGTATAAACAAGATTATTGATTCTAAAGCCAAACTTTTCTCTCTAAAAATCCTATTACTTTTTTCCAGCCAAACCACTCTCCAAGTGAACAACAACCAGCAGCTCCAAGTGAAAATCCATGTATTTCCTTTATCCTGCATCTCCCTTGCAATAAGATCTCCGAGGCATAACATGTTTTCCCAAAAGATAGTAATGTCCTGCCACGACGCAATCAACAACTCTCACAAAATCACATCTGAATATATAGGATGAACTGGTCTTCATAAAGTTGCTCAGATTGGTGAAAGTCTCTTGCTCATCCAAAAGCGCGGAGTGGATGCGAGGCAGAGATGCAAATGGGTCAGATCCAAGATGAGGGTTTTGCAATTTTTTACTGTTCAGAATCCGACCTGATCCAACTCCCCAAGGTATTGTTTGCATCCTTGATGCCACGGCTTTTGACTGCATCAAATTGATCAAGTGAAATCGTTGTGGAAATCAAACAAATATGTGAACCACCAATTATGTACATGTTGTCTCATGCCCTCTTGGGCCCACGAAAGTTGAGTCGATAAAGATGGCAGATGATGGTTCAATAACTGCAAGGAGGAAATGCCATGAACACATCAAATTAAAAGAAAGAGATACCAGCGCCACAGAGACGTAGAAGAAAAGGAGAAGAAGAGTGGTGGGCGAAGAAATGGATCAAATTCCTGTCGATCTCTTGCTCAACAAGTTGGGATCCTTGGTGTTGCAAGAAGTGAAACTGTTGAAGGAGATTGGACAGGAAGTGGTAGAGATGGAGACGGAGTTGGAGAGTATGAGATCCTTTCTGAAGGATGCCGATAGAAGGCAGGATACGAACGAACACGTAAAGCAGTGGGTTAGAGATGTGAGGCAGGCAGCATATGACATCGAAGATGTCCTGGACAAGTTTATGCTTCGAGTTCGATACCGAGGGGAATATAAAGGTGGATTTAGAGCTTCCCTGCATAGGGCTCTTCACTCACCGAAACGTTTGATAGACCGTCATAATCTTGCAAAAGAGCTTCAATCGATCAAGGCCAGAGTGGTGAGCATTTCACAGAGAAAAGAGAGGTATGCTTTCAATAAGTTGGAAGAAGGATCGAGCTCAAATCATGTTGCTACAGGCCAAGTTCGCCGAGAGGCATACTTCGACGAAGAAGCATATGTGGTGGGTATTGATGCAGTCATCGAAAAAATTGTAGGATGGCTCACAGAGGGGGATTTGAAGCTCACACCCGTATCGTTGGTGGGGATGGGAGGTTCTGGAAAGACCACACTCGCAAGGAAAGTTTACAACAGCCAAACAGTACAGGTACACTTCCAGTGCCATACTTGGTATTCTGTCTCCCAATCGTTCAATCTTCAAAATCTTTTGATATCCTTAATAAAGGGGTTCCATGAATCAATGAAAGATATGGTTCCTGATGGCTTAGAGAAGCTGGACACGACAAGCCTTGGGGAGAAGCTGCACATGTATCTACGCAACAAAAGGTATGTTCTTGTGTTGGATGATGTATGGGCAGACAGTGTTATGGATGATATCGATTTTGCATTGCCAAAGCACGACCGTGGAAGTAGGTTTCTGATCACCACTCGTTTAGAGGACGTTGCATCGCCAATAGAAATAAAAGCCGAGTGCATAGGCCACGTCCACCGTATCGAGCCCCTGTCTAGTGATGCGGCGATGACCCTATTCTGTAAGAAGGCATTCCATGAGAGAATATGTCCTCCGCATCTTAATGATGTTTGCAAGAGTTTGGTGGACAAGTGTGACGGGCTGGCGCTTGCCATTGTAGCATTGGGTGGAGTCATGTCAACAAAATGCAAATCTGAGACGACATGGAGAAAAATCCAGCACACCCTACCATCTGAGCTGAGTAACAATCCAAAGTTTGATAGAGTTAGAAATGTCCTCTCTTTGAGCTACAATGAGCTGCCATCGCACCTGAAGCCTTGTCTCCTGTACTGTAGCGTATTTCCGGAAGATTACTTGATCACAAAAGGCAGGCTAATCAGATTATGGATAGCTGAAGGGTTCATACAACAGAGGGAGGGCATGACACTAGAAGAGGCGGGAGAAGAGTACCTTAATGAGCTAACCAGTCGGAGCTTGCTCCAAGTTGTCCATGTGAATATCAAGGGAAAGGTAAGTTCGTATCGGATGCATGATATTTTGCGTGAATTGGTTGTCTCTACATCCGAGAAGGAAGATTTTGTTGTCGTTTTAGAGAAGAAACGTGTAATGGTTGATAAAAGGTGCAGGCGCTTGTCTCTCCACGAAGACCTAATTCCATTGGACATGACAAGGGTACATAATATCCGCTCCTTGTTGAATTTTGGAATGGGTCACATGCCCTCAACAATCCCTACCCTGTTATCACAGAGCAAATTGCTAAGGGTACTGGACCTGCCAGCCACTTCAATTGAGAAACTGCCTAGTGCAGTGGGCGATTCAGCTCTTTTGAGGTACTTAAATTTGAGAAAAACCAACATAAAGAAGCTGCCAACGTCTTTCGGGAGGCTCCAAAACTTGCAAACGTTAGATATCCGTGATACTCAAATTGAAAGCCTGCCTGAGGAGATATCAATGATGAAAAGCTTGCGCTATATGTCCATGTACTCTCGTATTCGTTATCCCTTCGTGATCAACCAAATCCGTGGCTGCAAAATGCAAAGCGGAGTGCGCGCATTGAAGGACTTGCAAAAGCTCTCAGGCGTACATGCCAACAATCAAATAGTTAGAGAAGTTGGTAACTTGGTCCAACTCAAAAGTTTTGGGATTGCCAAGCTGAAGAGTGAACATGGGAACATTCTAAGTGCCTCCATCCAGAAGATGAAGAACCTCTTGAAGCTGCTCACATTTTCTATTGCAGAGACAGAGACCCTACAACTGGATTCCCTGTCAATGCCACCACCGTATCTTGAAGATTTGAGTCTTTCTGGGCGTTTAGGGGCGATACCAACCTGGGTTGGCTGCCTAAACAACCTCATGGTCTTAGTCCTATGCTTCTCAAGGTTAAGCCAAGATCCTCTTCCAACGCTCCAGTGTCTGCCAAATCTGCGACGACTTCTACTCTATGAGGCTTATGATGGGGCTGCAGTGAAATGTAATGCAAGGGGTTTCCCTGCACTGAAGGAACTCCGCTTTGTGAATCTGCCAAAACTGCAAATTGTCCACATAGAAGAGAATGCAATGCCAAGCATTCAAACATTACAGATCTGGGGTTGCTGGGAGTTGGAGTTCATTCCTTACGGGATTAAGCACCTAACCACCCTGCAAGAGTTGAACTTGAGGGATGTACCTCAAAAACTAATAAGAGGCATACGCAATAGAGGTCAGCATCGCTACGTAGTCAGACACGTCCCTAACATCGTTTACATCTACACCATGGGCGATGAGGGATTCAGTGAAAGCCTTTGACATCCATTACCCTAAAGTCTAAAGACTCTTAAAACATGGTAAATCCAATCCCACCCTGCACATTTCGAAGGTGATTAACTTCGTCTTTTCCCTTTTACTGGTTGGACTTCCAGACGTGTATTGCACTTACACATACTGCTGCTTTTTCTTTGTTGATAGTTGATGCTTTACATGGACAAAGAGAGAAATGGCATGGAGGTGGTTCAAACGGTGGTGTGAAATCTGTAAAGTTGGTCAGCAAATTTGGAGGCTCGAAAGGTTGGCCAGAAATTTGGAATTTTGTGGCTGTCAAATTCTTGTAAAATGTCGAATTTTGTATTAAAAAATTGTTTTTACGTGATGTTGATGTCCTGATCAGTTACTTTGGCTCTTTTAACCAAAGCAGGTTATATGTTCCCCCGCCCGAACAGGGCCGGTACTGAGATCTCATGTTCGGGGGTTCTAAATAGCGCCACGTATAAGATGCAGACCGGCATGTATCCCCATGTGTGTCCGCATTATACTGCATCGTAATTTGGTGTCGCAGCAAAGACTTAAGTACCCTTTACCGCCATTCGCTTCCTCTTCCTCGAACGGACATAAATGTCCTCCTTCTAGAAAACTGAATCGTTGGTTCGTGAAAAGGACAAAACTGCCCTCCATCGTTATCGCGCCAAAACGTTCCGCAGAGTTTGCGTATGTAGCAAGCGTTATGTTGTAGGATTCAAATAGTTTAAAACAATTCATTCTCGCTCTAAGCACTCTACCGGAGATTCTTTGCTTTCATTTGGAGTCGCTGGAGCATCCTTTCCTTTGTTCCAGAGCATCGGTTTCCGTCTTACGCGCAATCACAGCATAATAACCACCTTCTGTTGCGTATTAGTTGTTACTGTTGCTTACTCTACAGTTGGAATATCCAAATTCTCATCGTTTCGGTGAGTTTCGTGTAAGGTTTCTTTCTTCAATCTGAAGATTGCTTCTTATACAACGATTTGTACTTATAAACCCAAATATTTCGACGATTTCTAATCATGATGATTGTGTAATGTGTTGTGCAGGTTAGCAATGTTTGCGCCTCATCAGATTAGAGATACTTTGTCGTTCTATGGGTTGTCTATTAGAGAAGTGATCCGTCAGTCCCATCTATCTAAGGTTTTTGAAAGATACCAAAATATACTTAAGATTGAGAACGATTAAGACAGGAAAAATGCCTTGGAATCGTTTTATGCGGAGGATTATCCATCAGATATCGAGGTTGCGGACCAAAGGAAGAACTCTAAAGAACGAAAGATGCAGAACAAGGATGACGAAGAGAAGACAAAGGCAAAAAATATTGATGATAATATAAATAGAAGGCAGAGGATTAACGCACAGCAGATGGAAAGGAGGAAGAAGAATGTGGAGGAGTGAGAAAGGTATTTTAGCTATTTAGTGGACGACACTAAGGCGGAATGTAAGAGGAGAGACTTGGAGCGTAGTGCAATGCAAAACAAGGCAAGGCTACTGAAAGAGGCAGAGGAGAGGTTAAGGCAAATGAATGAGGAGGAAGAGAAGAAACAGAATATTCCTCAGTATGAGGAAAAAAAGGAAAGGTGAAGGAGGGAGAGGAAGCTAAGAAAATGCAAAGGCAAGAGAAGGAGAATGAGGAAAAGAAGAAAAGGCAACGGAAGGAGAAGAAGGAGGAGGGAGAAAAGGAAAGAGAAAGGAAGAAGCAGGAGGAAGAATTGCAGGAAAGAATGAAACAAGAACTGGAAGAGAAAGAAAGGCGGCGGAAGGAGAAGGATGAGGAAGAAAAGGAAAGGGAAAGGAAGAAGCAAGAGGAGGAAGTGCAGGAAAGGGAAATGAAGAAGCAGAAGGAAGAGGCGAAAAGGGAGAGAGAAAGGAAGCAGAAGGATAAGGAGAAAAAGGAGAGAGAAAGGAAGGAGAAGGAGGAGGAGGCAAAAAAGGAGAGAGAAAGGATGTAGGAGGAGAAAAGGGAGAGAGAAAGGAAGGAGGAGGAGAAAAGGGTGAGAGAAAGGAAGCAGAAGAAGGAGGAGGAGAAACGAGAGAGAGAAAGGAAGCAGAAGAAGGAGGAGGAGACACGGGAGAGAGAAAGGAAGCAGAAGGAATAGGCGAAAAAGGAGAGAGAAAAAGCAGAAGGAGTAGGAGAAACAGGAGAGAGAAAGGAAGGAGAAGGAGGATGAGAAAAGGAAGGATAGAGAAAGGATAAAGAAGGAGGGCGAGAAAAGGAAGGCGAGAGAAAGGCATGCGATGGTGGAGCCGGTAGAGATAGAGATTGAAAGGCAATTGGAGGCAGTGGACCCACCAGAAAGTCCCATGTTGGAGGAAGAACAGGAGAAAATAGCGACCAAGGTAAATATATTTGTTCTGTCTGTGAAGATTTAATAATATGTTTAGCGATTTTGGTATAGCGATTACTGTGTTAGGTATTAATATGTATAGCGATTACTGGGATAGTCTGTCTGCAACCAATATTATTTATAGCGGTTAGTTGAATAGTATATATAAGTACAAATGGAACTAATTTACAATTGGTAGGAATAATATGTTATTTTGTGTTACAGGGAGTTCACAGGAGAAGTAGAGCACTAGGTGAAAAACTCAGAGGTCGGTGTCAATGGCCTGTAGTTCTGTCGTGGTATGGTCAGCTGAGTGCATATCAGAAGGATCGATTACAAAATATGCACTTCGGTGGCCTTTTGGACCAACAATATTTTGAAACTTGCTGGAATACCATGACCCACCTGGTAAATAAGTGAAATGATAAGACAAACACATTCCAGTTTGATTCTTTTGAGATCACCATGACTCTAGAAGATGTGGCGAGGATCACTGGCCTTAAGTGCGATGACAGTGCTGTCCTATTACGGCATTCAAACTATAACGCAAGGGAAAAATGCACGGCCATGTTAGGAATGTCGATGGACGAATGGAGTCAATGTATTTCTGGTGAAATCAATTCCACATCAATGAAAGTCTCATTTTTTTGTAATAAATGAGAAGGTCACTCCGCTACTTGTGCATCTGAAATAACTGACCAAGAGTTATGCGGCTTCCTTCTATATTTTTTTGGTCTTACATTATTTTCCGATTGTTCTGCTTCGAGAAAAAGTTCCATGTGGCTGCAGTACCTGGCAGACTTAGACAAAGTCGACAACTATGCCTGGGGTGCCGCTATGCTCGCACACTTGTACAGTCAACTCCACCGTGTGAGTAATGGTACGAAAACAGTTGTGGGATTTTGGCCATTTGTTTAGGTATTTGTTGATTACATATTTAGTAATTGTAGACAAATCTCATTGCAGGTTGTGGTGTTACTAATAATATTGTTTTTGTTAGGCTTGGGCGTTGGAACATATTATTCCATTGTGTCCACGTTGTGGCCCTCTGATTTGTGGTTTTCCAAAGATCGGTCGCTGGGATAGAACAAACGTCACAGTTTATAATGCTAAGTCCATTTTAGATGGGCTGCAACTAAACGAGGTAAACGTTCTAAAATTGTTTACAATCGCGTCAGCATTTACCATTGAGTATTATAAATCATTGTAATGTTTAGCATTCTTAAGTATCCATCGCTGCAGGATTGTCTTCCGTAGTACATATCGTTGTTGTCATATCATGCGTAAATAAATTTTAATATATTTTTCATTCGTTATTAAAAAGAATTACCAATGTACAGGTTTTGTGGAGACCTTATGAAGATGGGGAGGACGATGATGAAGACGTTGTTGCGGAGGCTGCTAGATTGTCTGACCACGATTTGTGGCTATTCTGCAATTTTGAAGCCGAGTTGCAGCAAGGTAGTCGAGTTCTTCTACAATCTGGCTTGGGGCAGTCTATCCCAAATAAGCCTTTGGAAGTGAGAAGAAAGATGAATAGTGGTGGGAGCAGGAACGTGAATTGGCGCGATCGCTACATGGATGAATTATTAAATTGGAACTCAGGTGGTTTCCCTGCCGTATCGTATGATCATGAAGGACGTCAATTTGATCCCTTTTATTTTGAAAGGTATTGGGAACCAATGCGGCGAAATCGAAAGATTGAGAGAATTGTGAACCCATGCCTCCCAACTGCCCCTTCTCATGTTGCAGCCCAGCCTCTACAACCAAAACGTCGTCTCTCTCTGGTTACTACGACTAGTCCCTCAGTAACAAAGCGCGAGGAAGAGCGAACACTTGCTCCAAAAGAGAACATTGTCTCTGCCGCAAGGTTCGAACTTATAGAGAGGGAGAATAAGAAATTAAGGGCAGAAGTAAGCACTATGGGGATTCAATTGAACTCAGTGGTAGAGATGATGACCAATTTTCTTAAGAAAGATTTCGCAACAAAGAGGCCACGCAGGATAGACAATCCACCAATAAAAAGTGAGAGACAAGTCTATGATATTTCATCTGATTCGTCAAGTGCCTCGAAATAAATCCTAGATTTTCATTTTTATCACGCTAGGTTTTTGTTGTAATTGTATAATGAGTTGTAGTAACGTGACATTCTTTTATTGTTTAATTCTTTATTATTACATCTTTTCGTCTGTGGATCTCGGTAATAAATAAACTTTAATCGAAAATAGATGTTTGTTTAGAAATCGTGGCATTGCCTAACCTCTTTGGCATCGCTAAGATATAGCATTTCTGTTTAGCAATCGTTGTATTTGTCTCCGCCTCGAAAGAATATCGCAAAAAGGATTGGCGATGCAAGCCGTGAACAATAATTTAACGAGTTCTGACGGCGTAAATGATAACAGTCAATAGCGATAAGAAAAGGTTGATGCTCCAAAATCTGTACGATACGGTTCCCGGTCATCAATTGTTCATCTGGCAGGGACATCTTCAATTCAAACCGCGATAATGAACGTTTGTTGTTAAAAAACCGCTGAGGAAAGTATGTTGCATGAATATATTGATGTATCCATATACGATAATCAATAGAATAATCGTGAAAGATTATTTATACCTGGAAAACGAGTTTGTTCGGTCGTGTCAATCTCCCACTGAAAGATTGTTATAATGCGACCGACAAACGACGGGTTTTTAATTATTTAAAAGTCAATCATTTAATTTGCGGGGTGTTTTCGAAAAAGTCTGGCATGTGAAACGATGTATTTTTAAATATTTAAAATGCAAAGGGCAGCTTGTGGAAAGACGTATTTTTAAATACTTCGAACGCAATCATTTAATTTGGCGACGATTATCGAAAAAGGGCCGCATGCGAAAAGATGTATTTTTATTTATTTAAAATGCCATCATTTAATTAGCGGGCTGTTTTCGAAAAAGGGCGGCATGTTAAAGGACTTTACCTTTGTATTTGACTGAGGACGGCATTTTCGTATCTGCGTTGCAAAGGTGTCATCGATATCTCCGTCCAGGCATGACGTCGAAGAAGGGGACAATCGGAGCAGTACAACCAGCCATGGCGGCCAAGAAGAGGACGATGGGAGCAATACGACCCGACATGGCGCCAAAGACGATGGAAGCACTACGACCGGGCACGGCGGTAATAGAGAGGACGATGGGAGCAAAACGACCAAGCACGGCGCCAAAGGAGTGGACGATGGGAGAAAAACGACCAGGCACGGAGCAAACAGAGAGGACGATGGGAGCGAAACGACCAGGCACGGCACCAACGGAGAGGACGATGGGAGCAAAACGGCCAGGCACGACGCCGAAGAAGAAGACAACCACATCCACAGTACCAGCACTAGCGCTTAAGACATATTTTTTGAAACGCCTGAGCGGTTTAGTCAACATTTGCCTTTTCATGTCGTATTTGATCTAGTGTTGTTTACTGTAGACAATAATTTCAATGTCGAATCCTGAATACCACGCTCATGGTGCACTCAGTTCAACATCTACAGGCAAGGGTGGGCGGCAACACCCTGACGAGTTCGTAGATGACATCAAGCAGATGCAAGATGAATTTGCAGTTGGGAACACTATCAGTAATTTTGTAAGTATTTAACCACTATCAATTTCTAGGTCGTTCCGGTTTGTATGTTTTGAAGTTCGTAAATTTGTGCAACCAGACAATGTTTAATTTTGTCAATTACATCCAGAGCAACCCAACGAGCAATACAGTACGCATCATCAGCCCTTATTTCATGGTATGTCTGGTCCGCTGTTGTTTTGTTTGCTTTTATGACGTACTCACGTTTCTTGGTGGTTAAACCTTACTATTTCGTGCAACAGATGTACGTCCGACGAAAGCCATACGACATTGGATTCACAGATGCACTACATTGTTGGAACAACGATTATGAGTGCCTAGACATTTCAAAATTTTGAAAGGTAAGTGAACAAACCTCTTCTCCAAGGTTTAGTCGTAACATCCCCATCACGATATGTCTCTGGAATGAAAAATTATTTTATCGATTCGCAGATTTTACTTTCTACACTCTGGCAAAATCCCGACCATTGGGTCCTATACGAGATGAATTTTCTGGAAAAACAACTATGGTGCTACAACTCATTGGACTGCCACAGTGGCGTAGAACGCAACGCTATGGATTTGGTAAGCTTGTGCCCATAGGAGAATCGTAGCTATTCGAGGTGGACCGGACTGTAATATATTATCCCTTTATCACAGGCGAGATTCCTTAACGGGCTTATGGGTGTCGACATTGCCGAGTGGATGTTGCTCTGTGCTGACGATGCTCCTTTACAAAGTAATAGGGTCGATTGTGGCATATTCGTAATGAAGCATATTGAAGCAATATACAATGGAGAAAAACCTTGTTTCCACACTGTATGAGCTTTGTATCCGATGTTATTGGGTATTCTTGTTATATATTGGTTTCACATTACATGTTTTGTTGCAAGAACATATGCCGGAAATACGCTACGAAATATGCGGAAAATTGATTGAGTTTAAAAAGAACGGCAGACAAAATATGTAAAGTGAAACCTATCGATTGCTTTGTTTGTACAACCTAACGAGCTCCGCCATCACCGTTCTCGCCCTCCTCCTTGAGAGCAACCCAGTCGGTGCAGTCGCGCTGAGGGTGGACAGCAGGAGCTCCACCACGTCCTCTTCCTCTCCCTAGCGAGGAGGTCTCAGCGGAGCTATCGTTTCGGTGACGGATATTCATCTCGTTCCGGTGACGGGTGTTCTACGAAAAGTAAATCGTATTCAGAAATAGTTTTGTGTTGTATACGCATAACCAATGCTGGTAAAGTTGTTCTTCAGTAATGAAAAATATTGTACGGCCAACGATATTTTGGTGTGGTTCCTACGGCGAAAGATATTTTGGTGCGGTTGCGCAATATTTTTAAAAATCGCATTCCGTGAACTTATGAATAAGAAAGGTTTGTTCTAAAAAATCACTGTATTGCTGAACCTACGATAATGTACACCTAAGGCGATTTCTTGGGACGCGTGTGGACGTACTTGTGAATTTATTTGAGACCCAAAAATTCGGTCCAATCACATTGATTACTATTAAGAATAGCCCACATTGTTCAATTTCATTAATGCGGAGTGCATTTTTATTTAAGATTTGCTTTTGGTTTAATGAAACTGACGTATATACTTGAAAACTGACGGAGGGTGATAGGACGTTTCATTAATATTTGAATGACACAACACACAGTTCCACTTTGCTTCATGAATAAGGAACCGACAAATCGACAATTCTTGCATAAACGTCTTGTTCTTGAATCGAGTATATAGGCAGCTTCGACGCAGTTGTCGTATCCATCTATACTTTTTTCATATGTCTGCAAGATCATAATTGAAGGAAACGTCGTTTAAAATTCAAGAAATTTTCTAATTCTTACACAAGTTTTCATGGTGGTAGCAGTGTAGTTGACGTTAGACCACCAAACATATCGCTTTGTACTATTCGTAAAATACGAAAGCGACATTAATGGCTCTTATTCACCACTTTTTTCATATGCCAGCAATAAAGCGATGTTTAAGCATACAACATTTCATAGCGATGTTGAATATTATCATTTTGAACATTAGAAGTCTTTGTTCATTGCATACATCGCAGTCTCACTCTGCGACTGTCAATCACGCGGGTTGAGCGCACATCTTTTATCAATTACAAGCCTTTTAGATCCTCGCGACGCCTCTGTCAATTTCTCCTTCGCAATTAGAAAGGACGTCAATTTTTTGCAGAGTTCTTCGCGGAATCCGGGTATATCAACCTGCAAAAATAGATTGTAAAGTAGAAGCAATAGAGATGCACTTAATCCCCAATAACAGAGGCCAAGAAATGGCATACAACGTCGAAACAGGGTTATGCACCATTGTATATCGCTTCAATGTACTTCATTACAAATACGCCGCAATCAACGCCATTATCTTGTAAAGGAGCATGGTATGCCGTGCGATAGATCCACTCGCTAACATCGACTCCCAAAATGGCTTTGAGGAAACCGATCTAAGAATAATGCGACCGACAGTAAAATCATGACCCCAGTACACGACACGATACTCATATAGATGGAATCTTACGAGATGGGAAATGTCTAGCCGTAAACCACTGTCAACTTCCAACGAATTGTAACACCATAGTTGTTTTTCGTGTAAATTCATCACGTATAAGACCCAATGCTTTTCAGATTGCCAGAGTGTAGGAATCAATATCTGCAAATAGATCGAAAAAGTGTTGTTAGCACTGTTATGCTGTAATATTGCACTCTAGGTTTATTTGCTTACCTTTTCACTTGACAAAAGGTTTTTGCAGTGATTATCATTAATCCAATAAGGTATGCCGTCTTGAAATCCACTGGAGTATGGCAAACGACATAAGATAGTCTACAAACCGAAACATTACTAACACCAACGTTAACATACGAATCAATTGGACTAAATCAATAATGAAAAGCAACATAAAATACAACCGATATACCATGAAATACGGACTGACGACGCTTACAGTCTGGCTTGGTGCGTTGCTTTTAATATAACTGACGAAATCGGATATAGTTTGTTTGCAGCAAATATGGTGTTGTTAACGCACGTACACATGGCTTACGTATAGAGACAACTGCTACTAGTTTCATACTAACAAAATTACTGATCATGTTGTATTGTGTGAATTCACTGCGCATTCGGTTGATGTCCTCCAGAAGTGATTGACTAAGTTTTTGCCCAACTTCGTCGGTGGATGTTCGACTCAAATGAATGCGGACATTGCAACGAACGATATTGAAATTACATTATATAGTACACAAAAACAAATCGCAAAAAACAGCATGAAAGAGGCGGATTTTGCTGAACATGTAGACAATGTGTAGACAATATACCCATGATTCACCATTGTTGGTCGTGTAGTTGTCTTCGTCTGCCTCACCGACCACAATTTTCTATGTTCGAGGGCGGATCTCCAGGTTTATGAAGTAACCGTCGGTTGGATTGTTGCTGGTTCACGAAGTAGAAGACAAACACACCTTCCAATACTTGTGCGACTATTTATGACCTAAAAGATGTACTGCTCAACCAACATGATCAATGAATATTGTACGACAAATCAAACATTTATGGTTATCCGTTGGAACTGCGTAATTCAACTTCATATTCGCTGCATAGCGAGTTGTGGTTATCGCGGGAAAGCGATTTGTGCAGCAATGCTCGGCCTTTGTAAAGGGTGTTAGTCAACACCGAATTGCGGTGTTAAACGATACTAGTATAATACGATAATGAACGTTTGTTGATAAAAACCCGACAGATTGGAAAGATCCCACGGGTTGAACTACATAGCGATTGTGAGAAATTGTGGAGTACCACTGACACTTGCACTTCTACTGTTAAAGCGAACAAAGTTCCCCCTGTACCAGATGAAGAGGTTTACTTATCTCTTAAGAAATGAAGCGAGGAAGAGAAAAGACACATTGAGTAGCCTTTTATTTATAATATATGGATAAAACTTTTCACAAGATAACAATAATGATTTCAAAAGGCAATTGGAGGTGTCGGGAACACGAAAGATTTGCTGGAGAAGAAGTTGAATCGACGCAATGTCATAACTTTGCCAACTAAAGTTGGTAAATTGACCGGGATTTCTTGTTTGTTCCATGGTTGATCTCTCTTCATCCAGACATGGCGCTAAAAAAGTGTAAGCTTCGATTAGTGCTTATCGCTTGGAGCTGCGTAAGTAGAGTTCGTATTCCCTGCGTAGCCAGTTGTGGTTATCGCGGGAAAGCGAATGTGCTGTCATCTGGACAAGGATTTGTTGCCATCGCTGGATACTTTGTGCTGTGAGTCTGACAGCGATTTATGAGTAGCGATAGATAGCGATTTTTTGCTTCTGCAGGAAGTCGATTGATGACATCACTGTATGGCAATTTGTGGTTATCGTTGAATAGCGATATGTGGCATCGCAGCATAGTGATTTGAGGGTATTGTTCGACTGTTAATCTAAGCGTGATGACAAATGTTGTTCAAGTAAGCTTTTTTGGGGCTTTGAACAAGGTTGCGCTTCATTTTATGATCTAAGTAGGCTTTCAACCGCGCAGGTGATAGCATACTTAGATCATAAAATGAAGCACAGCCTTGCTTAATGCCCCAAAAAAGCTTACTTGAACAACCTTTGTCATCCCGCTTTGATTGACATTCGAACAATACACTCAAATCACTACGCTGCGATGCCACATATCGCTAATCAACGATAACCACAAATCGTCATACAGTGATGTCATCAATCGACTTCCTGCAGAAGCAAAAAATCGCTATCTATCGATTTAAGCAAATCTAACCATGGACCGCAAGTCGTCAATGACAAATGACTATAAACTCTCAACAAATCTGACATTGTGGAGATCGGGTCATGCAAAGAGGCATGACAACTAAATTAATAGCCCACACGAGATTTCTGTGTCCCATACATATCTGTCAAATGCATCAGAGCCTGTCATGAAAGAGAAAATATTAGACACTGAATTAAGTTTCACAGGAAATGCATACCTCCTCGCAACATTGATTACATACCAAAAGACTTGTAAAACTGTAGCGATCGTTGCCGGAAATCTGGTCGGGAGGAATGTAGGTTTGAACGTTTGGTGGTACTTCTGTAGGGTATTGCTGCATGATGAACATTACACGAGTTAGCTATTTGACAAGCTTCACGCAATGGGAAGCAATATAATGTTTTACATACCTGTTCATTCGAAGGGCTTTGTTGTTTTTTATTACAGGTTGGTTGTTTCTTAGTCCTGTTCTTGCCAACCAATTTTACTGCACCCTTGGCCCTCCGACGACTGCGATCAGAGGCAGGTTTTCTTTTGATACCCTTTGCTTCATGAATATGTCCATCATAATCAACAACGTTCACTACTGACTTGTTGAAGATAATGTTTACGCTTCAGCGCAACTTCTCGGGAGTGTCAAGCGAAACATGATTTTGACCTACATTGTTCGATCCCATTATCTTCGGCTGGTATTCATTCGCAGTAACGGACTTAATGTGAATTAACTCCATGTTTTCAAGTAACTTCGTTGCAACTTTTCTCACACATGCATAGCCTTCTTCACTTCTCGATGCCAAATCAGCAACATGCATGAATGACCTACATAGTTGTTGGTAACGGGAGGCTATGTGGCACTTCTCGTCAACACCAGATTTACTCGCATTGTCCATAACGAGCATTTCAATCTTCGCACAAGTAGCATAATGAGCATTTCAATCTCGTCAACGTAAGACTCAGATATTTCTTGTATTTTCTCATGATTGAGTGCCTTTAATGCATGACAACATAGAATACCTTTGAATTCATAGATTTTGCACGAACATTCTACCCTTCTGTTGTCAACATTGTACGTGACATGTGCTTCTTGCCTTTTCTGATGTTTTTCGCCCTGACAAAAAATATGGTATTTGTGCATATTCTCGGTTTGCACGAGTCCTTCTATTTTGCAATTCATGACATACAACACCTCTTTCTTGATCCATTCAAATACAGTTAGTGTACACAGAGTTGCAGGTCACATCAATATTTTCATGGCAAAAGTTAGAGGTCGTGTATTGAAGCATTTCACGTCTTGTTCAAGCTCATTCTGTCTTAGACCGTCTACAAATAATTCATATTGTTCCATGAAACGAAACATTGTTAAACATGAATACAGGGTTTTCTTCAGCGTGGCATGCATAGATTCGGCTCTTTGTGTGCTTATCATACCTGCACAAAAGTATTGTCTTCCATATGCCAATGCCCACTTCTCTTTTTCTGCATATAAATTTTGTAACCACAGACAATCAGTAAGGTCGTATGTCTTAATCATTTTGTCCCAATCTGACTTAAAGGTGACCTCGTCTACACTATGAAGTACACACCTTGTAAACTTTTTGTCAAACCCTGTATTCTGATTAAATATGTGTCCTATGTTCTTTGCTACATTTTGAAAGATATGCCACAAACATAGGCGATGATGTGCATCTGGCCACACATGAAGCACTGCAGCCGCAATTGCGTGATCACCATCTGTAAGTACAATTTCAGGATGCTTCTCGTTCATTGCCTGTGTAAACACTCTGAACAACCACTCAAAGCTTTCCTTGGTCTGGTCATACACAAAAGCACCGCCTAATATACAACTCTATGCGTGATGGTTCACTCCCACAAGCTGCGCAAATGGCCATTGTTCAGTATTAATCTTTATTGTAGTATCAAACACAAGCACATCATTGAAGCATTCATAATCTACTCTAGGCTTTGAATTTGCCCAAAACATATTCACAGCATATCCATCTTCGTCCACTTGCATTGCACTAAAGAAACCATGTTCATTGCTTGATTTATTCTGTAAGTAACGAACCAAACAACATATTTCTTCGTTCTTCATGTTATCTGTCATCTTCCTTCTCAAGTGGTTTCTTAGATCCAAAGGTGTGAATGGCACATTTTCGTGACCACCATCTATGCGGGTAAACAAATTGTATGTCTTCCATGGTGCAATGCCGGCGCTATCGGCTACTTCAGCCATTGTAGCATGCGCTACAGTTACTTTACGATGTGACCTTAGCATAGGAGTCATAAATGATGCAGATAAATCATGATTATGATCACTGATTAAAGTACGCACGACAAATTTTCCATTCGGATGTCTTGTCAAAACCAATCTCGCCTGACATTCACATCTTGATTCTGGCATGCTTCTTGTTGGATTTCCCATTGATTTTTTCCAACCTTTCTTGGAACAGACATATGTCTTTCTAACCAAGATGCCCTGTGCATTTTTTGACCAAGATAACCTTCTCACACTGAAGCCAACTTTTAAGGCATAATCATTGTAAAATTTATATGCAGCTTCCTCGTTATTAAACTGCATTCCTTCTACAGGAACAGAGTCAAGTGTAATTCCATGTACATTCCCAGTTCCTACAGTTTTATTAAGTGTACTGACATCAAAATTTACCTCATTATTGAATTGCATTTCTTCTCCTGGAACATTCAAGTCAAGTGTACTTCTGTGTACATTCCCAGTGCCTACACTTTTATTATGTGCACTGTCATGGTAGTCTACCTCATCATTTACTTGCATTTCTTCCACTAGAACATTCAAGTCAAGAGTGGGTCTAATGCCTGCACCCTTCTTTTCATGTGCATCGTTAGTACATATGTTTAATTCTTCAGTTGCGTCATAAGTATAGATATTCAATTCTCCAGATCTTTTGATTGATTGAGCTACATCGTCTTTATTACAACCTGATGATAAGCTCAACAATGTTTTAAGCAATATATCAATTTGTGCTTGCAGCAAAATAACAAACAAATCGATATTATCTCACAAAAACGGGAGTATGTTACTAATACAGCGGTTTGAGATACAATGCATATAATAAGTGAATGTAGGATACCTGATGGGGTAGAGGCCCTTCCTAGCATCTGCAAACAAGCATTCTTGTCAACAAGTCCCAGCGTCTTACAAATATCGATAAGTTTCCAACCTTCGTAAGAACAAGATCTACCTGCAATAACCAAACAATGCCTTAATGACACACAAGACGACATGCCTTCTTTATCGATATCATGATGATGGGAAGCTACTCACGCCGCCTTAATGGAACTGCTTGGAATGTTTGTACATCATTGCTTTCTTCCATAATGCCTAACAACAACGACAAATAAAAGAAGACAGTGGAATGTTTTGTAAGCAATATATCAATTTGCGTTAGCAAGCGGCATAGGTTTACTACGATTTAATCAGGATGCATATAACAACGGATACCACTAGGGTTAAGCAAGTCAAAGCAACGATTTAATGAATGAAAGTATCAAAGCAAGTGCAGTTTGATGTTTGCTTATACTGAGCATCGAGTTGTCGCTTACCATGCCAATAAAATACACATGTCGTACATGTGTGTTGACGATAACGCTCTCATAATATCCACCTGGCTCTAAAGCGAGTTCAATAGAAGTCGCTGAGAGAGCAGCGATATGCATGCGAAAATCGCTCCGCCATGCGTGTAATGATGTGTTTCTGCACCCACACGTTTTCAAAGTCTATGTACAGATATCTTACAAATACATATTATAAAACATATAATATCTTACAAAATGATATGTATAGCGATTTGTAAGATATTGAAAATCGATACGGCAGTTCAGCATAATAACTTACAACTCAAAGATACAAAACCATACTATCTAAAAGGTCGATAAATATATCGCACAATAAATTACAAATCGATAAGGAAGAACTTGAGCATAATAGCAAACAAATTGATATTAACTAACAAAAATGTATCTCACAAAAACGGGAGTCTGTTACTAATACAACGGTTTGAGATACAATGCATATAATGAGTGAATGTAGGATACCTGATGGGGTAGAGGCCCTTCCTAGCATCTGCAAACAAGCATTCTTGTCAACAGGTCCCAACGTCTTACAAATATCGATAAGTTTCCAACCTTCGTAAGAACAAGATCTACCTGCAATAACCAAACAATGCCTTAATGGAACACAAGACGACATGCCTTCTTCATCGATAGCATGATGAGATAAAAAGCTACTCACACTGCCTTAATGACACTGGTTGGAATGTTTGTGCATCATTTCTTTCTTCCATGATGCCTAACGACAACAAAAATGAAGAGAAGACACTGGAATGTTTTGTAACACAAGCCAGGCACAAGAAGGCGACAGTGTGTTGTACAACAGGATAAAAAACAAGGCGGAAAGCTCGACTGGAGACGAAGGCAAAGTTTGGGTTGATAATGGGAGCAACTGTTACAGCAGATGGCGCAAGAGTTTAATGAATAGGGAACGTCTCCACTTTAAATGGTTAACATCAAACTTTCTGGATGGAGGACTTTTTTGTCCTTTTCTCAACCCGTCGTTTCACAACTTTTGAATGAAGGATATTTTTGTCATTTCTTCGAACCGTCATTTCAGGGCAAGCAAAACAAGTAAGGGTGATTAAGTCTTTGCAACAGCACCAGAGTCCGATGCAAAGTTATGTCAACATACACGAGAATACGAGCCCCATGTGCATGAATACGTGGCGCTCATTCGATCCCCCGAACACAGACGTGGGATTCAGTGAATCATCGGGGGCGAACATACACCACCCTCTCTCTTTTAACAGCCGTAGCTGGAAAACACTTATTTTCCATGTCATGCTCGAGTGAATTGTGGCATCTCTTTCTTTTTTATTTGATGTGTTTTTCCATGGCATTGCCCTCCTAGCAATTATTGAGCCATCACATGCCATCTTTATTGACTCAACTGCCGCGGGCCCAACACGACATGTACATAATTGCGGTTCACATAATTTCTTTATTAATTCCACAACAAATTGACTTGATCAATTTGCGGCAGTCAAAAGCCGTGAGATTAGGGATGCAAACGTTACCTCAGGGAGTTGATCAGGTGGGATTATCAACAGTAAAATATTGCAAAACCCTCATCTTGGATCCGACCCATTGCGCTTTTCAATGAGCAAGAGAGCTGGTAGGAGCTATCAGTGCACTCTCCCTGTCTGTGGTGGGACACTGCAGGTTTAAAACCCCAGTGGTACGATTGAATATAATAAATGGTGGGGTCTGCCTAACTCCAACTTGCCTTTAAAAAACAAAAAAAGACTTTCACCAATGTGCGCGACTTTACCAGAGAGGTATTCTCGTATGTGTATTCGGTAAAGATTCACTTGAGTGGTCGTTGCGTAAGATCATATAGCCATAAGTGACGGTTGGAATGGTTATTCCAACCGTCACATTTTGAGAGAAGTGTCTCTTGAACAAACATATTTCAAGAGAAGAGTCTTTTAAGAGATAAAAGGATTTCTTTCAAGAATTGTGTCTCAAAGTTTGAACTCTCTTCATAATTTATAAATACAAGTGAAACAGTGTATTGAAGATAACACAAGATACATTGCAATTCATAGCAAGTAAAGAAGAGAGTTTGGACCTCCTTAACGATTTTGAGCGTAACTGCGAGGCCTTCATCCCGCTGCAAATTTGGATTTGTGCGAAGTCACTTCCCAACATTGGTATCAAAGCGCGGGTTGTGCAGGCTTGACAGGTCTCTGTCGGTGAAAGTGTACACACCGATATTTCTGCATCGTCATCATCGGGAAAAAGAAAAATAAACAATTTAAACAGGAAAATAAGCGATTAAGGTCAGTGAAGATTTTTTTTGTTTGAGAAAACTCGGTTTATCAGGATAAATAAAAAAAATTATCGTCGAACCGACTCTGACTTGCGTTGAAACAACGCACACCCAAATCGGGTTTTAGTGGTTTCCTCCATCCTGTAGGGTTACTGCCGAAAAACCCAAAAGAAGAAAAAAAAAAAGATTACCTCAAGAAGAAGACCGATCGGATAGTGCTTCTTTTTGTCAAAAAATTTGACCGTCATACCGACCGAATAGTACTTTTTGTCAGAAAAGTACTTCTGCATCAATGAGATGTGAAAGTTCTCTTCGCAACTCCAGATCAAATTGTTCGCGCTTAACAAATAGTTATATTACCGAACCATGTATGCACATATAGACCATAAAAGGATATAGATTTGTGTTGCGTCTACATATACTTACTCGATGTATGGGTCGATTGCTGAGCAATTAAAAAGGATATAGATTTGCGATGCGTCTTGCTCTCGATCTTCCAAGAGTCTTGACCGGCAACTGCCAAAGGCATGCCCAAGTGGTTGAAATATTGATAGTTTGTCAGCTACAGTAAATTGTTCTTCATCATTGTTACGAGGTGGGCATGTGTAATGTGTTGGAATGTGAGGTTCAAAGTACATAGATGAGAAATTTGAAATCTCTTCTAAAGTGTACGCCTCACAAATAGAGCCTTCTACTCTTGCTTTATTTCGAACCTTTTTTTTGAGGTCAAACATGCATCTGTCAAAAATATATATCTCGGATTACAATAAATTTCTCAATAACATTGAAGAGATAAATATAAGAAAACATAAACCTTTCAAATGGGTACATCTATCGATATTGCACAGGAGCATCAACCCTTAGTTTATATGGCAAATGTATGATCAAGTGTTCCATAACATCAAAAAATGCTGGCGGAAATATCTTTTCTAGCTGATAAATAGTAGTGACAACAGAATCCTCGAGATTCTTTACCTCAAATACTACGACTTTCGATGCACACAATGTTCTAAAAAATCTACTCAACTCAGATAATACTCTCCATATAGGTTTGTCTAACATATCATAGAATGCTAGGGGTATCAATCGTTGCATAAAGACATGACAATCATGGCTCTTCAACCCATATAATTGTCCCTCGTCTATCTTCAGAGCCTGAGTAATGTTAGAGACGTAGCCATCTAAAAATCTCAAATGTCTCAACCATTGACATACTTGCTTTATTTGATATGGTTCAAGCACGTACCTTGCCTTTGGTTTCAGTACTTTGCCATTGTACTCTTTGAGTTCCAATTCTAGTCTTTTATATATTACTTTTAAATCCATACGGGTCTTCAGATTATCTTTCGTTTTTCTTTTCACATTCATTACTATATTGAACACATTATCAAACATATTTTTCTCCACATGCTTTACATCCAAATTATGTCGTATCAATAAGGTTAGCAAATGTGGTAGTTCCCAAAATATAGATTTCTTTGTCCAATTATGATCCTTCTCAAATCCAAGGAAGGGCGTTGGGCTACGGGTGACTGTCAATCCATATGGAAAGTATCACAATCTTCTTAAAATCTCTATACCAAACAATCTTGTGGGTGAACCTTTCATTTCAGTTGTGCTTGCTCGAAACACATTCCTTTATCGTCGGAACGGATGGTCGCTGGGTAGAAATTGATGGTGACACTCAAACCAGCACGACTTTCTTCCATGCATCAATCTAAAAGATTTTGTATCCTCCATGCAGTATGGACATGCCAACCTCCCATGTGTGCTCCAACTAGATAACATATCATATGCAGGAAAGTCACTGATTGTCTATAGAACAACCTTCATATTAAAATTTTATTTTTTGTGGGCATCGTACGTGAGAACACCGTCATCCCATAGTACTTTCAGTTCTTCAATCAATGGCCTTAAATATACATCAAGATTTTGACCCGGAGAGGTCGGACCTGGGATCAATAGAGACAAAAAAATATTTTGACGCTTCATAAACAAGCTTGGTGGAAGGTTGTATGGAGTTACAAATACTGGCCAACAAGAGTATGGAGTTGATCTACCCTCAAATAGATTAAATCCAACTATATATAGACCGAGCCTAACATTTCTCACTTCCATTGTGAAGTTCTGATGAGTACAATCAAAGTGCTTTCAAGCTTCTGCGTCAACAGGATGTGTGATCTTATCTTCATCATGTCAAACTTTATTTGCATGCCATTTCGTATGTTTAGCTGTCCTCAGAGACACATACAAACGTTGCAATCTAGAGGTGATAGGAAAGTAGTGGAGCGACTTGTATGAAACTTTTTTTGATCTCGTGCTACTATTCTCTTATCTTTGGCTTGAACCGAGGATGCCTACATGATGGGCATGATCTGCTATTTTTCTGATCTTTGAAATACAACATGCAATGATTTAGACAAGCATTTATCTTTTGATACCACATACCTAGAGCGTTGACCATAACCTTCACACTCTAGAAATTTTGTGGCATTCTCTCATCTTTGAGCAACATACTTCTTCACAATAGAGAACAAACGATCAAAACATGATTGACTCAAATTAAACTCGAACTTTAAATTCAGTAGTTGAAGAACTGCAGACAAAATAGTGTGACTCTCGCAACTATTCCAAAGTGGCTTATCAACATCTCTGAGTAAATCATAAAATCTACTAGCTGCATCGTTTGGTACTTCTTCTTCTACCCCAGTTGTTACATCACTAAAATCCATATCATAGCCCAGTTCTGGTTCTACAACATTAAATATCAAATCTATATATGGATTATTGTGCACTACATCCACCCGTGCGTCAAAATTATTCCTAAATTCTTCACCATGAAACATCTAATTCTAATAATCACTCACAAAACTCTTCTTGTATAGGTGATGTCTAACGCCATGAGGTCCTACAAATTGATTGTTCTTACAAATCTTGCAGGGACACCTAATCCGACCTGTGGGATCCACTGTACTGACACTTGCCATTGTAAATTCAATAAAACTTTCAACACCATTCATATATTCAAGCGATACCTCATTGTCAACTATCCTACGATACATCAATTCACGGTTTGCTGTCATTTTGTCGTATGATGTTACGAATATTATCCTAATTAGTTAAAAGAGAATCATCAGAATGCTATAATGAAGAAAATATCAAATTTATCATCCATTCATGGTAGATGTAATGATTTGATATACAACGCGTGCGCGCATGCACACACACACACACATATATATATATACATATATATATACATATATATATATATATAATGTCATACAATCACAAAAACTATGATACATGCATTGATAACTTAATATTTTCATGTGCAAAACCATTCATTTGAAGCATGTTTGAAGAATTGATAACTTATCATTCATTTTCATGTGCAAACCCATTCATAATACGATACATTCATTTGAAGCATGTTTTCATGATACAATTTCACATGGAAGTCATAATCAAATTGAAAGTAACTTCATGTAAGCATGGATACAATCACATCAAACATTACAATACATTCAAATCATTCATATCAAAATAGTATCAAACATGTACCTACAACAAACACACTCCACTATCCCACTAACTACTACCATGACTAGCATAGAATCCGAACTTCAAAAATAAGAACATTTCTATTTTCATACATTAAAATCATGCTTAGCATGATCTGAACTCCATCAAAGCAGTTTTACATATCTACAACTAAGTGAGTGTGTGAACAAGAAAGTGTTGCATTCAAGAAAGTAAATAACATGTGATGCGCTTACATCACTTACTCACCATGAGTATTTACACGATTTGCAGTGCTTTTTTCTTTGCATTTTTTTTTTTTGCATTGCATTTTTAGTCACATGCGATGCTTAGCACTGAGTATCACACAATTAGCTCAGATACGTACCTGCAATGCACATTTATATACCTGCAGACTCACCGACGAAGGGTATCCAACCATGGGTCAGCTGTAGAGCGAGGCTACCGAAACATAAGGACGACCGACGAGAGAGGATACAGAGCGAAGAGGGACGAGGGTGGTGAGAGGGGAGGCACAGTCAGGGAGAGAGAGGAGGAAGGCAGATTTGGCTTTTTGTGGCCTATTAAGTGCATGGCGAGTCTACCGGAGAAGGAGGAAGAAGAGAAGGTCGACAAGGGAGGGTCACAGGTGGGGTGAAGGGCGACAAGGTAGGGCGACAGTGCAGAGCGAAGGTTGAAGGTCGACAAGGAGGGGTGAAGAGCGATAGGCGGGTCGAACTGCGAAGGACAACAGGGTGGGGTGAAGGGCGACAGGTGGGACGAGGGCTGGAAGGCGACAGGCGGGGCGAAGGGCGATGGCTGGCGGTGGAAGGACGATGGCCGACGGGCGACAGGCGGGGGGAAAAAGGCGACAGGGTAGAGGCGAAGGGCGATAGGGCAGGGCGAAGGTTGAAGGGCGATAGGGGGGGATGAAGGGAAACAGGCAGAGCGAAGGGTGGAACGAAGGGCAAAGAGCGACAGGGATGGGCAAAGGTTGAAGGGCGACAGGGATGGGCGAAGGTTGAAAGGCGATAGGGTGACAGGTGGGGCGAAAGGCGACAGGGTAGGGCATAGGGCTACAGGGTGGGGTGAAGGGCGACAAGCGGGGTGAACGACGAAGGGCGACAGGAGGGACGAGGGTTGGAAGGGCGATAGGCAGGGTGAAGGGCGACGATTGGCGATGGAAGGACGATGGCTGACATGCGACAGGTGGGGGGCAAAGGGCGACGATCGGTGGTGAAGGGCGACGACTGCCAGAGGAAGGACGATGACAGACGTGCGACAGGCGGGAGGCGACGACCAGTGGTGAAGGGGGACAAAATGAAACAGAGAAACAGAAAATAAAGGGGCTCGCATTAGGGATTTACGAGAACTTTAGCAACGGATTTGCGATGAAAAAATTATGTCGCCAATGCTGTCACAAATTTTCGATGGAGTAGCAATGAAAAAAAGGTGTCGCTCATTCGTCGTAAAGTTACGACGGACTGTGAGACGTAATTTGTCTGTCGCTAATCCGCCGCAAAGTAGCAACAACATTGGCGACGAATTTTTTTCATCGCAAATTCTACAAGTAATTTCAATTTTAGGGACAGATAGTTTTCTCTCGCTAATCCATCCCAAAATTGATACAAATTATTTTCGTCGCTAAATAATGTTTTTCTTGTAGTGAGATATGAAGTATTAAACTTGTTTAGCATGCACGGTGTTCATGTAAAGAAAATGAGATTGTGCAAACAAAGGAAAGTGAAACATCTATAATCAATGTTCTTTCTCTAACGATCGAGTTTTTTTTATTGATCGAGCTCTACATATTGTATTTTTATCATTTACTTAGAAATTAATATATTTTATATTATGAATTTTCAATAATTAGATATACTTTTTAAAGCACTAAATATTATTTGTTGGTAATACTTTGTATTGTAAAATGGTTAGCCGTCTATTTTTCATGTTTCTAAAAACATGTCTAGATGTAAAATATTCATATAAAGCATATTTATTATTAAATACATTATAAAGAACAAATACGTAAGGTCAGATGGATGAAACACTCTAACACTAGAGGAGAGTCATCCGATCACAATTGCTAATTCATTTTATTTGGATTCTATCTACATGGAGGGGTGTTGTTAATGTCACCATTGCCTCCAGTTGGATTTAAAAATTACCAAGTCCAACGTAATTGGATTTGGATCGAGAATTAGATGGGATTAGCTAAAACAGAATCTGGATCTGGTCAGCTTAAAATCCAATACTTACACATATTTAAACTTGGATCTTAGTTGTATTTGGATGCAAAACACAATACTTAGTTCGTATCTAACTTTAGCTACCGAATTTAACATTCCTACCAAAGAGCAAACTCCATCATACACAGTGAGAAGTGATGTGATGTGTTCGATAAAGCTGGTGCACTGAAATGATATTTTTTCTGTCAGTTTCTCCAAAGACAAAGAACAAAACAATGGGTCAAAATGCAACCGTGTGTGTGCCTCTCTCCCTTGCCATTTCTTGTCTTATCTTTTAGGTAAAAAAATTAGCCATCTCTTTGGTAAAAAGAAACAGTGCATTATCTACCAAAAGGTCATACTCTTCTTCCGACATCCAAAACTGTCTCCTCTATCCTACCTATTTATTTACTCAATGTTGCTCAACCTACATGACATGTTTTTCTTTTTTTACACTTCACTTTTTGCCCTTTGTTAATTTTAAAGTTGATTTTTCTTTTTCCTTCCCACTTGATGGATCAGTAAACAAAGTGCTTGGTTAATATTTAGATTCTTTTTTCAAGTGTAAGTGAAATATAAAGGCATTTGTTTGTTTTAATATTTGTTTCATTTCATATGCATGTTTTAATAAAAGTTGTTATATTTTAATTGTATAATTATTTTTATCTCTATTAATTTTATTCTTGTCATAATAAAATGTTTGACATAAATCTCATTTATCAAGAGTCTGGCCATATGGATGCGCTGATATATCATGCTAGTTTTCACGCACACATAGACAAGTATATAAGGGGCTCAGGTTCCCCAAAAAATTAAATATGATAAAAGCTTATTTGGGCCCAAACCGGTAATTAGCTATATGGGCCGGGTATGGTTTATAAAATTTTATTTCAAACCTGGGTCCAACCTAAGATCTGATCATCAAATTTTCAATGAAAGCTCCAGTTGAATCCGAATCTGGACCACCCATTGCCACCTCCTCTAAATTCAGTTCTATGTAGTTAAGCCCTGGCCTCCACTCCTCGTTGTGGATGAGGAAGAGTCTCAGAATGGCTGAAAATTTTGATGACCAAGTTCCTCGCCAAAACATGTAATCTCCTGGTGTAGTCACTGACACCGAATCCCTTATGACGCCAACTAGTAAAAGAAACTTGCACACTCCGTGGAGTCGAACTTAGGACGAAGAGGTCAGCACTTTCTCCTCAATCCTGCTACCAGAGCAACTCAGGTGGGTGTAAGCTTAAAATTTATTTTTTTGATAATGAGGAATCCTTGCCTTGTTGGGGCACCATGACCACCCTGCCTTACGTTGCTTACCTCTGAAAGTGATGGACATATCATGTAAGAATGTGTAATGTCATGTCATGTCATTATTTTAGCACATTCACAGAAAAGGATTAAAGTTTTATACACCGTCAGAGTTGTGTAAAAAACTTATACAAGTTTTAAGGCTTCAACGAATATTCACATATGCATTTTTGCATGTTGGCAATGTCCATGTGAAAGTTCTAAAATATGAAAATATGATTCAGAATCACAAAAAAACCTGTGAAAATTACAAAATCACTAGTGTTGCAAACGTGCTCTTAATGTCATCCAGAATGTAACGTGAATATAGTCTAACTCATTTAAAATGACTACTTTGGGTGGGTTCAGATCGACTGGCTAGTGCATCTCTAATGAATTGCTTGTATACTACCATTCAGGTTGTAGACTTATAAATGAGCTTCCAACGGTTTGCGGCGAAGCAGGTTATATGTTCCCCCCCGAACAGGGCAGTTAGCTACATCTCATGATCGGGGTCTCAAAGAGCACCACGTATGTAAGCATGTGCGTCTCGTATCCCCATGTTTGTCAGCATTAATTAGCGTTGGAGTTTGATAAGATTGCAAAGACTTAAGTACCCTCTCCTCCATTGGTGCAAAAAAAAATGACGGTTCTTGAAAAGGAGTGGTTGTAAAGACTTAAGTGCCCCGAAGATGATTATTTAAGACCCAGTCTCTGCACTGCAGGATTATCCGAGAAAGAAATCTCCTCTGGAGGAGGCCATGAACATCAACCCTCTCACTCTCTCTCTCCCTTCTATTTCTGCTTCTGTGCACATCCATTAGAAGATCATACATTGCTCCATCAAGCACCGACTGACCTATACATTGACTCTTGTGAAGCCTGATTCAGAGTTTTTACCCTTACAGGAGGAGGGTTTGGGGGCTCCTCCCAGCGTGGGTATCATCATTCAACTAAATGAGTTGTAGATCCTGATTCAGTTGTAGGGCCCGAAGCCTGATGGAGGGCGATCTGGTGCTCATGCACAAATTTTGGGCCATGTGATTGCATCCGATCCTAAATCCTGTTCAAGTGGTTGTGTCTCAAACTTCCTATAACATGACACTTGGATTGACGTGATCAGGCACCATGAGCTTTTAGTTGAATTGCACCAAGCTGGATTAGGATATACATATGGCATGGCAATGTTGGGGGTATCCAAGGACCTGTGCACAACAAAAGCAGAGAAGGTGGTCTACCTGAAGCTGCCATTGGAAGTGTCGGATGGTGGCTGGCGGTGGCTGGAGCAGGAGGGGCTTCACTATTCAGTCGGACTGCTGCCCTCCACGAGTGCAGGCTTTTGGATGCAGTCGGTGAGCAAGATCGTTGTTCCCTCACCAGATGGAATAACACAGGATGAAAGGTAAGGCTCTCGACCTGTTTTCTCTTTCTATTTTTCCTCTGTATTTTTCACCGTATTAGGGGGTCATTCATGATACCCCTTTTATAGGCACAGAGTGGGAACGGTTTGCGTAACCGTTCTTTATGATTCTGTGTGAGTTTATCAGAAAGAACAACTTCAGGTGAGATGCTATCCACATCGTGGGTAACCATCGTGAGTGGTGGTGGTTACCCACGATGTGGTTTATCCCAACATTCTCCCACTTGTTCTGATGATAAATTCTTAACTAGAAAATTTTATGGGAATCACTTGATGAATAAATTGGCCTTTATAATTTATTCTGTAGATCCTTAGTTGAATCTCTAATCCTTATGAAATTAACAATAAAAAATAATAACAAAAATCAATGAACTGAATGTGATCACTTTATTTATATGCATATGTCAAAAAAGTGTTTAACAAACTCATCTTTAATACATGTTCGAAATATAATCTCAGTGCTAGTCCTTTAGTAAGAGGATCAACAATCATCTCTTTTGTACCGATATTAACAATATACACTAGATGATTCTATGTTCTTTCTTTAACAACAAAGTACTTTAATTTCATATGCTTACTCATCGTAGTACTTTTATTGTTATTCGAAAAGGACACTACAACTTCATTATCATAATAGACCTTCAGTGGCTTCTCAATTCTCAATAGAATCAACCACCTTTAACTGTGATATGAAGTTCTTCAATCATATTGCATGCGAGGTAGTCTCGTACATTGCTATAAATTCTGCCTCCATGGTGTGAGCAGCAGTGGTCGTCTGCTTCCCACTCCTCCAAGAGATCGCGCCCTCAACAAGTAAGAAGATGTACCCAGTAGTAGACTTTCTACTATCAAGGCATCATCCTAAGTTCGCATCTGAGTAGCCAATGACCTCAAGGTGATCAACTTTATGATACGTTAACATATAGTCTTTTGTATGTTGCAAATACTGCAAGACTTTCTTGGCAGCCTTTCTATGAGGTATGTCTGGTCTAGACTGAAGTCTACCAAGCACCCCTACTATGAAAGAGATATCTTGAAGAGAATAAGTTTGTGTGTATTACAAGCTGCCAATAATTGATGCATATGGATAAATACTCATCTATGCTTTGCCAATTTCGTTCTATGGGTAATCCTTTAGGCTCAATTTGTCACCTTAGTAAACAACAAATCAAGTTAACTTCACTGATATAGACGTCATTGTTTATATCGCTCTGAGACAATATCTGGTATAATGATTCAGATATAATACATGTACAACGATTTGTCTTATCACGAATTACACCATGACTGATAAAAAATGAAAAGTAGAAAGAAAAAATTGTTGAAGGTTATACTCTTACTAATATATTAAGTTTGTAGGCCTGGGCGTGGGAGGATATCTGCAATTAAATGAGGTAAATGGTTTAAAATCGGTTACATACAATTCAACATTTATCATTCAGTAGTATAAATTGTTGAAATGTTTAACATTTTTAAGTAATCATCGCTACATGATTTTGTCTTCGTTAGTACAAATCGTTATCGCTTTAGCATTTAACTTTTAGTACTGTAAATCATTGTAATTGTTTGCATTCTTAAGTAATGATCATTGCAGGATTTTGTATTCCTTAGTAAAAATCGTTATCGCTTAAGCATTTAACTTTTAGTACTGTAAATCGTTGTAATCGTTTGCATTCTTAATTAATGATCATTGCAGGATTTTGTATTTCTTAGTACAAATCATTACCACTTTAGCATTTAACTTTCAGTACTGTAAATCGTTGTAATCATTTGCATTCATAAGTAATGATCGTTGCAAGTTTTGTATTCCTTAGTACAAATCGTTACCTCTTTAGCATTTAACTTTCAGTACTGTAAATCATTGTAATCGTTTGCATTCATAAGTAATGATCGTTGCAGGATTTTGTATTCCTTAGTATAAATCGTTATCGCTTTAGCATTTAACTTTCATTACTGTAAGTCATTGTAATCGTTAGCTTTCTTAGTAACAGTCGTAGGATATTTAACACTCGTTATTATAAATAATTTTAACAATATATTACAACCACATTCATTTGCATGAGTATTTAGTTACAATACATCATGACCAATGGTTTGACTTAGATACAATACATGACCATCATCATCATCAAAGAAACATACATCATCATCAGAATCAACCCACATCCAAATAGTGATGTGCTTCAAAACAGACATCATCATCAGTACCTTCAGTTTACTGAGTGAATTTTGCTAGTCACTGAGAGCGATTGAAGGCAAATCTATCTACCAATGCAGGTCCTTATTTGATTGCAAGTTTTTTTCATGAAGTATATTGGCAGTAGATGAAGGTATGGATCCCAATTGGCAGAGAAGATGCAGCCCACACGACTAGCATATTTGTCATGAAGTATATCGAAGATTAGGCAAATATTTTTCCAACTGAAAAGTATGGTTTGCAAATGATTGAGAGTCTGACAGTAGGAATAGATCAAATAGATGGTCATCAACACCCACCTGTCTATCATGTAGAATATTTATGCTTGCTTTGGTATGACGGCAAAGATTAAGGATGATTATAGTCATTATATTCTGTGTAAGCTTTGATATATTTCACGATAAATATGTCACAGTCATATGTGTCATGAATATATCGATGTATCCATAGAAGATAACCACTATAATCATCATCAAAGATTATACAAATCTTTTCGCACGACATGAAATAACTACGATATCAGTATCAAACACCATCCATCAAGCACAGGTAGAAAGAACACAGAAGAACAAAGAAAAAAGAAAAATACAAGGAAGAAGAAGAAAAAGACAAATGCGTAGGAGAGAAAAGAAGAAGAAAAAGTTGCACTGCTGCAGAAAAGAAAGAGGAAGAGAGGTTAAATAGATTAGGGTTTTAGAACTGGACAACGGGTCGGGTCACTCCCCCCACCTAAACCCATCACATAAATTGAGACATTGTTTAGACTAGATATACTATAAATCAAGGTAACTTTATAAATACAAATCGATGTACAAATTGCCACGATGTTTATTGGTAAACTACAAATCTAGGAAACTTAATAAATACAAATTGACTTACAACCACAACACTTTAAGTTTCATAATTTAATAATATTTTTCCTATTGTGATTTGTTGTTACGAGCTTTGTCAATACGAACGATATGTCTTATCGCGATTTACACAATGACTGATTCATAAATGGCAAAAAAAAAAAATAATAAACAAATTGAGACGATGTTCAGTCTAGATAAAGTAAAATTGAGGTAACTTCATAAACACAAATTGTTTTACAACTTGATACCAAATGTTCAGTCTAGATATGTCCTATCGCATTGACTAGTTTTGTAAAAGGCAAATGAAACGATATTTTTTTATTTAATTAATGTGCAATGCAATTAATTTTACGCGGTTTTTTTAAATGGGCGGTAGGTGAAACGACATTTCCTTTATATATGAATGACACGTCACACAAGGTCAGGGGGTTGTCGTTTCACTTTGTTTCATGATTAAGGAACATACGAACCGATGATTCCTTTAGAAATGACATGTTCGTGAAACGAACATATAACCTGCTTCATCGCAACGGGCGTATCGATAAAATTCATCTATGGTTGATTTTATACTAAACTTTGATTATATAATAATCATATTTTTACATAAAATCTATTCAAAACAAAGCTTGTTTCAATGATAAACACAACTAATGGATCAGATCTAGCATAAAACAAACATGTAAAACTATGATTTTTGAAGGGTCCTAATGGTGACCTAACAAAAAAGCGGACAAGATAATCTCTCTCTCTCTCTCTGATAAGACATCAAAGGGCTAAAAGTATTGTTAGAGTATTGGATAGTGAAGACTCCATATCCAGATCCAATACCATGTAGGATTTAGATAGAATCCATATCATTAAAGAGACACAAAACAACAAGATCTCATGTTAAGCTACCACCAAGATCAACCTCATCAAGAAACGTCCTAATGGGATGTGTACATTTCCAAGAACGAGTGCATATCGAGAGTCCTTCATAAAACACCATACATTATCTCATAATAATCCTATTGTGCATAAGGACTCTACTGCATCACTCTTGTCTCTTAAGAGTCAAAAGAATAAAAAATCATAAAAATTATGGTTCACACGTTAGTTCTCATATTCTCAGTTCTCATATTCTCTCTCTCTATATATATATATCATGTATTAGTACATAAAATGTTTTTTTATGGGATCGTCTCGTTAAAGGATGAGTCGAGGCTCAAATAAAAACATATGCGAGCGGGGTCAGGAGCTCATTCCACTGGTAAACCCCGAAGATGTCCTGTTCAGTTACTTTGGCTCTTTTAACAGCCGTAGCTGGAAAACACTTATTTTCCATGTCATGTCCGGGTGAATTGTGGCATCTCTTTCTTTTTTATTTGATGTGTTTTTCCATGGCATTGCCCTCCTAGCAATTATTAAGCCATCACATGCCATCTTTATTGACTCAACTGCTGCGGGCCCAACACGACATGTACATAATTGACGGTTCACATAATTTCTTTATTAATTCCGCAACGATTTGACTTGATCAATTTGATTTAATGCAGTCAAAAGTTGTGGCATTAGGGATGCAAATGTTACCTCGGGGAGTTGATCAGGTGGGATTCAGAACTGTAAAAAATTGCAAAACCCTCTGACCCATTGCGCTTTTGAATGAGCAAGAGAACTTGTAAGAGCTGTCAGTGCACGTCTCCCTGTCTGTGGTTGGACATGGCAGGTTTAAAACCCCAGTGGTACTATTGGTGTGTACAGAAGAATATATTAGAACCCGCAATAATTCATATGCCAATGTTACCCATGATGATTTTATAATAAAATAACATATAAAAAAAGATAGATATCTGTTTGACAAAAATATCCTTTCGTAAAATAGATACATGTTTGACGAAAATATCTTCTCGTAAATAGCTTTGTACGTTCCTGCGAGTCCAGGTTCCTGCCTTGTTTTTTAGCTTGTATTACAACACATTGTTCCTGCCTTGTGTTACAAAACATTCTCGGGTTCGTTCCTACCTCATGGAGATAACTATAAATCGATCAACTAGTTCGATCATTGGTGGGTGTTATAGGAGGATTTATCGGCCATCTCTTTTTATAGTCTTCTCTTCTTCTTCATTTTTGTTAGGCAGTATGAAAAAAAGCAATGACACACAAACATTTCAACAAGTACTATTAAGGTGTCGTTAGTATCTTTCCATGTCATCATGCTATAGTTGAAGAACGTATGTCATCGTGAGTGCCATCAAGGCATTGTTTTGTTATTGCAGGTAGATGTTGGCTTTTCGACGGTTGAAAAAATGAAAATATTTATAAGACGCTAGGACCTGTTGACAAGAATGCTTGGTTACAAATGCGAAGAAAGGCCTCTACCCCATCTGTTATCATTCATTCACTCAGTCTATGCAATGTAACACAAATCACGATTGTAGTAACATACTACCGATTTGGGAGATATTATTTTGTTTGTTAATGTTAATTTGTAAGCTATTATGTTGAATTACTGTATCAATTTGTAATATATTATGTGATATGTATATTGATTTGTAAGATATTATGTGTTTTCTAGTGTCGAATTGTAAGATATTTGTAGTATGATTCTAAAACGTGTGCATACAAAATTTATATTGTTGCACACTTACAGTGACAATTTGCGTATTCAAATCGCTGCTCATTTAGTGATTTCTATTGAAATCGCTTCACAACATCGTAGATATAATTAAATCGCTGTCACGTGAATCACTATCATCAACACACATATACGATAAATTGTTTCTTTTATTGACATGGTAAATAACAATTCGATGCATAATATAAGAAAATAACAAATCGATTGTTGCTTTTATACTGTGATTCATTTAATCATTTCTTTAATTTGCTTAACTAATCAATAGCTGTTGTTATATGCATTTTGAATAAATCATAGTAAATGTATGCACTGGCTAACACAAATTGATATCTTGCTTATGACCGTGATGAACTTATCATCTGGTTGTAGTGAAGATGTTGTATCTCAATCATTGGAAAGTTATGGAGAAGTGAACATCTTTACTAATGACACACCTGAAGAAGTGAACATGTGCACTAATAATGCACATGATAAGAAAGGTGCAAGCATTGGATTCACTCTTGACTTGAATGTTCCAGCAGAAGAAATGTAATTCGATAATGAGGTAAACAATCATGACAGTACACTTGAAAAAGGTGCAGGCACTGGGAATGTACATAATAGTACACTTGACTCTATTCTTGTAGAAGAAATGCAATTTAATAATGAGGAAGTTACATATAAATTTTACAATGATTATAGCTTAAAACTTGGCTTTAGTGTTAGAAGGCATTCTTAGTCAAAAAATGCACAGGGTGTCGTGGTGAGAAAGAAATATGTTTGTTTTAAGGAAGGTTGGAAGAAGTCAAGTGAAAATCCAACAAGGAGCAAGCTAGATTCAAGATGTGGTTGTCCAACGAGAATAGTGTTAAAAGACTTTTGAATGGGAAATATGCAGTTCGTACTTTAATCAATGATCATAACCATGAATTAACAGCTTCATTTATGACTCCTATGTTATACAATCACCATTCGTTGCACAATCACCAACATTACAAATCATCGCAATATTTGGCTTTATAAGTAAACATTATTGTAAGATTTAGCAAACTAAGTACAAATCGAGGTAACTTCATAAATACACATCGCTACTGCATCAAACATACAAATCGCTACTGATTTAAATGTATAAATCGTTCATGCTTTAAACGTACAAATCATTATAGAAATCACACCCTTCATAAGTACATATCGTTGTAACGTTTGGGTTTCATAAGTAAACATTGTTGTACGATTCAACAAACTTAAGTACAAATCATGGTAACTTCATAAATCATAAATACACATCACTCTGCTTCAAACGTATAAATCATTGTTGCATCAAATATACAAATCGCTATTGCATTAAATGTATAAATCATTGTTGCATTCAAACATACAAATCGTTATAGAAATTTAGCCTTCATAAGTACATATCGTTGTAATGTTCGACCTTCATAAGAACAAATCATGCTAACTGCTTTTCGACGCCTAGAAGGTGGATAGGTACAAATCGATTTGTTTCAATATGAAAATAGGTGTTATTTAGCATGAATAGTACAACCAGTTGTAAGATTTAGCATTCAGATTTACAAATTGATTTGTTTAGATAACAAAACTTTACACGAAACTCATCGAAATGATAGAAGTTTGGTAATCCGACAGTAGAAGAGAAACACCTAAAAGGTAGATGCAGTCGATGGTGGCAATGGTGCTCCCACTGCATAAATGACGGCAAGGTTGCACCGACGGTAGCAGACGACGACAAGGGGTGCTCTGATGGCACCAGATGATGGCATAGGGCGTGTTGTCAAAGAGAGCTCTAGTTACAGCAGATGGTGCAACGTCAAAGGGTGATCTGGCGGCAGCATAGGAGTTTACTGCTAGGGAGAAAATGAAACGTTTGGACTTTGAAGAGTTAAGATCATCCTCCCTTTGCTGGATGGAGGATATTTTTGTCCTTTTCTCGAATCATCATTTTATGATGGGAATGGTGAGAAAGGGTACTTAAGTCTTTGCAATCGCACTGAACTCCGATGCTAAGTGATGCCAACACACATGGGGATACGATCCCCATGTGCTTATATACATGGCGTTCATTCAGACCCCCGAACATGCGTGTTCTGGGGGGAAACATATAACCTGCTCAGAATTGATGGTTTCAACCCATATGAGTAGTTTCACAAGAAAGTTTGCTCAATTGCAGTTTGTCTTTATAGGTCTCCTATGATGGTAAATATTCACTCGAGTGGTTGTTGCTTGGGGAATAGAATGTATTGGCTTAATAAGTCTATAGATTAGTATCCTTCATTTCATGCATCAGCGGTATTGTCATGTAATTGTGTCATCTTGTATTTCTTTGAGGTTTTCCCCCGGCCCCCTCGATCTTTGGCCACCTTTTCTTGAGACTTTAGTTTTTGGTCTATCCCATTTATTCTCTTATAAAGAACTTGGGTTTAAAAACTCTATGTGCATACCCCCCAAAACTAAAATCATATTCCTTTCATTCAGATACATGGTGAAAATACCATAACAAGGGCCACTCGAGTGAGCCCTTCACATGCTCTACTGGTGTGGAATCCAAAAAAAAAAACTTTAAACCAGGTGTGATCGTTGCAAAAAAATTCCTTTTTTTTTTTAGGAAAAAAAAACTCTCGCAAGGTCCACTTGCCCTTTTAAAAAGATTTTGAAAAATTACTTACCTTCGTTTTTAGAAAATGCGAGAAAATTGGAAGACGGGGCTCGCTTGTCAGTAAGAGGTTCAACTGTTCATAGTGCCTTTACCAAGGGTAATTGAACCAAGGATCAAATTTATGCCTTTGCTTTATCTAAATTTGCCTAAGAAATTATTCTAAGTCCTAGAAATGCACATAGAATAAAGCTTGTGCTATGATTTTGAATTTGAAAATTTGTATGCTTTTAGAAAGTATTTCAGAAATTTGGATTTTTCAAGTGATTTTAAAATAGATTTGAAAATATATTTAAAAAGTTTTTTGGCAATGGCTTGAAATGATTTAAAAATTGATCTAAAATCACTTAGAACTATTATGAAATTACAACTTAAAATTGATTCTGAAATCGAAATTGAAAGTTTTTGAAATTGCAAAGGAAGTTAAAAGTTGTAATTGAATCTGAACTTTAAACTTAGAACTGAAATGGATTTGAGTTTGAATTGAAAAGTTGAAGTTTGAACTTTGAAATCGAAATTGGAATTTGAAAATTGAGTTTGATTCTGAAATGAAATTTGAAATTGAATTTTGAATTGAAAATGAAAAAATGAAATTGAAAGTTTCAAAATTGAATTCAAAGTCAAATTTCAAAATTTGAAATCTGAATTGATTGAAAATCAAGTTTGGAGTTGATTTTTAAATTTAGAATGGGACTTAGAAATCAAATTTTTGAAATTGAACTCGAAATTTAAAATTAAAATTGAAAATCAGAATTTAGAATTGAAATCGGAAATTAAAATTGAACTTTGAATTTAAAATTAAAAAATTGAAATATGAATTTGAAAATTAATTTGAAAATAAAAAATTAAAATTAAAATTAAAATTAAAATTTGGAAATAAAATTGGGATTTAGAATTGGAAATTCAAAATGAAATTTGAAATTTAACTTGGAATTTAAAATTGAGAATTGTATGAAATTCAGAATTTTAAGAATTGAATTTTTAGAATAGAAAATTTGAAATTGAATTTGAAATGAAAATGGAATTCAAATTTTGGATTTTGAAAGAAATAAAGAATTGAATTTGATATTTGAAATTAAAATGAAATTCAAAGTTGAAATTTGAAATTAAAATGAAATTCAAAGTTGAAATTTGCAATTCGAAAATGGAAAGTTAGAACAAAAACCGAAAATTGGAAATTGAAAATAGATGTTTGAAATAGGATTTGAAATTGAATGAAATTGAAATGAAATTTGAAAAATCACTTTGAATTTGGTAGTAGAAATTGAAAATGATTTTAAATTTATAAATGAAAATTGTTTTTGAAAATCATTTTGAAAATCACTTGGAAATTTGAAAATAACTTGAATAATTTTAGAAAAATGATGCAAGTCTATCTTAAATGACGAATATGCTATTTTTTCGAGAAATCATTTGAATTTTAAGAAAAATTTTATACTTTATAAAATTAAAACAAGATTAATTTCCATATATTCATGACTAGGGTCATGAATATACTTTAAATTGATCTTTATTAAAATTCTAATAAAGAAAAATGAATTTTGTGCTTTTATAGAATTAAAACAAAATTAATTTTTAATATATTCATGACTAAGGCCACAAATATATTTTGAATTAATCTTTATTTTAATTCAAATAAAGTAGGAAAAGAGAATTAATTTAAAAAAAATGATGATTTTTTAAAATGACCTAAAATTGTAGGTTGATTTTTTATTTAATAAAGAATAATAACTCTAAGTATTATTCGTATTCCGACTAGGGCCAAAAATACAAATTTTACTTAATTTTATTTATTCTTTATAAAATGGTGCACGTGTCATTCATGTTTTCTATAGTGTATTTCTAAAAAAAAAATGAAATAATTATGGAATTTAATCTACATGCTCATTCATTCTAAATTAAGAATAAAATAAAAATTCTCATTAATGTAATTATTACAATTCTTGAATAAATTACATTAATTGAAAAGAAGGAAAGAAAAAATTCTGCAAAATGAGAAAATATGTTAGAAATAAATGTAGGCATTTATGGATTTTATTCAATTATTGAAAAATTAAAGAAAATCCATGATTTAGCTTTTTTTATGCCCCCCAAAATAAAGAAAAATAAAAAAATATTAAAACAAAATGCAAATGATGTATGGCCTTTGCAAAAGTATTTTAAAATAAGTTTTTAGATTTTTATGTTCTTGAAATTGGGGTTTAAAACATATAAATTCGTTTTAAAACTTGAACTCACAATGAATTTAACCTTGAAATTGAGAATTTAATAAAAATACATTGAAAATAATTGAAATAAAAATAAATAAACTCTAAAATTTGTTTAAAATGAAGTTAAGGTATTCTAAGTTGATAAATAGTATTTTTAATTCATGAAATTCAAGAATTTTATTTGATATTTGAATTTAAAATTATTAAAATGCCTAATTTAACTTCATTTTAACAAAATAATGCATTTTGTAAAATTGGTTTTGGAAAATGCAATTAATGAAGGGTCAAATGACCATAGAAATTTATAGAATTTTATATGGATTAACTAGACTTAAAATGGAAGAAAAGCCTTTTTGCATATTTCAAAAATAAGTTTTCATTAGCGAGGACACATCTAAACAAGTTGAAATAAAATTTAAGAAATGCTTAATGAAGCAGAATGACATGGTTCTAATTTTCGATCAGAATCAGATATGAAGACCTCATAAAATTGTTGACAATTTATATAGATGAAATAGACGTATAAAGGAGAAATCTTCAATTTACAGATCTAGAAAATGATCTCTCGTTGGGGATATCCAATCTAAAGAATTTGGGTCAAAACCTGTGAATGAAAATCAATAAGGTTCTGATTTTTTATCTGAATGATAAATGAAAAGTTGATGAAAGTTTATGAAAATTGGCATGCATAAACTAGACATTCTAAGAAGAAAACTTTTTTTTACAAATTTAAAAAATGATCTCCCATTAGGGAGATATGAATACAACAAGTTGATTTGAGTCTTGAGCAATGTCTGTGATTACAAACATATAATGTCTCAACTTAAAATGTAAAGAAAATAGAAATACTCCATAGAAATAAACGAATTTTTACTGAGATGAACTAGATATTCATATGAAGAAAATTCTTTTGACATATTTAAAAAATGATCTCTCATTAGGGAGATATGATTATGACAAAATAGGTTAAAAGTCAGACCCTAAAAATGACACAGTGTAATAGGGTTGCGGTTTTTAACCAAAATTGGGCATGAAAAAAACATAGAAATTGATAAAAATTGGCATGGACTATACTCAATATTGGAGATTTCTCTTTTTATAGATTTGAGAAATCATCTCTGGTTAGGGAGAAATCACTCCAACAAGTTGGTCTAATTTCGGGTCAAATTCGGATGAGGCCAAAGGACAGGGTCCGAATCTCAAATTTTTTAAGGGATCAAACCAACTCAAATTGATCTGATTTTTGGTGAAAATCCCGAAAACATATGCATGAAGATGCAGTAAAAAAATCAGATTAAAACAAGGCCTAATTATATACAAAATAATGGAATCAAAACAGACCAGAATTAAAAATATCATCTCAACATAATTGAATGAAACATAATCTCATAAATGAATTGATCCAATGATAAACAATGAGATCTATCATTCTAGATCATACATGATAATGCAAATGATGTAAAAATAGAAATAAAAGCATATAAAATAAAATTAAAAGTATTGAGGCATAAATTGAAATCAATTTTGCCTATTGAATGTGAGATTTGATCTATTGAAGATCAAATCTCAATTTTAAATGGCTAAAATGAAAATGCACAAAGTAAATAGCAAATTGAATGGATCAAAACATAGAAATAAAAATTAACATGGAATTAAGATAGATCTATATTGCTATTACATGATATTGAAAATAAATTGCAAGAAGAAAAGGGGGGGGAGGCGATTTTGAAAAATTAGAAAAAAATAGAAAGAAAAAGAGAAAAAATAGAAAAGAGGAGAGAAGGGGCCTATGTTGGGCTTTCTTCTTCTTCACTTCAGCCACAAAGAGAGGAGAGGAGGAGTGCTTGAGAGGGAGAGAGAGATTTTTCTTCTTAAAAAACTCACCCCCATGGGGGCTTTTTATACTTGAAAATAAGGGCATTATGAGCATAGACAAATTGAGATATTTTAAGCCCTTAGGGCTGAGGTAGCATTGGACTCACATAGGGATGGTTTGGCGCCAACCTCATGTAGAAAATACTTGTTTGTTGAATGGGCAAAAATGCCCTTTTGTCAAAATTTTGATACATGGCGCCCTCTTGCAAGAGGGTGCCCATGTGTGTCATTTTTTTGTTTTGTAGATGGGCAAAATAGACATTTATTTGAAAATTTGACACATGACATCACTTAGCAAGTGATGCCCATGTGTGATTTTAAAAGTAAAGGGGTTTTTTAAAGGCATATTAAAAAAAATGATTTTGATTTTGAATTTTGAAAATGCCAAGTGGCACCCTTCTTTGAAAATGCTTTTTGCTCTTTGATTTTTTTAAAATCAATATGAAAAGTGAAATAAAATATGAGAATTTAAAAGAGGAATTTAGAAATAATTGGATTAAAAAATCCAATTTTGATTTATGAAATCCAAATTAGGCAAAAACTGGATCCAGATTGAATTTGAGAAATTTTGCAAAAATACTGATTTTGGATTTTGAAATTCAAAGATTATTTTTGAAATTGGGGATAAAAATTGGATTTTGATTTTGAATTTGAAATCCCCAAATTGATTTTGAATCAAAATTCTATATGGATCCATTTTGATATTTTGAAACCCAAACTGAATGTTGAACTAGATCCAGGGTATTTTTTTTTAAAGGATTTTTGCAAAATGATGGATTTGAATTTGAAATTTCATGAATTGATTTTGAAATTAGGATAAAAATCAAATTTTTGAAAAGGATCTAGATCCGAGGGTTTGAAAAAGATTGGATCTGGATCTCAATTTAAAAGAAAATTGGTTCAAAATGGGAATCAAACCTTGAATATGGATTTATGAAGAAATAAAATAAGAAAACCCCCAATTTCACAATGCAAATTGGGATTTTGATTTTGGATCTTGGATGTAGTTCAGAGAATGAAATTGGATCTTTAATCTAGATCAGAATCCAAGAAGTGAATACTAAATCTCAGATTTTAGACAAATCGGAGTTTAGAAATTGATTTAATTAAACTTTTGAACGAATCGAAAAGTGGATCCAGACTGAAATGGATAAAAAATGGTTAATTGGATCCTGGATATCTGATGGGATATTTTAGGTTCAAAGAATGAATTGGACACTGGATATGGATTTCTGAATGAATCTGATGAAAAATCTAGGTCCAGGATGAAATTTAGACACCAAATCCAGCATTGGATCCAATATACGAATTGAAATGGATTGGATCTCGGATATTGATGAAATATCAGATGAAAAAATTGACCCGAGTCTGAATTTGAGGCTTGCCTCAATTCAAAAATTATTGAAAACGATGTTCCAAAGAAATTTTTACTTTTTGGTTTTCGCTCTGTAGAGGCAGAAATACGGTACTGGACTGGTTTGAACTAATTTGAACTAGACTGGATTGGAATGAACTGAATCTGAAGCCAGTTATACTTAGGTGAACTAAATCCAGAGCTAAAACACTAGCTCAACCACCTGAGGTTAGTTCAATTTGAGCTGAATTGAGCTCAAACGTGCTGAAATGAGCTAAAATAAAGGTCCAAGTGTGTGAAAAGTGACTTCGAACAGCAACTGGACCATTTAAACTCTTAATGAACTTAGATTAGACCCCTAGAGATAGGATCTAATGGATTTGGCTGACTCGAGGCCAGACTGACTAAGATTTGAGATAAAAATGAGCTTATTACGAAAAATAAACTAATTTTAGCTGAAATAGTCAGAAATAATCAGGATTCGCTCCTTACGAGCTCAGGAGAGATAGAAATGACAAATATTCTAACTTCTCTGAACTTGAGATGAGTTTGGTTAAACCTAACTGACGAAAGGCCTAAGGGTGACCTAAGGGTAAAATGATAATTTTATTGGCCGAACGAGGTAGACTGACCTCTAGACCGGAGTAGACCTAGGGGTGAGACTCGACACTGCCCTACAGAGGTTTGACATCTGCAAAACAAAATGTTCGAAATGGACTTAAAAAATTTGAGGTGTTTACACCAGAGCAAATGGGAGAAAAACTTAGGGCATAATCTAGACAAAAAAATTGTGTTTCCTCTGGCCAGCAGGTGCACCTTGGGTACCAACTGGGGCTCCGCTTGTCTGGTAGGAGCAGCTAGTGCACATCACCTTGTGTTGGGATATTGCAGGATCAAATCCCATTGGTAAAGTTGCATAACTCGTAGGGGTCTGCCTAACCCCAGCTTGTCTTTTAAAAAAAAGATGCACCTTGTGTGGCCGTAAAGAGGAGAATGTCGATCAGTTATTCATTTCTCTCTCTCTCTCTCTCTCTCTCTCTCTCTCTCTCTCTATATATATATATATATATATATATAAGAAAACCTGTATCTTCGGATGGGTTTTCCTTTGAACGCACGACCCTAAGCCGCATGTTCTTTTTTTTATTCAAAAAATGACTTTTAGCAGTGGTTTTGTACAACCACTAAAGGTCATTTTTTTGCCCAAACATTTAGCGGCGGTCAAGACCACCACTAAATGTATGTAGCGCATAAAAATAATGATGAGTTGTCACTATTTGAAAGCGTGCACTCATAAGATGACGGTTCGTCCAACCCATCTTCAAACACTTTATGTGTTTGAAAATACAGGTTACTATATATATATATATAAGAACTGAACATATTAGGCCTCATTTCTCATTCTACCCCATAGGTTTTAAGTGTTTTATGATAGATATGAACCATTAAATGTGTTTAGCATGCTCGATTTAGCAAGAGCCGACTCTTGGAACATGTTTTTTGATGAAAAAAATATTTTTTTGTGTCAAGAAAGACTAGTACCTTCGTAGCCATTGATTTTGGATTACCAAAAAAACTTGTATACAGGTTAGATTTTGGCTATCCAAAAGTCGGTTCCCACTAAATAAAACTTGTAGATCACATCTCTGGTGTTAGACGTGAGAAAAAATACTTAAAACTGTGGTTTTTGAAGGGGCCTAACAAGTCCTACCACAAAAAACTGAAATTCTGGATGCAAGTGCATGAAGGGTACGTCGGAATGGGGACTGTAAGTTTATGAGAGCAACAACAATGGAGACCTCATGTGTTGATGGAGGGGGTATCACCAAGATCCACCTTTCCCATTCGAAGAGGAATAGTTTTACAATGGTGCGCAGGCCCAACTTATCATGTGCTGAGGCAATGTTGGTGGGCACTGGCCTTGCATCAAAAGCCATTCAATGTGAACGGGAGAAGAAGGAGGTGCTCCTCCCAGACAAAGTGGCAAGGAAGATTAAATGGCACAGATCAAGGGGCATCTCTTTAACTTATGGCTATTTCATGGTGAGACAAAGGCAAATATTGAACAAAATGGGGGGTCTGCACTGGAGTGAAACGAAACTGAGGACTTAAAGAACCTTCAATCCTCTCTCCATCGCATTGATCTAGTGAGCTTCAAAGATTATTGGGTTCCTGCCATTGTTCACTGTGTATAGGTGAAAACTTTGGAATAGTATGATGCACAACGTCCTTAATATGATGGGACAAAGCTATATAAAATTCATTGTACAACCCCCCTCCCAAAATCGTCAACACATGGGATGGGCTACACTGAGACTCATGCAAGCCTGCGTGTTCTCCCCCGAAATGCAGGGTTTGTTGCAGTGCGTGTTTGGGGGTCCAAATGAGCGCCACGTATATAAGCACATGGAGCTCGTACCCTCGTGTGTGTCGGCATCACTTAGCATCAGAGTCTGGTGTGGTTGCAAAGACTTATGTACCCTTTCTTGCCATTCTCGCCATAAAATAATGGTTCAAGAAAAGGACAAAAATGTCCTCCATCCAAAAACAAAAGAAACAACGGTTTGAGAAAAGGACAAAAATGTCCTCCATCCAGAAAGTCAAGGATGATGTTAACTCTTCAAAGTCCAAACATTCTGTTTGCACCATCTACTGTAACAGGAGCGCCCTTTGACGACACACCCTTTACCGTCATCTGCTTCCACCAGAGCACTCTTTGTCATCATCTTGAGCCCAGGTTCCAGCCTTGGTTTTTAACTTGAGTTACAACACATTATCGCCTTCTCGTTCCTGCCTTGTGTTACAAAATATTCTCATGGAGATAACTATAAATCGATTGACTAGTTCGATCGTTGGTGGGCATCATAGGGGCATTTGCCATCCATCTCTTTTTAGAGTCTTCTCTTCTTTTTCATTTTTGTTAGGCAATATGGAAAAAAACAATGACGCACAAACACTCCAACAAGTGCCATTAAGGCATCGTGAGTACCTTTCCATGTCATCATGCCATTGTTGAAGAACGTATGTCATCGTGAGTACCATTAAGGCATTGTTTTATTATTGCAGGTGGATGTTATCTTTTCAATGGTTGGAAAATTAAAGATATTTGTAAGATGTTGGGACCCGTTAACAAGAATGATTGTTTATAGATGCGAGAAAGGGCCTCTACCCCATCTGGTAGCGTTCATTCACTCAGTATATGCAATGTAACACAAATCGCGGTTATAGTAACATACTACCGATTTGTGAGACATTGTTTTGTTTGTTAATATCGATTTGTAAGCTATTATCCTGAATTTCTGTATCGATTTGTAATATATTATGCGATATGTATATCGATTTGTAAGATATTATGTGTTTTGTAGTATCAATTTGTAAGCTATTATGCTGAATTATTATATCGATTTATAATATATTATACAATATGTATATCGATTTGTAAGATATTATGTGTTTTCTAGTATCGATTTGTAAGATATCTGTAGAAAGAAGTTTAAAATGTGTAGTGCATAAATACATTTTTGTACGCTTGTTGTGGCAATTTTTGTACTCAAATCGCTGCTCATTTAGCGATTTCGATTGAAATCGCTTCATAATGTTGTAGATATAATTAAATCGCTATCGTCAACGCACATATACGACAAATCATTTCTTTTATTGGCATAGTAAATAACAACTCGATGCATAATATAAGCAAATAACAAATTGATGTTGCTTTTATACTGTGATTCATTCAATCATTTCTTTGACTTGCTTAACCTTGTCAATATTCATTGTTATATGCATCTTGAATAAATCATAGTAAATGTATGCGTTGGCTAATGCAAATTGATATCTTGCTTATGACAGTGGTGAGATTATCATCTGGTTGCAGTGAAGCTGATCTATCTCAATCATTGAAAAGTTATGGAGAAGTGAACATTTGTACTAATGACGCACCTGAAGATGTGAATATGTGCACTAATGATGCACATGATAAGAAGGGTGCAGACATTGGATTCACTCTTGACTTGAGTGTTCCAGCAGAAGAAATGCAATTTGATAATGAGGTAGACGATCATGACACTACACTTAATGAAGGTGCAGGCACTAGGAATGTACAACATAGTACACTTGACTATGTTCCCATAGAAGGAATGCAATTTAATAATGAGGAAGCTGCATATAAATTTTACAATGATTATGCCTTAAAACTTGGCTTCAGTGTTAGAAGGTATTCTTGGTCAAAAAATGCACAGGGTGTCATGGTGAGAAAGACATATGTTTGTTCTAAGGAAGGTTGGAAGAAGTCAAGTGGAAATCCAACAAGGAGAAAGCCTGATTTAAGATGTGGATTTTCAGCGAGAATGGTGTTAAGAAGACTTCTGAATGAGAAATATGTAATTCATACTTTAATCAGTGATCATAACCATGAATTAGCAACTTCATTTATGACTCCAATATTAAGGTCACATCGTACAGTAACTGAAGCGCATGTTGTATTTGTTGAAATAGATAATAGCGTCGGCATTGCAGCAAGGAAGACATACAATTTATGCGTGCATATAGATGGTGGTCGCGAGAATGTGTCATTCACACCTATGGAACTAAGAAACCACTTGAAAAGGAAGAGAACATATAACATGAAGAATGGAGAAATATGTTCTTTGGTTGATTACTTACAGAAGAAATCAAGCATTGACCCTGGTTTTTTTAGTGTAATGCAACTGAATGAAGATGGATATGTTGTGAATATGTTTTGAGCAGATTCAAAGTCAAGAGTATATTATGAATGCTTCAATGATGTGCTTGTTTTTTATATGATAGTGAAGATTAATATTGAATAGTGGTCATTTGCGCAGTTTGTCAAAGTGAACCATCACTCACAAAGTTGTATATTAGGCGACACTTTTTTGTATGACCAGACCAAAAAAACTTTGAGTGGTTATTCAGAGTATTTACACAGGAAATGAATGGGAAGCAACCTGAATTGTACTTACAGATGGTGATCACGCAATTGCGGTTGCAGTGTCTCATATATGGCTAGATGCACATCATCGCCTATGTTTGTGGCATATCTTTCAAAATGCAGCAAAGAATATATAACACATATTTAATCAGAAGATAGGGTTTGACAAAAATTTTATAAGGTGTGTACTTGAGAGCGTAGACGAGGTCACCTTTATGTCTGATTGGGAGAAAATGATTCAGATGTACGACCTTGAAGACTACGTGTGATTACAAAATTTATATGTAGAAAAAGAGAAGTGGGCATTGGCATATGGAAGACAATACTTTTATACAGGTATGATAAGCACACAAAGAGCTGAATCTATGCATGCCACACTGAAAAAAACATGTATTCATGTTTAACAATATTTCGCTTCATAGAACAATATGAATTATTTGTAGACGGCCTTAGATAGAATGAACTTGAACAAGATGTGAAATGCTTCAATACACGCCCTGTAACTTTAGACATGAAAATATTAATGCAACCTGCACATCTCTGTACACTAACTGTATTTGAATGGATTAAAAAGAAAGTTATACAAGTCATGAATTGCAACATAGAAGGACACATGCAAATTGAGAATATGCACAAATACCGTATTGTATGAGAGGGCGAAGAACATTCAAAAAGGCAAGAATCATATGTTACATGCAATGTTGACAACAAAACAATTGAATGTATGTGCAAAATGTATGAATTCAAAAGTATTTTATGTCGTCATGCATTAAAGATACTTAATCAAGAGAAGATACAAGAAATACCTGAGTCATATTTAATGTGAAGATGAACGAGACAAGAAAAGATTGAACTGCTGGATACAGATAATGTCAGTCAATCTGGTGTTGATAAGAAGTGTCATATTGTCTTTTGTTACCAACAACTATGTAGGTCACTTATGCTTGTTGCAGATTTGGCATTGAAAAATGAAGAAGTCTATGTATGCATGAGAAAAGTGTCAAGGGAGTTACTTAAATACATGCAGTTAATTCACCATCAGTTTGTTGCAGCTCATGAAGACCAATCCAAGAAAATATGATTGAACAACGGAGGTAAAAATCATGCTTCCCTTGACCCACATGAGAAGTTACGCCAAAGCGTAAATATCATCTTTAATAAGTCATGAGTCAATGTTGTAGATTATGATAAAAAAATTCACCTAGTGAAGGGTATCAATAGGAAACCTGCTTCTGATTGGAGTCGGAGGAGGACAAAGGGTGCACTATAATTGGTTGACAAGAAAAGGTCTAAGAAACAACCAACCTCTAAGCAAAAGCAACCAAGCCCTTCACATGAACAGGTAGGTAATACATTATATTGCTTCTCATGTAAATTGCATTACGTGCAGCTTATCAATATCTAACTTGTGTAATTTCTAACATGCAACAATACCTTATAGATATGCACTACAATGTTGAAACCTTCAATTCTTCCGACCAGTTGTTCTAGAATGATAGCTTCAGTTTTACAAGTCTTTTGGTATATAATCAATGTTGAGAGGATGTTTGCATTTCTTGTAAAACCTAACATGCAACAATACCCTATAGATATGCACTACAATGTTGAAACCTTCAATCCTTCCGACCAGTTGTTCTAGAATGATAGCTTCAGTTTTACAAGTCTTTTGGTATATAATCAATGTTGAGAAGATGTTTGCATTTCTTGTAAAACTTAATGTAGTGTCTTATATTGTTTTGTTTCATAACAGACTCAGTTCAATTCAAAAGTGAGCTATGGAATACAGGAATCACGTGTGAATTCTGTTTAATGATGTATCATTCACATATATAAATCGTTGTCTCATTTAGCCTACAGAGCTACAATTTTGATATTGTAGGTAAATCACCATTGTTTAGTGCTTATACCATTAGTAAAAATTGTTGTCTCATCTAGCTTTCATATATACAAATCGTTATACAGATATTAGAGTTGAATCGTTGTGCAAAAAGTTGTTCTGTAAATAAACTGTCTTAAAAGTAAAAAGTTGTTACATTTACTACCTGTGCATGATCGTTGTTAAATCATTGTAGCTTAATTTTTACACCATTAGTAAATCACCTCTGTGGTGATTTATTTGGTATATAAATCATTATACCATGTAGTATCCTATCGTGATTTACACAACGACGTCTATGTCAGTCACAATTGGATAAAAATTGCACTATGCATGAGTATAAATCGCAATAAAAGTGCACAGACAAATCATTGTTTCATCTAGCCTTCACATATACACATCCTTATACATATACTATAGTTGAATCGTTACGCAAAAAGTTGTTATGTAAATAAACACTATTAAAAGTACCAAATAAATGTAATTAAATTATATATAAGTCTCAATTCAATGATACATATCGATTTACAGCATGATACTGATTTTCGTTTTATACATAAATAATATTTTAGTAAAAGTTGCAAATCGATATGAGTAAATCATGATATTATATATCGATATCGTTCACAAAGATAAACAACGATATATCATTGTTGCGGTAGCTTCTTAAATACAAATCGACGTTATTTACAACTACATTCATTTATCAAAAATATGAGTATCTAGTTATAATACATCATGACCAATGGTTTGGCCATGAAACGATTTACATAATGACTGATTCATAAATGGCCGAAAAAAAAAAATCGATGTGATTTACAACCACAATCATTTATGAAAAAACCTAGTCTTTTTTTACATGACTACAATGGTTTAGCTTAGATAAAATGCATGACCATCATCATAAAAGAAAACAAATATCATCACCAGTAGGTAATTATCGTGATGTCTAATTGTATTTATGAAGTAACTGCGACAATGATATATTTTTGTTTGTCTTTGTGAATGATATCGATATGTAATATCACGATTTACTCATATCGATTTGCAACTGTTACTTAAACCGATTTATAAATTGCTATAGAACATATCGTTGACATAGACAAAGCCCATAAAAGTAAATTGCGATAGAACAAATATTTTTTGCTTTATGTTAGTGGTTGTACATGTCATGATCAAACACTTCTTCTATGAAAAATAATTCACGATCTGTTATAGAAAGAATTATATAATCATAGAATGTTACGTTACATAATGAATTATAATTGGTTGCAAGTCTATCGGTGTCAAGCAAATTGCGATATCACGTAGCCTTCATACGTACAAATTGTAATTTCTATTGTAAATCATTGTGTAAATCGCTATAGGAATACCGTAAAAGCAAATCATAATTTTCATTGTACACAACACTAATTACTTTTACGATTTTCATTAACGAAGGTCAAACATTACAACGATTTGTTTATTGACACTAGTGTTTAGAAAATATATGCCTGATTCATCATTGTTGGCCGTGTAGTTGTCGAAGTCTCTTTGCTTGCCATTGATTTGTACTTTACTAAGTTTAAACATTGTCTCAATTTGTTTATTGTTTCTCTTTTCTGCCTTTTATGAATCAGTCATTGTGTAAATCACGATGATACATATCGTTCACTTAGACAAAGCTTATAAAGCTAAACTACAATAGGATATTCAAACAGATTTAATTCGATTATTGGATGGGTTTAGGTGGGATGGTTGTATAGATCGTGATAGAACACTTTCTATAAAAAACAAATCGCGATCTCTTATAGTACTAGTTGCAAGCCAATCGATATCAAGTAAATCGCGATAGCACGTAGTCCTTATACGTACAAATCATTCAATCTTTTATTAATGTTTATGCAAATCGTTTCAGCGGTTTATCAATCATTGTGTAAATCGCGATAAGAAGGCAACTCATAAAAGCAAATCATAATTTTCACATTACACAACGCTAAACGCTTGTTCGATTTACGAAGGTCGATCATTACAACAATTTGTTTAGTGGCATTTATGTGCAAAACTTATTAAAATAGATTTATACACTTATAGAATGTCATGTTATAGAAAAGAATTATAGAATTACAACAAAGAATTATGGAATCCCAATAAATAATTATCAGGATATCAGTTTGTATTTATGAAGTTACCACGATAATGATATCGATATATTTGTAAAACCCTAATATAGATCTATGTAAAACCTTATTCTACATAAAAACCTACTCGACCTGACCTGACTCATTGTCCAGGTCTAAAACCCTAATCTATTTCATCTCTGCGGCAGTGCAACTTCTTCTTCTTCTTCTTCTTCTTCTTCTTCTTCTTCTTCTTCTTCTTCTTCTTCTTCTTCTTCTTCTTCTCCTTCTTCTTCTTCCTTGTATTTTTATTTCTTCTGTGTTCCTTCTACATGTGCTTGATAGATGGGGTTCGAAGCTTACGCAGAATATAACGACCATAATTATCCTCAATCGTTGTCACCATAACAAAGCAAGCACAAATATTCTGCATGATAGATAGGGGGTGATGTTGATGACCATCTATTTGATTTATTCCTACTGCCTAATCTTCGATATACTTCAAGACAAGTATGTTACAGTGGTGAGGGCTTCATACTTCTCTCTAAAGTAGTGCACAACAATTTTTGATATACTCTATCATTCGCAAACCATAGTTTGCAGTTGGAAAAATATCTGCCAAATGGTGCAGTGGGCTGCCATTACTAATGAGCTCATTTGTTTGGAGAGAATGTATTCTCAACTGCACATAGAATCACTTTGCAGCAAGAAATGAACTCGACGATGAACGATATAGATGTTTTGGTGATCTCTTTTGTAAAAATAGGAGTCTCTAAAAGATAGATATGCGTTTGACGAAAATGTCCTCCCGTAAATATCCTTCCATACTTGGATTGCATTAGAAGCACATCACTATTTGGATGTGGGTTTCATACTGGTGATTATATCTGTCTTCTTTGATGATGATGGTCATGTATTGTATCTAAGTCAAACCATTGGTTATGATGTATTATAACTAAATACTAATATTTTTTGTAAATGAATGTGGTTGTAAATCGTGTGGATTTGTAGTTATGAAGTTACTGTGACAACGATATGTCTGTGTTTGTCTTTATAAATGAAATCAATTTGTATTTAAGAAGTTAACTCGATTTGTATCATTGAAGTTATCTCGACTTGTACTTTACTAATTCTAAACGGGATGTTGATTTATACCGTTGAATCAGTCATTGTGTAAATTGTTATAGAACATATCGTACAAGTTGCTATAGCACGTAACCTGCATACGTACAAATCGTTTCAGCATTTTATCAATTTTTGTGCAAATCATGACAGAAAGACCATAAAAGCAAATCATAATTTCCATTATATACAATGCTAATCGCTTTTACGATTTTCATTTACGAAGGGCAAACATAACAACGATTTGTTCACATAGACAAAGCTCGTAAAAGCAAATCGCGATAGGACAAATACTGTTATTCTATGAAACTTAAAGAATATTGGTTGTAAGTCAATTTATATTTATCAAGTTACTTAGATTTGTAGTCCACCAATAAACATCATGTCGATTAGTTTTTCTTTATCTTTTTCATCTTTTATCAGTCATTGTGTAAATTGCGATAAGACAAATTCTTGTACATATACTGTATTTGAATCATTATACAAGACAGTGTCCTATAGTGATTTATAAAATGATGTCTATGTCGGAGACAATGATTTGCCTTTGCTATAAATAACAATCCAACTTATTGGCGTATTTAGTAAAATTAAAAGTTTATTTCAACCCAGAGAGATTTACATAATTTGTATACACAGTCTTACAAAATTTGTATATACAGTCTATAAAATCTGTTAAAAATCTTTGTACATCATATTACTCTTGGGAGGTCACGTCGTTCATTGTCTTCTAGGTATTCTTGCCGGTTGAGTTTTTTTTTTCTTCCGTAATTAGAAACTACATTAATTTTTTTCATAGTTCAGTACGAAATCCAGGTATATCATCTTGCAACAAAAATATAATGTAACACCAATATATAAATTGAGTTCCCAATAATAGAGGATAATAATCCATGTTTAAGTGTAGAGCATACAGCATCGAAATCAGGTTCTCATCCATTGTATATTACTTTAATATACTTCATTACAAATATGCCACAATCGATGCCATTATTTTGTAAAAGAGCATTGTATGCTGAGCGAAACCCCCACTCACCAATGTCGGCACCCAAAACGTCTTTGACGAATCCCTCTTGTTGTTAATGCAGAAGCAAGTAAATTTCGAGCCACCGTATAAGATACAATACACTTATAGATAGAAACTTACAAAATGCATAATGTCACATTGTACACCAGTGTAAAATTTCAATGAGTTGTAGCACCATAGTTGTTTTTTCCATAAATCCATCATGTATAAGACTCAATGCTCAGAAGTTTGCCAGAGTGTAGGAATTAATATCTGCAAATCGATACAATATCTTACAAATCATGTTAGGACTATTATGCCTAAACCTTGGATAATAGGTTTCTTCACTTACCTTTTCACTTGACCAAAAGTCTCTGCAGTGATCATCGTTACCCCAACATGGTAGTCCATCATGAAATCCAATGGAGTATGACATTTGACGGAGGAAACTCTGTTGAACGAAACAATGATAATAGTAAGGTTAAAACATGAAGCAACAAGAGTAAATCAAAAAATAAAATAAACATATAAGAGAACCGATATACAATGAAATAGGGGATGACAACGGGTTTAGTATTGGTTGTTGTGTTGCTTTGAATATACATAACGAAATAGGATATAGTCTATTTGCAACAAATATGCACATGTTAACATACATACCTATGACATACGTAAATATATAACTGATAGTGGTTTCATACGTACAAAATTACTGATAATGTTTCCTTCTGTAAATTCATCTTGCAGTCGATTGATGTTATCTTGGAGCTCTTTGTTGAGTTTTTGGATACCTTTTTTGTGGATGTTCCATTGACATTAGCAGAATATTCACTAAAAGATATTGAACTTCCTTTCTACAGTACACAACACAAATCGAATATACACCATAAAAGAGACAAATTTTAAAGAAACTCATCACAAGGTTTAGACAATATACGCCTGATTCGCCATTACTGGCCGTGTGGCTGTCGTCGTCTCCTTCCTTGCACAAGTTCAGGAGGTTTAGACAAAGTAGGTTATATGTTTGACCCACGAACACGCCATTTATAAAGGAAACGTCAGTTCGTCTGTTTCTTACTCACGAAGCAAAGTGAAGCGACACCCTCCTGAACTTGTTCGACGTGTCATTCATTTATAAAGGAAACATCGTTTCACATACCACTCATTTTCAAAAATTGCGTGCAAATAAATTATATTGCACATTAATTAAATTAAAAGATGTCATTTCATCAATCTTTTACAAAACTCTACAACTAAGTCTCGATTTTCATTTATGAAGGGTGAACATTACAATGATTTGCTCACATAGACAAAGCACGTAAAAGCAAATCGTGATAGGACAAAAACTGCTATTCTATGAAACTTAAAGAATTTTTGTTGTAAGTCGATTTGTATTTATCAAGATACCTAGATTTATAGTTTAACAATAAACATCGTGTTGATTTGTTTTTCTATATCTTTTTCATCTTTTATCAGTCATTGTGTAAATCGCGATATGACATATCATTTACATAGACAAAGCTTGTAAAAGCAAATTGCGTTAGGACAAAAATTGTTATTCTATGAAACTTAAAGAATTTTGGTAGTAAGTTGATTTGTATTTATCAAGATACCTAGATTTATAGTTTACCAATAAACATCCTGTCGATTTATTTTTTCTATATCTTTTATCAATCATTGTGTAAATCATGATAGGACATATTGTTCACATAGACAAAGCTCATCAACATAAATCGCGATAAGAAAAATGTTTTTTGCTTTATGTTCGTGGTTGTACAAATCATTACAGTGAAATCGATTTGCAACTATTACTTAAATCGCTATAAAGTTGTACATCGATTTGTATTTAATCAGTTACCTCAGTTTTTACTTTATCTAGTCTAAACATCGTCTCAATTTGTTTATTGTTTTTCCTTTCCTCCTTTTATGAATCAGTCATTGTGTAAATCGCAATAGGACATATCGTTTACTTAGACAAAGCTCATAAAGGCAAATCGCAATAGGATATTCAAACAGATTTGGTGGGATGGGATGTATTTGATTGTGTGATGGGTTTAGGTGGGAGAGTGATTGGATTGGGTTGGTTGTGAAACCCATTTAGCTCTCATGAAATCCAAACCCAATCTAAACTATTATATATATAGAGATACATATCTACATATGCTTTTTTAATTAAATTTATTTAGTTATCAAATGTACCCAAATTCTATTTATTTAAGAGTATCCATTTGGAATTTAAATAGATCCAAAACTTAAAAACTAAACCCCAAACCCCAAAACCTAAACCCTAAAACCCTAAACCCTAATGCCTAAACCCTAAATCCTAAACCCCTAAAACCCTAAACCCTACAACATAAACCCCTAAATCCCTAAACCCTAAAAACCAAAACCTACATCCTAAATTCTAAATCTTTAAACCCTAAACCCGTAAAACCTAAAAACCTTAAACCTAAACCCTAAACCCTAAACCCTAAACCCCTAAAACCCTAAACCCTAAACCCTAAACCCCTAAAACCCTAAACACCAAAACCTACATCCTAAACCCTAAACCCTAAACCCTAAATTCTACAACCCTAAACCCTAAATTCTATAAAAAATAGGTGTACAAATCGTAATAGAACACCTTCTATAAAAAACAAATCAAGATCTCTTATAGAACTGGTTGCAAGCCAAACTATATCAAGCAAATCGCGATAGCACATAGCCTTTATACATACAAATCGTTTCAGACTTTTATCAATGTTTGTGCAAATCGTTTCAGCCTTTTATCAATTATTGTGTAATCGCGATAGGAAGACAACTCGTAAAAGAAAATCATAATTTTTACTATACACAATGCTAAATACTTGCTCAATTTTTATTTATGAAAATCGATCATTACAACGATTTGTTAAGTGGCATTTGTGTGCTACACTTATTAAAATAGATTTATACACTTGTAGAATGTCACATTACAGAAAAGAATTATAGAATTACATCAAAGAATTATAGAATCCCAACAAATAATTATTAGAACATCGATTTGTATTTATAAAGTTACCATGATAACGATATGACTTTGTTTGTCTTTGTGAACGATATCGATATATTTGTAAAACTTTAATATAGATCTGTGTAAAGCTCTATTCTATGCAAAATCCTACCCGACCTGACCTGACCCATTGTCCAGGTCTAAAACCCTAATCTATTTAACCTCTCTTCCTCTTTTCTGCGATAATGCAACTTCTTCTTCTTTTTATTTTTCTCCTCCGCCTTCTTCTTCTTCTTCTCATTCTTCTTCTTCCTTGTATTTTTCTTTCTTCTTTATTCTTCTCTGTTTCTTCTACCTGTGATTGATAGATGAGGTTTGATGCTGATAATGTAGTTGTTTTACGCCATGAGAAAAGATTTGTATAATTTTTTATGATGATTATGATGGTTATCTTCTGTGTATACATCGATATATTCATGACACATACGACTGTGGTGTATTTGTCATGAAGTATATCGAAGCTTACACAGAATATAACAACCATAATCATCCTCAATCGTTGCCGCCATACCGAAGCAAATACAAATATTCTGCATGATAGACAGGGGGTGATGCTGATGACCATCTATTTGATCTATTCCTACTGTCTAACCCTCCATCGTTCACAAACTATCCTTCGCAGTTGGAAAAATATCTGCCCAATCTTCGATATACTTCATGACAAATATGTCGCAGTCGTGCAGGCTCCATCTTCTTTGTTTGTTGGAATCCATACCATATGCAACTTTGCCAGCTCTGCCTCGAAGCTTTCTGCACTAGCAAGATGGATTTCATGCACACCTGGATTGCATTCAAAGCACAACACTATTTGGACGTGGGGGTGATGCTGATGATGATGTTTATTTTCTTTGATGATGATGGTCATGTATTGTATCTAAGCCAAACCACTGGTCAGGATGTATCGTTGAACTTACCTCAATTTGTATTTTACTAAGTCTAAACATCATGTTGATTTGTTTATTATTTTTCCTGTTTATCTTTTATGAATCAGCCATTGTGTAAATCACGATAGAACATATTGTTCACATAGACAAAGCTCATAAAAGTAATTCGCGATAAGACAATCGGTATCAAGCAAATTATGATAACATGTATCGTTACAGTGAAATCGATTTGCAACTAAGTCTCGATTTGTAGTTTACTAAGTCTAAACATCATGTCGATTTGTTTATTGTTTTTCTTTTCTCCCTTTTATAAATCAGTCATTGTGTAAATCGTGATAGAACATATCGTTTACATAGGCATAGCTCACAAAAGCAAATTATGATAGAAAAAATATTATTATATTATGAAACTTAAAGAATTGTGGTTCTAAGTTTATTTGTATTTATCAAGTTACCTAGATTTGTACTTCACCAATAAACATCGATTTATTTTTTCTTTCTACTTTTTGCCTTTTATCAGTCATTGTGTCAATCATGATAAGACAAATCGTTGTACATATACTGTATCTAAATCGTTATACCAAATATTATCCCAGAGTGATTTACATAATGACGTATGTATCATTGAAGTTAACTTGATTTGTACTTTACTAAGTCTAAACATTATGTCGATTTGTTTATTGTTTTTATTTTCTGCCATTTATGAATTAGTCATTGTGTAAATCGTGATGGAACGTATCGTTCGCTTAGACAAAGCTCGTAAAGGCAAATCATAATATGATATTCAAACGGATTTGGTTTGATTATTTGATGAGTTTAAATGAGATGGTTGTACAGATTGTGATAGAACATCTTCTATAAAAAACAAAGCATGATCTCTTATAGAACTGGTTGCAAGGCAATCAGAATCAAGCAAATCGCGATAGTACGTAGTCTTTATATGTATAAATTGTTTCAGGCTTTTATCAATGTTTGTTTAAATCGTGATATAAAGACAACACGTAAAAGCAAATCATAATTTACACAGTACACAACGCTAAACGCTTCTTCGATTTTTTTTATGAAGGCCAAACATTACAATGATTTGTTCAGTGGCACTTATTAAAAAAAATTATATATTTATAGAATGTCACGTTATAATTTTTTTTTATAGAATTACAATAAAGAATTATAGAATTACAATATATAATTATCGGAATAAAAAAATCATATAATGTTTATTTTGTGGCACTTGATGACTCAGATGGACTACGACATATAAATTGTCTCTTTCTTTTTCTTGGTGGACTCTCTTTCCTTGATAGCCTATTGGTTCTCTCGATCTTATTATAAACACTGGTCATCATTTCTACCAGTGTATCATATTGTGACTGCATTTGTCTCCCTAAATTCCTCACTTTCGTAACTCCTTATTCTCCCTCTTCAACATCTCCAACCTTGTGGTGAAAACTACATTCGTTTTTATGAGCTATGTTCGTTCTTCATCGTGTACTGCAACTGAGAGAATCGTTGTTATAGTCGGAGAGATATGGACGTATTTTCTATGCTATAAGACAACATGATGGGAGACAAGAGGGACACATGGGTTTCCAACATTTTCATGTTGTTTATTCTTAATCTCCAGATTTCGATGCATGGGTTCCCAATATTTTTTGAAATAGTTAGGGTCATATTGTCGTTCTTTATAATCATATGCTATGACACAAACACCTCCTTTGTTCCAACTATCCAATTATTTCCTCAAGCGTTCATGTCAATTAACATTCTTGGCCCCACCACTATTCATCTTCCTTCTCACTTCCACAGGCTGCTTTTGGGTAGACTGTCCCAAGCCAGCTTGTAGGAGAACTCGACTACCATGCTGCAACTCGGCTTTATAATTGCTAAATAACCAAATATCGCATCGAAACAGTCTCGCAGCCTGAGCAACAACCTCTTGGTCCTCGTCCTCCCCATCTTCACACAGTCTCCATACAACCTATACATTGGAGATTATGGTTTAGGTATAGACATAAATATTCAGGATCTGGATCAAGAGATTTGACCTTGGATCTATTGGAACTGGATCTGGATCCGAATATAATCAGATCAGGTTTGAAATAAGGTTCATGTATTATTTAAACCTATAAAGGACTTAATAGGTTTTGTAATTGATAGAGAGTATTCTGAGACCAGCTCAGAGCACTTTTTGACTGGTTCCTATCAGTTTTTCACCAGTTTCTGAATGTAGAGACCATCTTGCATGAATTTGTGAAGGATCAAGGATTTTTCTCATTCAAGTTTAAGGGTTTATGGGTTTTTTACATGTTTTGAACCGGTTCAACTATTCTGAGACCATGTTATTTAACTTATACATGATATGTAAACATGAATTATGACTAAATTAATGACATATATGATGTGTTTTTATCAAAATTTATTTATGCATATAAGTTAATGCATGAGTTTGTATTTTTTTATGACATAATACATATTTTGTCATGAATATACTGTAAAAAAATAGGTGAAAGTGTAACCCAAGAATGCACAAGCATTCACAAAGTCCAATAATGGATGAACACTATGGTGTACAAACAAGAGGTCCATAAAGCGACAATATAAAAACCTAAAAAGGCTACACAAAAATAATGAAATCTTTATTGAAGAGACTTGAAAGGCACACCTAATATAAGGAGAGCAAACCTTATTTATACACCAAGAGAGGTCGGAAAAGGAGAGGCCAAAAGGAGGCTAACCATAGAGACGTTGGGAGCCCCCAATGGTCACATTTGTGACCGTTGGAGGCCCCAACGGCTCTATGTGGGACGTGAAAAAAACAACAAAAAAATACAAAAAATAAAATAAACTAAAAAAATAAATAATTGTTTTCTAAAAACAACTATGTAATTATGTAAAATGATATAAATACCCCTATCGGGTATTGCACACACATATATATTTATATATATGTGTACGAGTACATGTATTTTAACACCCCCCCTCAAACTTTATGGGGAAAATTATCCCAAACGTTTGGAAATACAAAAAATCTTGGAAAGAAGTCCAAGTCTTTAAGAGTCTTCAAGGGTCTTCAAGGGAAATCTCCATCTTCATGTCATTACTTTAGCATATTCACAGAAAAGGATGAATGTCCGTGAAAGTTTTATACACCGTCAGAGTTGTGTAAAAAACTTATACAAGTTTTAAGGCTTCAACAAATATTCATATATGCATTTTTGCATGTTCGCAATGTCCCTGTGAAAGTTCTAAAATATGAAGATATGATTCAGAATCACAAAAAACCTGTGAAAAATACAAAATCACTGTGTTGCAAACGTGCTCTTAATGTCATCCAGAATGTAGTGTGAATATAGTCTAACTCATGTAAAATGACCACTTTGGGTGGGTTCAGATCGACTGGCTAGTGCATCTCTAATGAATTGCTTGTATACATGCTGCTCACTAACCATTCAGGTTGTAGACTTATAAATGAGCTTTCCACGGTTTGCAGAGATAGGTGCCCAGCCCTAACAATATGAGTCTTGATCGGGTGCAATATGATTACACAAAATCTTGTGCATTAAGCACTCGATCGCCCTCCATCAGGTCTTGGGTCCCACACTTGACAGGCCTTGTCCCGAAAACAGACGAAGAGTGATCGCACAAATATTTGTGCAATCATATTTTACCTAATTTTTTCACTAACAATACTGTTGTACCGGACCCAAGGATCAGAAAAAATGTGATTGCACTAAAAAGCATGTGCCTTCACATCTCATCTAGTGATGCCTGTCTGATTCAACCCAAGTCCACAATCTGAATCAGACAAGTGTCATTGCAATCACATTGTACATGAATCTTGCTATTCAAGGTGAAAAGATCAGGTGCATCATAATTGTACAACTATTTGTGCATTAAGCACCTGATCACCCTCCATCTTGCGACATGCCTGTCAGTTGTAGGGCCCAAAGCCTGATAGAGGGCGATCTGGTGCTCATGCACAAATTTTGGGCCATGTGATTGCATCCGATCTTGAATCTTGTTCAAGTGGTTGTGTCTTAAACTTCCTATAACATGACACTTGGATTGACGTGATCAGGCACCATGAGCTTTTAGTTGAATTGCACCAAGCTGAATCAGGATATACATATGGCATGGCAATTCTAAACTAAATTGGTCTGCTTATAACTGATGCAACTCAAAATAAATTCCAAAACTGATCCCTGATCAAATAGAATCCAGATGTGATCCGACTGATTACCTGGACCTAACCCATTTCACCCCTATTTTTCATTTTTTTTTTGAAGAAATAAGGAAAATTAGAAAAAAAAAATATTGGCAACACTCCTGGAGTACTGTATTCTCTAGCTAGATGTCAGTGGATGTGTTCAGCATGGTCCCTTTATTAGGGAATGCACTTTGGGTCAAGTGATGCTACATATAAATTCATAATTGTCTTTTTTTTTTGAAAGAAGACAATCAAAATCTTGTCAGGTATGAAACTTTGGTGCTTTGGGGACTGTTGAATATTGTAGCCTTAAAAAGTTAAGGTTACACAACTCCATCGATCGGACAATTTAAAACATGATTTTGACTAAAGAAATCATGATAGATCATATCCATAGATATCCATAGGACGTCAGACCCTGAAATCAGCAGCTGGTATGATGCCAATCTAGACACAGTATCTGTCTGTAAACGCGATCTCAAGCAGAAAAATTTTGCACACTAGTTGTTGTGGTCGGTCCACCGTTCTCTCAAGTGTAGTTCTGAGAAAGTGTGAATGGAGGTTGTTTGAGTTCTATTGATGAGAGGCATATAAGCTACATCGGTGATCAATGTGACAAGGTAAACACTAGCCCAGTGCAGTATGGTCCCCTGTTCTCCATTCGCAATGACTAAGATCACAATAGTATCATAGCCGAAATATGGATCATCCCAGAACTCAGGTCATCTTCCCTGTTCCATAATTGGCAGCAGATGGAAGCTGCAAGTAGGAGGAATTTGTTGGGTGTGTGTGGCCATTATCCGCACATATCGGCATATCTACGAACAGGGCTTGTTCGTGGATATGCTTGGGCAGTTTTCAAAACTGATTTTCAAATGAAACCTTTATCTCTAACTGTTTTGGTTTTGCTCGTCCCTTAAATCTCTCGTTGAGCTTATTTGCAAGAGTTAAGCCAAAGAAAAACCGAGAGATGCAATCTATAAATTGAGACATGTTCAGCAGTAGAATATATGTGTGAAAACACAAAGTAAGACTCTCGAAACAAACCTTCAAAAACTCTAACCTATATTCTTCTCCTTCTTGATCAGTTCTCTTTTATGCAACATTGATTCTGGAGGATACGCTATCAGAGCTCCTGCTGCATCATCCAATAGTGGTATTGCATCCTCCTCCTTCTTCTGCCTATCGAAACATGCAAGAAAAAGCGTGATAGATTAGTCGGGCTTCAGAAAGCCCTCTATTTTTTATGACTACAATCTGCACAGACACAAGATTTTGTTTTATTTTGTACCTGCTTGAATGCATTTTCGCTTGAAGGACTCTAAGAGTAGAAACCCTTCTGTGTTGCACCTATATATCTGAAAGCATGCAGTAGTAATCATACATGTGGTGAGTAGCCTCTTTTTTTTTTGCATCTGTAGCAACCTACAGTAAGAATATGAATCTAAATAAAAAAATACACATAAAGAGGAAACATTAGAAGATAAGGAACTTAGCTTTCTTCTCCCCTTGTATATCTAGCCATAACTACTCCTGCTTGAAACCCTAAATATAAACAGAAATCGAAACAAAATGAAAATGATCCCTTGTTGGTCTATCGCCAGAATATTTTTTTCGATGATCGCTGCTGCTTTATCAGCGGACCTAGTCTTTGACCAGCTTTTTGTTGTTCTCCCTCTCTCTCCTTGCCTGGAACCGTGACCGGTAGGGAATATATCCATCGACATCCTTGAAAATGTAAACAAACCAAACAGGATACCAGAAAATCTCGTTTGAAAAACCCTGAAAAAAGGAAAACACCGAAAGTCGATCGTCCGGCTACTATTTTGGCTTGGGTTTTTCCCAGAGATAGATCTAAGCCGAGAGTACCGACCCAAACACTCGGTGAGACTTCTTGTTGGAACCTCTGGTCGGAAATTCGACAGAGCAGTTCGTCTTCTCTGGTGAACGTTTAAGAGAAGAGAGAGAAACGAAATTGAAAAATAAAATTTTTCAGTTGACTTTAGGGTATTTATACCCTGGTGGTGCAAAGAGACCTTATTGCCCTTCTGTTTTGCGAGTTATTCAAAAACACACTTATAATCTTTAAAAAATTAACCCATGTACTTTTTTTTTAAATTGCTAAAAGAGGTTTGTGTGCTGTGAAATTTCTTGAAAATTTATGTTTTTGCCTGAAATTCCATTGTGAAGCTTGAGAAGGTTTAAATTTTTTCAGAAATAGGGTTTTTTGTTTTAGTTTTAATATTTCTTCAGAATTCTAGCTAAAGACCTCTTATGTTTATTTAATAAATCTTATTTTCTCAGCATAACATTTTATAGGCTGAAACTGATTCCTGATTTACTATTTCTTTTCTAAAAAAATAATAAATAATAATAAATAAATAAATAAATAAATAAATAAATAAATAAATAAATAAATTGTTATAAATTAAAATAAAATATACAAAACTAAAAAGGATGACTAGCTGTGTGTGTGCCTCTAAACTTGCCAAAATTGATAAGTTAAATGGAACAAACTTTTTAATCTGGAAAAGGAGAATACCTTTAGCTCTTATACTTAAGAGATTGGAATATGTACTAAACAAACAAATAGAAAATCTCAGAGAAATAGAGTTAAAGGAAGAGAAAGAAAAATATGAAAAGTATTTAAGAGATGATCTTATGGCTAAAACAATTATGCTAACATATATGGATGATGACCTAATTGAAGTCTTTGAAGACTATAAAACAACTAACGAAATGTTGGATGCAATTGGGTCTAAATATGATGCTACATTCGAAGTACATGTTCAACTTCTATTAGAACAATACAACTCATATAAGATGAAAGAGTGAGACAGCGTAGTAGCTCATGTAAATTGTATGTTGGTCATGGCAAAAGACTTAGCAACAGCTGGAAACGTGATACCTGACAAGATGCAAATCTCAACAATTTTGAATAGTCTGTTTGTATCATGGAGAATGGTAACCATAGCACTTAGGATAAATACTAAAAGTCTAAAACCTTAATGAGCTACCTCTCCAACTGGCGATAGAACAAGAACACATGGTCAAGGACAAAAAGTCAAAACTCCTGATGGCCAAAGATGTCTTGTCCAACAATCAAGTACCCTTTAAAAGAAACAACAATAATTTAAAGGAAAAGGAAACAATAGGTTCAATAAAGGCCCTAATCTGGCAGGATGTAAAACAAAATGCTTTTCATCTTTGTAACCTGCAGCTAGGCCGTGTTGGTTGAGAGAGAGAGAGAGATAGGGTTTACCATTTTTATATGGACAATATAGAAGTTTTCTTGACTAGGATATATAACTCCTTAGCTCACACCTTTCTGACCTTTTGGCTGATAATTTCTCCAAACAATAGAATTATGTTATACATTTTGCCGCTATTATAGTGAATATGTTAGACTAAAGGTGTAACGACCCCAACTCATACCCCTTGAAAATACAGTTTTTTTTTTAAATAAGGGTTTACACCCAACCGACCCAGTCGACTGGGGTTCCAATAGGCTTAGCCGACCCTAGTCGACTGGGTTTGTGGTTATCCTACCCCAGGTTGGGCATGACAAGGGACTGCCAGGCCTGTCCCAGTCCTGCTCAAGGCCAGACTAGGCCTGGCAAGGCCCTGCCAGCCCCAGGTTAGCCGGGACAGGCCAGCCGAGCCCTCTGGCTAGGTCTGACAGCCCTGTCACAAGACCAGCATGGGCCTGTGCAGGTGCTGTTAGGGATGGGCAGCCCGGACACAACCCCAGCCCTCGCTGTATATATATATATATATATATATATATATATATATATATATATATATATATATATATATATATATATATATATATATATGTGTGTGTGTGTGTGTGTGTGTGTGTGTGTGTGCACGACCGACTACTCGACTGGGCTCAGCTAACTGCATGGCTCAGTCTGTCAGGCCAGCCGAACCCAGTTCGGCTGGTCTGACAGCCAGCCTACAAAAAAATGGACCCTTCCCTGAGTATTTTTTTAATGGCATGACCCAGCCCACCCAGTCCGTTGAGTCTGCCGTGAAATCGATCCACCATGTTTCCCCATCTTTTTTCAGAGATTCCATCCAAAAAAATAGCACAAAATCAAATCGGGGTTCGATTTCTCATCCATTTTCACATGAGGGGACTCGTACCTTAAACCTGTGCTTGGGGGCTGAGACTGTTGCGAGAAGGGGATGTCATCGGTGCTCCAAGGTCATCGGTGATCGATGGCCATCGAGAAGCGAGGTCGTGGAAAGGGAGCCACAGGATAAGGAAGTTACCCCCCCCCCCACACCCCCACTCCTTCTCATGCACACTCCCCCCTCCCTCACCATTGGCTTGTGTTAGGGTTCATTTCGAACCCTAACGCCCTCTTTATCGAGCCAACACAGCGTTAGTGTTGTGTTACTTTTTTTTTACTGAGGTTACGTGGGGCGTGGCTTGGGTCCAGGTTCAGAATCGAGACTGAGATCCGAGATCCAAACATAATCTGGATTCTAGATCTACAGCATCCTTGCAAAATGGATCTGCAGGTCAGATCCAACTGCGGATCCTCGTGCATTTGCCTTCATTTGATAGTAAAAGTTTTTATTTTATTTTATATACATATATAACCTTATATGTATATATATAGTTCCATTGTGGATCCTGGATCCTAAACATGGATCCGAGGCCCATAAAAAAAAAGTATGATTTTACAATAAAATAAAAAAAATGAGGTTATTACATCCTTACCCCCTTAAAAGAATTGTGTCCTCGAAATTAGAACGTACCAAATAAATGAGGGTAGTGTTGACACATATCCGCCTTAGGTTCCCATGTGCATTCATCCAACTCATGATGCTACCAACGCACTTTTACGAACAAAATTGTCCTATTATGTAGCGTCTTTTCTTGATGATCCAAAATCTTTACTGGCTTCTCCTCCGTAGTCAAGTCCGTTTGTACTTCAATCACCTCATAGTGAATCACATGTAAAGGGTCAGGTACATATTTTCTCAACATCGAGACATAGAATACATCATGGATCTGCGAAAACTAAGGAGGGAGTGCTACTCGATATGCGGTCTCCCCAATGCGTCCAAGAACTTTGAAGGGTCCAACATACCGAGGACTTAGTTTCTCCTTCTTTCTAAACCTGAAGACACTCTTCGTAGGCAAAATTCGAACAAACATATGATCACCTACCTCAAAATTGAGCTCCCTGTGCCACTCATTGACATAGCTTTTCTGCCTGCTCTACGCTGCAATCAATCACTGTCGAATTAAACACACTTGGTCTCCATAATGTTGGATAATTTCTGGAGACTCCACTGCTCTCACTCCAACCTCATCCCAGCACACAAGGGTTCTACATGGTCGGCCATACAAATCTTCATACGAGGTCATACCAATACTGGCATGAAAGTTGTTATTGTATGAAAACTCTCCAAGCTAGCCATGTTTATCCCAATTGCCTACCCAATCTAAAGCACACACTTTCAACATATCCTCGAGTGTCTGGATCGTTCACTCTGATTGTTCATCCGTCTGTGGGTGGAAAGCAGTGCTAAACTTCAATATAGTACCTAAAGCCCTCTGAATCTAGCACCAGAATCAAGACGTGAAATATGGATCGAATGCGGCACCTTGTGAAGTCTAACTATCTCATCCACATAAAGATCGACCAAACTCTCCAAACTCTGACTGATTCTAATCGAGAGGAAATGGGCACTCTTCAAACGATTCACTATTACCCAAATGGCATCTTGCCGTCGTCGGGTCTTAAGTAACCCTACTATGAAATCCATCGAGATGTCATCCCACTTTCACTCTAGAATCTCGAGTGGCTATAGAAGTCCACCAGGTCTCTAGTGTTCAATCTTCACCTGCTGACAGGTGAGACACCGAAACAAGAACTTCGTGATGTCTCGCTTCATCCCATTCCACCAATAAGTCCTCTGAAGATCTTTAAATATCTTGGTAGAAGCAGGGTAAATGGAATATCTAGACATGTGAGCTTCACTCATAAGCTCCTCCTGCAATGCTTTCGGAACCCACCATCTGTCTCCGAACATGATGGTTCCATCCTCCTCTCGACGAAATTGTGCCTCTGGCTTTCGGGCACTCTCACATAGCTTCTTAAAATCCAGATCAACTGACAGAAGCTCCTCGATTTGATCTATGATCTCTGGTCTTGCCTGCATTCTCGCACAAAGGATGCGTCTAGAGTCATCCGCAAAAGGTTGTCATCTGACAAACTCCTCGATCAGATCCCAACTGCGTCCAATCATGCTAGCTGTTGTGACTGACGCCTTTCTACTAAACACATCTGCCACTACATTCGCCTTACCAGGATGGTAAGCGATAGAGAAATTGTACTCCTTTAAGAACTCTAACTATCTGTGTTGCCTCAAATTCAAATCTCGCAGAGTGAATATATACTTGAGGCTCTTATGATCGGACATAACCTCAAATTGCTCCCCATAAAGGTAGTGGCGCCAAATCTTCAATGCGAAAACCACTGTTACCAATTTCAGATCATGCGTAGGGTAATTCTTCTCGTGCACCTTCAGTTGTCGAGAAGCATATGCTATAACCTTTCTGTGCTGCATAAGAATGCAGCCCAGTCCGGTCCCCGACAAAACCACCCGTCCCAAAAGGCAATGTCAAGATGGGTATCGTGGTTAACCTTTTCTTTAGCTCCTGAAAATTGTCCTCATATCGAGGTGACCACACAAACTTTATTCCTTTCTACAACAGTCGAGTCATAGGGGCAGCTATACGTGAGAAGTCTTGAATATATCGATGGTAGTAGCCCGCCAATCCTAAGAAACTTCTGATATCAGTCACTGTCTTCAGTTGCTCCCATGACAAGACAACCTCTACCTTGGCTGGATCAACTTCCACGCCCCTCTCGGATATCACGTGATTGAGAAACATCACCATATCAATCCAAAACTCGCACTTTGAGAACTTAGCATAGAATTGATGTTCTCTTAATGTTTGTAATACGATTCATGGATGCTCTTGGTGTTCTTGTACACTCTCCGAGTAAATAAGAATATCATCGATGAACACGATGACAAACAAATCCAGCCATAAACTGAAAACCCAATTCATCATATCCATAAACGTTGCAGGGGCATTGGTGAGTCCAAAGAACATCACCAGAAACTCATAATGCCCATATCTAGACCTGAATGTTGTCTTCGGAATATCCTTTGTCTCGATTCTCAATTGATGGTACCTAAAACGAAGGTTGATCTTCGAGAACACATTTGCCTTCTTCAGCTGATCGAATAAATCATCGATCATCAATAATGGGTACTTGTTATTCATCGTTACTTGGTTAAGCGTACAGTAGTCGATAAAAAGTCATATTGAACCATCCTTCTTCTTGACAAAGAGGACCAGTGCACCCCAAGGAGACACACTCGGCCTGATAAAACCTTTGCTTCTTCAGTTCTACCAACTCAGTAGGTGCCATGCGATACGGAACTCGAGAGATGGGTGTCGTATCAGGCACTAGCTTAATCGAGAACTCAATCTCTTGATGCAGTGGTAAACTCGACAAATCATCGGGAAAGACATCCAGAAACTCACAAACAATATCTATTTGCTCCAAGGGTGTCGCTTGACTGTCCTGAGCGGACACACTTGGATGAACATATCGATATTGTATAATATGCAGTAGCCTGAAGCATATGTCCAACGTGCATAAGCAGTAAAAATTCATCAGTAAATTATCAAGAAAATGTAAATAATCGAAGAAGAGAAGAAAATTAAAAGGATAATCATCTACATGATTTTGCAATATACAGATCGGTATTGCAATAGGCATACTGATGCTGCATAATGTTGCTTCCAAAATAAGGAGGTGTTGATTAAGGCTTTATACAAGATTTAAAAGAAATTTTATAAAGAAGGAAGTCAGAGGGGAATAATCCTTACCTTGATTCGATTGAGATGGAGGTAGAAGAGGTGACTCCTCTACGTGTAGCTGCTGGATAGATTTTACTCACCGATGGGAGAAGAGGAAAACCAAGGAAAGGGGAGACTGAGAAGAAAAAGAAGGCAAGGAGAAGAGTGGAGAGGAGAAGATATAGAGAGGTAAAAAAAATCAGATGCTAGAAGGGTGGAGGGGTGAAGGCGATGAAGGAAGGAGGACCTGCGATGGGTTTTTTATAATAGTCGGTTGTTACATTCTTTTCAAAGGGGGTCCTTTGTATTTTTCAAAATTTTCAAGGGGAAGGTTTAAAAAAAGAATTTTTTTCTAAAAGTGGCTTTTGGGAAAGAAGTTTTTCAAAAAAAAAGGTTTCTAGTTAAGAAAAAGAGAATAAGCTATTTTTTTCTGAATTTTTGAAAGAAAACTCTGAAAGCATAAGGGAAACATGAGGACTTTTAACAAGCGGGACCCAAATGAGGTTTTAAAAGGTTTTTGTAAAATTATTATTTTGAAATATTCAAGATTTTTTGAAATGAGGTTTTTGAGAAAAGTAGGGTTAATTTTGGAAATGGGTTTCAGAATTGGGTCTAGATCTGACATTTTTGAGAAGTATTGGAGTTTGGGTCTCGAATTGGGATGAATTCAGATAAAATATCTCAGAAAATACCATAAATTGATTTTTTTATTTTTTAAGGAATATAATATCCGGAATTAGAATTGGATCCGGATAGCCGATTTGGATCTGAACTTGAATCAGATTTAAATTTTGAATCTAGATTCCAGTGAATTTGAGAAATAAATGGATTTTTTATCATAAGTTGACCCGATTATTCACAAGATGTGGGTCAGGGGCAAAAAGAGAATTTTTAGAAAATTTGGGGTGTTCACAACTGGCCAAGAACACCATGTAACCCTGCTTGTGGTACTTGAAGATCTTTAATGCAGAAACGACTTTCACCTTGCTTGTCGTTCTGGTCGAATAGAAGGACAATACAGATAAATCAGGATGCTTCAAGATAACCTTCTTGCCCTGACACTGAAGGGTAGCATTATGTCTGGAGAACCAGTTCATACCCAGAATGACATCATAAAATGTCATATCTAGTATGACCAAATCAACAGACAGTGCATGCCCCTCAATAACAATGAAACTGCCAGAAAATACTTCTTGCACGAAGAGGATGCACCCATAGGTGACATCACATCAAGAGCCTTTTCAAGGCTAGAAGGAACCAAATCGAGCAATTTCGTGAATGAAGCAAAAATAAAGCTATGGGTGACCCCCGAATCAAATATCACACGTGCAAAGTGATCAACGACTAAGAATATACCTTCGATTAGGTCAAGTTGATCGCCCTGGGTAGCTATTGTAGCCGCATAAACTTGCCCATTGCTCATGTGCTGACCTTGTTGCTGCTGAGGCCTTTGTTGCTGCTATCATGGTGGTTGTTGTTGTTGCTGTTGTCCTCCCAGAGTCGTTGGCTTGTTCGGACAGAATGAAGCGATGTACCCTAGTTGCTGGCACTGAAAACAGACCCCCTTAAACATAGGGCAAAAGCCCAGTTGATGGCTCTTGTCACACTTGTGACACACTGGCGAGGCCTTTCTCTGTTGCGTCTGCTGTTGGGGTCGCCTCTGTTGTCGCCCCTCATGGGTCCGTTGTTTCTTACTGCCTTGCAGCTTTCCTTCTGTCTGTGGGTTTTTCCTTGTCCCGCCCGAAGAACCACCTCTGTTGCCACCGCCCTTCTGAAATGTAGTCCTGAACCTCTCCCAGTCCTCTATCAGAACTATAGCTGACTCAATCACATCGGCCAGAGTAGTAGGTTGACTCATCAGCACACGAGTCCATAAACCATCCTTCAGCCCACAAACATACTTTGTTGCCATCACCTTCTCATTCTTGAAGAGATTCAGGCAATACCTTTTGAGGCTCCCGAATCTAGTAGTGTAGTCCACTAGACTCATGGTCTCTTGAGTCAAATCGAGAAACTTTTGATGCATCTGCTCCTCGACGTAAGAAGGAAAGTATACATCCAAAAATTTCTCTCTGAACATCTCTCAAGAAATCTCATCCCAGTCGGCAAACTTCACCCTTTGCAGGGGGTCCCACCACTTCTTGGCATCACCCTTCAGACGGTACATGCCAAATGGTGTCTTCCTATCTTCAGAGATAGGTAAGACGTCGAATGCCCGCTCCATCTCCTCAACCCAGCTCTCTACTGCCTCTGAATCGGCCTTTCCTGAAAAAAATGGCGGATCCAACTTCAGGAAACTGCACCTGCATTTGGAACGACCTCAATAGAAGGATCATGCGCTGCTACCTGCACAGCCTGTGCTGCCTGTGCCACCTGTATGGTCTGAGCCGCCTGTGATGTCTGTGTCGCCTGAGCCATCATGGTCTCGGTCAGGGTGGGAATGGATTCCATCATAAAGTCCCTCTCCTCCTGCCAGTTCGCGGGAGTAGCAGTGGAAGATGAAGCACCTCTGCGTGAATATGACATCTACAATGCACATATTTTTCATAAAATTAGACCATCACCGATCCTACCCCCTTGGGGTTGATCTCGATAAAAAATCTGCCATATAATTACATCAAAAATTTTATTGCAAACCATAAGGGAATTACTCATGAATAAAAACAAGCATAAAAGACTAAATGCTTAATTAAAAGTATTCAATAACTTACCAATGAAGAGACTGCTCTGGAGTACGAGACGCGACTTGCTGACACTTCAGGACAAGGCTCACTTACCAAAATTAAAAATTTAACACTAAAAAGATGATAAAAGTGTAAGTCTTTGTGGTGGCTCTGATACCAAACCTATAACAACTCCAATTCATACCCCTTAAAAATACAAATTTTTTTTTTTAAAATGAGGGTTTACACCCAGCCGACCCAATTGGCTGGGGTTCCAATAGGACCAGCCGACCCTAGTCAGTTGGGATTATGGTTATCCTACCCCAAGCCGGGCCTAGCAGGGGACTGCTCGACCTGTCTCAGTCCTGCTCAAGGTCGGACTAGGCTTGCCAAGGCCCTGCCAGCCCCGGGTTAGCTGAGCCAGGCCAGCCTAGCCCTCTGGCTGGGACTGACAACCCTGACACAAGACTAGCATGGGTCTGTGCAGGTGCTGTCAGGGCTGGGCAGCTTGGACACAACCCCTGCCCTTGTTTTTTTTTTATATATATATGATCGGCCGACTACTCGTTTGGGCTCAACTAACTGCATGGCTCAACCTATCAGGCCAGTTGAACTGGGTTCAGCTGGTCTGACAGCCAGCCTATAGAAAAAGGGACCCTTTCCTGAGTGTTTTTTTATGGCATGACCCAGCCGACCCAATCGGCTGAGTCTGCCGTGAAATCGATCCACACTGTTTCCCCATCTTTTTTCAGAGATTCCATCCAAAAAATAGCACAAAATCGAACTGGGGTTCGATTTCTCATCCATTTTTACAAGAGGGGGCTCGTATCTCAAACCGGTGCTTAGGGGCAGCGACTGTTGCGAGAAGTGGATGTTGTCGGTGCTCCAAGGTCGTCGGTGATCGATGGCCACTGAGAAGCGAGGTCGTGGAAAGGGAGTCACAAGAGGAGGCAGTTACCCCCCCCCACCCACCCACCCACCCACCACCACCACCACCACCGGCTTGCGTTAGGGTTCATTTTGAACCCTAATGCCCTCTTTATCGGGCCAACACAGCGTTAGTGTTGTGTTACATTTTTTTTTTACTGAGGTTACGTGGGGAGTGGCTTGGGTTCGGGTCGGGGTCCAGAATCGAGACCGAGATCCAAGATCCAGACTCGGTCTAGATTCTGGATCTACGACATCCTTGCAAAATGGATCCGCAGGTCGGATCCAAGTGGATCCAACTGTGGATAATCGTGCATTTGCCTTCATTTGATAGTAAATTTTTTTATTTTATTATTTTCTTTTATATACATATATATAGTTCCATTATGGATCCTGGATCCTAAACACAGATCCTAGGCCCATAAAAAAATAAGTATGATTTTATGATAAAGAAAAATGAGGTTATTACATAAGGCCCTAATCTCTTTACTTTCTTCTTATTGATGAGTATTTTGTTGGACATTTTGGATCGAGTCCAACCCTTAGTGACCTAGATTGACACAAGGCATTAATGAAATCATTAGTAGGGAGTTAGTGAATGTGAAAAGTTTACATTCAATATGACATGTGAAGGGTTCACATCCATGAATGTCATGTATGTAATCCCTCACTCTCCTCCCACTATAAAATGAGGCATGGTTGCTTAACGAGGGAAACCAAGGTGTCATCTTTCTCTCATTTGGGTTCAGGGTCTTGCTTACCATCGACTTGACGACCTGGGTTCATCGTGGGTGTCAATGGGCTGAGGAGAACATCATGTACCTGCACCAACGCTCCTTTCATCTATGGCGTCTACTGGTATGTGTTCTTGCTTTTAACATCCCGATTTTGGGTTTAAGAATGTCAACATTGGGTTATGGTCGATCATCGATGATGACAACAATCGATGGCGAATGTAGAAAAGAAAAGAAAAGAGAGTTTCCCCTTACCTTCGCCAGCGTTGCTGGCAGAGGGTGTCTGCCATCGAGGGGGGTTGGGTTGCCATCGCCGATGAAACCACCGATGATGGTAGTCGTCAGTTGAAACAGGGAGGGGGGGGTCCAAGATTTTAATGATGCTCGAAGTGGCTTTCAATTTTTGAGAATCTAAAGGCCTTCGGTTTCTTAGAAACCAAAAACCATCGAGCGTTCTGAGTACCCTAACCCGGTGGCTGGGATGATTTGGGTATCCTGACTCAGATCCGTTAAGGGACCAAGCGAGTCGGGTTTGGACCCGAACTCGAGGACCCAGTCCCATTTGGGGTTCCAGGTTTGGGTCTGATCTATCCAGAATGAACCCAAGATCTGGATTCAACCTAAATTCTTTATGGATTGGGTTCGGGTCTGGATCGGGTTGATGATCAAGATCAAGTCTGGATCGTGGGATCCAACCCGTGAACTTGTAATTAATGTGTCTGGATTTAAACTGGATCTGGATTGAGAGATCTGACCTAGGATCCATTGGAACTAGATCTGGATATGAATATAATCATATTAGGTTTGAATTATGGTTCATGTATTATTTAAACATGTAAATGACTGAATTGGTTGTAACTGATACAGAGTATTCTGAGACCAGTTAAGAGCACTTTTTGACCGGTTCCTATTGGTTTTTCATCGGTTCCTAAATATAGAGACCATGTTGCATGAATTTTGTGAAGGAACAAGGATTTTTCTTATTCAAGTTTAAGGGTTTATGAGCTTTTTACATGTTTTGAACCGGTTCGACTATTCTAAGACCATGTTATTTAAGTTATACATGATATGTAACCATGAATTATAACTAAATTAATGACATATATGATGTGTTTTTATCAAAATTTATTTATGCATATAAGTTAAAGCATGAGTTTGTATTTTTTTATGACATAATACATATTTTATCATGACTGTAAGGAAATAAGCGGAAGTGTAACCCAAGAATGCACAAGTATTCACAAAGTCCAATAATGGACAAGCACTATGGCGTACAAACAAGAGGTCCACAAAGCGACAATATAAAAGCCTAAAAAAGCTACACAAAAATAATGAAATCTTTATTGAAGAGAGCCTTGAAAGGCATACCTAATACAAGGAGAGCAACCCTTATTTATACACCAAGAGAGGTAAAAAAAAAAAAGAGGCCAAAAGGGAGCTCTCCATAGAGACGTTGGGAGCCCCCAACGGTCACATTTGGGCCCATCACCCAATGTTGGTGTTCATCAAAAAACAAAACTAGAATGTATCAAAGCAATGACACATTGGTATTCGCCATGAAAGGAACAAGCATTGGTGCAGGTGCACAAAGTTCTCCTCAGCCTATCGATGCCCATGATGAGCCCAAGCCATCAAGTCGATGGTGAGCAAGACCTTGAACCCAATGAGAAATGAGGACACCTTAGTTGCCCTCATCAAGCCGTGATGCCTCAATTTTTTATAGTGGGAGTAAAGTGTTGGGGGGAAGGTTACATACATGGCATTCATGTACGTGAACCCTTCACATGCCATATTGAATGTGAAACTAATTCCTCGCTAATGCTCTACTAAAGCCTTCATTAGTGTCAAACCTGGTCATACTTAGGATTGAATCCAAACAAAAAATGTTCAACAATTCTTTCTTAAAAATAGCTGTGCATTTTATATTAGTCTGTAAATTTCACTCTGACGCATCCTAAGCAATTGTAAGTATATGGTACATCTGCATTTTCTGTTATCATATGTAACCATCAAGTTTACCAATTGAAGTTCAAGTATGTTTTTCTCCATGCTCTGTTCTTGCTAAACAAGTTAGATTAGTACATTCAGGAGTCCCTCACTGCTGGTAGCCATGACTTGCTTGTTTAGGATCATCCTAACTGCCAATTTATGCTGGTTTTGAGGTTGATATAGAGATGAAAAGCATGGATTTGTGGTTCTCGGCTGAGTGGTATATGCATGCATGATTGTATATAGTGCACATCCATATTCCTTGTGTTAACCCCTTCCAATGAATTGATCCCCGACCAAGTAGAAAGTTTGAACATCAATAGAAATTTCTGCAGCTTTCTGATGATAATTTAATGACAATAATTTGAATATCAAGATCATGTGGTCCTGTGCAGGTTGAAACAATCAGGACAAGCGGATGCAGCTTCTATATTTTCATTTGATACACAATGAATTTTAATGACATGGATACAGAAGAGACTTTTGCAGATGCTCAGGAATGTTTCTCTGAAGAGGACTGTTTGTCTCGTTACCAGCCCTACTTGTGCAGCCTTACGTGCACCCTGTTGTCGTGGTTCGATGCGAGATCTCCGGCCTAAAATTATGAATTCTTAAACCCATTTCTTGAAAAGGTAGCCATACTTTAACCATAAAACACCCACAAGTCAAGGAAACCGTGTGGATCTGCAAGCCGTAAAACTTGCACGTTAAGTTGATTTTTGGGATGCGAAAACTTTGTAATCTTTGAGGCGCAGCATTGGTGCTTACTCTTTAAACTCACTTCAGATGTCAAACACATTATTTTCCATCTTCAAACTCTGAAAGCAGCACCCCCGAAGCAACCGGATGCCACAGTCACGGCTCCCGGAAACTCCTCCCATCACGATCGTCGAAATTCCGGCACAAACGGCGAGGATTTCGTCTTCCCCGAGGCTCTGCCTCCCCTAAAACCCTAGCTCTAATCGTCGGTCCTCCAAAACCCTAATAAGTTTTCCGTCGTTTAGTTCTAAAAATCAATCCCTTCTTCTGTTTCCCTGGAAAGCGGAAAACTTTTCTCCGGCATGCAAGAGGCTGCCCGGTCGTGGTTCATGGGGGGCGGCGGGGAAAGCAGCCCCGCCGAGCAGCAGCAGAAGCCCGCTTCTCTCCTCTCCGACTGGAACTCCTACCCCGCGTCTCGGTCGTCGGTCCTTGGGTTCGATCTCGAGTCCGCCGTCCGGACCGCCAACGATAAGGTCGCCGGCACGTTCAATGTGTAAGAACGGATCGAGATTCTTCCTTTCCTCTTGTTTTGCTTTGGGGGAATTTTGGTGTGTGAATTCGGGGTTTTTATTTTCTTTTGGGGTTTGAGATGTTGCGTTGAGTGGATTTAGTGTTCGTGGCTTTGATTCTCTTTCTATTTAATGTTTGATCTTTTTTTTTTTTAAATAATTTTTCTTTCATTGATGTGAATTTGATCAGAATAAATTCTTTCCTCTGTTTTCTGGGTTTTTTTTCTCATTTATTTGTACTGTTTGATTTTTCTCTTCTATTTTTGCCTATTTATTTATAATTATTCTCTTTTCTTCCTATTTATTGGTACGTGTTCATTTTCGTTCGAACTTTGTGAGGATTTTGTTGGAATATGAAGTGTTCTTCAATCAGTATATCTGAATTTCAAGCTTCTCTCTTAAAAATGGGATTAATGATTGTCTTAGGGCCTTCACCATACGCACAATGGCAGTTCCTATCAGAAAATACTCCAATTCTTTCATCTTCTCGCCCAAAAGCTCAAGATTCAGATGCAAAAACACAGAAGTGGCGCATAGTTTGCGATCTTCGTTTACTTGGCTTCTGAAGCTCTGTATGTGTGGCCATAAAAGTAGAATGTTTGGCTAGGATGCGTTGAATCTGATAGCGAATTACCTAATTCTGGAATAAAATTACGTGATACTATGAAGTTAACCAGTGCTGCGTATTCCATACTAACACTATAATAGAGTCCCGTCTAAAATTTCTAGTCTTCATCCGCCCTTTCATCGAGCAATTTCCCTCTACAAACTTTCATCTCCCATCGCAGCAGGTGCCCATATTGCCCAGATGATTTTGAATCACTTTGTACATGAACCGAGTTTTGTGAGCTTTAGCTGCCACCTTCTTTATCTGATATTATTGATGTTAACTAGATTACTTCTCATGCTGTATATTAAACGTGACTGATGGCCTGACTATAAAGTCAAGTCGCTGGAATTTTATGTTCACCCCAGTAAAACTTTAGTCTACTTTTTCAGAAGTCACTTCAAACATGCCCCTTGACCATACACACATGGCTGCACTCCATTGTTTTTGTTCAGATCTTCTCCTAATTTCTGAAATCAGCTTAGCTTCTGTTTCTATTTTTCTTCCAATATCTCACAGTGCACCAGTTTCTTAAATTGAAGAAAAGCGGATGCGAATTGTGACTATAACCTTTTTGGAAAGAGCAGAGTAGAAAGAAATTGAATACAAACCAATTCTGATTCTCTCCCAGTTGATTATGTTGATGCAATTCAAGTCGCCTCTCCTACTATTGAGGTAAGTTGTAGTTTTCGTGTTTCGGTTCCTCTCACTTTTGCTTCTTATGAGACTTTCTCTTCAAAGCATCCTGCATTTCTAGTCCTAATCCATTCTTATGTCGAGCCGAGTTCTTATGCAGAGGTAGTTTTCAAAGAAGAATGACAAAGGACAATGGCTGAATAATTGAGTGCTTTGTAACCAATGCAAACTTGGGAGCTTGGAAAACTATCACCTTGAAAAAATGTAGTGGGATGCAAATGTGTTTATAAATTTAAGACTAAGAGTGTCGGTGGAAAATAGAATGAACTTCATTTTTAAGCTATAACTTTTAGGTGTGATTCATATGTTGGATTAGGCTCCTAAGACTACTATTTACAAGAATATACATATCTAAAATGATCACGGGCCATTTATGTGTCTTCTTTCATGCTCTTGATCGCCTTAGAGCCACTAGCATAATTAGTTAGTCCCGTAAAAGAACTAGTGAAGTTTTCAGGCCTTATGCCAGTCTACTGACTTGTGCACATTGCACTGTTTTGTGGATGAATAGATTCAAGTCAGGTCTTCAATGCCTAAGCTAAGTTGGTATATGTGGCTAAGTTGATTACTTTTCCCCTTTTGTTGGGCTTCCATGGGTCAGACTATTTTATCTAAGTCCTCTGTGGGTAGACGGTAAATTCTTCTGTTGATAATATTGGTAGCCGAGACGTTGGCTAACATGATTGTTTTCTGCTGCTATTCTAGGGTTTCAAAAGGAGTACATGATTTACCTGGCAACCTACAATATGTCTGTGTAGCAACACCCAAAAGAAACCAGCACCAGCCTTGACATGGGTATGCTGGTCAGCTTAAGCTACCCATATTGCCCAGATGATTTTGAATCACTTTGTACATGAACGGAGTTTTGTGAGCTTTAGCTGCCACCTTCTTTATCTGATATTATTGATGTTAACTAGATTACTTCTCATGCTGTATATTAAACGTGACTGATGGCCTGACTATAAAGTCAAGTCGCTGGAATTTTATGTTCACCCCAGTAAAACTTTAGTCTACTTTTTCAGAAGTCACTTCAAACATGCCCCTTGACCATACACACATGGCTGCACTCCATTGTTTTTGTTAAGATCTTCTCCTAATTTCTGAAATCAGCTTAGCTTCTGTTTCTATTTTTCTTCCAATATCTCACAGTGCACCAGTTTCTTAAATTGGAGAAAAGCGGATGCAAATTGTGACTATAACCTTTTTGGAAAGAGCAGAGTAGAAAGAAATTGAATACAAACCAATTCTGATTCTCTCCCAGTTGATTATGTTGATGCAATTCAAGTCGCCTCTCCTACTATTGAGGTAAGTTGTAGTTTTCGTGTTTCGGTTCCTCTCACTTTTGCTTCTTATGAGACTTTCTCTTCAAAGCATCCTGCATTTCTAGTCCTAATCCATTCTTATGTCGAGCCGAGTTCTTATGCAGAGGTAGTTTTCAAAGAAGAATGACAAAGGACAATGGCTGAATAATTGAGTGCTTTGTAACCAATGCAAACTTGGGAGCTTGGAAAACTATCACCTTGAAAAAAATGTAGTGGGATGCAAATGTGTTTATAAATTTAAGACTAAGAGTGTCGGTGGAAAATAGAATGAACTTCATTTTTAAGCTATAACTTTTATGTGCTCCTAAGACTACTATTTACAAGAATATACATATCTAAAATGATCACGAGTCATTTATGTGTCTTCTTTCATGCTCTTGATCACCTTAGAGCCACTAGCATAATTAGTTAGGCCCGTAAAAGAACTAGTGAAGTTTTCAGGCCTTATGTCAGTCTACTGGCTTGTGCACATTGCACTGTTTTGTGGATGAATAGATTCAAGTCAGGTCTTCAATGCCTAAGCTAAGTTGGTATATGTGGCTAAGTTGATTACTTTTCCCCCTTTTGTTGGGCTTCCATGGGTCAGACTATTTTATCCAAGTCCTCTGTGGGTAGACGGTAAATTCTTCTGTTGATAATATTGGTAGCCGAGACGTTGGCTAACATGATTGTTTTCTGCTGCTATTCTAGGGTTTCGAAAGGAGTACGTGATTTACCTGGCAACCTACAATCTGCTGCTACCACTGTGACATCTGGAAAATCTCTCATGTTCTTTGGGATTTTCTCACACTGGAGTTTTCTTCATTTTCATTGCTTTCACAATGTACCTTCCAGTGTTTGTGCTAATTTCTCAAAAATTTGCACTATGTTTCACCCTTGGATGTGTATTGATTATTGGGTCGTTTTTTGCACTCAAAGGTCCCAAGAATCAGCTTCCCACGTCATCACTAGAGGTAGATGGGATTTTTTTCTAATGCAATTTATTCTTCCTTGTTCCCTGTCTATCAATTTTTTAATCAGATTCTAATAACCTGACATGCTGAGTGTACAGAAGAAACGATTTTCAGTCAGTTGAAATTTTGTCTAGTTCTTTGGTCATGTCTGTTAAGCTGATGAACTTTCTCTGAATTTGCTTCTTATATGTTTCCTAGACTGCCGTTCACATTGGGATTAGTAGGCAGCAAGGTGGGTACCATCTACGCTTCAATGATCTTTCACGGTTACATCCTATCTATGACTTTTTTTATTGAAAGCTTCTTAGATAGGTGGGAAGTTGGCTTCTTGGAAACTCGCTTCAAAAGTGTGATACTCTGCTCTTCTAAAATTTGATAAGAATATTGATCTCCCATGCTTCTCCTATCCTTTTCACACGCTTCATCTATTCTTCTTATATGTTTTCTCACTTTATTTTTCATGTTTTTTATGTGTTTTCTTTCACACTTTTCACTCACTTTCGTATGCTTGCTCTAAATTGGCAATCATCACTTTTAGATTTTGTTAAAATTTTAATTTTTACTCTAAAAAATGATAAAAATTTAAGAATAATCCTTTTTATTTTAGTTTTTATTTGGGTTCCATTTTTATTCTCATTCAATTTTTATATTGTTTTTTTTTTTTTTCGTTTCCTGCTTCAGCTTTCATGTATAACAACCTTTGTATAATCGTCCGTTTAGCCACCATTATTGTTATATATCTCTTCATTATCGCATTCTTCATACTTGTGCTGCCATCATCATGCACGATGATTATTGTACCAGCATCATGTGCTGTGAGATGTAAACAATCATCACCATGTACAACCAACATACCATTAACAAAATGATTTCATGGGATTTTATCTTATTAAATCTGGCAGGATGTAAAACAAAATGTTTTTCATCTTTGTAACCTGCGCTAGGCAGTGTTGGTTGAGAGAGAGATAAGGTTTACCGTTTTTATATGGACAATATATCAGTTTCCTTGACTAGGATATATAACTCCTTAGCTCACACCTTTTTGTCCTTTTGGCTGATAATTTCTCCAAACAATAGAATTATGTTATACATTTTGCCGCTATTATAGTGAATATGTTAGACTTAAGGCCCTAATCGCTTTACTTTCTTCTTATTAACGAGTCTTTTGTTGGACATTTCTGATCCAGTCCAACCCGAGTGACTTGATTTGACACAAGGCATTAATGAAATCATTAGTAGGGAGTTAGTGGGGAGAGCGTTACGTGAATGTGAAAAGTTCATATTCAATATGACATGTGAAGGGTTCACATACATGAATGTCATGTATGTAATCCCTCACTCTCCTCCCACTATAAAATGAGGCATGGTTGCTTAACGAGGGCAACCAAGGTATCATCTTTCTCTTATTTGGGTTTAAGGTCTTACTCACCATTGACTTAACGACCTGGGCTCATCGTGGGTGTCGATAGGCTGACAACAATCAATGGCATCTATCGGTATGTGTTCTTGCTTTTAACATCTCAGTTTTGGGTTTAAGAATGTCAACATTGGGTTATGACCTGTCGGAGGTGGTGACAGCAATCAATGGTGAATGTAAAAAAAAAGGAGAGTTTCCCCTTACCTTCGTCGGCATTGCTTGCAGAGGGTGTCTGCCGTCGAGGGAGGGTGGGTTGTCGTCGCCGACGGAACCACCGATGATGGTAGTCGTCAATTGAAACAGGGAGGGAGGGGGGCGAGATTTTAATGATGCTCATAGTGGCTTTCAATTTTTGAAAATTTGAAAGCCTTCGGTATCTCAGAAACTGAAAACCATCGAGTGTTTCAGGTGCCTTCGTCCGAGTGGATCAGGTACCCTAACCTGGTGGTTGGCCCAATCTGAACCTAGTCTGAGATGATCTAGGTATCTTGACCCAGATCCATTAAGGGACCAGGCGAATCCGGTCTGGACCTATTTGGGTTTCTAGGTTTGGGTCTAACCGATCCAGAATGAACCTAAGATCTGGATTTGACCCAGATTCTTTATGGATTGAGTCTGGGTCTGGATCGTGGGATCCAACCTGTGAACTAGTAATTAATGTGTCTGGATTCAGACTGGATATGGATCAGGAGATCTGACCCGAGATCCATTAGAACTGGATCTAGATCCGAATATAATCAGATTAGGTTTGAAATAAGGTTCATGTATTATTTAAACTTATAAAGGACTGAATCAGTTTTGTAACCGATATAGAGTGTTCTGAGACCAGTTCAGAGCCCTTTTTACTGGTTCTTGTCGGTTTTTCACCAGTTCCTGAATGTAGAGACCATGTTACATGAATTTTGTGAAGGAACAAAGATTTTTCTTATTCAAGTTTAAGGGTTTATAAGCTTTTTACATGTTCTGAACCGGTTCGACTATTCTGAGATTGTGTTATTTAAGTTATACATGATATGTAACCATGAATTATAACTAAATTAATGACATATATGATGTGTTTTTATCAAAATTTATTTATGCATATAAGTTAAAGCATGAGTTTGTATTATTTTATGACATAATACATATTTTATCATGAATATACCGTAAGGAAATAGGCGAAATAGTAACCCAAGAATGCACAAGTATTCACAAAGTTCAATAATGGACAAGCACTATGGCGTACAAACAAGAGGTCCACAAAGCGACAATATAAAACCCTAAAAAGGCAACACAAAAATAATGAAATCTTTATTGAAGAGAGCCTTGAAAGGCATACCTAATACAAGGGGAGCAACCCCTATTTATACACCAAGAGAGGTTGAAAAAAGAGAGGCCAAAAGGGAGCTCCCCATATTGATGTTGGGAGCCCCCAACGGTCACATTTGTGACCGTTGGAGGCCCCAACGGCTATATGTGGGACCCCCACATGCGTGAAATAAAGAACAACAAAAAAAATAAAAAAAAATAAAAAAATAAATAGTTGTTTTCTAAAAACAACTATATAACTATGTAAAATGACATAAATACCCATATCGGGCATTGCACACACACACACACATATATATATATATATATGTGTGTGTGTGTGTGTGTGTGTGTGTGTGTGTGTGTGTGTGTGTGTGTGTGTGTGTGTGTGTGTGTGTGTGTGTGTGTGTATACAAGTACATGTATTTTAACACCTCCCCCCCCCTCAAACTTTACGGGAAAAATTATCCCGAAAGTTTGGAAATAAAAAAAATCTTGGGAAGAAGTCCAAGTCTTCAAGGAAAATCTCTACCTTTATAACATCTCAAAAAATTCTTGCAAATATAAGTCTTAAAAAAAAAAGGCTTCATTGGTAATCATCCCCAAGTACCTTCATTGATTATCTCCATGATGTATCAAAGGTATCACATCTTAAAGATCCTGCATAGAAAAAAACAAACCAAAAGAAGACTCCACGTTCATAAGAAAAATACTCTAGCCCAAGAGTTGTAAAAATTTAATCAACAATATATTGTAAAGCAAGAATAACATGGTTTAAACAAAATAGTAATTACTTTTTAAATCATTAAATATTAAGAAAGACAAGAGGAACATCCCTCAATGATGAAATTAAACCATAATCAACTTATTTATCAAGAAATCATAACATTGATTATAAAAAAAATTGATTATTTAAAGGACATATAATTTATTAAGAAAGGATGCACAATTATGCATAAAAATGATCTTAAATGAAATAATGGTCTTTAAAAAAAAACATATAAATCTCTAAAAAAAGTGTAATGAAATGGTGATTTTCCACGAATGCGCAAACAACTCACAAATATGTGTTTATTAGAGACACTACAAGCATGACCCTTGAAAGGGTGTAAATGGAAGAAAACTCGAAATAAATAACAATTTATTCATAACAAAAAATGTTTAAGAAGGATTGAGTATGCACCATGTGAAAATGCCTTCAAGACTAAAAGAACATCAAGTTCGAAAAAAGACTTTGATGTGAAAATATCTTCAACAAAAACAAGTCCAAAGATGACTCATTTAACCCACAAGAATCTCAATGAGACTAAGTGCACAAAGGCACAATGAAATACTCACAAAGGAGTACAAATATAAAGAAGTCTTCAAAGAGACTATATGCACAAGAACACTAAGTTCTTAATGTGTGAAGTGTGCAAAAAGGCACAAGAAGAACATTATGCATATAATTATGTGAATCATGCACATGAAACATCAAATGAAAAGATAACAACTTTTATCAAAGATGAGTTAATTAAATTTATGCATACCACAATGTGGACACAATAGTCAATTAAAAGCATAATTCACTCACCCATCCTAGAGTGATTTTAAGTATAGAGGACTATATATATATATGTATATATATATATATATATCAATGAAATGCATGAATTTTTATTGATAAATATTTTTCCATACACGAAAGGAACAAGTAGTAAAAATTTGAAGAGATTAATTAAAGAACAAAGGGAATGATATAAGCAAGTCAAAACCAATTTGCGGAAGATGACAAATTTAAAAAATCCCACAAGTATCAAGAAGTGGTATTTTGCAAAGAGAGATTTTAAAAACTCATATAAGGAATGAGAAATGAAATTTGTAAATCAACACCAATTTGTGAAAAATTACATTCTCATAAATATCAAAATATCAAGGAGTGATATTTTGCAAACTTTAATAATGCAATGCAAGATGTATGAAATTATTTCAATCAATCATTTCTCATAGAAGAGAAGATGAGTTAGACAATTTTGAAAAAATTCTCAAACATTTGAATGAGTATATTAGAGCATCAGTACCTCAAATATCAAGTGTATCAGCGATTATACCAAGAGCATAAACAACATACCACTAAAGGGTAAAAGACACACACGAAGGTGTGTAAAAACATCTCTTCTCTACATATAATGACACTTAAAATGAGTGTATCAACGATTAGAACAAGTGCACAAAGCCAACAAAGGGCTAACAATCACCCACGAAAGTGTGAACAAATGTCTCTTGTCTATATATAGTGACACTCAAAATCAAGTGTATTAACTACTAGAGCAAGAGTACAAAGCCAACCATGGGCTAAAAACCACACACGAAGGTGTGAATCAACATCTCTTGTCTACATATAATAACACTTAAAACAGGTGTATCAACTACTAGAGCAAGAGTACAAAGCCACCAATGGGCTAAAAATCACACGTGAAAGTGTGAAACATCTCTTGTCTACATATAACGACACTTAGATAAGAGGCATAAAAAAGAGAAGACACCCGAGGTAAGAAGGCTTGTAATAAAAACACTAATGCAATTTAAAAAAATATCAATTTAGACTACATTTCAAAACACCATGGTTTCAAGGAATAGATAGTCATACAGATACACATAATTAAAAGCATCCATAATAAAGTTGATGGCCAAAAAACAAAGGAGTGATACAATACACTCACAATCAGAGATCCCATAACTGTCAGTTAGAGTCAAAATACAAGTTGACAATCTAAAATAACATAAAACGAGGTGCACATAACTCACCCCAACAAACATCTCTGATTCAACAATAATAAGGCTAAGAAGATAGATGCTTCATATAAAAGTCTGTGATGGACAACACAAATGCCATAAAAGGCAATAAACACTCACGGAAATCATTTTCCAAATAGGTGAATTCATAAAAGGAACCGATATGAAAAGATAATTTCAAATTAAATAAATCAATAACGGTAGATGACCAATCTTAGAAAAGTGCAATCATATGCATAACAATATGTCTCATGACAATCTTTTGAATAAACATGAATCATGCTTAATATAGTCAATTTCGATCAAGGAATAGATGCACTAGAGAACGTTATATACAAAAGATCTAATAATTTTAAAGAGAAGACAAGAACATATTATCTTAAAAAGAATTCTTTTAAATAAAAAATCTACTATGAGACAAACAAAACATGTAATATATTAAGGAAATAATATATATATATATATATAAAGTTTTTAGAAGAACCTTTTATTACTCTCAAAAGTGGACATAATTACTACCAATCATGAATACTTGAAGCAATAAGATGATCTAATAACTCATTGCCACATAGATTATATAGAAGCTATGAAATTATACCAAACATAATTCATAATGTAATCTAATTTTGTGTGACTATGACACATTTTTTTTTTAGAGAAAAAGAAGTTAACAAAAATGCATTTAAAGCATCTAATACAAGATATACTTTCTATATAAAAGTCACGTCACAAATATTTAAGATCATTCTCAAGCATAATCAATCGAGAATGTTTTTCAAAGATCTAGTTTTGCATAATGAGAAAAATATCTTAAAGTTAACCATTGTAATGAGATATGTGGAAATACAAATTACAAGGGATAACACAAGAGGATTTCATAAAGAACCAAATCTCTCAAGCACATAAAGTGCAAAATACACAAAAACCTACTAAGGGTTAAATGCTAAAAAGCAAAAGAAGAATATTATTGAATGAAAAATGAGAGAATCGTTGAAATCATAAGTATGCAAAGATATCCACGATATTAAAGAAAACATGATGACACAAGGTGTACTTCTTATAAATTTCTTAAAATTTTTAAGGAAATCATAAAATTCATAATGATTGCCAATAATTATTATGATAAAACCAAATGCATGTAACAAGAGAATTATCAATATGAAAATCATAATCTTTAAGATTTAAAGCAAGACTATATATTCTTGTAAAATATAATTTCTATGACAATATGCATAATTAAAAAAAAATTATTTTATAGAGATATGCTTACACACAAGATTTAATAATTTATTTAAAGAACTGCTCATTTTTAACATATTTAGCAAGAGGCTACTATATTTTAAATACATTTTCAAATGCATACCATAAATATTTAAATTAGAGAATCCAAAGGAAATAACAAAAGTATCCATATATAATTATATATATATATATATAATAATCAAGAAAATAAGTGTTTTCTCATGCATAATGCATGGGATAAATAATACAAGAGATACCTGTTAAAAAGTATGCAATACATATTGGGTAAATTCTTTCTTTGAATTCAAACTTTAAGTGGCATGCTTTTTGAGGCGACCATCGTGATGAAGCAACACACGAGCTATTCTTCTAGAGACCAAGCTCTGATACCATGTAAGGAAATAGGCGGAAGTGTAACCCAATAATGCACAAGCATTCACAAAGTCTAATAATGGACAAGCACTGTGGCATACAAACAAGGGGTCCACAAAGGAACAATATAAAAGCCTAAAAAGGCTACACAAAAATAATAGAATCTTTATTGAAGAGAACCTTGAAAGGCATACCTAATACAAGGGGAGCAACCCCTATTTATACACCAAGAGAGGTTGAAAAAGGAGAGAAAGGGAGAGGCCAAAAGGGGGCTCTCCATAGAGATGTTGAGAGCCCCCAACGGTCACATTTGTGACCATTGGAGGCCCCAACTATGTGGGGCCCCCATATGCGTGAAATAAACAACAAAAAAATACAAAATACAAAAAATTAAATAAACAAAAAAAATAAATAGTTATTTTCTAAAAACAACTGTGTAACTATGTAAAATGATATAAATACCCCTATCGGGTATCACACACACACACACACACACTATATATATATATATATATATATATATATATATATATATATATATATATATATATATATATATATATATATATGTGTGTGTGTGTGTGTGTGTGTGTGTGTGTGTGAGTACATGTATTTTAACATATACATGCATTATCATGTGTGCATGGGCATGCTCTATAATACGAATATGTTTACAGTAAAATATCTCGATTAACTTACTTATGCAATCACCAAAGTGATCTGAGTTGTGTTGATTGAGGATTCTTTGGACTGTGTTAAGATTTAGTATTATGATTGTGTGTGACTTTATGAAACAATGATTCTACCCAAAGGTAGGTCATTGTATTTCAAATTCACATAAGGTGTAATAGTATATGTGTATACCAGCCCATGAAGCATGTTTGTACCCGAAAGTACAGTGCTAAATTATCTCTGGTTAGATGATCAGTTAGTTTCACCAATTGAAGTCAATTCCTTTTGAATTGAGGAGACGAATCAATTATGGGTATTCTATTTTTCACCAAAGTGTAATGATAATGACCCAATTATGCCCGTCTTAGAAAAGATAAATAATAAAGGATATTAGTTTTTACTTGTTTAACATGAGTCTCGTTTCTGCAATTATAAGGTCTTTTTCTTTCATTTCTTGTACAAGGTTCTTTTATTATTGACTATTCAAGTAACATTCACATGTTAGATAGATCCAATTTCTTGGATTAAAAAAATTAGTATTATTCACTTTGGTTTACATGAACCTAGATTTAGCTCTTAGGATTGACAAACCTTTCGCTCTTACAGAGCAGAGTACAGCCAAACAGAAAGCTACCTCTCAGAAGTGTGAATGCTCAAATAAACTTAGCTTGTTGCTTTTGTAATCTTGAGTGGATAAGAACATTCGAGGTGTCATCCCCCAATGTAGGACAATGAAGGAATTGTTGGGAGCTATTTAGGCTCAGTTCGTCAGATCTAATAAGACTAGGGTCAATACACTAATGTCCAAGTTAGCATCTATAAAATTTCTGGTGATAGTCTGACAGTACATCTTAGATATGAGAAACATTGCATCTCAGCTGAATGACATGAAGTCCGTTATTTCAAACGCCTTTTTGGTCCATCTAGGTTTGACCTCGTTGCCTATTGAATATGGACCCTTTAAGATCCCATACAATACACATAACAATGAGTGGTCTTTTAATGACCTCTTTACCAAGTGTGTTGAAGAGGAGGAAAGACTGAAGGGTGAGAGGGTGTCGAGTGCACATATGACCTCTCATCAGGAAAAACATAGGTCGGGGCAAAGAAAAGTTTCTTCAAGAAGAAGAACAAGAAGAAAATCTCTGAGGAGAGTTCAAACTCTCAAGCGAAATCCAAATCTCAGGTAGGAGGTTCTTCTATAAAATGTTTCTTCTGTAAGAAGATGAAACATAAGGTGGATTGCCTGATGTATAAAAAATGGCTCAAGAATAAAGGTAATAAGTCATTCATTTTTCATTGCATAGTTGGTGGATTGATTTTGGTGCCACAGTGCACATTGCCAACTCTTTGCAGTCATTTTTGAACAAAATGGAACCAACAGAGTATGAAAAAAGCATCTTCTTAAAAAATAAGATACGTTCGCATGTCAAGAACGTTGAGACTTGCAGAGTTGTGTTGGAATCAAAATTTATTTTGGATTTAGTTGATAATTTTATGTTTCATCCTATAGTCAGAACCTTATTTCGATTTCAAAACTTAATAAGTTTTTTTTATTTTTAGATTTGAAAACGTGTAGCTTATTATTGTTAAAAAAATTATTTTTATAGGTTTTGCATACGTGTGTGATGGTTTGTATCGCTTGAAAACTAAATTCTAAATTCGAGAATCTCACTTTGTTGAAAACACAATGATTAACAATAAATATGACCTTAAGGAGGATCAATTATATTTGCTTTGACATCGAAGGTTGGGACACATCTCGAAAGAGATAGTCCAAAGACGTGTGAAATAAGAAATTCTCGGATCTCTTGATTTTACAGATACAGAACTATGTGTTGACTTCATAAAGGCTAAGCAATCTAATACATATACAAAATATGTCAAATATAACAATAAAAAATTAGAGATCATGCATACAGATGCTTGCGAGCCTTTTTCTCGTGTTACACGGGTAAAAAATATTTTGTCACTTTTATAGATGATTACTCACGGTATATGTATCTCTACTTATTACTTGAAAAATCTAAAGTTTTTTGGGTTTTTAAGAACTTCAAAAAAGAAGTAGATAAACAAATCAGTGAAGTTATTAAAGTGGTTAGGTTTGATAGAGGTGGCGAATATTATGGTTATTTAACTGAGATGGAAAAATGGACCATTAACATGGTTTCTAAAATAAGAAGGTATTGCACCTCAATATATCATGTCTAGTAGTGTTTATCAGAATGGTGTAGCTAAAAGAAAAAATCATACATTTAAATAAATTGTTCGAGCGATGTTGAATCACTCAAACATTCCCTTGACCTTGTAGGGTGAAGCTCTTAGGACAGTAGTGCATATTTTGAATAAGGTTCTTACGAAGGCTGTCCAAAAGATTCTTTACGAGTTATGGACTAGTAGAAAACCTTCTTTGTCATATATGTGCATATGGGGATGTCCAGCTGAATCTAAATTGTATAACCCACATATAAAAACCTTTAATCCTAGGATGATTAGTGGATTTTGTATTGGTTATTTAAAAAGATCAAAGGGCTTTAGGTTTTATTATTAATCTCATACAACACAGATAGTGGAAACAAATAAAGCAAGATTTCATGAAAATAGATTTATTGGGATAGATTCATCTCAAAGTTTTGAATTTAAGAAAATGCAAGATTTAGGTTTCATACCTACGAAGGAAAAAGACCCAGTTTTTCCTATCATTGTCCCTTTGGATAATGCTAGAGAAAATTCAGTCAGTGAACGCCAGTCTCAAATAAAATAAGTTATTGATGAGGATATACAACAACTGGATGCAGAGGTTCATTTTGAACCACATGTACTTATACGAAGGTCCATGAGGACCAAGAAATTTGCTATTCATCCAAACTATATGGTGTATTTGTAAGATTTCAATGATTTCATATACATTGATAATGATCCTTTTACTTTTGCAGAAGCCATTGAAAGTGAAAAATTAACACATTGAATCAATGCCATAAACGAAGAGCTTGACTATATGACAAAGAACCAAGTGTGGGATCTTATACCTCGACCCAATGTAGTAAGACATGTTAGTTGTAAGTAGGTTTTTAAGATCAAGATAGACTCCAAAGGGCAAGTGGAGAGGTACAAGGCTAAACTCGTTGTAAAGGGTTTCACACAAATGGAGGGCATTGATTATAATGATACTTTTTCTCTTGTCTCAACTAAAGAATCGTTGAGGATAATCATGACCCTCGTAGCTCATTTTGATTTAGAGTTACATCAAATGAATGTAAAAATTGCTTTCTTAAATGAGGATCTGGAAGAAGAGGCATATATGCAACAACTTTCTAGTTTCAGTGTAGATGGCTTGAATCATTTTGTTTGCAAATTAAAGAAATTAATTTATGGACTTAAACAAGCCTCCCACCAGTAGTATAAAAAGTTCAATCAGGTAATTTTAAACTTTGGATTCACTGAAAATATTATTGATCAGTGCATATACCTTAAGGCTAGTGGGAGTAAGTTCATAATTCTAGTTTTATATGTAGATAATATTCTTCTTGCAACTAATGATTTAAGCATATTATATGGGACAAAAGTTTTTTTTCTCATTTTGACATGAAGAACATGAGTGAGGCCGCATATGTCCTTGGAATTAAGATCTGTTGTGATAGAACTAAGGGTGTCATTAGCCTCTCTTAGAAATCTTATATCCTTAAGGGTATGTTTGATGCATTGTTCCTAGTGTGATTCAAACAAAAATCTCACTGGGGAACGGTGATTTTCAACAAACGTTGGACATGGCGAATGACGTTTCGCGCATCCGCCGTGTCCTTATACACTTAATATTTTCATTCCACCTTCCCCCTGTTTCAAAAGTAACAGGAACGAGGGGAACATTCATTTCATCTTGATGGGCATGCCTCCTTGAGCCCCATTGCCCTCCGCAACCCCCTCACAACCCCCCCTAGTGATCTGCCTTTGTTTCCCTCTCCTTTCTCCTCGTCTTCCTCCTCCTCCTACTTTCCTTCTCTTCCACGTCTGCCTTTGTCTGTCGCTCTTTCATCTTTGAGGATTAGTCGAACACCCGGAGCAACGCCACAACGAAGGAGGACAACTTTATGGATATCATCGATCGAGCCCTAGAGAAGGAATTCGCAGAGAATGGTCTGGCCAGTGGTAAGCGTGGATCCGATCTCTGACGCAGCTTCGTTCTATCTCTGGCTTTCTGTTTTGCTGGTTTTTGCTCTTTGATTAATCAATGTGTAGACGTGCAACAGGTATCTAGTGTTGGTGTTTTTGGAGATACCAATCTTCTGTTTCAATAGATTTCATTGTTTTCTGGTTGTTTTTTAGAGATGCTCATGTTCTGTTTGATCCATTTGTTTTGTTTATTCTAGTTCTCAGTTGTCCATCTTATTGTTTTGTCATTTTTTGTTGTATGTATGCTAGTTTTAGAGATACCCATCTTCTGTTTCGGTAGATTTCCTTGCTTTCGGTAGTTTCTAGAGACGCCCATCTTTCATTTTGTTAAATTTCTTTGTTTCCTGTTAGTTTTAGAGATAGCTATGTTCTGTTTATAGATATCATACTGCTTATTTCAATAAGTTCTTAGATATAGTCCTCTTCTAGTTTCATCTATTTACTTGGTTTCTCTTAGATTTGGGAGATAACCATCTTGATGTTTGATCTATTTCAATGGTTATTAGTTTATAAAAAGATGCCCATTTTTCATTTTGGTTGATTTCTTTAATCTTTGCTTGTTTTGGGGATAATAAACATGTTAATTTATTTTATGGTTTTTGGAGATAACCATTTTTCATTCTGGTTGGCTCATTGGTTTCATTGAAACTGGTAAATATCTTTTAAAAATTTATGGAGTTTTATTGGATTCATCTTGTAGAAAATTTTATGTTTGAAGATATATTTTCTACACTGCAAATTCCCTCCATCTACAACATTGTGTTATTTAGCATGAGTGGCATTGCAATTAAAACAATTTCTTTTGATCTAATTTCTCATGAGGTATTGGCTTGTGATTGGTGATGTGCAGTCAATGATCTAATTTCCATTTTAGAATTTATCATTCTTTCTCTTTATTTTATTAACCCAACCTTTCTTTCATCTTCATCTCTATTCTCTTGTCTACTGCTGGTGAGAATGTATGTAAGGAGCATAAACATCAAAACATTGTCATGGCAGAATTCATCAATAGGATAGTAACCTAAATCAATATGCTGCTATGCTTTATTTTTCTGTCTAAGTATGTTATTTTCCTATATAAGAATATTAGGGTAAGTTGATATTGTTAAAATAGAGCATGCACATGGATTTGAATCTGGATCCAGATCCATACATATGTCTATTCTTTTAATTATGCAGTTGACATTTTTCTCATTAATGACACATGTAATATAAGTGTTATGGTGTAATATTTTAGTCTCCATCTTTGTAAAGGTTATTTAATGATAAGAGATTAGGGTTCGGTGGTGTGAAAAATATTAGTCGCCCCAACCATTGTGTATCTCCCTCTCTCTCCCTTTTCTCTGCTTTCTGTTTCTTGTGCAGGCTGAACAGATCCCTCATGAAGTTTTACATGGTATCAAAGCTAGAGCCAGGTTACGGAACCCTACCAGAAGCGTGTTCAGCGAGATCTGAAAAAGGAGTTTTTGACTCCAGCAAGATCTGAAGAAACAGGTTTTTACTCTTCCTCTTTCCAGTCGTTCTATCTCTTCCTCTTTCCTTCTAACTCTAGTGCTCGTTCACTCTTCTTCTTCATAGTACTCCTCATCATTAACGACTGCAGCATTAATGTCTTCATCTCCTTCTTCTTCATAGTACTCTTCACCATCTACAACTTTCCTTAACATCAACGATTGCAGCTTCCAACTCTCTGATTCATTTTCTTTCTGTGGTTGTGATTTTTTTTTTCATATTGCTGGACGTGCATATCAGTTTCTATTTTCATTCTTTCTTATTGCTGTCAGACGTGCATATCAGTTTCTTTCTGTGATTATGAAACTTTTGTTTCCATATTACTGGATGTGCATATCAGTTTTTCTTTTCATTCTTTCTTATTGTTGTCAGACATGCATATCAGTTTTTCTTTTGCTTTCCTTCTGCACGTCAATCTCAATTTAAAGAGGGAGTTTACAATCTGCATGTCAATCTCAATTCTTTCAAATTAGTGCTTTATGTGCAACGTCTATAGGCAGATTATAATAGTTTACAATCTGCACGTTAATTCAAAAAAAAATCCTTTTAAGGTATTGATAGCACAGGTACATGTTTTATTGAAGCTCTGTTGATTGATTAAGTGATCTTAAATCAGTTTATTTCTCTTCATTCGTCTTGTTTGCTTACTCGTTGTCCCATTGATATGGATTACTCCTCGTCATCTTCGTCATCCGGTCCCTCTGCAAATTTCTTGAATCAGCTCATTACGGAAAAACTTACTCATTCTAATTTCTTGACCTGGAAGAGACAAATACTTCCGTTTATACGGAGTTAAGATCTCGATGAACATCTGGATGGTTTTGTTCATGTACCACCATGTCTTCTTTTATAGAAAACCAAGGATGAGCAGGGTGACACAATTACTAAATCTATTAAGAATCCAGAGTATACAGTTTGGAGGAAACGAGATCAGTCTTTGGTTGCTTATATTACATCAACACTCGCCTAAGAAGTGTTGGCTACTATTTCAGAAGATTGCACTGTGGCAGATCTATGGAGTAAGTTGTCTCAGACATACTCTCAAATATCAGAAGCCTGAGTTATGTACTTAAAAAATGAGTTTCAAAGTTTGAAGAAAGGCTTCATGACTGTTATGGAATACATAGGCCGCTTGAAGAGTATTATTGACCAATTGACGGTTATTGAAAGTGTTATTTTAGATAAAGATAAAGTTCAACAACTTCTCAATGGATTGGGCCCTGATTTTGACATGTTTACCACAGCTTTGTCCTGCCTTTCCAACTTTCCCACCTTTGACGACCTTCAAGCGAAACTTCTCCAGCATGAGATGGTAAGGGCAAAAGGAAATGAATCAGCTCGTTCTCATTCAGTCTTGGCCATAGACACTTCTGTAGGTTTTGGACGAGGAAATGGAGGGCATCAAGGAGGCCGAGGCCGCAGACGTTTTGGGCAAGGAGGACATGGTATCTTACCTACACTTAATTTTTCAGGTGTTTTTAATGCAAAGAATCAGAGGAGAGTGCCCACTTGCTTCTTATGTAACAAAAGAGGACATGTGAAAGCTGATTGTTGGTTTAATCTGTAGAACAAGGGGAAATAAACAAAATTGAGAATAAGTCAGCTACTACTGTAGACACGAAAGCGCCATCTACAGATGTGCAACAACTTTTGCTATCAGCATTATCACAGATGACGATCAAGCAAAATGAACAAGGAGAATGGTACGTTGATTCCGGTGCTACCACACATGTCACGGGTAATGCGGGTAAGTTATCTCACTTATTGCCTTATCTAGAAAAAGGTAGTATAGTTACAGGAGATGGAACTTGTCACTCCATTAGCCATACCGGCAGTGCACATATTCTTATGTCAAAGTCCACACTTCACTTGTCCAATGTTCTTCTTGCTCCTAATATTAAAAAGAACACTGTCTCTGTAGCTAAACTTGTTGACGATATGAATTCTTCAGTCGAATTTACTCCCTCTTCTGTTTATATTAAGGATCTACGAACGAAGGAGACGTTCACTAAGGGGGAGCGACGGGGAAACATGTATGTCTTCAAGGAGATTCCCTCAGTTCCAGTTCTCCAGTTGAAGTCGTCCAAGCATTCTTCAATGTCTTCATCTTCAGAGCCTTTGTCTTTTATTCCATTGGAAGTTTTTAATTCATCTCATTGTAATAAGCCAAATATCTGGCATAGTTGCTTGAGACATTGTAGTTGGGGTTTCGTTGAAAGTCTTGTCTCTGATGGTCTTCTTCCAGAGTCTAGTTTATGTTCCTTTTTAGAGAATAAAAAAATGTTCATCTTGTGAACTCTGCAAAAGTCATGTTCTCCCTTTTCATATTATTAATAAAAGAGCTTCAAAGCCATTTGAAATTGTTTGTTCCTTTGTTTGGGGCCCACACCTATTCCTTCTCTCTCTGGCAGTCGTTATTATGTTATTTTTATTGATTCTTATTCCCGCTGTACTTGGATATATTTCTTGAAACACAAGCATGAAGTTTTCCAAATATTTCGGGAATTTCATTCAATGGTCAAAACAAAATTTTCTTGTGATATTGTGCACTTACAATGTGATGGTGGAGGTGAGTATTCATCGAACGAGTTTATTGCCTTTCTTCGGGATAAGAGAATAAGTCAGCATGTTTCTTGTCCCCATAGCCCTCAACAAAATGGGGTTGCGGAGAGGAAACACAGGCATATTGTCGAGTGATGAGCATGTTACATGGCAGTATTATGCCCATTAGTCTTTAGACAGAAGTTTTTCACACATCTGTTCATGTCACAAATCGTCTTCCTATGGTTCTTCTGGATCGAAAATCTCTTTATTACGTTTTATTTGGACAACATCCCTCTTATGGTGAGCTGCGTGTTTTTGGTTGTACATGTTATGTGCATATTGATTCATCTCTGCGAAATAAGTTTCATCTTTAACTTGTTAAAACATGTAAAATGGTGGATGGATCGGGTCCCGCCATGAAGAGACTTAAGTAATATTTATTTGTTGAAATATAGAAAAGCAAAGCAAACTATGTCATCTTTAACTTCCTTTGATAAACTTTTGTTTTAAACTCTTAAAACGTCATCATAAGATCTAAAATTAAACTTGTTCTAGATCGAATCATAGTACATTATAGCAGCCCATTCTCTAAAGAAGAGAGAGAGAGCATAACATATATTCGGGGAAAAAATCCAATTCAAGATTCAGATTTGATGCAAAAATATATATTCATGGCAAATATCGAATTCGAGATCCATATTCGAGGCAAAAATCCATATTTGGGGCAAAAATTCAATTCGAGATCCATATTTGGGGCAAAAATCAAATTTCAAATCCATATTCATGGGGAAAATTCATGATTTTAGATATAATTTTATAATTGGATCCATATCTGGGCAAAAAACCATGATAAACTTGTTAAAACATGTAAAATGGTGGATGGATCGGGTCATACGATCCAAAACGAAGTAATTCAACCCATTATCCATGACTATCCAAGTTAGTTGTTTGCACGTCATCATCAAACAATGAACATTTGGAACATAGCATTTGAGTACGGTCCAAACAAATGTTGGACTTGGAATAGTTGTTACGGAATGAACAAAACCAATGTTTTGTTCAGTTCTTTTTGTTCATTTCGTCCAGCTCTAGACAAGTCATCGAGCATACCCAAAGGTTCTTAAAAGATATGAGATAGAGAATTGTTCTCCTAGATTGGCACCCATAGTGAAAGGGGATACATTGACCAAAAAGAACTATCTTAAGGATGATAGTGAAAAGACTCAGATGACAACTGTCGTATATGCTTCAGTGGTTGAGAGTTTGCAGTACGCGTAAACCTGCACACGACTAGATATCATATTTGTTGTGGGAATACTTGGTAGATATCAATCTAATTCAGGCATTGCACACTGGAAGACAACAAAGAAGGTCATACGCTATTTGCAAAGAATGAATAACTATATGTTGACCTACAAAAAGGTTGACCACCTAGAGGTCATTGGATACTCTGATGTAGACTTGGAAGAATGTCTCGACAATAAAAAGTCTACTACTGGATACATCTTCCTACTGGCAGGTAGCATCATCTCATGAAGAAGCAGAAAACAATCTACAACTGTTGCTCATAACATGGCGACAAAATTCATTGCTCTATATGAGACTTCATCTCAGGCCATTTGGATAAAAAACTTTATTATGGGTCTTGGGACTGTGGACTCTTGAAAGACCATTAAAGATCTTTTGTGATAATGAAGTTGTGTCATTCTTAAATAACAACAATAGTTCAACCTTGTGTTGATACATGGAGTTAAAGTATTGCATTGTTAAATAAATGACTAAGAATCATCTAGTGTGTATTGATACAATTGGCACGAAAAAAATGAATGTGGATCCCCTTACTAAAGGGCTGTCACCGAAATTATATTCCCAACATATAAAGGGGATGAGTATGTTTTATTCCTTCTGATGTATGCCAATACATATATGTGATTACATTTGTAGAGCTAAATTAATTTTCTATGGCTTTGTATATTGTTGATTCTGCATAAAGGATCTCTTATTTGGGTAGAAAGAATAGCAGAATAACAATATTAAAGGACCAATAGAATGAGTTAGAGACCAACTTATTCATAAAGGTAATCTTAACATGCTAAAACACTGAAAATGAATTATATTGTAGTGCATAAAAATATTATATTTCATACAAATGTGTTCATCTCTATGACTCATATGGTTTATTTTTGTGATACCGGATAACATGTGAACCCACATAAAAATTGGATCAAGATAACGGTAAAAAACATCAATTTTGTGTCAATGGGTCAAGTGAGAGAATGATGAACATTTCAGATTGGGTCCAACCTTGAGTGACCCAGTTTGACACAAGACACTAATGAAGGCATTAGTGAAGAGTTAGTGGGGAGGGGGTTATGTGAATGTGAAGAGTTCACATTCAATATGACATGTGAAAGGTTCACTTACATGAATGCCATGTATGTAACTCCCCACTATAAAATGAGACATAGTTGATTGACGAGGGCAACCAAGGTGTCCTCTTTCTCTTATTTGGGTTAAAGGTCTTGCTCACCATCGACTTGACGACCTGGGCTTATCGTGGGCATCGATAGACTAAGGAAAACGTCATGCACCTATGCCAACACTCTTTTCATCCATGGTGTCTACTGATATGTGTTCTTGCTTTTAACATCTCAGTTCTAGGTAAAGTTAGCATCTTGATTCTTCCCAGGTAGTGGCACTCGCATACTATGTATTTTCTTACTTTGTGGGAGGATCTGCAGGACTAAAGTTCCTTTCATCAACTCTTACATCTTCCATACTAAAATTATTCTAATATACAGAAAATATTATTGGTTGGACCCTCTTATTGGGAAAATCTTGATATTCAAAATCTTATTAGTCATTTCTTTTGTCTTAATATCCCAATTGTTAAGCTATCATATGATATTGACTGAAAAGTGCTATGGGTCCTTCCAAAAACATGATTTCAATCGACGGAGATGATTGGGATTCTGTGAATGGGTGCCACTCCCAACGATGGCTCCCCTAAATACAATTCTTTAATGCACTAGTGTGCTTTCAGTTGTAAACAAACTAACATGTTGGCTGGGATTATAACACCCCCAAATCCCAAACTTGTAACTTTTTAGGAAAAATTTGGAAAATGTGTAATCAATCCTTTTTTAGATTTTAAAATGGCAGTTTAGTAGAAAATGATGTTTGAAATAACAAGTCAATGGATCTTGGGCACATTACTGGCAAACTTTCCTTTACACGATAGATTTGTATCTCTATACAATCATTGAAACCATATAGATTCAAAACAAGACTTTTAAATAATTAAAGTTTACACAAAAAGTAGAATTTCAAAGAAACCCTTGTACCAAATTACAAAATGTCTTTAGAAGTGAAACTTCAGAGAAAGAGTGAGATCTTGATATCATCACGTCATCGCTTGTCGTACTGACTTAATCATCACTTGTACCCCATAAAATGGGTCAGACTTATAAAAAATCGTTAGGTGCATAAATATCAAAATTCAGAACAAAACTAATATATGTGGTATTCCTTTCATGATATGCAATTCAGAATAAGTAAAATGAACATGATTATCTTGTTTTGATATTAACTATCATGAGGGTACACACAGGAGAAACATAGAAACAACTGAGACTGCCCGAGGGTTTGTTATTCTATGTATTTTGATACTCCGGATAACTAACTGAGTATGCTCTTAAGGGGACAACTAGTAACCGAGAGAGAATTTTTCAAAGGCATACATGACAAGGGATGCATTCAAACTTCTGTAGAAGTCCATGGGATTTACCACCTAAGATAATTTTTTGTTGTCTCATGACCGGGGACACCGGGTCATTGTTACTCGAGGAGCGTAGTTGTTAACAACTTGTCCATCAAAGTTTATATATCATCCCATCATGTCTCTTGACGGAATCAAAGAGAAGAATGGGTATGTCAAGTTCTAACTGATGACCCATTCTACACACTATGGTCTTTCAAACCAAATCGAGCATCTTGATTGTGAAGGTGATATCACCATTTATATTATTTTCTTTTAATCATCATGCATTTTTGCGCTACGAGGTTATTATAAACATCTTATCTAATCATCGTAGTACTAACATGTCATGCATGTCTGATAGTACCACTACGATGAGAGGGATATCAGTTTCTCATAAAAAAATCCCAATATTTATATAGAAATTTCAATGTTTTGTGTTTTAAATCGGAGAATATCCAAGTCATTTCAAATACCAAAGAAAAGGATTGAACATATGTACCACCTAGGGCGACGTAGTCGAAGCCTTTCCATTACATAGGTTTAAGAGAAAACTTAGTTGCAAAAATGCAAACACCAAATACTTATTTTGCTTTTCGAGACAACGAATAATATGATCTTGAAATCTCTCATGTGAAATCCTTTTGTTTAAAACAAAGACTTGGCGAGGATGCACAAATCTACATCTTTAAATACATAAAGGCATAATATAAAGTAGGCAGAAGTATGCAAAACTGTATATTTTATAAAGTTATATATATATATATATATATAATACATATATATTAAAGCATAAGCTTGTGAACATTACACATCAAAGTAAATGACATAAAGCAAGGCCTGATGTGTGAAACCCCACATCAAGCTAAATAAATTGCGTAAACAATGTCAATGTATGAAACCGTACATCGGCTAAATAAACTGCATAAGGGATGTGCGATGTACGAAACCGTATATCGGCTAAATAAATTATATAAGCGATGCGTAATGTACGAAATCGTACATCGGCTAAATAAATTGTGTAAGCAGTAGCCTATGCACATTACAACGTGATGGTAAAGTAAATGACATAATTTAAATGGACAAGATTACGCAAAACTGCATCCTTGAGTTAAAAAGCATATATATAATACGTATAAGCTAGAAGTATTCTGTTATTTTTTCTCGTATGCAACTTTCCTCTACCTCGGAGATGGTCAGACTCGCTGACAATTTCGAGCATAGATTTTTAAAGGTTTATGCCTTGGTAAGTGTGTTGCGTCTGTTGTGTTGATGTGGAGCGCTAAAAAGATTATCTCGCGTTTAATAAGGATGGTGTTAAAACCTTATCGTGACGTTGATTGCATTGCAAGGGTCAAACCCAAACCCAGTTCGAGCCGACCGGACCGAGCCGGGCTCGGTACAAGAGGCAGGGGGTAAAGCTCGACTGAGTCAGGCTCAGTTTGCTAACTAAGCCGGCTCGATCTAAAAGTGGAGACTGAGTTGAGCTTGGTTCTACTCGATCTTAGCTTGGCTGGCTATGCGACCAATGGGAGGGGGTGGGCTCGGTGGTCTGGCCGAGCCCAGCTTGGTCCCAACCTTGCGACAGGACCAAGCCTTTCTCAGTCCTTCAACAAAGGAGGAAGGGAGTTGACAAGGGGCTACAAGGGAGTTGATAGAGGAGTCGACAACCCCTTTCGGTTATCCTTGTAAAGTAGCAACCTACGACTGCTGCTAAAAAAAAGAGAAGAGGGTACTAGGCACCCTCTGTCCTAGCGAGCCAGAGCCACTGCCGCAGGTATCTCTCATCAATCAGCAAAAAAAAAAAAAGGGAGAGGGTGCTTGGCACCCTCCCTTTAGGCGAACTAGAGCCACCATTGCAGGTGGCTCTGGTCAGCCTTTAACGCTGAGAGAAAAGAAAAGCTAAGGGTGCTCGACACCCTCCCTTTAGACAAACCAGAGCCACCCTCGTAGGTGGCTCTAGCCTGCCTACCGCATGGGTAGAAGAAAAGGGGAGGCACTACAAGAAAAATGTTAATTAGCGACGGAAATTTGCGACGGATTTTTTCCGTCGCAAATTAGCGACAGATTAGCTAGAGAAAACTTTCTTAATGAATCTGTCGCTAAGTAGCGACGGATTAGCGATGAAAGTTGTTTCATCGCTAATCCGTCGCTAATTAGCGACGAATTAACGACAACAAGTATTTCGTCGCTAATTCTCAATACAAGAAAAACATTTTAGCGAGGGATTTAGCGAGGGAATTTTTCCGTCGCTAATCCGTCGCTAATTTTCGATTTAAACCAAGCGCGAAATTTTCCCTCTCTCCCTGTTTGAAATTTAAATCGACCGCGCTCGATTTAAACCGAGCGACGTCGGAGAGCTTATTGGAGAGCATGTACATGAGAGTGGAGGACGGTGACGCCGGAGGACAATCGGCGATCGCTGGAGGACGTCGGCGCCGGTTCACGGAGGAGGACAATGTCGATTCACGGAGGACGGCGACGCCGGAGGACAGCGACGCCGGAGGACGGTTGGCAATCGCTGGATGATGTCAGCGCCGGTTCACGGAGGACAACAACGTCGATTCACGGAGGACGGTGACGGCGGAGGACGGTCGGCGATCGCTGGAGGACGTTGGCGCCGGTTCATGGAGGACGATGACGCCGGTCCACGGAGGATGACGGCGACGCCGGTTCACGGAAGATGACGGTGCCAGTTCATGGAGGACGGCGACGCCGGAGAGCACCGGTTCATGGAGGACGGCGACGCCGGTTCGCGATGAGGCAGAGCGATCGTTATGTGCATGCAATGCCTGTCGGGTGCGGTATAAGTCCGGCTTAGTGCTGCCGGAATACCGCCCGACAAGGATCAATTTTTTTTTATTTTTTATTTTAAATTTAGCGACAGATTAGCGACGGATAATGTCCGTCGCTAATCTGTCGCAAATTAGCGACGGAATTAACGACAGATAATTTTTTTCGCTAATTAGCGAGCAAAAATTCGCGATGGCCTCTATCCATCGCTAATCCATCGCTAAGCCGTCGCTAAACAGTTTAGCGACGGCTTAGTGACGGATTAGCGATGGATAGAGGCCGTCGCTAATCCACGGTTTTCTTGTAGTGAGGGTGCACAACACCCTTCCTTCAGGCCAACAAGGATGGTGAAGGAGGAAGAGGCAACACCCAAGTGGTGCTGCCACCTCAAAAAGGAGAGTAGCAACACCCAAGTGGTGTCGCTGCTTTTGGCAAGGTGGTGGCACCGGGCGGTGCTGCCACTATCAAGGAGAAGGAAGAGAGAGGGAGAGGGAGAGAAAGAGGAGTCAGAGGGCTGCCAACACTAGAGAGACGAGAGAAAGAGGGGCAGCGTACCTAAAGGGGGGAGCAGAGCCTCTGTGCGCCAGAGAGATGGAGAAGAAAACGAGTGGGGTTAGAGGCGAGAAGGTCGGGGTTCAAGCAGAGTTGAGAGAGAGGGGAGGGGGGTTGCTCGTTTCGAAAAAAGAAACCCCCCTTGGGGGGGGGGGGGGTTAAGTAGCCCAAGGGGGTGGATGCAACCCAAATCCAAAATATGTTTTTTTTAAACCACGAGTATTACAGGGATCAAAAGTGGTAGTTGGATTGTGTAGTCGCAGTATCCATGTCAATTATATTAAATGTAAAGTCAAGGTCAGCCTTGTCACTGGCTAGGCTTGGGCAGGCTTTGCTCACTTGGTCCTCGATTACACTAGTGTTAGACCGTCTTCCTTGATAGCATGGTTAGCAAAACTCCATCTAAAACATGTTCCTTTCAATAAAACTTAAAAAATAAAAATAAAAACTGAATCTATCTTTTACAAAAAAAATTGGCAAAATAAGGTATTCTTTTGAGAGAAATATTTAGAATACGAAAACTTATATTAACTTGTTTCTCATAGAAAAATCTCATATATATGCCCGTGTTTTTATCCTGATTTATAAAATTAAAACAGAATTAGACCCGTACATATTATTCAACAAATTTTTTTGTGACACCTTCTTTTATGCTTTTGAATGTGAGACCTTTCAAACAACATATTCAGTATTTAATTATTTTTGCCATTTCATGTATTGCTAACTATGCACGTTACCTTGTGTGGGGATGTTGCAAGTTCAAATCCCAAAGGTACCATTGTATATCTGGTAGGCGTCTGCCTAACCCCAGCTTGCCATTAAAAAAAAAAGAAACTATCGAGCCACTTGCACACTGGCTCAAAGCTTTCTTTAGATTCAACACAGACGTGGAGGAAACATAGTGCAGATTGTAGAACGGCTTGGGTTTGACTGCAGAAATAGTTAGAGCTTGGTTGTCAGGCCATTGGAGGGGTTTGATATTTACCCTAGACGACTTAGATTCAGGGTCAGAATCCATATTCTTGATAGTGGCTCAGTTTTCAGGCCTTGTTCTAGCTGTCAATAGTATATGAATGGAAAGAGACTAAGCAAGCATTATATGCTCTCTTTTACTCTGGGCCCCCCTTTTCAGTATAAAATGGTTTGGTTTCTCTTTTACTCTGGGCCCCCCTTTTCAGTATAAAATGGTTGGGAAACCAAAATGGGCAACATATGTAATCTGCCTATAAGGGGCGACTCTGTCCATCCTCGATATTGTGAACCATGCAGCCCCAGTTTGTCCTTGAGCCAACCTGTCAAAAGAGGCAAAAACGAATCCACCCCTTCCTCTAATTACAGTATAATACCACGAGGTGCCCGCGACGTTCTCGCTCGTTCGGTTATACGGACAGCAAATAGGCCACCCTCCTCATTCGTTAACCACCTCTCTCTCTCTCTCTCTCTCTCTCTCTCTCTCTCTCTCTCTCTCTCTCTCTCTCATGTCCTCCGCCCTGCAAGAGAGGCGAAACCAATTTGGTTTTGACATTGGTTGTATTTTGATCTGTGAAATTCCCATTGTTCAGCAATTTCTCTGTTTTCACGTGGAAGATTAGAAGTTGTGGAATGGGTATTTGCCAGATCAAAGTTTGCCGGTAAAAGATCTGGTTTTCCTACCTTCAGTTCTTTAAAAAAAAAAGAGATCTGTTTTCCCTGAAAGGAAAACTGTTGAGAAAAATCATTTATGTTTCTGTTCTTTTTTGAAGATACCAATCGACACACAATCAATTATTTCCGTTGGTTGAGTTCATTTTCTCTGTCCACAGCATTAATTTGAGAATTATGATGATTGCCCTCCAGAATTCCATTCTCTAGTGTACATGAGATGTCGACTTCCGTTTGATCGTTCAAGCTAGATTGGTTTTGAATCGAGGTCGTTGAGACCGTACAATGCAGGAAGCAGTCCCGATCCCGGCATGTTTTTTGGGCAACAAGTCGGCAGATGATCCATCGGGACTAAAATCTGGCCAGAGTGCCGTTATGTCGGTCTACCAGGCGGTGATTGCCGGCGTCTGCTGCCATGTTACAGTGATATGGTGCAAGAACCTCATGGCACATTGTCTCTGGATCTTAGTTGATGGCCGTGGCAACGAACGACAGTACACCTGCAAGATCGATCTCAAACCTTGGCATTTCTGGAATAAGAAAGGATTCAAGCAATTCGATGTGGGCGGGAACCAAGTCGACGTGTTCTGGGACCTCCGGACTGCAAAATTCTCCGGGGGGCCGGAGCCTCATGGCGAATACTATGTTGCAGTTGTGTGTGATAGCGAGGTGGTTCTACTGCTAGGAGAATTGAAGAAGGAAGCTTACAGAAAGACTAGATCAAGGCCTTCACTCTTGGACGCTATACTTCTGTCAAAGAAGGAGAATGTCTTTGGAAAGAAGTGTTTTGCTACTAAAGCGAAGTTCGACGATAGAGGAAAGGAGCACGACATCGTCATTGAGAGCTCGATCTCGGTAGCGCAGGATCCCGAGATGTGGATTAGCATAGATGGGATTATGTTGGTCAATGTGAAGACTCTATACTGGAAGTTCAGAGGGAATGATGTGGTTGTTGTTGATAACATGCCGGTGCAAGTCTTTTGGGATGTGCACGATTGGATATTCAGCCAGGGCACAGGCCATGCTTTGTTTGTCTTCAAGCCAGGGATGCCGGAAAATTCGATGACGGGAGGTGATGGTAGCTCGCTTTCTAGCAGCTCAATGCAAGGATTTTGCTTGATTTTGTATGCATGGAAGTTGGAATGAGAGGTTGATTCTTTGTGCACCAAGAGTGGTACACTCTCCTATACATTTCCATTGGTTGATATTTGTTACCATTAACATGCGGAGGACATTCAGGAAGGACAGGAGATTCGTGGCATTTCTCATTGGTTGTCTCAGACTGGAAACTTTCTCCTCTAGCTCCTGTACTCGAAAAAATGCCAGAGCATTTTTATCAACCAGTCATGTCATATAAGGCTAAGTTGAATATCAAATTGCTTCAATTTAAATTATCTAGAGGATCCTTTATATATATCTACTTCAATTACGTAAATCAATGGTTCAAACGATACTCAAAAGTGAAGCATTTTTCATTGATATAGAAACTTTTGTGCTAGAAACCATAGTATCTTCAAATATAACTTCTTTGATATGTAAAATATATCTCTTGGTACCATCCCCATAACGTATGCATTTTTAGTATAGTCAAATTTTATTGTTATGATTGGACTAGATATGTCTTTTTTCATTCTATCAAAAATTGATTTTATAGAACAAATGTTTATGGCATCCCTACAACCCTTGCCACAATGATGCTGCTATTCACAAGTCAAATTTGTTCGCCAATTAAATTTCATTTGACTGTCTACAGCTCCTTTGTATGTTTTATAGGTGCAGAAGTTTTACATAAATGTTTAACCATGTTATTAAGCATTTACATTTTCTATGCGTTTTTAAGGGGTTTTTTTCTGTATAAAAGGAAGAAGAGAATAACCTCATTGAGGCATAGTATTCATACGTCGAATGCATTAAATGCAGAGTATCATTCTACCACCCCTTTCCAAAATCCTTTGTCATAGAATAGATCAACTTAGCTCTCATTCTTCTCTTTTTTTTTGAGAGAGAGAGAGAGAGCTCTCATTTTTATATGCACTCACTTTGTATCTCCAACACACAAGGGTACAATCGGAAGGAGAGTTCACATTCACGCCCTAGGAGAAGAGTCTTATTTTGGTGTTGTTGGGGATGAGGATTAACCTTTCTTACACATAATGACATAGCCCCACGACTTGTTCTTTTTAATGGAACGTCAAGTAGTGCACTGGTTCTAATGTTCGACGGACACGCTTATCCTACAACTGAAGCATGAAACAATTGAAATCTTAAATCAAAGCACTTTATATATATGGATAAAAAATTCATAATGGTGAACAACCAAAACCTATTACTCACTACATGAAAGAACTTTAATTAATGAAACATAAAATATTTCTAAAATCAAATATATGCATGTCTTATGAAATGGTTGTTGTTGTCTTCTTCAATAAAAAGGACCATATAGTTTGTTGTCTTCTTCAATAACGAACCATTGGTTTAATTGAATAACTAAATAAAACAGATAGGTCTCTTTTTTAGTCCCAGGTCCGATAAATCTTCTTAATTGAATTATCTTTTCTATGAAATAATACAGATTTTAGTTGACCATGCTCAGCTCAAACTTGCTCACCTCGCTTTGCTTGGTTGCAACTAAGAAACCCTGGCTTGAAGAAAGTTGCATCAAAAGATGCATTAACAAAACAGGTGACTAATGAACTTGCAATGGGAGCAAGAAAGCCGCCTAGATGTTTGCTTTCCCTCCCTCAAAGGGGCCTGCTTTAAATATACACTCACTAACGTACATCAGACCACCTTCGATCATGGAATAGCACGAACTGGGGGTAACTGAAGTGGAAGATGTTAAGGAAGGTGGTCAGACCTCCCTCTATCCAGATCACACGCTGGATTGGAAGGAGCATGTTGAGGAAGGTCTGCAAAGTAAGGAATGTGTTGAATCTCCTTACCAAGGCAACTTTGTTATACTAAACAAGAAAGAAGATCAAGAAATCAGCAAGGCTTACCAAGATTAGTTGTTGAGATTGGTAAGCAAACCAAGCAAGGCAACCAATGGAGGAAAGAAAATATATCAATGCAACAATGAATGTTTGGCAAGTCAATCAAAAGAGAAATCTGAAAACATGAATAAGGTATCACACCAAGATGGCATGTCAAGTTTGGCAACTCAAAGGAAAACATTCAGATTACCAAAAGAGAAGAATCTCTGAACTTACATTCATAAATTCTGGTTTACCTTGCTTAATATGAGCCTTACCAAAATGTAAGGTTATGACTTGTATTTTAGTATGTGAGAGGATCCATAAAAGAACGTGTAGAGTGTGAGGAAAAAAAAGTAAAAAAGAAACAAGAAAAAGAATTTTTTGTGGATATAGACACCTTGGCCGAACTACGTATATTGTGCTTTGCTTGTGTGCCTTAAGATTTGTGATATGGTTTCTTTGTGTTTCATTTCCATGGTATCAAAGCATCCTTTTTCAAGTCTCATCTAGTTCAAGCTTATCCTATAGCCTCTCGTTGTCTTCGGGCTCCGCAATTCAATGGAACGCCTTCTCAAGTCTTGTGTATATCAATTTGGATTGATTTAACTATCTGATGTGACGTTTGCAGATAGAATTTGTTGTCTACATTCAAGATTTGATCAAGTATATTGATGATTTATCTCCTCCCCCGAGTCAATTTTCTACTCAAGGTCGGCAGTCATCTCCTAATCCATATTTTTATTTGTGGAAAAGAGTTGACCAGTTGGATCTAAGCTAGATTAAAGCTATTGTTTCTGATCTCGTTCTTGGGCAACTAATTCATTTTTCCACTACTCTTGAGGCATGGATAACTCTTGAGTGTTCATACTCATCCCAATCAAAATTGAGTTTCCTCCAGTTAAAAAGGGATCTTTAAAATGTTAAGGATGATAAATCCATGGTTGAATATCTCAACCACGTAAAATTTATTGTTGATTCATTAAGTGCTATAAGTGAAGAATTTAAAGATGTGGACCTTGTTCTCTTCACTTTCGGTGGTCTTCCTGTGGAGTATGAGAGTTTTATTATAACAATTTATGCTTATCAAGAGACTTTATCTTCGTTTGTTGAAATATTTGAAATGCTTATTACTCAAGAGAGGAGATTGGAAATGTTTGCTACTAAGCATCAACATCAAGTTGAATCGACCTCTGCTGCATTCTTTTCTCAATGACGTCGGGGGCTGCATAAATAATTTTTGAGGTTGTAGTGAAAGAGGCTGTAGCCTTGAAAGAAATTTCAGCTATCAAAACAATCTTTAAGCTAAAAAAATGGATTTAATCAAGGCCCCAACACTTCTCATGATGGGCATGTGGTATGCCAATTTTGTGATCGTAGATATCACACGGCCCAACAATGTTATGACATTCCTAAGGCATTTGATGCTATGGTCATTGTTAGCCCATCCCAAGATGATGTGTGATAGCTTGACTCTGGTGCTACCAATCACATGACATCTGATATTCAAGGTATAGTTGACAAGGAGTACCAAGGCAACAAGTTCATCACTGTTGGAAATGGTGCAAGTTTACCTATCTCTAACATCGGTAAAATCATTCTCAAATCTGATTCAAGTTCTTTTGTTTTAAATAATGTTCTTCAAGTTATAAACATTAAAAATAATTTGATGTTTGTGGCCAAGTTAACCAATGATAAAAATTGCATTTTTGAATTTTTTGCTCATGGGTTCACTACGAAGGATTTGCAGAAAAGAACCATACTCAAAAGAGGGCCGAGTAGGGGCAGATTATATGTGTGGATTGGAGCTTCTAAGAAATGTGAATAACAAGCAAAAAGAGGCTCATTTTGTTGGAAAGGAAATTTTGGCTGATTTATGGCATTATCATTTAGGGCACCCCAAAAATAAAGTGGTTGAAGTGCTCATAAAGAATAATAATTTAGACCTTGGAAAGGATCATTTATTTATTTATTGTTCTATGTGTGTGGTTGCCAAAATGCATAGATTTCCTTTTGATCATGTTGACTTTAATGCCTCTAAACCTATTGAGTTGATTTATGTTGATTTATGGGGTCCATCTCCTAGTTTGAATCTAGAAGGATTTTGATATTATCTTCTCCTGGTTGATGATCACACATGTTTTTCTTGGATTTTTTCGTTGTAGAGAAAATCTAAAACCCAAGAATGTTTTAAAAACTTTAAAACTATTGCTGAAAAACAACTTGGGTGTGAAATTAAAAAAAAATCAAAGTGATGGTGGAGGTGAAATTTTAAGCAAAGGGTTCTCTAATTTTTTGATGAAAAATTGTATTAAAAGATAGTTGTCTTGCCCTCATACTACGGAGCAAAACGGAGTTGTTTAGAGGAAGCATCGTCATGTGGTAGAAACAATTATGAGTCTAATGATTCATGCTTCTATGAAGATGAATTTTTGGGTTGATGTTTTTCGTATGATTGTTTGTATCATAAATAGATTGCCAAGTGCAACCTTAGAAAATGAATCTTATTTTGAGTTAATGTTTAAAAAATCTTCTCATTATAACTACTTTAAAGTCTTTGGTTGCCCATAGTATCCCTATCTTGTTCCCTACGATCAGACTAAATTAAGTCCTAAGTCTAAACCTTGCATTTTCATTGGATACAGTTCTTGTCATAAGGGGTTCAATTGCTATGATCTCATATCCAAGAGAGTCTTTATCTCTCGACATGTCACTTTTGATGAGCAAAGTTTCTTATATATTGGAACCAAGGAACCCACTACTGTTGTAGAAGTCAAAGCATGACTTATTAACCAAAGTCCTAAAAATCATGTTGTCTATGGGATCAATTCTCCTATGATTCACAATGTTAGCCCTAAACCCATTCAAGATTTGAAACTTTTGAAAACTTGGTTCAAGCCCCAGCTGCTCAAATCAATCCTAGATTTGAAGCCATCCATCATGAGTCTCCTGTTGAAACTGAACCAGTTGAACCCATTATTCAAATTGAACCTAATGAACTATCTTCCCAACCTGAGTCAAATATACCAAATTTTGATGATGGGTTAAATATTGTAGTTGGTCTCTCTTCCCAATTTCCTATATGGACCCATCACATGACTACACAATCATAAGATGGTACAAGAAAACCCAAAACCTTTGTTTCTAGACTTTATCCCATTCCAAAAGAAAATCTTAGAGAAGCCATGCAAGATCCTAAGTGGGTCCAAGCTATGAGAGATAAAATAAATTCCCTTTACAAAAATCATACCTGGATTTTAGTTCCCCCAAATAAGCATAAAAATGTTGTAGGATGAAATGGATATATCATGTTAAATGCCATGTTGATGGGAGTATTGTTCGCTGCAAGGCCAAACTTGTGGCCAAGAGGTATAGTCAAAAAGAGGGAATTTACTAGTTTGAAACCTTTAGACTTGTGATTAAACCTACTACCATTCAAACTATTTTATCCATTACATGTGGTCAAGGATAAAAAATCTGACAATTGGATGTAAACAATGCCTTTTTACATGGGATTTTGAAAGAGAAAGTGTACATGGCACAACCTCTTGATTTTGAGAATAAAAAGTTTCCTCATCACACATGCAAGCTCGCAAAGGTTCTTTATGGGTTAAAGCAAGCACCAGGGCTTGGTTTGAATGGCTTCACAATTACCTTCTTCATCTTGTTTTTATTGAGTCTAAAGTTGACTCATCTCTATTGATCAAGTCCTCCAAGGAGCTTGTCATATATGTTCTCATGTATGCAGATGACATCATAATCACTGGATGCTATAAAAAAAAACTTCAAGGTCTTTTTAATAATTTATGTTGCGAGTTTTGTATCAAGGATCTTAGAGAATTGCATTTTTTTCTTAGGTATTGAGGTTTGCAAGGTAGAATCTCATGTTATCTCAAAAAAATTATATTTACGATCTCTTGATCAAAACATAAATGACTGAGTCCAAGCCTATCGTAATGCTCGGTGCTCTTAATGTGACTTTGACAAAATTCAGTGGTGATCTTATGCAAGATGCTACTCAATATCGTAGTTTTTTTGGGGCTTTATAATACGTGACTCTTTTGCATCTTGATGTTACTTTTATTGTTAATAAAGTATGCCAATTCATGTATAAGCCAACTCTGAACCATTGGCATTTTGTCAAAAAATATTGCAATACTTGAAAGGGACTATCAGTTTTGGTCTTAAATTCATCAAATTCAATTTTTTAGAGTTATGTACCTATTTTGATGTAGATTGGGTATGGTTCCCTGATGATCGAAAGTCCACCAGTAGATATCTAACTTGTCTAGGGCTCAACATCATCTCTTAGAGCTCCACTAAGCAACATATTATTGTCAGGTCTAGCATTGAAGCTATAAGGCTTTGGCATGAGCTGCGTCTGAATTAGTGTGGTTAAAAAGTCTTTTATCTGAATTGAGAATTCACTAAATTGGTCATCTCACACTGTGGAGTGACAATTTAGGTGCCACTTATCTTGTTGCTAATCCTGTGTTCCATGCCAAGACTAAACATATTAAAATTGACTATCATTTTGTCAAAGAAAAAGTTGCCAAGCAAGAGATTTTTGTAAAGTTCATTCCTTCTAAAGAGCAACCTGCAAATACCTTTAGGTCATAGGCAAACATAGGTTTTGTAAGTTAAGAGACATGCTCAATCTCTAAGATCCGGCGATTGGCTTGAGGGAGATACTAAGGAAGGTGCTCATACCTCTCCATGTCCACATCACACCTTTGATTGGAAGGAGCATGTTGAGGAAGGTGTGCAAAGTAAGGAATGTATTGAATCTCCTTACCAAGGCAACTCTGCTTTACTAAACAAGAAAAAAGATCAAGAAATTAGGAAGGCTTAGCAAGATGAGTTGTTGAGATTGGTAAGCAAACCAAGCAAGGCAACGAGTGAAGGAAAAAACATATATCAATGCAACAATGAATGTTTGGCAAGTCAATCAAAAAAATATATATAAAGATGAATAGGGTATCACACCAAGATGACTTGTCAAGTTTGGCAACTCAAAGGAAAACATCCAGATTACCAAAAGAGAAAAATCTCTACACTTATGTACATTCCTAAATTCCGGTTTACCTTGTTTAGTATGAGCCTTACCAAAATGTAAGGTTATGACATGTATTTTTGTATGTAAGAGAGGATCCATAAAAAAATGTGTAGAGTGTGACATTTTTCACATTGATGTTGGCAAGACGCTTGCCTATGGCGTCAGTTCTCTCTTCTGCAGCAAGGATACCCTTATCGGGAGTGGCAATGTACTTGGCGTTCTTGACGAGTTCCTTTGCTCATTAGCACAAATGTAGAACAAGAATGCAATGAGGAAAGAAGAAACTATTGGCCAATTGATGAACAGAAAGTCATGAAGTAACAGTTGGAAATTGAAACCTTAAAATTACGATAATGTTGAATATGGTCACATAATGATCAACAATTAAACTAAACTTCCTACCATGGACATTTTTAACTATTAAACAAACTAAACTAATGTCGAAAAGAAAATTTTCAATCATAGTAACGTGCAAAAGATGACTTCAACCGATAAAAAAGTATGCCTTATGTGCTTCTCCAATTGAACACCAACAAAAAAAGCAACGAACTACAAGAAAGTAAAGTGAAATTGTCTTTCACGAGTTCAATATTGTTGAAAGAACATATTTAAGAAAACACATCATTTTGAAGCTTCTAGCTTGAGCAAAGAGGTAGGTAAACATCAAGTGAAATCATAAAGTTTTCATTCCCATAAAATCAAGCATCAGGTGTGAAAGAAAACAAACCAACAAACATTGTTGATGGGAAGAAGCATGCTATTTTGAAAAAATTGGAGACCTTGAGGCAAAAAAAAACTTGGAAACCTCATACATCCTAGACACCACAAACTATGGATGAAAGGCATATTAAGATAATTTTAAAATGGTGATTCTCCATCACACAAGTGCATGATAGTATCATCTAAAGTTAAAGAGTATAAGACCCTTGTGAATGGGAAAACATCTAAATTTATATCAGGATCGCAATCGACTCTTCAAGAATAAAAAAGCCTTCCTTGCCAATTACCAAATACATGAAAAAAATGTCAATATGAAAGCTTCCCTTCCATATAAATACAAAATAACTCATAAACCAAACGCAAAAAAAAAAACATTCAGATTACCAAAAGAGAAGAATCTCTATGCTTACATTCCTAAATTTTGGTTTACCTTGCTTAATATGAGCCTTACCAAAATGTAAGGTTATGACTTGTATTTTAGTATGTAAGAGAGGATCCATTAAAGAACATGTAGTGTGAGAGAAAAAAAAGTGAAAAAAAAAAACAAAAAGAAACATGATAAAAAAAATGGGCATGTAGGCACCTTGGCCGAACCACGTATATAGTGCTTTGCTTGTGTGCCTTAAGATTTGTGATATTGTTTCTTTGTGTTTCATTTTTGTGGTATCAGAGCATCCTTAGTTCTATCTTGTTCATTGGTGGTGCTCATGTGTTTTCATGACTGATTCAAGTCTATCATCCAGTTCAAGCTTGTCCTCTAGCCTCTCGTTGTCTTCGAGCTTTGTAGTTCAATGGAACTCCTTCTCAAGTCTTGTGTATATCAAATTGGATCGATCTAACTATTTGATGTGGCATTCACAGATAGAATATGTCATGTACAGCCAAGATTTGATCAAGTATGTCAATGATTTATCTCCTCTACCGAGCCAATTTTCTACTCAAGGTGAGCAGTCATCTCCTAATCTAGATTTTTATTTGTGGAAAAGAGTCGACTAGTTGGCTTTAAGCTAGATTAAAGCTATTGTTTCTGAGCCCAAGCCTGTTCTTGGGCAACTAATTTGTTTCTCCACTACTCGTAAGGTGTGGATAGCTTTTGAGTGTTCATACTCATCCCAATCAAAATTGAGGATCCTGTAGCTAAAAGGGGATCTTCAAAATGTTAAGAAGGATGATAAATTCGTGGTTGAATATCTCAACCACGTAAAATTTGTTATTGATTCATTAAGTGCTATGAAAGAAGAAGTTAAAGATGGGGACCTTGTTCTCTTCACTTTCAATGGTCTTCGTGCAAAGTATGAGAGTTTCATCACCACGGTTTCTGCTTATCAAGAGAGTTTACCTTCATTTGTTAAAATATTTGATGTGCTTATTACTTAAGAGAGGAGATTGAAAATGTTTGCTCCTAGGCATCAACATCAAGTTGAATTCACCTCTACTTCATTCTTTTCACAAAGAGGTCAGGGTCACAGAAATAATTTGTTGAGGCCATGGTGAAAGTGGTTGTTTCCCTAGAAGAAATTTCAGGTATCAAAACAATTTTCATGCTTTAAAAAATGGATTTAATCAAGGCCCCAACACTTCGCATGATGAGCATGTGGTATGCCAATTCTGTGGTCGTAAAAATCACATGGCCCGACAATGTTATGACATTCCTAAGAAATTTGTTGCTATGGTCATTATAGCCCATCCCAAAATGACATGTGATAGCTTGACTCTGGTGATACCAATCACATGACATCTGATGTTCAAGGTATAGTTGACAGAGTACCAAGGAAACGAGTTCATCGTTGTTGGAAATGGTCCAAGTTTACCTATCTCTAACATCGGTAAAATCATTCTCAAATCAGACTCAAGTTCTTTTGTTTTAAATAATGTTCTTCAAGTTATAAACATTATAAAGAATTTGATGTTTGTAACCAAGTTAACCCATGATAACAATTGTGTTTTTGAAGTTTCTGCTCATGGGTTAACTGTGAAGGATTTGCATACAAAAACCATACTCAAAAGAGGACTGAGTAGGGGCGGCTTGTACGTGTGGAGTGGAGCTTTTCAAAAAAATATGGATAACAAGCGAAAAGCGGCTCATTTTGTTGGAATTTTTTTTGGCTGATTTATGGCATTATCGTTTAGGGTGCCCCAAAAATAAAGTGGTTGAAGTGCTCAAGAATAATAATAATTTAGACCATGAAAAATATCATTTATTTAATTTTTGTTCTATGTGTGTGGTTGCCAAAATGCATAGATGTCCTTTTGATCATGTTGAATTTAATGCCTCTAAACCTCTTGAGTTGATTCATGTGGATTTATTGGGTCCATCTCCAAGTTCGTCTCTAGAAGGATTCCGATATTATCTTCTCTTGGTTGATAATCACACATGTTTTTCTTATATTTTTACGTTCTCAAGAAAATCTTAAACCCCAAGAATGTTTTGAAAACTTTAAAACTGTTGTTGAAAAACAACTTGGGTATAAAATCATGATTTTTCACAGTGATATGGTAGAGGTGAATTTTTAAGCAAATGGTTCTTTGAATTTTTTATGAAAAATGGTATTAAAATATGGTTGTCTTGTCCTCATACTACGCAACAAAACAAAGTTGTTTAAAGGATTCATCATCATGTGGTAGAAATAGGTATGAGTCTAATGATCCATGCTTCTATGAAAATGAATTTTTGGGTTGATATTTTTCGTATGATTGGTTCATATTATAAATAGATTTCCAAGTGCAACCATAGAAAACAAATTTCCTTTTGAGATAAGGTTTAAAAAATCTTCTCGTTGTAACTACTTTAAAGTGTGTGGTTGCACATATATATTGTCCCCCATCTTGCTCCCTACAATCAGACTAAATTAAGTCCTAAGTCTAAACCTTGCATTTTCATTGGATATGGTTCTTGTCATAATGGGTTCATTTGCTATGATCTTGTATCCAAGAGAGTCTTTATATCTCGACATGTCAGTTTTGATGAGAAAAGTTTCTTATATACTGGAACCAAGGAACTCACTACTGTTGTGGGAGTCAAAGCATGACTTATTAACCAAACTCCAATAAATCATGTTGTCTATAGGCCCAACTCTCCTACGATTGATTCACAATGTTAGTCCTAAACATATTCAAGTTATGAAAATTCTAAAAGCTTGGTTCAAACCTCAACTACTCAAATCAATCTTAGATTTGAAGTCATCTATCATGAGTCTCTAGTTAAAACCGAACTAGCTGAACCCATTATTCAAATTGAACCTGTTGAACCGTCTTCACAACCTGAGTCAAATATACCAAATTTTGATGATGAGTTAAATATTATAGTTCGTCGCTCTTTCCAATTTTCTATCTGGACCCATCACATGACTACACAATCACAAGATGGTACAAGAAAGCCCAAAACCTTTGTTTTCAGTCTCTATCCCATTTCAGAAGCTCTCATTAGTGAGATATCCTAGGTAGAGAATGAAGTGTGAAAACTTAGAGAGGCCTTGCAAGATCCTAAGTGGGTCCAAGCTATGAGAGATAAAATAAATACTCTTTACAAAAATCATACCTAGATTTTAGTTCCTCCAAATGAGCATCCAAATATCGTAGGATGCAAATGGATATATCATGTTAAACGCCTTGTTGATGGAAGTATTGCTCGCTACAAGGCCAAACTTTTGGCCAAGGGGTATACTCAACAAGAGGGAATTGGCTAGTTTGAAACCTACTATCATTCAAATGGTTTTATCCATTGCATGTGGTCAAGGATGAAAAATTCGACAATTGGATGTAAACAATGCTTTTTTACATGGGGTTTTGAAAGAGAAAGTGTACATGGCACAACTTCATGATTTTGAGAATAAGAAGTTTTCTCATCACATATGCAAGCTCACAAAGGTTCTTTATGGGTTAAGGCAAGCACCCATGACTTGGTTTGAATGGCTTCACAGTTACCTTCTTCATCTTGTTTTTATTGAGTCTAAAGTTGACTCAACTTTGTTGATCAAGTCCTCCAAGGAGCTGGTCATATGTGTTCTCATGTATGTAGATGACATCATAATCACTGGAAGCTCTCAAAAAGAACTTCAAGCTTTCATTAATAATTTATGTTGTGAGTTTTGTATCAAGGATCTTGAAGAATTGCTTTTTTTCTTAGGTAATGAATTTGGCAAGGTAGAATATCATGTTAGCTCAAGAAAAAATATATTTACAATTTATTGGTCAAAACATAAATGACTGATTTCATGTCTATGGTAATGCCCACTGCTCCTAATGTGACTTTGACAAAATTCAGTGGTGATCTTATGCAAGATGCTACTCAATATTGTAGTTTTGTTGGGGCTTTGCAATATGGGACTTTTTCGCATCTTGATGCTACTTTTGTTGTTAATAAATTCTGCCAATTCATGCATAAGCCTACTCAAGACCATTGGCATTATGTTAAAAGAATATTGCAGTACTTGAAAAGGACTATCAATTTTGGTCTTAAATTCATCAAATTTAATTCTTTGGAGTTATGTACCTATTCTGATGTAGATTGGGTAGGGTGCTCTGATGATCGAAAGTCCACCGATAGATATCTAACTTGTCTAGGGCCAACATCATCTCTTAGAGATCCACTAAACAGCATATTATTGTTAGGTCTAGCACTAAATTGGAAATTCACTAAATTGGTCATCTCACACTGTGGAGTGACAATTTAGGTACCACTTATTTTGCTACTAATCTTGTGTTCCATGCCAAGACTAAACATATTGAAATTGACTATCATTTTGTCAGAGAAAAAGTTGCCAAGCAAGAGATTTTTGTCAAGTTCATTCTTTCTAAAGAGCAGCCTGCAAATATCTTTAGGCCATAGCCAAACCTAGGTTTTGTAAGTTAAGAGACAAGCTCAATCTCTAAGATCTAGTGATTGGCTTGATGGACATATTAAGGAAGGTGCTCAGACTTCTCCCTATCCACATCACACCTTTGATTGGAAGGAGCATGTTGAGGAAGGTCTGCAAAGTAAGGAATGTGTTGAATCTCCTTACCAAGGCAACTTTGTTATACTAAACAAGAAAGAAGATCAAGAAATCAGGAAGGCTTACCAAGATGAGTTGTTGAGATTGGTAAGCAAACCAAGCAAGGCAATGAGTGAAAGAAAGAACATATATGAATGCAACAATGAATGTTTGGCAAGTCAAACAAAAGAGAAATCTGAAAAGATAAATAAGGTAGCACACAAAGATGGCATGTCAAGTTTGGCAACTCAAAGGAAAACATCTAGATTACCAGAAGAGAAGAATCTCTGCACTTACAATCCTAAATTTTGGTTTACCTTGTTTAATATGAGCCTTGCCAAAATGTAAGGTTATGACATGTAGTTCAGTATGTAAAATAGGATCCATAAAAGATCGTGTATAGTGTGAGAAAAAAAAGTGAAGAAAAGGAAAAGAAATTTTCATGGATGTAGGCACCTTGGTCGAACCATGTATATTTTGCTTCGCTTGTGTGCCTTAAGATTTATGATATCATTTCTTTATGTTTCATTTTCAGAAGAACCATGTTATAGGTGATCTTATTGCACGATTCAAAGGTTGTAGGGTTGATAAAGAGCACAATTTTACTATGGCATCCTAGTGAGGTTATGCTTCTTGGCCTTTGACAGAATTTGGATGGACAACCCATCCAAGTGATTCTCGGATCCTTATACTATGCAAGCTAATGTAATATCTTTTCTAACCTAGTAGGGGTCTATCTAAACCCAGCTCAACCAATTACAAAAAAAACACATATGTGATTCAAATGAGAACAAATTTGTAATAAGCAGAAAGAAGAGATGTGCTACAGAATATAATTACCTTTATGTAGAATACATTGAATTGGTTAGAGGAAGGAGTTAATTGTTGTTATTAGAGTTGATTCTTTCTTACTTTCGCATGGCATTCAATCTTATTAAGGGTAATTGTTTGATTGGTGCTTTAATCATTCTTTTGGTGGGTTGTGTGGCATTTATGGTTGTGCTATTAAATGTTACCATAATTTAATCTATGATATATATTTGTGGTGGCTTTGTCATTGTCAGATTTTTGTTGTATCCTCACAACAAAGAATGCATTTACTTATAGTGTTTCTTGTGCAACAGTTCCTTGATAGCATTTCTCGTTATTGGAAGGATAGACTTTTGAACTAGTTTCCCTTTCCTTATAATATGTGATTTGATATCGACCTCATCTGGTAGGGGTCCGCCTAACCCCAACTTGCAATTCCAAAACATACATGTTTCATTCTCTTCTAACTTTATCTTTTCTTGTTTTTTTATGTTGCAATGCTATTGCCCGGCAAAGGCTAAGTACCCCTATTCCACAATGGTGGTGGTGTCTATAGATGGTTTATAGTTCAAAGTGAGTACTTTGATCAATCTCAGAACTAGAATTGTTTGATGACTTATTTGTTCGTAGGGCTACTACAATCTAATAAAGTAATGAGATCAAGTGTGTTTTCAACACAAGGTCTACATTGCGAAATACAATTGATTAAAATACAGTTAGCTAGGGGTTGTTAGTATATTTTCTAGGCCATCTCTACAAGAAATTACTAAATAAATGACTCCCTATGTTGCTTCCTTGTTGCATGCTTCCAATTACCACTAGGATGAGACTGTCATAGACCCACCAATGAGTAGTAGCCAAGTATTGCACACAAGTTTGTCCTTACATGAATTGAGTGATGACGCTTGAATCCCATCTCCCCCAAAGGTCTAACCTGCTTGTGAAGATGTAAACTATTTGATGAAAACAAGTTGTATGAGGACAGTAACAAAGGTAAATCCATCTGAATAACTTACCATGAGCAACACAATCAACATGAAGAGTGTAATGGCAGAAATCTTGTTCGGCTGAATTGTCAAGCTCTATCTCCTAATGGTAAGAGAAGAAAATCTCTGAGTCTGGAAGTGTTGAAATCAATGAGGATAATGAAATAAAGATTGGCAAGATGATTACGATAGATCACTATGATCCCATATTTTCTTGTGATTGAATTTGTAACAACTTTTGACGTTTTCCTTATTGTCATCTTTGGAACCTTTTGATCATGCATAAATTCTATTATATATATATATATATATATATATATATATATATATATATATATATTATGCATGATTCATAAAAAAATGCATCAAAAACCCATTATTGTCAATGTTTTTGAGAAACTGCTTTAAAATTTAAAGTAAGGGAAAAATGCATATCAAACCCTCTTTTGCGCGCTTTCAGTATTTCAGTCATTTTAGGAGTTTTTCTAATTAGTGTCCTGATTAGTTTAGAAGTAATTAATTCTAAAATACATTTTTAGTAGTGTATTTTTAGAATTTTGGAAAATTAATTGTGGTTTTTAGAAAAAATCAAATTTTGACCTAAAGTTTTAGTATAAATACAATTTTTGAGAAAGAGGGGGTTGTCCTCCCTTTGGGAAAAATGCAGGTGCTCTTCTCTCCTTCTCCTTTTTGTTTCTTTCCTCTTTGCTTCATTCGATTACCGGTTCTCCCTTTTCTCTTCCCTTCTTCAATCTCGATTTCATCTTTTTTTGAACCTTTGCTATCTCGATGCTTCTTGCCTTGTCTTCGGAGTACATGTTTAACCACAGAAGTGGTCGTTCTTCTTCTTAACCACTCCATCAAAAGCGGCTGTGAAGTATGTTTCTTCTCTTCTATCTTTGTAGTCAGTTTAAAGTTACTATATGCATCATACTTTATTTTCAGTGTTATTGTTCTAGCCAGCATAGTTTGATTTCATTAATTATTTTTGCACATTAGATATATTTTTTTCTCATTGCATCATATAGTAGTCGTTGCTTTACTTTAGCTAGTTTTGGTAGAAAAGCAGTGTTGAAGATTCATATTTTTTATGCCATAGAATTGGTTGACATGATATGTATTAAATAAATCAAAGAATAATGTGATATGCAAGAACGTTGACCTGCGTGATTTATAGATCATGTGATCTTCAAGCGAGCATTAACTATATAGTGCAGATTGTGTTCTCCATTTTTTGATCAAGAGAACTAAATGGCTTGTGTGTGATTCAGACCACACAGAACCACGTTCTAGTGTGATTAATTCATTTTTTTCACTAGCATAAATCGGTTGTCAACCAAGATCACGCAGGCCTGGTTCTGCGTACTTTATCAGAACCCATGGTCAATCACACACACCAGCTTGATTGGTCACTCATGGCCTATAGCATTAATTAGTTAGCATGATTTAGATTTTTTTATATACTATTTAGATTAGGTCGTTTGATTCAACATTTTTTTTTCTCATTAATTGTTTTAGATTTTAATGTTAAGCCTAGTTAGTTTATTGTTTGGTTTACATTTTCTTTCATTTTGCCCATCACTTAGTTAATACAATAATCCAACATTAGTTAATTAACATAGTTAAATTAATATTTGGATTAGTTAGATTAAATTTAATTGTTAATCTTTTCTTTTTGTCGCTATACTTGAATTGACATCTTCCTTTACTTAGAATTAGTTTAGCTTATTTTGTTAATTAGATAAAGTTAATTAGAATTGTTAAAATCAGTTTAAGTTGGATCAATTAGATTAGATTTGCCTATTTCATAAACTTTGTTTAGTTAGTTTTTGAATCTACATGTTCCAGGTTTAGTTATTTAGAATTTACTGTAGCATATTTCATAATTAGTCAAGTTCTAGTTAATTGTTAAAGTTATTTAGTTTTGATCTAATGGTTTCTTGATTTTAGTTAGTCAAAAGTTGTTTTAATTTATTTGATACTTAGTTAGATTTAATTAAGTTGTTAAGTTAATTAGTGTTATTCACATTTTTCTTGAATTGAGTTAGTCAGTTTGTTTTAATTTGTTTCTAGTTAGTTAGTTAGTTTCATAATTGTTACTTAGTTTATTACATGTTAGTTTATTTGTTACAAGTTTGTTAGATTCTTGTTTCTTGTTTTGGATTTGACTAACATTAGTTTTAGGGATAATTTTTTTTCTTGTTTTGTTTTATTTTTGTGCTTCTTGTGTTGCAGGGAAGCGTTTGCTTGTGTGATAAGCCCTCAGAAAGGCCCTTCAGAAAAGACTTTTGAGCCCTTAGAGGTTCCTAAAAGGTCCTCTGAAGGCCCCTCAAGAGAGCCCTCATCAAGTGAGCAAAGAGTACAAGAGCCTACATATCAAATACTAGTAGCTCTTTGATTCAGAGGGACGCAACAGCATATCAAGGGGCTAGAGCTCAAGCAATAGAAGACCCACTCTTTTTCTTTTCTTTTAGTTTTAGGGCCATTTATTTTTAATTGAGTTTGTAATAAGGCTTGTTTATTATTTTTGAGTCATCTTCAAGAGGATAACTCATTGTAATTAGTTAGTTATTTTTATTTTTTTTAAGGCAATAAAGACTGCATTACTGTGGAATACAAAGTTTTTTATCTTATTCTTTGAGTTTGACCCAAAACTCATCCTAGTCTGAGCTGGTTTTTATAATTTGATGCACAGTTTATACGAGAGATTTTATTGAAAATATCTTTTAAAAAATACTTTATCTAAAAGTTGCATCACCTTTCTTTTCCTCCCTCTCTCTTTCTTTGACTATTGTATATATCTTCTAATTGTTGTCAATTAAAATCATCTTGGTCTGAGTTTTTTTGTGGACATAAGTTATGTAGAATTGAACCATATATATCATGGTGCTCTTTTCTTTTATTAGTTTTGTTTTATGGTATTAGAGCCTCGCGAGTGAAGCTCTTTAGTTCACTATGGTTTGCTTCAACTTTCCATATGGCTGCCGCAACTTTGATCTATGTCCAGCCTTATCCATGCTCGTATTCATCCACTTAACGTGTCAAACTTGTCTATTTTTAAACTAAACCAATAAAAAATTCTCTTCTAGAAGACGCAAATAATGGCTCATGTTGAGAGCCATTATCTTAAAGGGTTCTCTAGTGTCTTGACAAAAGAGTATGATTTTGTGACAAGTATGTTTAAACTATCAATCCCTTTATACAAAGATGTTATTACTTTTCTTCAAAACCATGAATAGAGCAACAAAATATATCAGATCGACTCGAACATTGTCATAATTGACCTTTTCTACTCAACATGTCCAAAATAAGATGAGAGAAGGCAATCAATACTAATACAATTGAAGAGGTCATGAGTATGATCAAAATCAGATAGTGATAATAGGAAGGCCATTGAAATTCCAAAATCAAGCCAAGAAACAAGAAAATGATGCTCAAAAGAAGAAGGGATCATATAGTAGATTTGTAACAAGAAAAATCACTCTACTCTTAAGTGTTTCAACAAGTTTAATCATGATTTTTAGCTTGATGATAACCCACAAGCTCTTGTGGCTATAACGATGACCGAGAATGGTTTCTGACATTGGAGGCTTTGCTCACATGTCTGGTAATTCAGGCAAATTTAAAAAAATAAAGTCATACAATGTCTGTGATTTGGTCATGGTCAAAGAACAAAGAAAAAATGCATCACTCAAATAGCGGTTCTAAGGAACGGTATATGCCTTGGCATATACTTGTGTGCCATGTGTCCAAGCATCAGGGTGGGGGGAAATGGGGAGAATGCCTCACTTTAAAAAAAAAATGTAAACCATATTCTTCACAAGTTGGGTGGGAACACGCTCTTCATCAACAGACTGTCGGAAGCTGCTATGATCCGGGTTTTCATCGATAATGGTGTCCTTCCACCCCTACAGATTGTCAATGAGACAACCATCAAAGAAGAAGGTGGGGATTCCACCATTGTGATCTTTCACTCTTTAGCGTGTATTTGCGTTAGTGTTTTTAGGCTTGTCTGGCTTACCTGGTTGAGATTGTTAGGTGTTGCATGGTGCACACAACAAGCATGTCACAATTGGTATAATAGCCTATTTGAGAATTATAAAAGGAAAAAAGGGATCTGTATCGAAACCCTTGGTGATTGTTTTAGTTCGGTATAGACTTGAAAGTAAGTGACCTCCTTGGGAAATCCCATAAGGAAAAGAAGGTAGACAAGTAAAAAGTTGTTGTGGAAGTGATGAAAGTGTTTCGCCTATAGAAAACAATTAGCACATTAGATAGACAGGTACCAAAGGTTGAGAAAAAGTTGGTAGAGTTATCAACAAATGTTAATGCAAGTTTTAATGTCATTGAGAGGGAACAAGAAGAATTCATGAAGTTAGATGGTGATGTGAGGGTTGAGGTCGAAGAGTTGATGAACCGGCTAAGTACCCAAGAGTCTAAGATGCATAAAATTCGAAAGAGATATGAAGTCTTGAAAAAGTTATTAGAAAATAGAATTGGTGGCATAGGTAATACAAAGAATTTTGAAATTGCTAGAAATTGTGAGAACGTGATGGTAATCTAACATGAGAATCCTAAATTAAAGTTGATCGAGCCAGCAAAATTCAAAGGAGAAAGGGAGGCAAGGGCTTTTGAAAATTGGATATGGGATGTGGAGTAATTCTTTGATCAAGGTGAGATAAAAAATGATGTTGAATGAATATGCATTGTGACCAAGTATCTAACTGACCATGCCATAGTATGTGGGAATCATAGTGTCAGAACATGAATGGAAAAAATTATGATAGAGTTGTGGGATGACTTTAAGAGGAAAATGAGAGAATATTTTCTTCCCCAAAATGTCGAGGAAATGGCTCAAGACAAGTTGATGACATTAAAGCATATGATGACTTCTCAACCTATTCATCCATAATGCTTGATATTGAAGATATGGCTGAGAAGGACTGTGTATACTTCAAAAAGGGATTGAAGTTCTGGTCCCAACAAGAGCTGACTAAGTAGAAGTTGATTGATTTGATCAGTGCTTTGCTAATGATACAACAGATGATTGAACACAACACATGTGGTGGACCTTAGAGAAGGCCAAACCGTGGGGATGATCAAGGCAATGCAGCAAGTGGCTAGGGTGAAAATCAATATTGAGCACCTTCTCAAGATCAAGAGAACCAGAATTACGTTGACTAGAGGTGCCACAAGGGAATAGACCAGCACCATAGAATTAATTTTAGAGAAATCAGAATATTTTGTGTTGGTACTGCAATAAAATCCACTTCGCTCGGGAATGTCCTACTTAGAATCTAGGGAACAGGGCTGCTAATGCCATCAAAGTTGAAGATAAACCCGTATAAGAAGAAATCAAGATGGGAGCACTGCAGAGGGTGAACATGTTAGATTGATCTACTTTCACGGTGCTTGTGGTCAACAAAGAGTTAATGTACTTAGAAGTTACCATCAATGGTAATGTTACTCATAAGATGGTTGACACAAGGGTCACACAATTTTATCCCTCAGAAAGAAGCAGAAAGGTTTGGTTTGCGATGGGCAAGGAGGTAAGTCACATGAAGGTGGTGAACTCAATCGTGCAACCCATCCTAGGTGTATCTTGAGACATGATAGTTAGGACTGAGAATTGGACTTGTAAAATCAATTTCTCAATTGCTCCTCTAGACAATTTCAAGATAATCCTAGGCATGGAGTTCTTACAAGCAAACGAAGTTGTGCCAATGCCACGTCTTAATGTTTTATAGGTGAAGAGTCCCTGTGCATGAGCCCCGCATCAATCTTGCCTTGGTAGACACCCATATGATTTATGCTCTACAAATTAAGAGAAGCCTCCAATAAGGTGATGAAGCCTTATGAGGACATCACATCAGTAGTTATGTTTGTCTTAGAAGAGTTTCAAGATGTAATACCTCTATAATTGCCAATAAAATTACCACTCCAAAAGGAAGTTGATCATTGGATAAAATTGGTGCCAGTGACTAGACTCTCAACCATGGTGCCATACAGAATGGCCATGCCCAAGTTGGAGGAGCTTCGAAAGTAACTTGATGAGATGATGGAGGTTGGGATTGTTCGACCATCAAAAGCGCCCTTCGGTGCTTCTGTATTGTTTCAGACCAAACATGATGGTCCAAGCAGCTATGTGTGAATTATAGGGCACTCAACAAGTTGATCATTAAGAACAAGTACCCCTTGTCATTAATTGTTGATTTGTTCAATCAGTTGAAAAAGGCATAAGTTTTCTCAAAATTGGATTTGCGTTCAGGGTATTGAAAAGTCAAGATTGTGCATAGAGACGAGGCAAGGATCACCTTTGTCATGTGATATGGTTTCTTCGACTTCTTGGTAATGCCTTTCAGCTTGATGAATGCTCCTGCAATTGTCTCATCTCTTATGAATCATATCTTCTACCCATATCTAGATTGATTTGTGGTCCTTTACTTAGACGACATCATCATCTACAATGACAATTTGTAGGATCATGTGTAACATTTGTGCATGGTGTTTCAGACCTTGATGGACAATGACTTGTACGTGAAGCAGGAGAAGTGTTTATTCAGCTAGAGAAAGATCAATTTCCTAGGCCATATAGTTGATGATGGTTGTTTGATGATGGACTGCCAAAAGGTGAAGGTCATTCAGGATTGAGAGGTACCGACCAAGGTTCTTAAACTTCGATCCTTTTGGGGATCAACTAACTACTATCTTCAGTCCATCAAAGGGTACTATGTTATTATGGCACCACTAATTGAACTGTTAAAGAAGGATAAAAAATGAAAATCACAAGGAGAGTATCGAAAGGCATTCGAAACATTGAAAGAAGTCATGGCGAAAGAATCAGCATTGTAGTTGCCTAACCACGTGAAGTCATTTGAAGTGTACACAGATGTCTCTGGTTATGCCATCATAGGTGCTTTGATGCAATATGGACATCCAATCACCTATGAGAGTCGAAAGTTGAATAGTCTCGAGCGATGATATACAATGCATGCAAGGGAGATGATCGCTATTGTTCACTACCTACGCATTTGGAGGCACTATATGTTAAGATCGTTGTTCATCATCTACATGAACAACATTGTCATAAGCTATTTTGAGACCCAGAAAAAGCTTAGTCCTAAGCAAGCTCAATGGCAAGAGTTCTTGGCAAAATTTGATATGATCTTAGAGTACAAGTCTGGCAGAACCATTATTGTGGTAGATGCCTTAAGTAGAAAGGTTGAGTTGGTGGCCTTAGTTGGAGGAGACACCACAGCCACAAAACCTCACAGTGACCTCCTTGGTAGGATTCGTGAGGGCCAACAAGAAGATCTAGAAACACACCTCCTTTCTCTTGTGAATGAAGGAAAGACAATATGGTTTTGGCAAGAAGATGGCCTTTTGATGACAATAGAAAGTTGGGTATATGTACCTCGATGGGATCCTTACGATGAGAAGTATTGAAGAATTGCCATGATTCTTTATGGGCAGGGCACCCTGGACAAGAGAGGACTTTGGTGTTGATCGAGTGAGTATATTATTGGTTCTAGATGTGTACTAATTTAAACGAGTAGGTGTGCACTTGCTTGATTTGTCTGCAAGATAAAGCTATCAATCAGAAGCCCACGAGACTATAGAGCCATCCATCCGAAGTCGATCGTTGGAGAGCATATTAATGGATTTCATCATGAGCTTGCCGAAGACAAAGGGGTACAACTCTATACTCGTTATGGTTGATCAATTCTCTTAAGTATGCCGCATTTGCATCTATTCTTTCTACTTGCTCAGTCAAAGACACGTCCAAACTATTTGTGAAGCATGTAGTCAAGCATTGGGGCATCCCAGAAACCATTATCAGTGATCATGATGCTCATTTCAAGGGTAAGTTTTGGAGAGAAGTTTTTTGGCTATTAGGGTTCAAATTGCATTTTTTACTAGCTTTTATCCCCAAACGTATGGCCAGACTGAGTGCAACAATAGGATGTTGGAAGAGTACTTACGACATTTCGTTAACTCTAATAAGAAGCATTGAACAGAGTTGCTTGATATCAATCAATCCTGCTACAATCTTCAGAGCAAAACCTCAAGTCACAGACCCTTCGAGATTACTACTGAGCGACAACTACAGATGCCCCCATTCCATAGCCGCCCAGGGTTAAAGAAAGATGCCCTTTACCTATCCATTTGTTAAGAACTAGTATGATCAAACTGAATTAACGAGAGCATTTCCACACAAAACTGTCAAACGAATGAAGAAGTGGGCAGATCAGAATCGTCAATCAGTTGAATTTCGAGTAGGGGACAAGGTGCTAGTCAAGTTATACTCTGAAAAGATAGTTATCTTTTATAGACACTATCGTGGACTCATTCTAAAGTATGATGGATCCTTTGTCATCACATAGTGGATCGACAACTTGACATATAAGTTAGACCTTCCCACCGGTTTTCAAGTTCAGTTTTTCATGTGTGCAAATTCAAGATATTTAATAAAGATGAGGAAGATCCTAGCTACAGCCTACTTAAACGAGCTCTCATCCCGCAGCAAGAGTCTTCATCAACACTAGCTCTAACCTCCCAAGAAGTCAAGTTTATAATGGACTATGTCAACAACTACCTCGAATAAGTGAATAAGTACCTCGTGAAGTGGATAGTATTACCAGATAGTGATGCCAGTTGGGAGACTTCACACCACATCCATTAATTTCAACAGCATATTGAAGACTAACACCAATGAATAGCGCCAAAAATGGCATCTTAAACGGGAGAGCGTGTTCCGGACCACCATGTTTTTCACTTTATTTTACCTGATGTAATACCCCTTCACCCACTCTAAGTGTTGTAATTGGGCTTTGCCCTAAGTTCCCCTATATATGAAGTGATAGGAGTCTTTCCTCCCTCTCTCTCTTTTTGTACATTATGTTTACTGTAAAATTTATGCTCTCTTGCATTCTTGTTTCTGGCTTATAGCTTTCTTTACGTGACTGTGTGTGTGCGTGCTTGTGAGATTGTCTGCACATCCTCATTGCGATCTGCTTGCTTTGCCATGTGTTTGCGTTAATTTTCTTAGGCTCGTCAAGCTGACTTGGTCGGGATCAGCAGGTGCTGCATGGTGCTCACAATAAACTCGTGACAGTCCTATAAGACCAAAGCAACAGGCTCCGTAGTGAGTAAGTGGGGCAACCAAAAGGTTTTAACCACTTGGGTGTGAGTCATATGCTATGGCATCATTCTCTTTCAAGCCCCATCAAGCTGGTTAAATATCACAAGAAAGGAAATGTGTAAGGTTGAGTAAATGCATGGATCGAATGGTAGTTAGAGTGTCATCCGAATCTTGTTCAGTCAGTCAAATCATTAACAAGGATCAGTAGTTCAATATCTTAGAGACAGGATAGGTCAGAGGCATCTCTGACGGATTACCACTGAAGGTGCTTTGGATGTCTTTTTTTTTTTTTTTAAAGGCAAGCTGGGGTTAGGCAGACCCCTACCAGTTATACAATTGGGTTTTGAACTTGCAACGTTCCAACACAAGGTGAGGTGTACTAACTGTTCCTACTAGACAAGTGGAGCCCCCGTTGGTGAAGATGCTTTGGATGTCGATTGTCCATGTGATGAATGGCAACCCAAACACCATGATTGAATAGTTTACTTTGCAGATGGATCTCACAAATTTTCAGACGTTCATGATATGAACAAACGGCATCTAAAGCACAAAAACTGAACAGCTGAAAAACAAGAAAAATTAGTGGTGTTTGGGTTGCCGTTCATCTCATGGATGAATGGCATCCAAGAGGTGCCCCTGACCTGATACCGTCTCAATATCTTAACTAGGGGTGTCAACAGGTTGGGTTTGGTGCAGACTCAGGTGAGATCAAACCTACTTTTAATTTGAGATCTTGGTACCAGGTCTGGACTCAGGTTCAATCGGAACCTACTATAAGAAAAACCATAACCAGATCCTATAAGGATTACATGAACCAGACCCTGACCATGCCCAATGAAATATTTTTTTTTTTACATTTAAAATTTGCGGATCTTGGTGGAAACTTGTATCGAGGCCCACGTATAGCTTCCTCAAATCAACGCAGCGTTTTTGGAATTCATAGTAGCTAATGTCAGTCACGAATTGCCTGGTCAGATGCTAGTGGTGCCCAATTGTACGCATCTGGATCCATCAAACACACTTTCCAAAAAGTCAAATCTTTTTTGAGAAAAAAATTTGCAAAATTTGTGAGAATATACATGCGTGTTTCAGAGCGAGCTCCTGCTAAGAAGACTGGCCAATCTTCCTAATAAACTTGACTTGTTGATCATGTTTTTAAATCGACAAAGTTAAGGCCTATCATAACTACTTAAGCAAAAGAATGCAAGGACTACCGCACATTTCTGCAAATGTTAAATCTTTTTATTTCATGTCATTATCGCTTCAAACACTTGGCGCGCAAAACATTATCCGCAACTCGAGTAAAAGAATCCGCACAAAAGCAAAGCAATACACCAAGTTGCTCTCTAGTCCTGGAATCCCCCCGCATGACCGATACGGGCCAAGCCGGACAATTGATTGCTTGTCCAACCCAAACGGACCCGAGAGAGATAGAGAGAGTCTAGAGAGATGACAACAAGTAATAAACCATGACAGTCATTGACATCTGTTAGCGGTCCAGAGACAAGGTATCTGTTCATGAAGTTAAAAAAAAAGACTAACAATTCGGAATATAAAAATACTTTTGTAAAAGAAACCGCACATAGATCAAACTAAGGAAGCAAACGGTCGATAGGAGAGCCAACTTAGTACTTGTATCCCTTCACATGAAGGCTCTCGGAGGCCAACCCACCGGCGTTACCACCAGCATATTTGCCAAGAGTGGCCTCAGAGTTGGCCTTGCACCTGACCAAGAAGGCCTCCTGGGCAGCCTGCAGGTTCTCCTCCTTCCCCTTCCATGTTTTGAGGGTACTCTGCTGAAGGGCGCGGCCAAATGAGAAGGACAGAGTCCATGGCTTCAACACGTCCAACTTGTTCATGGCGTTCAGATTAAGTGTTGCCTCCTCCTCACTCTGCCCTCCAGACAGAAACACAATGCCGGGAACGGCAGCAGGAACTGTTCGCCGTAGGGCCCTCACCGTCAATTCAGCAATCTCCTGGGGCGTTGTCTTGGGGCTGTCTGAACCAGGAGTCACCATGTTGGGCTTGAGAAGGGTGCCCTCGAGAAGAACATGGTGATCATTGAGGGCCTTGTATACAGCAGCCAACACCTTCTCTGTCACAGCTGCACATTTGTGGATATCATGGCTACCGTCGGTTAGGATCTCCGGCTCGACAATGGGGACGAGGCCATTCTCTTGGCAGATGATGGCGTATCGGGCTAGGCCTCGAGCATTCTCCTGGATAGAGAGCTCCGATGGTTCGGTTGGTCCAATCTTAAGCACCGCACGCCATTTTGCAAAGCGGGCACCGGCCTTGTAGTACTGCTGGCACCGGGTGCCAAGGCCATCCAACCCCTGAGTGGTTGTCTCTCCATTGGTGCCGGCGAGATCAACGGTACCCTTGTCTACCTTGATGCCAGGGAGAACACCGGCTTCAAGCAGGACATCGACAAAGGGCTTTCCATCAGAGGTCTTCTGGTAGAGGGTCTCTTCAAAGAGAATGACACCCGAGATATACTGGAGAGCACCAGGGGCAGTGAAGAGGAGTTGGCGGAGGGCTTGGCGATTGGACTCTACATTTTCCACATTGATGCTGGCAAGACGCTTGCCTATGGTGCCAGTGCTTTCATCAGCAGCAAGGATACCCTTGCCGGGAGTGGCAATGTACTTGGCATTCTTGATGAGTTCCTCTGCTCATTAGCACAAATGTAGAACAAGAACGCAGTGAGGAAAGAAGAAACCATTGGCCAATTGATGAACAGAAAGCCATGAAGTAAAAGTTGGAAATTGAAACCCCAAAATTACGACGATGTCGAATACGGTCACATAAGGATCAACAAGTAAACTAAACTTCCTACCACGGACATTTTTAACTATTAAACAAACTGAACTAATGTCAAAAAGAGAATTTTCAATCACAGTAACGTGCAAAAGACGGCTTCAACCGATAAAAAAATGATGTCTTCTGTGCATCTCCAATTGAACACCAACCAAAAAAAGCAATGAACTACAATAAGTGAAACCGTCTTTCACGAGTTCAATATTGTTGAAAGAACACATTGAAGAAAACACATCATTTTGAAGCTGCTAGCTGGGGCGAAGAGGTAGGTAAACATCAAGGGAAATCACAAAGTTCCCGCTCCCATAAAATCAAGCATTAGGTGTGAAAGAAAACAAACCAACAAACATTGTTGATGGGAAGAAGTATGCTATTTTGAAAAAATTGCAGACCTTGAGGCAAAAAAAAAAACTAGGAAACCCCATACATCCTTGACACCACAAACTATAGATGGAAGGCGTATTAAGATAATTTATAAAATGGTGAATCTCCATCACACAAGCGCATGATAGTATCATCTAAAGTTAAAAGAGTACGAGACCCTCGTGAACAGGAAAGCATCTAAGTTTATATCAGGATTTCAATCGACTCTTAAGAGATAAAAAAAAGCCCCCCTTGCCAATATTACAAAGAATCTTCTAAGGTGCATAGTTTACCAAATACACGACAGAATGTCAATATGAAACCTTCCCTTCCATACAAACGCAAAATAACTCATGAACCAAACGCAGAAAAGGGTCTATTATTATCGATGACTACACAAATCGATACAAAACCAAAAAAACTGCTACAACCCCAACATTCCGGGAGCGCCAAATCAGAAAAAAACTGAGGTTACATTTCCACAACAAGAAAGAATCACGTTTCGTCGCAGTGACTACATAGAAGCAAAGAACCTTAACTACGTTTGGAATAACGATAGGTTCTTCCTATTTTTTTCCTGTTCGCTATAAACCGTAACAATGTAAAAGAAAGCAACAAAAATATTTCATACAGGTCCAGAAGAAAATTGACGATCTTCTGATCTCCTCCATTCTGACAAAGAAAAAAAAATCTTTCAAAAGTTCGGAGTAACTACACAAAAATCTCAACCTTATGACGGCAAGATGAAACTCTTTTCACAATGGAGTCCCCGCAGAAACAAGTACATCAATAGAGTTCATAAAAACAGCAGTGAACCAAGAAGACGAAGAATATTATCAAAAAATACATCAAATTTAACGAAAAAAGGCGGAGAAAGGGAAATAGACAAAACCGAAGCAACCTCAAAGAAAAGGCTGAGTCTTTCTCCATAAACATCGCAGAACTTTCAAAATTTAGAAAAAGAAAAAGACGGATCTTTCACCACTCACTCTGTGTGTGTGTGTGTGTGAGAGAGAGAGAGAGAGGAGATAGACTCTGAAAGGGCGACCAGAACCATCAAATGAGGGAAACCCTGCACTGAAACTGAAACCATTTCTAGAGGAAGGAGAAGCCCTCGCTTTACCTGCGTATTTCCCGACGAAGGCCGACATCTTCGAAACCCTAGAGAAGCAGAATACAGAGCGAGAGAAAAAGAGAGAGAGTGAGTTTGGGAAATGAGGAGGGTTCGGATCGGACCCTCCCCGACTCATATTTATAGGAGAACGTGGAGCCGCATCGGCATATTCCCTTGGAATCTCCGGTCGCTCACCGCCACGTGTCTACCGTTGAGCCCTTGAAGCGTTATCCGTCGTCGGATAGGCTTGCAGGCGATCCCCTCCTCTTCCTCCACGTGGTTTTTCCGCCGCTCACAGTTTTGGTGACTCGCGGTTTCTCCCTCTCTCTTTATCTCGGCTGATGGGACACGTTAAAAACGGCAAAATATGATAGTCAAAAAATCGCGAGAAATTAAAAGTTTCTAAAACATCTGACGTTTTTCTCGACTGATGGACACCCCTGTTTGCCATTCGATCGCTGTTTTAGGCCTTCCAACCTTTTTTTTGCCCCATGTTTGCAATGCCTCGTCATGCTGGGATTTCTTTTTTTTTATTTTTCAACATTCTGTATCACAATGACAACACTTTTCCAAGGTTAGTCAAACATGGAAAAAATAAGTATAAGTTGTGATTGTGACAGCTAATCGTGATGGTTTTGGCCTTGAATCCTATTAAAGTTTTGTACCATGGTGACAAAAGTTAAAAACTGCAAAATCTGAGCAGGCAAAAACTAGGGAGATTTTAAAATTTTTCATAAATCTCGTATTTTTCAGCAAAATCTTGAGAATAAAAAATAATTTTTATAAGAAAATATAAATAAAACACATTTAAAAATAAAAATCTTGAGAGTTTTCATGATAATTAAAAATATAAAATATCATGATATTTGTCGTAGTTTGAAAATCTTGCCAAAAACTATCATTTTAAACTTTCGAGCAATTTCTTGCGATATAATTTCTTGAGTTTGAAAATGGGTATAGGCTTGAGAATCGGTATCGACCCATTCACTTGAATAGTTGGCCAAACTATTCAGTACCGAAACTGACAACATTGCAATTTGAGGGGGGGGGGGGGAAAAAAAAACAAAGGGACACTTAGATTTTTTTTTGTACACTTTGAAATTTTGAATTCCGCCAAAGGAGAAGGAATTCCTTTCAAAGAGTGAAAAGATCAGGTGCAATATGATTGCACAAATATTTATGCATTAAGCACCTGATGACCCTCCATCTTGAGTACAGGACTGTCTAAGGATTGATGGAGGGCGATCAGGTGCTTAATGCACAAATTTTGTGCCATGTCATTGCATCTTATCCTGACTCTTTCAAAGATATGATGGGTAGATGGGACTTCATTTGTTCTTTGTCCACATCACTTTGTATGTCTCGACAATTTTTTTTTTTTTTTTAATTTTCATATGGACTGGATATTATTTTTTTGGTTGATACATTTTGACCGTTTTTCAGTAACGTATATGTAATTATCAAACTTTTTTGTTTTTTTGGATGGAGAGAGTGAAACTTGGGATATTAAAACAACGGCTCATTCGCAAGATGTATAGGTGGGAAAGGTGAAGACTGGGATGTCGTAATTTCTGGGGACAGGTTTTTGTGATGCGCACAATCTGTTTTTTTTTTATAAATAAATTTAATATACGATTGTATGCACTCGTAAATATTACAACATCAAAAGATGGAGTCATTTAAGAATGGGAAGACAAAGGTTTTTTTAAGAGACAGGTTACGTAGATTGAGGAATACAGCAGAGGAAGATTTTTAATAAGTCAAGTCTATATAAGTTTAGATTGGACTTATGAAAAGATGAAATAGATAGTTGCTAAAAATAAAATTCTGAACATTGGGTCTGGCCGTTGTAGAGGTTGCTGGAGGTGGACCACTTCTTTCAACACTCCCCCTCAAGTGGGTGATGTATATATCGTGACATCCCCACTTGCTTAAGATATAATAAAATTGTTCCTTTGAAAGTCCTTTGGTCAAAGCATCCCCCAATTGATCTAAGTTGTGTATATATGGAGTGCAGATCTCTCCTTTTTAAACCTTTTCTCTAACATAGTGACAATCAACTTCGATGTGTTTGGTTCATTCATAAAATACCGGATTTGCTGCGATATGTATAGCGGTTTGATTATCACAATACATTTTCACGAGCTCTTTGCTTTCAAGACCCAAGTCTTTCAAGAGATTTTTTGTCCAAGTGAGTTCACATGATGTGGATGCCATAGCACGATATTCAGTTTCGGCGCTTGATCTAGCTATCACATTTTGCTTTTTGCTTTTCCAAGATGTCAAATTTCCTCCAACGAAGACATTTTCTATCAGTAGTGTCTCCTGCCCAATCTGCGTTCGAATATCCCTCAATTTCAGTGTGACCATGTTTTTTCATAAGAATTCCCTATCCTGGAGACTTCTTTAAATATCAAAGGATTCTGTCAACTGCTGACTTGTGTTCTTGTGTTGGTGCATGCTTGAATTGACTCACTTTACTTACCGCAAAGGTGATATCTGGTCGTGTAATGGTGAGATAAATAAGTCTTTCGACCAAAAGCTGATATGATTGGACGTCCACAAGATCTTGAGATTCAGCAAATTTAAGATGAGGCTCAATGGAGGTGTTGACTGGCTTACACCCTAATTTTTCAGTTTCTTTTAAAATATCCAAAGCATATTTTCTTTGTGATAGTACTATTCCTTTTGTTGAAGAGGCGATTTCTATGCTGAGAAAATAACGAAGTCTTCCAAGATCTTTGATGTCGAAAACCTTGTTAAGATAGCTCTTGATGTCATCAATCATTTTGATGTTATTTCCTGTAATAACTATATCATCGACATATATGAGAATGATAGTGATATCGTTCTCATTTTGTTTCATGAATAGGGAGTTGTCGGTTGAACTAATTTTGAATCCTTTTTGTGTCAAAGCCATGCTAAGTTTGGAGTACCATGCTCGTGGAGATTGTTTGAGGCCATATATGGCCTTCTTCAACCTACAAACTTTGTTGTGATGTCCTTCATTAGGGTCCCCAGGTGAGAATATACATGTATACTTCTTCTTTTAGGTCTCCCTGCAAAAAAGCATTTTTAACATCTAATTGATATATTTTTCAATCATAATTACAGGTAACAGAAATTAAGATATGAAATGTATTCATTTTTGCTACAGGAGCGAAGGTTTCAAAGTAATCTACTCCCTGTGTTTGAGTGAACCCCTTTGCCACTAATCGGGCTTTGTATCTTTCGATGCTCCCATCACTTTTGTACTTAATCTGATATACCCATCTGCAACCAACAACTTTCCTGCCTTGTGGAAGTTGAGTAATTTCCCAAGTGTTGTTTTTGTTTAGAGCATTGAGTTCTTCTTCCATGGCTTTGACCCATTTCGGATCGTTGATGGCTTCTTGGTAAGTCGTTGGTTCTTGATGAGATGAAATATTGCTCAAGAAGGCTATGTATCCTTTTGAAAGGTGGTCATAGGAAACTTGTTTTTCAATAGGATATTAAATGGCCTTATATGTGACATAATCTTTTAGGTGAGTCGGTTGACGAGAAATTCTTTTTGATCTCCTTACATCTGATGGTTCACTTGGTTCTTCTCTAACCGTGTCATTGCCAATGGTTTCGTTGAGAGTTTCATTGACCTGTTGATTTTCATGAGATACAAAAATGGTAAAGAAATGTTCATAATCATCTAGATTAGGCAAGACATATTCGAACTTACTTAATTGTGTCTCCCCCTGAAGAATATCCTTGTCAGTATAGCAAGAAAAATAAGGTCTATTTTCTTCAAACTTAACATCACGAGAAATATATAATTTTCTATTTTCTACATTGTAACATTTATAACCCTTTTTTGACAAGGAGTATCATAAAAATAAGCACCTAATGGCTTTAGGACTAAGTTTGTCCTTATGTCAAGAAAAGTTATAAGTTTCTATTTTCTACATTGTAACATTTATAACCCTTTTTTGACAAGGAGTATCATAAAAATAAGCACCTAATGGCTTTAGGACTAAGTTTGTCCTTTTGTCAAGAAAAGTTATAAGTGTATACAACACATCCAAAGGTTCTGATATATTTTAAAGAAGCCTTTTTTTGTTTGAGAACTTCTATTGGTGATTTTCCATGCAAAAATTTACTAGGAGTTCTATTTATGAGATAGCAAGTTGTGGACACTGCATCACTCTAATCTGATTTAGGAACATTCATTTGAAACATGATAGAATGAGTAACTTCAAGTAAATGCCTATTTTTCCTTTCTGCTACTCTGTTTTGTTGTGGAGTATCAACACATGTGCTTTGATGATCAATCCCAACGGATTTATTAAAATTTTCAAAAACATGGTTTTTGTATTCAGACCCATTATCGGTTCGAATAGATTTAATCGAACAATTAAACTGATTTTTAACCATGTTAAAGAAATTCTTAAAAATTGATAAAACCTCATCTTTGTTTTTTATGAGATACAAGCAAGTATGTTTTGAAAAATCATTTATAAATGTAATGTAATAACGATATCCAGAATATGAGGTTTCAGGAGCCTGTCCTCAAATATCAGAATGAATCAATTCAAACGATTTACAAGTAACACTTTCAGATAATGGAAAAGGAACTCTAGAAAATTTAGCCAATCTGCAAGCATCACACATAAGAGATTCAAAAGATAAACAAGGCATAAGTTTTTTTAAGACACGATCGGATGGATGACCCATCTGTTTATGCCAAAGAGTCATCATCTTTGGAGGCCACCAAAGCCTTATTCGGTTGTTCAAATAAATATAAGTCGTTCACAAGTCGCCCTTCACCAATCGTCGCTCCTGTCGTCCGATCCTGAAAAATCACATTATAAGAAGAGAAAACTACATTGCAATCATAAGTCTTGGTAATTTTTGCAACCGACATAAGATTAGAAGTTAAGGTGGGTATATAAAAAATATTGTTATCATGTTTTAAATCAAAAAACTTGGTTTTGTCTATCCCTTTGACAGCCATGGGAGACCCATTTGCACTTGTAACAGGTCTCCCTTTAAAAATTTTGAAGTCATATTGCATTGTAAGATCATTGGTTATGTGGTCGGTAGCACCCGAGTCTACCACCTAAACCTGTTTTGAATAAGGCACGAGATTACCTGATGGAGATTTCAAATCTGATGTAAAGGTCATTGCTACACCTACTCGTCCCACATTCTGAAGTAGTTCTTGAATTTTTTCAAGAATCGAAGCTTGAGTATTAAGGCTAGTTTGAGTTTCAATAGCTGCCTTTGATGCACACATGTTCGCCTGTTTAGATTTCTCATGGTCTTGAGTATTACCTTGTTTGGTCCAATCCTTCTTGAACCGATCTGGTTTGCCATGAATGAACCAGCATGTATCACATTCATGACCAGACTTTTTACAATGCGAACACTTCAATAATCTGCCTTTTTGTTTGAAATTTTGATTCTTGCTCATTCTTGAGTCATTTTTATTAGCAATATAGGCTGATTGTTCAACGTCTGACTCAATAGAGGACTTCTTGCTTTGATTCATTATTCGTCTATGAGTCTCTTCCCTCATAACAATAGCACACACATTGTCAAGATTCGGCAACTCAGAATTCATCAAAATCTGGCTACGTAACTGCTCATAGCCTTCACCCAAGCCGGATAGAAATTGAAAGATTTTGCTTTGCTCTTTCATTTTTGCGATGCCTTGAGGATCGACTATAGGTGTGGTGTATGAATCTAACTCATCCCATTTGGATTTCAAATTTCCAAGATACTCGCTTACTGATGATTCACCTTTCTTAAGTTCATAAATATCTTGAGTAAGTTGATACATACGGGCAGTGTTATAGTGCTCACTATACAGTTGTTTTGTTGCCTTCCATATAGACTCAGCAGAGTCTAAGAACAGGAACCCTTCGGCTATTTTTGCTTCCATGGAATTGAGTAACCAAGACATTACAAGATGGTTGTTTGATTCCCATTCTTCAAAAGATGGATCATCGCTACTCGGTTTTGGTTTTTGACCATTTATAAAACCAAGTTTGGATTTTTCACTTAAATAAAGTGTGGCGGCTTTAGACCAAGCCAAATAGTTTGATCCATTGAGCAAAAATTGGTGATTCTAAGATTTGGACTGACATGCTCTTGAATCATTATTTTATGCATCATATTGGAAGTGGAATTTGTGGATGTACTGTCATTGTTGGTGCCTTGTTCGTCCGCCATTGAAGAAAGCTTCTCTTTTGTCTCAGGATATTTGCTCCTGCTTTGATACCATGTAAAAAATCATACAAGAGAGAAACATACCACCACTCAAACAGTTTTATGTGGTTCGGCTTTGATGAGCCTACATCCACTGCAACCTCAACCCTTTAGCTCTTATTCAGATTTTGCAGAGAGTGCGATATGCACTCGTATATATTACAACATCAAAAGATGGAGTCATTTTAGAATGGGAAGACAAAGGTTTTTTTAAGAGGCAGGTCAAGTAGGTTGAGGAATACAGCAGAGGAAGATTTTTAATAAGTCAAGTCTATATAAGTTTAGATTAGACTTATGGAAAGATGAAATAGATAGTTGCTAAAAATAAAATTCTGAATGTCAGGTCTGGTCGTTGTAGAGGTTGCTGGAGCAGGACCACTTCTTTCAACAAGCATCAAGGTTTGGTGATAAACAAGGAGGTCCAATTAGAATCTCTGTCAAACTCAAAAGGTCCGATTAAACTCAAGTATGGTTTTCAAAATTTCATATTAGACCTGGGCTCGACCTCAATTCTGATTAAGATTCGTAATTTTTTAATATAAAAAATAAAAAATCTTTTTTGAGGAAAAACTAAAAAATATTATCTTACCGAGTAATTCTTATAAGATCCAAGTATGTTTTCTTTTATGCAAGGCCCGATTAAACTCAAGTCTGGACTCGGTAAAAATATCTCAAATCATATTTGGGTTTGGTCTTAATTGAGTCTTAATCAAACCCGACCCAACCTTTTCTGAGCAAAATGATAAAAGCACGAGACTTTGCAACAATTCTCTCTCTGATTAAAGGCCGCGACGGGAATCATCCACTCACCACTATTCAAATGTAAATGCAAACAAACAGTCACTACCTCAGGGTGGCCAAATCAAGTTTAGTCGGTCTCAATGCGAAAGAGTTACACAAACTTATGACTTCGACAAGATTTGCCATGTTTGTTTGTTTGTTTTTTTCTCTTGAAATAATGAGAAAAAAAACCTCAATTTTGTGGTCATCAGATCATACTACTCCTAAGAATAATGTTATTTCACAGAATAACTACAAGATATCACAATTTTTTCGAATACCCACCCCCACTCGATTTTTGCCGAATATGAGAAATTTATGATGATTTTACGCTTACGCTAAAAATGAAACAACGAAACTCACTCTTTCAGCAAAACTGAGATTAACCTATACAGTTTTAGCAAAACTCACTATTTCAGTGAAATTTGACGCTCGCAAAACAGAGATTTGCCTATATAGTTTTACCGAAACTCTTAGCTAGCAAAACTGAAATTTGCTTATACAGTTTTAGCAAAACTCACCATTTTATGAGAAACTCAATCTGAGATTTGCATATACATCGAAATAACTAAACTCAGTTTAGTTGTCAATGAACTAACAAATCTTAGTTGTGAAACTTTTTTTTATAACTACTTTTTTTCTTTCACTTCACCTCATCATTCCCATCACCACAACCACTTCTCCACCATCACTACCACCAACACTTATCTACCATCACCATCATCACCACCACCAACACCTCCACTTATCCACCATTATTAACACCACCACCACCATCACCACCATTATCACTACTACTATCAAGGTTGGCAAACTCATCGAGTCAACTCGATTGATTCTTTCAAAATAGGTATCAAATGAGTCACCAATTGAGAATGATTTTTTTCCTAAACTCACCGTCAACTTTGCTTGAACCAGCCAACTTTCCTTAAAACGGTCAAACTCAGCCTAAATCATTCGAGTTGGCACATTTAATAAATCTAGTTTCTAAAGGTTTTTTTTAAAAGAAACCAACAAGTAAAAATTATACATCAGACTTTTTAGTTCTTATTTCATATCAATAATACTTAGGTTCTTCCTATGCCATGCAATTTTAAGAAGAGGGCAAGCATGGTTTCATGACCTGCTCCTTGCCAACATTGAGTCTTTATTGCATTGGATATTAATTGAGAGTTAAACAGTAAAGGTTGGGCATCAAAGTCACTCAAATTACCTAATATGATAATTTCTTTTATTTTTCATATATTATCTTTATTTATTGGATATTTTAAAATTTAGATGCATTTTATTCGCTATTCTATTACAACTGAGTTTCGCTAAAACTTATAGGTCAAACTCAAATTTGTTGGTGGTTAAGTTTCACTAAAACTATATAGGTGAATGTCAATTTTGTTGGCATGAATCACACTTTCGCTGAAATATGAATTTCGATGTTTCATATTTTAGCAGAAGGGTAAAATCATTAAAAATGCTTATATATTTAGCAAAAATCTAGCAGGTAGGTATTTGAAGAATATTGTGATACCTTGATGTTAATAGCATTATTCTTAAAGGTAATACGGTTATTTTCATAATTATTGTCTAAGAACTCATGCCCACCTTGTGGAGCCGCTCAACTTCAGCCTCTCTACAAGGGACATCCTCCAAATCTGCAACTTGCGACATCTCTTCAACCTGAGGTGGACCAACCAACCTCTTAAAAAGAGCTTTTTATGGACATGTTTGTTATTTTTTTCAATAAGCTATCCAAGACTAATTATTGTGGTTCTAAATGCAAGGAAAAAAGTTATCCAGGTTGTACATACAAGACTGAAAGTATCAATCTAATCAAAATAGATAAGGTTGCATACTTGCATGGATTAGAATTAGAGAAGCTCATCAAAAAAAATGTTAATCTTTCTTGCTCTCAAGATTAGAGATGTTCCTCTCCCTCTTTCTCTAATATAAAATCGATGTATGAGTCGATTCATGATCCAAGACCCAAATGGATCTCCACACGCGAAAGCTAAAGTTAGCAGGTGAGTCTGAACATGACTCAAACAAACTATGATTTGAGGTCTGAGCACTCTGTTTTGATAGAGGCGGCCAACATGGGAAATATGTGCGACAGACAAACCTTTTCAATGAAACCAAGATCACAAATTTGGATCTGTGATGATCGAGTTATGTCAGAATCTCTGGGACGGACACACAGGACACTCAACACCCAATCGATGACCAGTTCGACGAATTTGAGAGGGGTTTCGGACCATTAGATGACAAAGTCTGGGAAAACTCCCAATAGAAAAGTTGTTTAGGATTTTCTTATCCTTCCAAAAAAATAAAATTTGCAATTTTTTGAACAATATTCTAGAATTTATGTTCAATTTATGTCACTGTATTTTCTGTTCTAAAATATATGAATTGCAGAACATGATATGGAACATAAAGACAATCAAGCAACTATTCGAAGTAGTAGATGGTTGATTCAGCAAAACATCATAACATGAAAGGTATGCTTCAAGATGTAACAATTCCAGAAATTCAATCAAAACAATAAACAACACTGAAATGAATAAGTTATGACAGAAATACAAAACTTTGTCAGAGACTTCAAACAACAGAGTCTAACTTAGACTACATGCAATAGAGTAACTTTGCCAGAGATTTTTAACACCAAACAAAATTAAATCAGCCAAAACGTTAAACACATGAACTTATAGACCCAGATGTTGGCTTTCCAACAAGCTATGGCGCATAAATTTGCATGCAACAGATAAGGAGATATGATAAAAACACAGATCAGTAGCAGAGATGCAATAGACAAAACAGATCTCTGGTCTTATCCAAACGTCAGAACATTTTCAAAAATTTTCACAGCCTGACACAGATGATTCAGGGATAATAGTAAACAAAAAAGTTGTAGGGTAAGATCTTAGCTTTCCAAAAAGCCAAAGATCACTCAATTTGGACTAGTATCTAAGAATATACGATCAAAACACTAGGACAGTGTCAAACACTCCAGAATGCATAACCCGATTCACGGAAATGAAAACTTTGATTTAGCAAAGATGAACTTCAGCAAGAATTCAACAAGCTAAGAAATTTGATTTCAACACAATATCAAAATAACAGTTGCTTAATCAAAATCCACAGTCCGGATTAACAAGTTTCAAATAAATATCGCAATCAGTCATAAACTTCCAGAAATGCAAAGAACAAAAAGTAGAATAGAGTATCTAATTTTTGCAGCAAGGAAACTCGATTTTTCACAGTAATATAGCCATTCACGATGAGCTTGAACAGCGCAGGATGAAGATTCGAACGTCCACACAACAGAAGCAAAGATTTTCATGCTTTGTTCTCACACAACAGCTCCAACGAGCCACAACAAGGTTTCCCTTGTGAACCAGCAATACCACCCAACGTCTAGTATCTTTCCAAACTCTTCATAAATTTTTTTCTCTTAAAATTTTCAAATCAATATCTGTTTCAACCCCCCCCTTGGGCTCTTAAACTCCAAAAGAGGAGTGTTATAAAGAGAGGGAGGGTATTTCCAAGGCTTCCTCCATTCCAAGGTTTGAATCACCTATTTTTGAGTTGTATATTGAATTCTCTTTCAACAGCTACATTTGACTTTCAAGATTAAAAGAGAATTCAAATGGGGCTTAGAATTGTTCACACTAGGGTGGCGCCAACTAGGGGGGGTCTATTTATGGATCTGGATCTTAAGCAAGATCCAAATAAGCTAAAATCCAGACCCACACTGAAATGCATCAAAATAAAATGTAAATAAAAAATTAAAACTACCATGAATCCCCATACACCCTCTAGTACCATAAAAGAAATCCTACAAGGCATTAGAACTAACCGGATCTGTAGAATTAGATACCTAAAGAAATAAAAAAACATATTTAATATGATTCCTTAATTTGACAAAATGAAATCGAAAAATAAAAATACAATCTCTAAGAATATAAATGCAAAATATCTCAGAAATTAAAATACGACATTCAAAATTGATTTGGGTTCTCGAAGATTCAATTGGACTCAGATAATCCTACACGATTGGATTTGCAATGGATCACATCCTGAAGTTACATAAACTTATGACTTTGACAAGATTCGCCATGTTTGTTTGTTTTTTTGAAATAATGAGAAAAAAACCTCAAATTTGTGGTCATCAGATTGTACTACTCCTAAGAATAATGTTACTTCACAGAATAACTGCAAGGTATCACAATTTTCTCAAATACCCACCCTAATCTATTTTTGTCGAATATGAGAGATTTCTGATGATTTTACCCTTATGCTAAATTTGAAACAACGAAACTCACTATTTCAACAAAAATGAGATTAACCTATACAGTTTTAGTGAAACTCAGTATTTCAGCGAAATTCGTCGCTCGCAAAACTGAGATTTGTCTATATAGTTTTACTGAAACCCTTAGCTAGCAAAACTAAAATTTGCTTATACAGTTGTAGCAAAACTCACCATTTAAGGGAAACTCATTATGAGATTTGCGTATACATCGAAATAACGAAACTCAGTTTAGTTGTCAATAAACTAACAAATCTTAGCTGTGGAACTTTTTTTTTATAACTTCACTTCACCTATCATTCCCACCACCACTACCACTACTCCACCAACACTTCTCTACCATCTCCGTCATCACCACCACCATCACCACCACTTATCCACCATTATTACCACCACCACCATTATTACTGCCACTACCAAGGTTGGCAAACTCATCAAGTCAACTCGGTTGATTCTTTCAAAATAGGTATCAAACGAGTCTCCAATTGAGAATGTTTTTTTTCCTAAAATCACCGTCAACTCTACTTGAACCAGCCAACTTTTCTTAAATCGGTCAAACTCAGCCTAAATCATTCAAGTTGACACATTTAATAAATCTAGTTTTTAAAAGTTTTTTTTTAAAAGTTTTTTTTTAAAGAAACCAACAAGTAAAAATTGTACATCAAACTTTTTAGTTCTTAACTTTTTAGTTCTTATTTCATATCAATAATACATAGGTTTTTTTTATGCCATGCAACTTTAAGAAGAGGGCAAGCATGGTTTCATGACCTGCTACTTGCCAACATTGAGTCTTCATTGCATTGGATATTAATTGAGAGCTAAATAGTATAGTTTGGGCATCAAAGTCACTCAAATTACCTAATATGATAATTTCTTTTATTTTTCATATATTATCTTTATTTATTGGATATTTTAAAATTTAGATGCATTTTATTCGCTATTCTATTACAACTGAGTTTCGCTAAAACTTATAGGTGAAACTCAAATTTGTTGGTGGTTGAGTTTCACTAAAACTATATAGGTGAATGTCAATTTTGTTGGCGTGAATCTCACTTTCGCTGAAATATGAATTTTGATGTTTCATATTTTAGCAGAAGGGTAAAATCATTAAAAATGCTCATATATTTAGCAAAAATCTAGCAGGTAGGTATTTGAAGAATATTGCAATACCTTGACGTTAATAGCAATATTCTTAAAGGTAATACGGTTATTTTCATAATTATTGTCTAAGAACGCATACCCACCTTGTGGAGCCGCTCAACTTCAGCCTCTCGACAAGGGACATCTTCCAAATATGAAACTTGTGACATCTCTTCAACTTGAGGTGGACCAGCCAACCTCTTGAAAAGAGATTTTTATGGACATGTTTGTTATTTTTTTGAATAAGTTATCCAAGACTAATTATTGTGGTTCTAAATGCAAGGAAAAAAGTTATCCAGGTTGTACATACAAGACTGAAAGTATCAATCTAATCAAAATAGATATGGTTGCATACTTGCATGGATTTGAATTAGAGAAGCTCTTTCAAAAAAATGCTAATCTTTCTTTCTCTCAGGATTAGAGATGTCTCCTGCTTTTTCTAATGTAAAATCGATGTATGATACATGATCCAGGAATCAAATGGATCTCCACATGCAAAAGCTAAAGTTAGCAGGTGAGTCTGAAAAGGACTCAAACAAACTATGATTTGAGGTTTGAGCACTCTGTTTTGATAGAGGTGGCCAACACGACAAATATGTGCGACAGACAAGCCTTTTCAATGGAACCAAGATCACAAAATTTGGATCTGTGATGATCAATTTATGATGAAATCCATGGGACAGACAAACAGGACACTCAACACCCGATCGATGACCAGTTTGATGACTTTGAGAGGGGTTTCGAACCATCAGACTGTAGAGTCTCGAAAAAGTCAAAATAGAAAAGTTGTTTAGGATTTTCTTATCTTTCCAAAAAATTAAACTTTGTAATTTTCTGAACAATATTCTAGAATTTACGTTAGATTTATGTCATATTTTCTGTTCTAAAATATATGAAATGCAGAACATGATATAGAGCACACAGACAATCAAGAAACTATTTGAAGTAGTAGATTGTTGATTCAGCAAAACATCATAACATGAAAGATATGCTTCAAGTTGTAAAAATTTCAGAGATTCAATCAGATCAACAAATGATGCTGAAATGAATAAGTTGTGATAGAAATACAAAAGTTTGTCAAAGACTTCAAACAACAAAGTCTAACTTAGACTACATGCAATAGAGTAACTTTGCCAGAGCTTTTAGAAACCAAACAAAATTAAATCAGCCAAAACGTTAAACACATGAACTTATAGACCCAGATGTTGGCTTTCCAACAAGCTATGGCACATAAATTTGCATGCAATAGATAAGGAGATATAATAAAAACACAGATCAGTAGCAGAGATGCAATAGACAAAACAGATCTCTAGTCTTATCCAAACGTCAGAACATTTTCAAAAAATTTCACGGCCTGACACAGATGATTCAGGGATAATAGTAAACAGAAAAGTTGTAGGGTAAGATCTTAGCTTTCCAACAAGCCAAAGATCACTCGATTTAGACCAGTATCTAAGAATATACGATCAAAACACTAGGACAGTGTCAGACACTCCAGAATGCATAACCCGATTCACGAAAATGAAAACTTTGATTTGGCAAAGATGAACTTCAACAAGAATTCAACAAGTTAAGAAATTTGATTTCAACACAATATCAAAATAACAGTTGCTTAATCAAAATCCACAGTCCGGATTAACAAGTTTCAAATAAATATCGCAATTAGTCATAAACTTTCAGAAATGCAAAGAACAAAAAGTAGAATGGAGTATCTAATTTTTGCAGCGAGCAAACTCAATTTTTCACAGTAATACAACCATTCACGATGAGCTTGAACAGTGCAGGATGAAGATTCGAACGTCCACACAACAGAAGCAAAGATTTCATGCTTTGTTCTTACACAATAGCTCCAACGAGCCACAACAAGGTTTCCCTTGTGAACCAGTAATACCACCCAACGTCTAGCACCTTTCCAAACTCTTCATAATTTTTTTTCTCTCAAAATTTTCAAATCAATATATGTTTCACCCCTCCCCCCCCCCCCCCCCCCTTGGGCTCTTGAACTCCAAAAGAGGAGTGTTATAAAGAGAGGGAGGGCATTTCCAAGGTTTTTTGAGTTGCATATTGAATTCTCTTTCAACAACTACATTTGACTTTCAAGATTAAAAGAGAATTCAAATAGGGCTTATAATTGTTCACACTAGGGTGGCGCCAACTAGGGGGTCTATTTATGGATCTGGATGTTAGGCAAGATCCAAATAAGCTAAAATTCGGACCCACACTGAAATGCATCAAAATAAAATGTAAATAAAAAATAAAAACTACCATGAATTCCCATACACCCTCTAGTACCACAAAATAAATCCTACAAGGCATTAGAACTAACCGGATCCGTAGAATTAGATACATAAAGAAATAAAAAAATATATTTAATATGATTCCTTAATTTGACAAAATAAAATTGAAAAATAAAAATATAATCTCTAAGAATATAAATGCAAAATATCTCAAAAATTAAAATATAACATTCAAAATGGATTTGGGTTCTCGAAGATTCAATTAGACTCAGATAATCCTACATGATTGGATCTGCAATGGATCACATCCTGGAGTTACACAAACTTATGACTTTGACAAGATTTGCCATGTTCGTTTGTTTGTTTGTTTTTAAATAATGAGAAAAAAACCCCTCAAATTTGTGGCCATCATATCGTACTACTCCTAAGAATAATGTTATTTCACAGAATAACCGCAAGGTATCACAATTTTCTAAAATACCCACCCTACTCTATTTTTGTCGAATATGAGAGATTTCTAATGATTTTGCCCTTATGCTAAAATTGAAACAATGAAACCCACTATTTCAACAAAATTGAGATTAACCTATTCAGTTTTAGCGAAACTCAGTATTTTAGCGAAATTCGTCTCTCCTAAAACTAAGATTTACCTATATAGTTTTACTGAAACCCTTATCTAGCAAAACTGAAATTTGCTTATACAGTTGTAGCAAAACTCATCATTTAAGGGAAACTCAATATGAGATTTGCATATACATTGAAATAACGAAACTCAGTTTAGTTGCCAATAAACTAACAAATCTTAGCTGTGAAACTTTTTTTTATAACTTCACTTCACCTCATCATTCCCATCACCACTACCATTTCTCCACCATCACTACCACCAACACTTCCCTACCATCTCCTCATCACCACCACCATCACCACCACTTATCCACCATTATTACCACCACCACCATTATTACTACCACTGCCAAGGTTGGCAAACTCATCAAGTCAACTTAGTTGATTCTTTCAAAATAGGTATCAAACGAGTCTCCAATTGAGAATGATTTTTTTCTAAAAAGCACCTTCAACTCTACTTGAACCAACCAACTTTCCTTAAATCGGTCAAACTCAGCCTAAATCATTCGAGTTGACACATTTAATAAATTTAGTTTTTAAAAGTTCTTTTTTAAAGAAACCAACAAGTAAAAATTGTACATCAGACTTTTTAGTTCTTATTTGATATCAATAATACTTAGATTTTTCCTATGCCACGCAACTTTAAGAAGAGGGCAAGCATGGTTTCATGACCTGCTCCTTGCCAACATTGAGTCTTCTTTGCATTGGATATTAATTGAGAGCTAAATAGTATAGTTTGGGCATCAAAGTCACTCAAATTACCTAATATGATAATTTCTTTTATTTTTCATATATTATCTTTATTTATTGGATATTTTAAAATTTAGATGCATTTTATTCGCTATTCTATTACAACTGAGTTTCGCTAAAACTTATAGGTGAAACTCAAATTTGTTGGTGGTTGAGTTTCACTAAAACTATATAGGTGAATGTCAATTTTGTTGGCGTGAATCTCACTTTCGCTGAAATATGAATTTTGATGTTTTATATTTTAGCAGAAGGGTAAAATCATTAAAAATGCTCATATATTTAGCAAAAATCTAGCAGGTAGGTATTTGAAGAATATTGCAATACATTGACGTTAATAGCAATATTCTTAAAGGTAATACGGTTATTTTCATAATTATTGTCTAAGAACGCATACCCACCTTGTGGAGCCGCTCAACTTCAGCCTCTCGACAAGGGACATCTTCCAAATATGAAACTTGTGACATCTCTTCAACTTGAGGTGGACCAGCCAACCTCTTGACAAGAGCTTTTAATGGACATGTTTGTTATTTTTTTCAATAAGCTATCCAAGACTAATTATTGTGGTTCTAAATGCAAGGAAAAAAGTTATCCAGGTTGTACATACAAGACTGAAAGTATCAATCGAATCAAAATAGATATGGTTGCATACTTGCATGGATTCGAATTAGAGCAGCTCTTTAAAAAAAATGTTAATCTTTCTTGCTCTCAAGATTAGAGATGTTCCTCTCCCTCTTTCTCTGATGTAAAATTGATGTATGATTCAATTCAAGATCCATCATCCAAGAGCCAAATGGATCTCTACACGTGGAAGCTAAAGTTAGCAGGTGAGTCTGAAAAAGGACTCAAACAAAGTATGATTTGAGGTCTGAGCACTCTGTTTTGATAGAGGTGGCCAACGCAAGCAATATGTGCAATAGACACGCCTTTTCAATGGATCCAAGATCACAAATATGGATCTATGATGATCGAGTTATGACATAATCTCTGGGATGGACAGACATGACACTCAACACTCGATTGATGACCAGTTCGACGACCTTGAGAGGGGTTTCAGACCGTCAAACGACAGAGTCTGGGAAAACTCCTAATAGAAAAGTTGTTTAGGATTTTCTTATATTTCTAAAAAATTAAAAGTTGCAATTTTATGAACAATATTCTGGAATTTACATTCGATTTATGTCGTTGTATTTTCTATTCTAAAATATATGAATTGCAGAACAGGATATGGAGCATGCAGACAATCAAGCAACTATTCGAAGTAGTAGATGGTCGATTTAGCAAAACTTCAAAACATAAAGTTATGCTTCAAGATGTAACAATTACAGAAATTCAATCAGATCAACAAACAACGTTGAAATGTATAAGTTATGACAGAAATACAAAACTTTGTCAGAGACTTCAAACAAAGAGTCTAACTTAGACTACATGCAATTGAGTAACTTTGCCAGTGATTTTTAACACCAAACAAAATTGAATCAGCCAAAACGTTAAACATAGAACTTGTAAAGCATGATGTTACCTTTCCAATAAGCTATGGAACATAAATGTTTATGCAACAAATAAGGAGATACAATGAAAACACAGAACAATAGCAGAGATGCAATGAACAAGATAGTACTCTGGTCTTATCCAAACATTATATACTTTCTAGAAATTTTCATAGCCTAATGCAGATGACTAAGAAAAACTAGTAAACAACAAAGTTATAGGGTAGGATCTTAGATTTCCAACAAGCTAAAAATCACTCGATTTGGACCAGTATCTAGAGAGATACGGTCAAAACATTGGGACAGTATCAGACACTCACGAATGTAGAACCCGATTCACAGAAATGAAAACTTTGATTTAGAAAAGATGAACTTCAACACGAATTCAACAAGTTAAGAAACTTGATTTCAACACAATATCAAAATAACAGTTGCTTAATCAAAATCTACAGCCCAAATTAACAAGTTAAAGATAAATATCGCAATCAGTCATAAACTTGCATAAATGCAAAGAATATGAAGTAGAATGGTGTATCTAATTTTGGCAGCCAGCAAACTTGATCTTCCGCAGTAATACAGGTCGTTCACGATGAGCTTGTACAGTAGAGGATTAAGATTTGAACATCCACACAACAGAAGCAAAGGTTTCACGCCTTGTTCTCACACAACAACTCCAACGAGCCATAACAAGGTTTCCCTTGTGAACCAACAATACCACCCAACGCATAGCACCTTTCCAAACTCTTCAGAATTTTTTTTCTCTCAAAATTTTCAAATCAATCTCTTCTAGACGCTCCTGCCCCCCCCCCCCCCTTGGGCTCTTAAACTCCAAATAAGGAGTGTCATAAAGAGAGGGAGGGCCTTTCTAAGGCTTCCTCCATTCCAAGGTTTGAATCACCTATTTTTGAGCTGCATATTGAATTCTCTTTCAATAGCTGCATTTGACTTTCATGGTCAAAGGAGAATTCAAATGGGTCTTAGAATTGTTCACACTAGGGTGGCACTAACTAGGGGGTCCATTTATGGATCTGGATCTTTAGCAAGATCCAAATAAGCTAAAAATCGAACCCACACTAAAATGCATTAAAATAAAATGCAAATAGAAAATAAAAACTACCCTAGATCCCTATACACCCTTTAGTGCCACAAAAGAAATCCTACAGAGCATTAGAACTAACTGGATCCGTAGAATCAAACACCTAAAAAAATACTTAATATGATTTGACAAAATAGAATCAAAAAATAAAAATACAATCTCTAAGAGGATAAATGCAAAATATCTCAAAAATTGAAATACGACATTCAAAATGGATTTGGGTTCTTGGAAATCCAATTGGACTTAGATAGTCCTGCATGATTGGATCTGTAACGGATCGCATCCTGGATCGGGTTTGGTGAGTTGGGTTTGGATCCAACTTCTCTTCAATGTTCGGATCTTCTGGATGCCCTGCATCATTCTCCTTTGAATTGAAAGGCTTCATTCTCGGAGCCTTGTTTTTGTCATGCAAAACTCTATAATCCCTACATAAATTTAAAATAAAATCAACGCAACATTTGTCCACAGAGATAAGAAATAAACTGAGCAAGGTAGTTAACTTCATATAAAAATGAGAATAATAATTTATGCAGTGCAATTCAATATGCTTTATAAAATGTAATTCAGAATAATATGATTGAAGTATAAAAGCATCTAAGACATTGTATTTAACAACTTTACCTTGCATCAAAGCTCTATTGATTGTAACAAAATTTGGATCAGCCAGAGATAACAATTGTCTATGTATCATGTTAGTCAATATATCAAATTTGGCATAAAATTGTTGGCAATTACATGATAATTCATAAGCAACGCAATATAACAATAGAGCAAACTTACTATTAGAATTGATCAATGAGGTGTAAGCAAGATTATCAGTAAATTCTTGATGGACACAAAAAGTTTTTGGGGATCTTATGCATTCCAGTCCTAATATGTTGGACTCATTTTCAAGACTACAATGAGTCTCTAAATTCTTACTCAATTCAATAGAAGAAGTTTCAACTTCTAAGCGCTCATTGACACACATTTCTTGATGATCCTCCATATTAGAATTCATTTTTTATTTCTTACATTTTGCTTGAATATGGGGTTATTAATGACATGTGTGAAGTCATTGACGACATCCTCACGTACAAATGCCCTTCATCTTGGATGTTTTTATCAATATCTTCATAGAGTGGATTATCAAAGATGAATTTATCCTCGAACAAGAATAGACGATCTTTGTGATCCTCATAGAAGTTAGGTTCACCATTGATCTCTTGCATAGGAACATCCTCAATTTTAGAGGAGGGTTCCTCTTCATTCTTCTTATCAATCTCATCGAATATGGAATCTCCAATGATTTCACAAAAGGCTCCTCTAGAGATTCTTTCGTGAAGATATCCAATATAGAGTCAACCACTTGGCATTGGGACTCCTCCTCGAGATTCATGCCCTTTCCTAAATTTTTACTTTCTCTTAGAACTTCTTCGATTGTTGGAAGTTTTAAGTCATAGAAATTGGTGTTTTCTTCAACTTCACAACTATCATATGAGATAACTTCAAATCTAACCCTAGAAGTTGCAGATTTAAATGAGGTGGAGTTGGGTTGGAGAATAGATGGTGAAGAAAACTTACAAGTATACCGACTCGTATCCTTATGCAAAAATTTTGCATAACTTGACTCTAAATATTTTGAATATGAGTTACTATGAGACTTTAGAGGTAAAAATTATGTGCGTAATTTTTGCTCCATGTATTCCCAATGAACAATGGGATCTTTACATAGATGAACATGAGATTGCTTGAGCCGTCTCCACCAAATGACAGCTCAACCCTTCAATTTAAGGCCAACTAATCCTACCTTCTTGTGTTCAGAAACTACCCAGAATACCAGATTCGCCTTGACCCTGCTTAACCATTCTAAAAAATCTTTGAGATCACTTGTTCCTGCAAATTCAGGCATTTCCCAATTTGTTCTTCTAGGGGTGACACATGTCCTACTCAAATATGGGTATGTAGAATGCCATATTCATCATCAGAATCAAACGGACTCACTCTTTGAGACCAATGAGATCTCAAAAATTGATTCCTATCATTGTGATCGCACTCTCCTTATCACCAAGCCATGACGACAAAGCCCTAAAAAAAGTTTTTTGATAAATGCTAACAACACCTGAACTGTGTCGAATTAAGAAATCTTGCAACCCTCACTCTGATACCAAAATGGTATATCTAATTTTTGCAGCCAGCAAACTCGATCTTCCGCAACAATACAGGTCGTTCACGATGAGCTTGAGCAGCAGAGGATGAAGATTCGAACGTCCACACAACAAAAGCAAAGACTTCACACCTTGTTCTCATACAACAGCTCCAACGAGCCACAACAAGGCTTTCCTTGTGAACCAGCAATACCACCCAACGTCTAGCACCTTTCCAAACTCTTCAAAAAAAAATTCTCTCAAAATTTTCAAATCAATCTCTGCTAGATGCCCCCCTCCCCTCCTTAGGCTCTTAAACTCCAATCACCTATTTTTGAGCTGCATATTGAATTCTCTTTCAACAGCTACATTTGACTTTCAAGGTCAAAAGAGAATTTTAATGGGGCTTAGAATTGTCCACACTAGGGTGGTGCCAACCAAGGGTTTCATTTATCGATCTAGATCTTAGACAAGATCCAAATAAGCTGAAATTTGGATCCACATTGAAATGCATTAAAATAAAATGCAAATAAAAAATAAAAACTACCTTGGATCCCCATACACCCTCTAGTACCACAAAAGAAATCCTACAGGGCACTAGAACTATCTGATTTCACAGAGTTTGACACCTAAAAAAATATTTAATATGATTTCTTAATTTGACAAAATAGAATCAAAAAAATAAAAATACAATATCTGAGAAGATAAATGCAAAATATCTCAGAAATTGAAATATGACATTCAAAATAGATTTGGGTTCTCGGAGATCCAATTTGACTCAAATAGTCCTGCATGATTGGATCTGCAATAGATCACATCTTGGATCGGGTCTGGTGAGTTGGATTTGGATCTAACTTCTCTTCAATGTTCGGATCTTTAGGATGCCCCGCATCTCTCTCTCTCTCTCTCTCTCTCTCTCTCTCTCTCTCTCTCTCTCTCTCTCTCTCTCTCTCTCTCTCTACTCGAATTCAAAACATGAATGTTTATTTTTATACATCCTTTAGTAGCCATGGAGGTTTATTATTATACATCCTTCTCTAGCCAAAGTAGAGCACCCCAGTCAAAATCATTGTTTAAAAACTCATAGAGTCAACCTAGTGACTCGGTTGACTTAGTTTGACTCGGTTCTTTATTGGGTCAAACCAACAAATGACCTGAAAATGAACAAAACTTGACAAGTCATGGGATGACTTGGCTTAGCATGACTCAGCCAAGTTTTGTCATGACTTGACTCGATTGAGTTATATATATAATTATATATATTATATAAAATATAATATAAATATTATGTATATAATACATAAAAAATATTATCTATATATTAATAAAATTATGTATTAAATATATTATAAAATATCATATAATGCATGTTATACACAATATATTAGTAATGGAAAATGATTGTACTGTAATGGAAAAAATGACATGTTTTTTAAAATATCTCATGATTTTCAATATTCTCTTCATGCCCAAAATCATGAATATCTTGTTTTTAAAAGTCATGTTTACCCTTGCACATGCCGACTTCCTAAATATATGTGAATTTTCTCTCAAATATGTAACTATTTTTTTGTAAAATAGTCTTTGTTCTCATATATGTATCACTTCGATCAGATATCAAAAACTTGAGTTTTTATAGTCATTATAAAGATGAGACACAGGCCTATAACTTTTTTGTTTTAAGTCAGAACCAAAAACCCTTCTAGAGTTCTCATTTTTAAGTTTCAACACAAGAATAGAAGCATGCTCTACAAACTGAAACAACCAAACAATGTATCTTTCAAAGGATGTTTCAATCCAAAAAATGAAGGATTCCAAAAAGACACAAAAAGAACAAAGAAATTAGATAGAAATGCCTTTCCAACGACATCTAAATCGCTGAAAAATGATGAACGAGTGTTGAGATACATCCCCAAAAATGCTTCAAGAAAAGAAGATTACCATGCACGGTTATGCCAAGCCCAGTTATTCTATATTATTTTTTGATCACTTGTGCCAAAAATCTAAAAAAATAATAATAAAATAGATAGATCGATGTGTTAGCTTTCCAACGCCACCAAAATCACCTTAATCTAATGAACGGTTTGAGATAAAACGTCCTCTGAAAGATAAACTTTTCGACTACATTGCACCCTCTCTAAAAGGTAGATTCACAGATTTTTTTTTTTGTGGACATCACAAAGCTCACATAAAATATAGGCAAAAAATAATCAATATTTATGAGGATGAGAAAGTCTGCATATATTTTATATGAATATGAGGATACACATATATTTTATGTGAACTACGTGTGGTCTTTTTCATAAAATATATATGGACCTCCTCATATTCACATAAAATATATGCAGCCTCATCCTCGCATAAAATATAAGCAAACTTTCTCATCCTCGCATAAAATATATGTGGATTTTCTCATCCATGTATAAAATATATGTGGACTTCCTCGTTCGCATAAAATATATGTGAACCTCCTCATTCATGTATAAAATATATACGGATCTTCTCATCCACACATAAAATATATCTGAACTTCCTAATACTCGCATAAAATATACGCACACTTCCTTATCTATGTATAAAATATATATAGACATCTTCATCCATGCATAAAATATATATAGACTTTCTCATTTTATTCAAGTTTAATAGAAAGTTCGCATAAAATTTTATACAAACTTCATGAAGTTCACAAAAAAAAATATGTGGACTTCCTTATCCTCACTTATGTTCGTTGTTTGCATGTTTAGAAAGAACAATCTATCTTTCAGATGATGTTTCTCTTCAACTGTTCATCAGATTAAGGTGATCTTGGTGGCAATAGAAAGTTAACGCTGTCTCTTTTATTTTTCTGAATTTCTTGTACATATGGCCAGATTATAGCATAGAATAGACAAAAAATGTGCAACCCTAGAGGGTGCATCTATTCCAATTTTGAAACTCAGAAACGGGAATCCTAGAGAGGTTTTTGGTTCTAACTCAAAACATAAAAGTTCCAGTCCAATGACTATAAAAATACAAGTTTTCGACATCTGATCAAAAAAATACAGTTATGAGAACATAGATTAATCTGCAAAAACTAGTCACATATTTGGGAGAAAGTTCGCATCTACAAAGGGTAAAAAAAACTTTTTACATCCAGATATTTGTGATTTTGGAGATGGGTAGAATATCGAAAATTAAAGAGCTTTAGGAAAACATGTCAAATTACCCATATAGTATGGTCTTTTTTATATTAGTAATATTTTATAAAATATACATAGTATATACATATATTTACATATTTTATATAAAATATAAGGTTAACATGATCCAAAAGAGTCACGATGGATGAGCCGAGTGACAAGTCAATGGGTTTTAAAATTATGGTCAAAATATGAGATTCCTTTAGCCGTGAAAATCTCACAAGTTTTGGAAAAAGAAAATCTCCATAACAACAAAAAATCCAAAACATGAAATGTGAAAAACAAAAAACTGGCTGGCTTCAAAAATATTCATAAATTGTTAAAAGTTGGTGTGTTTTATTGGAAACACAATTGGAGGGCGATATTAGTTGATAAAATTTCATGATCTATCGAATTTATAAAAATAAACTCAATTTATTGCCAATATTTTTATGTTAGGCATTAATCAATTGGACTTTCCTTGAGTTAAGAACTTATTTGGTTCAAGTGAACTCCGTTACTGTACTCCAATTTCCAAATCTTTGAAGTTGCTACGTCTCTTCCTGATTTGGGTTGTAGGTTGGTCAACCTGTGGAAAAGCTTAGCTTTTTGTCTTTACAAGGACGAAAGTGTTACCCCTTGCGCAAGCCAAATCGTGGCCCACTGAGTTTTATGCTGTTAGGACAGTGACTGTAAGTACAGCAGGCAGAGCCAGCACGGCTAGGTCTCATGCTTGGGGTGGTTTCTCCGTGTTTGAAACTCAAACAAGGAGCCAATTTCCAAGAATTCAAGTTGTCAGACCCTATGGGCGCGAGCAATCCAGTGTTCCATTTGCAAAACAGCTGGATATTACATTCTAGTGCACAATGTGATGCTCCACTTTATCCAAGTTTCTCTGGATAAGTGGTTGCATCCAAACGAGCTCCCACAGAAAGCTCTAATTATCGGCGGTTCGATATGGACAATCCACAGTGTATGGTGTGAGCTGAAGATTGGTTGTACCCCTAGGATGTTGCACCCACCTATTCTTCAGTATTTAGAACACCTAGGGATGCAAACGGTTCGGGTTTTCCGATCTCAAAATACATTGGGGAGTCGGATTGAATGGGACAGCTAAAGTTTGCGAAAAACCCTTACTGAATCCGACCCGTTTGCAATGTTATATTGTGCTCAATGCCAGTAGAGTAAAAAAATGGGGCCCCTTGTAGCGTGTTTGATACACCGGACACACATGTGCAGGGACTGACAGGTCCCTGCTGGGTGCCGTCTCACATTTGATACACAGGGCGTGTGGTATCTAGGACAGGACAAAGCTTGTCCTGTGCAGACGCTTTATAAAGTGTTACACAGGGTGCGCCACAAGTCCAATACAAACACCTAGCGTTCTGCTTGTGTAGTGTTTATCTTGTGATGCAAACACCACCTTAGTGTTTTCATCTTTGAACTTGTATAGGCATGACCTTTTTTTTTTTGATAAGCAAGCTGGGGTTAGGCAGACCCCCACCAGTTATACAAGGTACCATTGGGTTTTGAACTTTCAATGTCCCAACACAAGGTGACGTGCCCTAATTGCTCCTACCAAACAAGCAGAACCCCCCCGTTGGTTGTATGGGGATGACTTGAGTCTCGTTCACCTTGCACCTATCCATGTTTGAATCAAGATATTATATTTCATGAGTTTTGTTAGGGCAAACTTTAAAACAATAGGGTTAAGTAAAGCTAGCAAATTACCTCATGAAATCATGAATTTAGAACCTCTCTTACAAAACAAAGTTATGGTCAATTGATTCAATCGAACTAAAGAAGAAAATTGAAGGGGTAATCAGAAACTTTGTGAGCTTAAGCTTTATACATACTTGATTTTGCCTTAAGGGCATTGGAAGCTAGAAAATGATAAGAAAAATGCAAGTAGAAAAAAAAATGACAACTTTTCCAACCATTTCAAATGGAAAAAAAATTGAAAGGAAAGTTTTTCTAAAAAGTGTGGTTTTTTATAGAAAAAAATCTATAATTTTTTTTTATTAGAGCAACCATTCATCCACAACTCTCTCTCTCTCTCTCTCTCTCTCTCTCTCTCTCTCTCTCTCTCTCTCTCTCTGGGCTGATTGACACCGCCCCTTTTATTTTTCTCACATTTTTCATTCTGTTTTTCTCATGCTACACAAACAAATGAAAATTTCTCATGTAGAAAAGTTATCATATCAAAACTTATCATAAGCAAAAAAAATTCCTGTGAGATTTTTTCTTGCTTCCAAACGTGCCTTAAATGTTTCAGCTGCATGTGCAGCCCCAAACCCATTAGACCGAGCCCTTGCCCAGCTGGGAACAGCAAACTAGTCCTTCCCCTGACTGTGCTCTAATTGACCAGACTCAATCCACTACAACACAGTCTGATACTAGGTTCTGCTTTGGTCTTGTTAGACCAAGATCTAAACCAACTAAAGCTGGTTCTTACCCAAGAGAATTTAATCCAACCCCAACCTCCAAGTTTGTCAGACTACTTAGGCTTATCAAGTCAGACTAAGGTGGCGATTCAAAGCCAAATTTGACATCGCTACTTGACAATACCAAGGGATGGCCTTGGCTGCCTTGCAGATCAGGTCATGCTGAACATGAGCGTTTTTGCTCATGCCAACATCGTGGCCGTCTGTTTGCATTTTGGATGAATGCCACGTGGTTTTGTTGACTTTTGAGTTTTTTAAAATGCAAATCGGATGGCCACGATGTCAGCATGAGCAAAAACGCTCATGTTCAGCATGACCTGATCTGCTTCCCTGGCCAAGTGGGTCTACTAGGCTCGCCTTCCTTCATCAACTTACAAAGGGCTCCCCTAAAGCTAAGGCTTCCCCATTCACTTCCCTTCAACCGATTTCCCCTCCACTCCTCTCCTCTGCATCCATAAACCCATCCATTTCGCCCCTTCTGATTCAATCTTGAATCTTCAAATTTAGGATCCCCATCATCCCAGTTCTCCTGATACAATCGAGATAAACCAAACACAGAGAAGAAGAAGATGTCGATTTACGCTTCCTTCCGAGTGTTCCACCCAACCATCCCCGGCAAATTCTCTCTAAAAAAACCCATCAAATTCACCGGCAGATTCATCTCCATAACCCCATATTACTCGCCATCATCATCACCAAAGAACCCCGCAAAACCTATCTCCCCATTAACTCCCGTTTGCCTCCAATCGGTGGAAGAGCTCCCACCGAAGCTCCAAAACATCATCAGGCTCTTCGAGACTGTTAAAGACCCTCGGGCGAAGTACGAGCAGCTGCTCTACTACGGAAAGAAGCTGAGCCCGCTGGGCGAGGAGTTCAAGACCCAGGAGAACAAGGTACAGGGGTGCGTCTCCCAGGTGTGGGTGAGGGCCTTCCTCGACGAGGAGAGGCGCAACGTCCTCTTCGAGGCCGATTCCGACTCCGTCCTGACCAAGGGGCTCGCCGCCCTCCTCGTCGAGGCGTTCTCCGGCAACCCGCCGTCGGAGATCGTCAGGGTATCGCCGGATTTCATCCAGATGCTCGGGCTGAAGCAGAGCCTCACCCCTTCGAGGAACAACGGTTTCCTGAACATGCTGAAGCTGATGCAGAGGAAGGCATTGGAGCTCTTCATGGAGTCCCAGGGGCTCTCGGCTCGCGAAGAAGGCAGCGGCGCGACCGCGAATTCGGGGACTAATGGAGCTTTGGTGGTGGGTGATGAAGGGGAGGACGTGAATTCGGAGGTGGATGAAGGTGGGCCTGAGGGGGAAGCGTGTCCTTTCTTAGGTAGAACAGATAGGATCAGAGAGAAATTGATGAGAGGGCTTGATCCCGTTGAGTTGGAGGTGGAAGATTGCTCTCATCTTCACGCTGGCCATGTGGGCAGTCGAGTTGGGGGTAGTAGGGAGACCCATTTCAATCTGAAGATTGTGTCCAAGGAGTTCCAAGGGAAGAGTTTGATCAAGCGCCACCGGATCGTGTACGACCTTCTGCAGGACGAACTGGGGAGTGGGCTTCACGCGCTGTCGATTGTAGCAAAGACCCCATCTGAGATTGATGAAGGATGAACACATTATTTTTGGCAGATCAGTATGAAAAGATATTCAGAAACCCTTTTCTTTTTCCCTTGCTTTGATTACCTTTGCATTTGTTCTTATTTATTATGAAGAGCTGTATAGTGGTTAATCGAAAAGCATATATGGTAAGAATTTCGAGTTTGGTACTTGTGCAATGGTGCTGTGGAACAGAGAGCAAATTTTTGGTACTACGAGAAACTCGTTTCTTTCTTCTATGATTTTATGTGGCTGCTATTGATTGAGATCCCATCGGCTAACATGCTTCTGTTTATTCATTTAATATCACTGCTATGCCATGAAGTGTGCTTTGCTGTTCCTCAAATTCTGTAACCCCAGCTTCTTGATATGGTTTCTTTCAATCGTGGGAAATCGTCCACAATGAATTCTAGTGTCACGGGGTGAAATTGGCCATGCTGAGCCTATGTAAATAGTCACTGGTAGCTGAGATTGGTAAAAGCTTGATCAAACTATCTATCTTGGTCATGGTTTGGATAAATGATGTCGAGGAGGTAGGTTGTTTGTGCACTTAGGAAAGGAGGTGAGACCGTCTCCCCCTTTGTACTTTCACTAAGAACTAGATTTAATACCTACAACCTTCTTCTACTGGAAGTATTCCTGGCAGCTGGTTCTCTGCATCGAAGGAAATGGGCTTTTTCTCCTTTCCATCACACTGAAAGATTCTATCCCACATTAAAGGCCACCTTCTCCAAAGTAATATATGAAGAGCCATTGATTGGTGCAATGATAAAAAGTACCACTAAAGATGAGAATTCAAAGTCCTGAAAGCAGCTAGGCTCTTTCAAACTGTACAACCGCCTCCAACCCATTCCTCCCCCAGCACCCCGTGGTTGGATCCAGACATCGCTAAACTCATACTATATCAACGTATCCATCATGGGATCTCATTGTTGCAAGTTGTTTTTTTTATCAAATTTGCCAGTTGTTTTGATCAAATCTGGCCTCTTAAAAGAATTTAACATCGATGACATAATAGGTCCAACCTTCACTTGTGTTTTTTCAACAAAGGAAAAACGAGTTTTTTTTTTAATGATTTTTGAATTGCCAGAAAACCCTGCACACACACAGGTTAAATTCTGACAATTCAAATATCAAGATTCACTAAACGAATCTTGTATTTAAACATTTACAAGGTCAGATCTGACCAAAACAACTTAGGTGGTATGACAATAAAGGATGACTGGCCCCTGACCCATGTCGGGTGTTTATTTTCTTTTCAAAGTAAAGAGGGAAAAAAAAGCCAAATGCCATCCCGGGTTCTACCTACAGATTCTGACCCAGTAGATGCTGGGGAACTAAGAGCCTAAGAGTCCCTAGTTTACCAATATTCCTGTATCAACTATAAAGCTGCACAACCCTCTAATGACATTATGTCATGCACGTGTAAGAAATAGCACAGTACCGAAATTTTCATTAAGCCAAAACATCGCAGCTGATGCCCATGGCATTGGCCCCAAACTGTTTGCAGCAAAAAAAAAAGACAAATCTACAACAAATGTAAACTACACAATTGCATCAACACCCTTAGGTCTGTTGTTCTCTGGGCCAGCCCCACTCTCTTGCTCCTCGTTCTTGGTTGAGGTTTTACAGGGCTCGTGTTTGAGACTTGAACCTCCACTGACCTCTAGGTATGGTGTTCTAACAAAATCGTGGAAGCCGCGCCTGAAGGTTGGCATTCTTGATAAAGAACCAACTCTTCCCTGCAATCTAGAGAGAGCACTACTTTTTAAGAGAAGAACTGCATATGGTGATGTAATTATTGCACAAAAAAAAAGAAAAGTATGCTTTCCAAGAAGATTTCAGGGCCGACAGATCATGCATGTTCATAAAGAAATACATAGAGATGTGAGCAGGGATTTGAGGAAGGTCGTTCTTGAAAACCTGCAGATCTGGTACTCAAGCACTGCTATGAAAATTAGCTTATCTAGAAAAGATGAAAATTCAAGAAATTAACTGGAAATTCTAGAAAAAATAATAAATAAAAGAAAATTAACTTACAATTCAATTCCCAAATTCACTCTTAAACCCCTAGATTTTTCATCAATTTATAGATGAAAAAAATCATAATCTTAAGCAATTCAGTCTTCCTATCTGGATAAACATCTAGCTGGAAACAATCCTAGATCTAACATGTTTCTAAATTCGAATATTGGAGCTATGTATAGATCCAACATCCACTACAAAGACCTAAATACAGAAAAAATACACACTGAAAATACATACAGATGGATCCCGTAGACAAGATCACGTGCTGTTCCTGCTTTGCATCAAGATGGAAAGTGAGAAGCTACAAATGCTGATCCAGATAAATCCCTGTAAGACCTGAAATGCCTGCCCAGGAGAAAAAGGTTCTCTCTCAAATGCCATTGATGGTATTTGCTTCAACCTCATAGGAAATCACTACTGGCAAGCTATTTCTTGTTTGGACTGTTTCAGTATCTGGTTATCAAAATTATGGGGGAATTTTTTTCCGTGAGATACACTTATAAAATAGTTGTTGGCAGACGCATTTAAAATATGCTTAGGTTGGCAATCATTGAAATTTCCCATCATACGCAACTTTCTTCCGCTTAATAATCAAACAACAAAATTAAATGGTTATTTTGAACGTCAGTCTCCTACAAACATTTGAAGCGTTGAAGTTCTGGATCTTAGACAGCAGAGTGTGCAAACCATCAACTCACTTCTGTGCAGAAATTCTGCTACAACAGAAAACTCAGTGAATTTTTTTTATGTACCACCATCATGCAACATAAATATGACCAAAACCATCTATAAAAACATTATCTATTGTTCTCCGTATGTCATTAAATTAGATCACAAACAAATAATTTAAAACCAAAAATAGCAAAAAATGTTCATATACTCAGGTAAGTATTCATTTGGGAGTGAAGTTGAAAGTCATCCTCCTCTATTTATCACTTACATGATTACACATAGTATATATAATAGTTGTAGATCACTTGTACGCAGAATCCCCAACTAAAATAGACATGTACAACGATATGGTAGATGACATGCTTCTTTGTTCCTCAACGTTGCCAATGAATACTCATTATTTCATAAGTCATATTTTGAATTTCATATGTACATAATTCTAGTTCATGTGAACATATGCCAAGTTTTATTTAAGGATTAAAATTCTGAATGCTCATTGAATGTCGCTATCTATCACCTCATCAGAAAAGAAGAATATGTCCATTACCTAATGTCAAAACAAAACATTCATAACTTGCTTACCGCCTTACTATCGCCTGTAGTTGGGCCTTCCTCACATTGTCATCAGATTGGAAAACACTCCTGGCTCCAATCCTCGAGCTTTTCACTGTTGCAATTCATTATCTCATTGTCATCAAGATGGAGTCCTTCGATCTGGTCCTTCATAATAAGTAACGGCCTCAGAAACCAATCATTCAAGAACCTATCCCTTGAGGAGTTAAATAGAGTCAATTCCATGTCATCAGCTGTCACAATACATTTTTTCATTAAATTTATATTACTAGCAACTTGAAGCATATATATAATAAAATAAAGCAAGACTACAATTTAAAGTCTTTCAGCCAGCGAAAGGATGTCATACAGAGAAGCAAGCCTGATGCATCAGACTTTACTGATCGAAGAAGGCACTGCAGGATGCAGTTGTTAAAATGTAAACTGTAATATATATATATATATATATATATATATATATATATATATATATAATTTAATATTATTATATTTTCTTTTATTATTTTCTTTTATTATTTTCTTTTTCTATTTTTCTTTATTTTCTTTTTTAGCATCTAGTTCAATAGAAACTAGATATTTGATCCAGTCAAGTTCCTGTTGGAACTTGACTGTGCAAATAGCTGTTGGACTTTAGTCGAACAGCTATAATAAATGTTGTTGGACTGTAGTCCAACAGCTATAATAAGAGACGTTGGACTAGAGTCCAACGTCTCTTTTGGAGAGCTCAAAATGAGCTCTCCTCTCTCTTCCACTTTTTTGTATATATAGGGGTGAACCCCTTCAATGTAAATTACTATGCTTCTTAAGCATTTTGTTCTTGAATAAAGTATTATTTATTTTTCAAGTGTTCTTCCTTCTATACCCTTTCAAGGGTCATGCTTGTAGTGTCTCCAATAGACACTTGTTTGTGAGTTATTCGTGCATTTGTTGAAGACCACCATTTCATTACATGGTATCAGAGCTACGAAATCCTTAGATCTTGAAGTGCTTCTGCCTCGATTTTCGTGCCACATTTACAAAAGGTGTTTCATCACCTTGTTCTTGGCTCAAGAAGATTTGTTTGAAGAAAGGCGAACTTGTGCTACAAAAAGTTTTGGTTTTGTATCCTCTCTTGTTCCCTTGTCTACTATTTTTCTTTTCTTTTTATTTTTTTTTCTCTCTCTCTCTCTCCTCCTATTTATTCCTCTCTTACCCTTGTAAAAGATGGATGACAATGATAAGATCACCATCATTCCTATGAAACTAAATGATACTAACTATGTAATGTGGGCTTCGATTATGAAGCACCACATTTGGGGAAAAGGTTTATAGGGTATAGTGGATGGTTCCGATTTAGAACCTAAACTATCTCTTACCAAGAAAGAGAGTGATAAAGAGGTTCCTCTAACAGAAGAAGAGAAGAGTAAGGCGTTAACCACTTATGAAAAGAAATGAAAAGAGTGGAGGATAGGGCATGAAAAAATTATGTCATGGCTCATCAATAGCATAGACATTAAAAAATGCTCTAGTCTAGCTAAGTTTGAGCATGCCGATAAGGCTTGGAAATACCTCAAAAACATGTATTCCCTTAAAGATATTGCACATGTATGCAATTTACAAGACAAAGTTCGGACAATGACTCAAAAAGAGAAAACTATTCGAGAATATTATAATGAGTTGTCCGAACTTTGGGAAGAGTTGGCTCTTCTTGAGCCCAAATGGCATTGTGCCGAAGATATCGAGCTTCGCCAAAAGCAACTCGATATGGAACATTTCTATCAATTTGTGAATGGTCTAAGGCCGGAGTTTGAATCCACCAAATCGGCCCTATTACATCGTGGAAAAATTCCTTCTATTGTTGATACTATAGAAGAGCTCACTATGGAGGAAAATAGACTTAGAAAAAGTACTCCAAAAGTTGATGATGACTCAGTTTTAGTTGTATCTAGACCGGGTAATCATACTCGTACTTACAAGCCGCCTCATTTTGGAAGGCAAAACGACGACTTTGATAAAAGAAAAGTTATTTGTCATCATTGTCATGAACCGGGGCACTATAGGCCTCAATGTCCAAAGTTAAAAAGAAGAGAAGAAAAAAGAGTTGCATCTGTTGAATCCGAGTCAAAAGATCAAGATGCACCTGTGTCTATGGCTCAACTGATGGAAATCCTTCAACCTCTTCTCAAAGGGGTATCCTCCTCAACCGAACCTCAGCTGAAGCGGTCCTAACTGCCACCTACCTCATTAATAGGATGCCATCTTCCTCATTAAAGAATACAACTCCAATAGAAAAGCTTGTTAATTTAACTCCAGTTTATTCTAGATTAAGAGTCTTTGGATGCAAATGTTTTGTTTTCACCAACAAAAATGACAAACTCTCTTCTCGTGCAATCCCATGTGCCTTTTTAGGATATGCTGATAATAAAAAAGGCTACAGGTATTTCGATTTTCAAAATGACAAATTATATGTGTCAAGAAATGTATCTTTTTTGGAAAAAGAAAGCTTCTTTGAATTTGAAAAATCCAAGGATGTCACTGAATACTCGTTTTTAATTGATCCAACTTCAAAATCCAATGAATGTAATGTTGGATGTGACCTTGACAATGATCAAAGTCCTATTGTTGTTGAAAATGATGATAATGAAGAGCAAATCCATAGGGATGTTAGTCTACAATATTCAAGATGTAGAGAGCAAAATCTTCCATGTGCATTACAAAAATACTCTGAAGTCTCATCTAGAAGAACACCTAGAATCTCTAGACCTCCAGAAAAATTTGTGTCTTATGAATCTTTTTCACCCACGTATAGGGCCGCCATTACATTAATACAATCATATGTTGAACCATCATCCTATTCTCAAGCCAAAAATCATATAGAATGGATAGAAGCCATGAAAATAGAATTGGATGCACTAGAAAAGGCCAATACTTGGACGATCCAAGATATCCCTCCAGGTAAGAAACCTATAGGTTATAGGTGGGTATACAAAGTCAAAACCAAAAGTGATGGGACCCTGGAAAGATATAAGGCTCATTTAGTAGCAAAAGGATATGCCCAAGAGTATGGCATCGAATATGAAGAAACATTTGCTCATGTGGCCCGTATGACCACTGTTAGAACTTTAATAGCCTTGGCCTCCATTAGAACATGGTCTATCTTTCAATTAGATGTCAAAAATACTTTCCTGAATGAGAATCTCGTTGAAGAAGTATACATAGAAGCCCCACCTGGTATTAGTATCCCTAAAGGTAAAGCTCTTCGTCTAGAAAAAGCTCTTTATGGTCTTAAACAGGCTCCAAAAGCCTGGTATGACCGATTTAGTCATGTTATGCTTGATATTGGTTTTCAACCTTTTTTAATTGACACTGCTTTGTTTGTTAAGAAATCTGATGCAGGCATCATTATTCTTCTTCTCTCTATGTGGTCGATATGATCATCACCGGAGGCGACAAACAGGGAGTTGCAAATATCAAATCTCTTCTTAAAACTCACTTTGAAATGACTGACTTAGGTTTATTAAGATATTTTTTAGGCATTGAAGTTGCTTATTCCCCTCGGAGGTATTTGATATCTCAATCTAAATTTGCTCTTGATATCGTTTTCAGGTCTTGAATTACAAATGATAAGAAAATAGACACTCCAGAAGTTGTCAATGTTAAAATGAAAATTGATGATGGAGAACTTCTTGATGATCCTACTCCTTATAGACAGCTTGTTGGAGCTCTTTCTTATCTTTCCATTACTAGGCCAGATATAACTCATGTGGTTCATACAGTCAGTCAGTTTCAGCATGCTCCCACCTCCGTGCACATGGGAGCGATTTTGCGTATTATTATATACTTAAAATCCTCTCTTTCACGAGGACTCTTCTTGCCTGCTTCATCTTCATTAAATTTAATTGCATATACTGATGCTGACTGGGGAGGTGATCCCAATAATAGACACTCAACTACTGGTTTTTGTGTGTTCCTAGGTGAAGCCTTAATTTCGTGGAGGTGCAAGAAGCAGCAGAAAGTCTCTCTTTCCTCCACCGAAGCTGAATACAGAGTCATGGCAACCACCACTATGGAGGTTGTTTGGATCAGACGCTTGCTAGCGGATATGGGAGCTAAAGCAACGCAAGCTTCAAAGATGTGCTGTGACAACAAAAGTGCGATCTATATTGCAAGCAACCGAACATTTCATAAGCGCACTAAACACATTGAGATGGAATGTCACTATGTCAGAGAGGAATACTTACATGGAACCATTGATCTGCCATATGTTACATCAGAATAACAATTAGCAGACTTCTTCACCAAGCCTCTCGCTGCTCCCAGATTTCACTTCCTCTTAGACAAACTTTCGCTCATTGTACCGTAAGTTTAAGGGGGAGTGTTAAAATGTAAATTGTAATATATATATATATATATATATATATATATATTTAATATTATTATATTTTCTTTTATTATTTTCTTTTTCTATTTTTCTTTATTTTCTTTTTTAGCATCTAGTTCAATAGAAACTAGATATTTGATCCAGTCAAGTTCATAGCTGTTGGACTGTAGTCCAACAACTATAATAAATGTTGTTGGACTGTAGTCCAGCAGCTATAATAAGAGACGTTGGACTAGAGTCCAACGTCTCTTTTGGAGAGCTCAAAATGAGCTCTCCTCTCTCTTCCACTTTTTTTGTATATATAGGGGTGAACCCCTTCAATGTAAATTACTACGCTTCTTAAGCATTTTGTTCTTGAATAAAGTATTATTTATTTTTCAAGTGTTCTTCCTTTTATACCCTTTCAAGGGTCATGCTTGTAGTGTCTCCAATAGACACTTGTTTGTGAGTTATTCGTGCATTTGTTGAAGACCACCATTTCATTACAGCAGTAAGCAAGGAGCCTAATTGTCAGTTTCTTGCACCTTCCCTTGCGAAAACACTCCTCGATATCTTGCATAGTGATCAAACCATTTTGGACCAGCAATCTACCATTCGTCTCACAAGATTGAAAAAGCCAATCCCACAACTGAGCATTCAAAACAATACAGTTTGCTGAGTATTGATATATAATAGATGCAAATTAACCAAGTTGTGTGCCAGCAATTACCTGCATGGGTGTCAGTTCAACATCCCTGAGAGTTCTCGATCGCAGTGAAGCCAACTTTTCTCCATGAGAACATTTTTCATTCTTAGTTTCATTCCCATTCTTGTCAAGAGACATACTTCTTTCAAGTAATCCAGAATGACGTGCCACATTTTTCTGATATTTAGGCCTGGCTGTCACAAGCATTGACTAACAGCATCAGGCATATAGACGTATCTTGGTCATATCAAGGTAGATATTTTCAAGCGATAGGAAATAGACAATAAAGGATATGATCTTCCTGTTTACCATATGTTGCAAGCTAAGGTCCTTGTCATCTGTTAACTAATGTTTGCTTTTAGCGGCAAAATAACAGAGAACTATTGAAATTATACTATGAAAAAGTACCTGGGCAGACAAGATCCCTCCCTCAAGTAGAGCAGATCATTGGTATACTCGTCAAACAGTGCTACTGCTGACACAATGTATGACATCCCCATCCTTAGTGAATTCTCCTGAAGTCCAATAATTTATCACTGCAATAAGAACAAGTTGAATACATTTAAATGTGATGACGTACAGATGAACAGGCAATTCAAGATGCACTAAGAGTGACTAAATCAAATAGGCAAATAAAACTGAAGCAGGAAACAAGGTATCAGATGGAATTATAATAGCAGCAGACTTGAGATGGAATATACCTGATGAACAACAATTCCCCCATAAAGTCCTATGAAGAAGCTAGCAAGGACAGCTCCAATGAATGCACACAATACTGCTATTGGCCAGAGTATGATAGCAAGACCAGCAAATGGTACACAAAAAGTTTCCAGAAAAGGTCCTCTGCCCATCAAGTCTTGCAATAGCCGCAGCCACCCTTTCAGGAGCATGTATGGACTTTTGGACAGTGCTACAAGTGTTATCATTGGGACATCTATGATCAAAGCAAGCAGACTAACCAGAAAAATACCTGGTAGCCGTGGCAATCTTCAAAGGAGATGAAAATAATTCAGTTGCCAATAGACGAAAGACAAACAAATCCAGTATGAAAATTGTGTTAAAAGGAGATAGTTATGCTCAAAATGCTTCACGATCATCATATGGTCATGCTCAAAATGCCCTTCATTACCATCATATGACTATATATTCAGATAACACAAAATAGTGACTGACAAGAATCAGATGTGGCAGAAAACCCCAACAAAATATGCTAACATCCAATGACAAACAGCACCTGAGAACATCAAAATTGTGGAAAAAAAACTCTGATCCACCAAAAGCTGAGAGCATTTATTTTAGGGATGGAATTCTGAATCAAATATGGTCTTCATGCGAAGACCGATGCTTAAGTTGCTGGAAGCCTGGAATAGATACATAAATGCAAAAGAGCATGGAAAACATCACCAACATATTTATTGCAAGTTCAAGAACACAATTGTTGAACTTGCATGAAAAGCAATCTGAGAACTGCTTTAAATGATAATAGTGTTTTTGTTAAGACGTCATTTTATGGCTTCGGGTTTGGATCGGATATGGATCCAAAATCCAAACATACCATGTAATTAAGTTATATTATTGAGGGTTGTTTAGTCATTGGATTGCAGCCCTAATCTGATTGTAACATAAAAGGACATTACACGTGAAGGGCCTGGCTGCAGCACAACACATTCTGGACCTCTCTCTCTCTCTCGTTAAAAGAGGAACCAACAAGACACTGCTGAAAAGAAAAAGGAACCTCTGCAAGGCTGATCAACGAGCGACTGCAGGTCTGATCTGGTAATACTTGAAACTCTAATATGGTATCAGAGCCTGGTGTGTGATTGGGCATGATTCGACGTGTTCGATTGGGCTGATCATCATTATGCAAGCTGTGTAACGTGATTATAACTGGTTGGGTAGTTGTTTTTGGTGTGTAGTGAATCAGATCTTTCCCTCTTATAATTTTCCTGTGTCTTTGTCGTGAATCTGACTTTCAGATCTTTTCCCCCTTTATATTTCTAGTGTCGTTGTCGTGAATTCGATTTTGTGTTGCAATCATTTTTTGTGTCGTGAATCTGAATTTCTTGTGTCATCTACTATTTGGAAACTGGTTGCATTCTTAAATCTGTTTTGGCTGGACTGAAATTGATTCGTTATCAGTCCTGTGTTGTGTTTCAGGATCCTCGGTATTCTTTGGTATCGAGAAACTGTTTTGAGTCGTGATCTGGACTGTAACAGAAATTCTGCTGAAAATTTTATGAGTTAATCATTGTTGTCCATATCTCAGGGTGTGTCTATCATTACCAGTCTACCTTTGATCATTTTTTTTGGTCCTGGGTAATATTTGTCTATCATATATTGTTGTTGGGTCGGCCTTTACCTTTGATCATTTTTGTTTGCTGAACATAATATTTGTTCATCATATATTGCTGTAATTTCGTCTCTTTCTAATGGATATCAATACTTCACAGTCCATGTTGTCCTCTAGTTTCTTAACCCAGCTTGTTTCAGAAAAATTAAACAACAATAATTTTCTGATCTGGAAAAGGCAAATTATCCCTTTTATCAGGAGACATGATTTGTCTGATCATCTTGATGGTTTGATTAAAATGTCATCTGAGTTGATTATGCAGGAGCAAAGAGATGACAAAGGGACAGTGAACGTAGTTTATGTTAAAACTTCTGAGTATGTGTCATGGGTAAAAAGGGATCAAGCGGTTGTAGCCTATCTAAGATCTACCCTTTCACAAGAGGTTCTCATTGGAATTCCAGATGATTGCACAGCTAAAGAACTATGGGATAGTTTAGCCAAGACATATTCTCAAATCTCAGAATCTAGAGTTATGTATCTAAGGAAAGAGTTTCAGAGTCTCAAGAAAGGTTCCTCAACTATTTTGGAGTATTTAAACAGAGTGAAAGAGATCACTGATCAATTAGCATTGGTTGGGGAGATTGTTTTTTATCGTGACAAGGTTCAACAGACCCTAGCTGGCTTGGGGCAGGAATATCATATTATTTCTACGACATTACAGTGATTTCCTATTCTCCTGTCGTTTGAAGATCTCAAACCATGGTTACTTCAGTATGAGATGAATCTCAAGAATTCTACCAGAGACTCTAGGTGGTCACAAGATTCTCATGAGGTGTTGTTTATGGGGGCAAATAAAGAAAGAGGAAGAGGAGGTTACTGAGCAGGCCGTGCCCGAGAAAGAGCAGAAAATCAGGGAGGCAGAGGTATTTTGCCCTCTCCTAATGCTCCAAATTCAAATAGTGTTAACATTGGGGGCAGGCGTGTTCCAGTTTGCTTCATATGTAGAAAGCCTAGCCATGTGAAAGCTAATTGTTATCACAAAGATGATCCGGCCTATAATACTGAGGATAACTTTACTTATCATAAAGGGCATGCAGTTGGACAAAATATGAATCAGCCGCATGCTGGAGGAGAGAAAAACTTGAGTGATTTGAATGCATTAGTTGCTGCAATAAATTCCTTAAATATGAAACAAAACGATCAAGGAGTTTGGTACGTTGACTCTGGATCAGCTAGTCACATCACTGGAGATGCAGGTAAGCTTTCTAGACCAGTTACATATTCTGGGAAGGGCAAGTCATCACAGGAGACGGTGCTAAACACCCCATCACATATGTTAGAAATGTTTTTATTCCTTTCTCTAAGTCTAAAGCTATTAAACTTTTTAACGTTCTTTGTGCACCCAACATCAAGAAAAATTTTGTTTCTGTTTTCAAACTTGTTGATGATACTAATTCTTGCGTTGTTTTCACTCCTTCCTCTGTGTATGTGAAGGATCTTCGCATGAAGACAACGTACACTGAAGGGGAGCGACGTGGGAACATGTACGTCTTCCAAGAAAATTCATTGCAAAAGTGTCTCTTTTTCTTCAACATCAGTTCTGAAAAAGTCCTTTGCTTATACAGTTAGTCTTGTCAATAATGTCAATCTTTAGCACAGTAGATTGGGTCATTGTAACATCAAATTTATTGAACACCTTGCCGCTAGCAAGTTGATTCCAGAGAAAAAGTTTGAGTCATGATTTAAATAAGACATTGTGTTCCAGTTGTCAAGTTTGCAAGAGTCATGTAATTCTTTTTCATTCTATGAATAAAAGAGCTTCGAAACCAAGCCCACGCATTTTTTTTAATCAGGTAGGGTTGTAAACTGAGATTCAGAGGATGAACAGCACCCAAGCTACTCTAAATATCCAAGAGAGGGCATGATTCTCAAGATCACGTTTTTGCACGATTTTAGAAAATATGTATGTCTCTTTCTTGATACAAAGGAAAATATTAAGGAAAATAAAGAAGAGCAGGGATTTGAAAGATTAAAGCTTTTCCCTCTTTGAATATAGAAACAGAAAGGGAACGTGGATATGGAAGTTCCAAGGAGAAGGCATTTTCAAAAAGATATGAAAAGGGCAGAATAAAGAGATCTAAAAGAATGAATCTTTTTCAGAAAGATCTAAAGAGAAATAGATTTCAGGATAGAGAGATCAAAGAGAGAAAGACGCAAAGGAATGGATCTTTTACGGAAGAAGGTAACAAGAACGGAGAAAACATGGGTTCTTGGGGAAAATATCAAAAGAGTGGATCCTTTTTTTTTAGATCCTTTTTCAGAAAGACTAAAAGAAAGGAGAGGGATCGAGAAAAAGGGGATTAGAAGGAATATCAGACCTGATTAGGATTTAACTGGATGAAGAACCTGATGGCTCTGACACTATGTAAGAAAACTGGACCCTTCTGAAAACCTGCAGTAAGGTGTGAGAAGAGGAAGAAGACACAGTTGGAATAAAGGAGCAATCCCCAATTTTGCTGTGTGTAGCTGCCTCCTATTTCATTAGTATTTATATGAAACATTAGGGTTCGGTATTTTACCAGAATACCCTTAATACAAATACATCTTACATAATTTTTACAAAATGGACCGGGTCTGTCCAGACCCGATCCAAAACATTTACATATCAATTTTCTTACAAATCCTTCTTATACTAGGTGATATGATCAACAAATATGAGATTGAGAATTGTTGAATTAAGACCTCTATTGCATTTTCTTGACCTTTGGTGCAGCTTGTTTGCACATGGCTTCAACCACAGCTGAGACATACAGATCAAGGTCCTAGCAATGACAAGGTTTCAGGTACTTGAATTGCCTCAAGCATAGGCCTTCGTATAGAGAAACTTAAGAGGAACCCTAGTACATGGAAAGGTAGTTGCAAGTCCTATATTAGCTTCTCCTAACCCAACATGTCATACAAATGATAAGCTAGTCTACTTGAGCTCCGAAAAAGGTGCATTTTACTGAACCTTTACTATTATTTGTTAAATTCATATTTTCCTACTCTTCTATGCAGTTGTCATGATTACACACTAATTACAATACTGTCATCTTTGTATCACTAGCTTTATCACTAGCTTTTGCAAAGAAAAGCCACAAACAAAATTTTGGTATCCAGTTGCAAGGTCAACAACAGGCTTCAAACATCTGAAACCGTTCAGAAACTATTGGCTAATTGGAAATTTTGGTTTTTAATAGGACTAACAAGTTTTTATCTACTATCATGGTTAAAGTCCATAGACTTGCTAGACTCACAAGGATTTCTTTTTCCTTTTTTTTCGTGACAGAATAACAAAGAGATTCATGTAAATTCCAAGCATTCTGAAGTCACTTGTTACCTAATTTGATAGTATGATCTCATTTCCTCATGTAGTTTCTCTTGTCAGAATGCCGATTTCTTCAAAGTGACACTTTATAAACTTCTCTCTGAGCACTTGCAGTATTCCTTTCTCCTCTCAAGATTTCAAGAAGTGGTGATTTTGTGAATGGAATAATTCTAATATCTATATACTGTTCTATGGAAGTAATAACATTGTTTATCCATTAACTATGTCAACAACTGGTCATCATTCTATTGAGAATCAGCTCCACTCATAATCTTTTTCCTAAATTACAAACTGAACCACAACCAGATATGTATGAACATGTGCAAGCTGGCAAATGTTAGGCACAAACTTCAGCAGAACCTACATATTTGCTGGCACATTTTTTATTATTCTGTTTAATATGTTAATATTAAATACAAAACCTAAAATCCACCATGATAAACACATCCAAAGTGATTGTGCCCTTCTAGAGAGAAAACTAGTCCTAGATTATAAAAAAGAAAATCTGCCTTATCCCTTACTATGGCTAAATGCTTAAAGCAGCAGTGAAATACTTGATATCTTAACAAAGACGAAAAGCAAGATCATACTTAATATCAAGAGGTTTATCATCATCCCGTATATCTTTTATCATGTCATCCATCAATGAGAAATATGAGTGGAAGCACAAATCTGTGAAATCCCGAACCAATGTACAGCTTCGCTTAACTGAACTCCAACTGCCATCCTGATAATCAGTAGAATGTATCATACAACGAACAGCATAATCTTAATTCACAGATGGAACAAACTAGTCAGCAAGAAAAGTTTATCCAAAACGCCCCATTATGATGCACATTTACACAACCAACCACATGTTGGGTATACCCGTCCTGACTCAGTGTCCCAAACCAATATTGGTGTACCCATGGGTTTGGGTTGGGTCCAAAATATAGACCCATAGTGAAAACGGGGTCGGGCTTAGGTATTGTAAATAAAGACCCAAACCCAATTGGACATGACCCTGATTATGTACCTGGACCAAATGGTTCTCCATATTTAAAAACTGAACCGACCAAACCTGACCTGATTTATGTACCCAAACCCGTTTCATACCCGATCCATTTGAAAGATTCTAATTGATAAATATTATATATTCAAATTAAACATTTAAAGATGTTGATAAACTTAGAATTACTAAAATGAAATATATACTAATTCTAAGTTTATCGTTTTTTTAGAGAAGAAAAAAAGATAAACTTAGAATTAGTATATATTTCATTTTAGTAATCTAAACTTTAATTCATTTTTGCATATACTCCTTATTTCCCTTTTGTCGTGAAAATTGTCGGATTGAAGTGAATCCCAGAATAATACTCAAGAACTCATTGAATTTGATACATTTTGAATATGATATATCATTGTTTTTTTGTTTCAACTTAAAATGTTTGGTTGGCATGGATATATCCTTTTTATATTCAGATTATGACATTATTTAGAATAGTTATGAAGCTTGTATTTTGTCAGCATATAATCTTCTTAATAACCAGTTGATTCCATTAATTTACCTATTTCTAATTGACCGGTAATTACGTCTTGAATACCGATCATATCAAGACCCGAGCTGAAACCCGAATCAAGACAGGTTTACCAAAGACCCAACCCAATGTATACCAGAAACCGTTAACCCATATGGGTCCACAGTTTCTAGCTGAACCCGAACTCGAATAAGATTGGGTCGGGTTTGGGTCTTACTTTTAGACCAGATTCAGAATTGGGTCTGATAAGACCCCGACCCGGTTACACCCCTAGACACTAGCAAGATCAAGTTAATAGCAGGTCATTACAATGGCCTAGGCCTTAAGCAGGCCATTCGATCTTTTGCATGGCTATAAACAAAAGAAAACATCTCTTGAAAAGCAGAATTATACATACCACCAAACAATGGTAGAGCTTGTCTCCTACTTCTTCACCAACGGCCTGCAAAGTGGCAACCAGTGGAGCAAAAAACCCATAGCCGATTCCAACAAGAAGGCTTCCCACTATAGTGAAGATTAGCCACAGAATCAAAGGCACAGTTAAAAGTATCAATGCCAAAATCTTCAAAACCGGTCCAAGCCTTTTGGCTCTGCAACCGTACACCAAAAAATATCACTGAACGTAATTGTGAAGCAAAAACCAACCAAAAAAGAAAAACTCACGAATCGATTGACCGAAGAGGAGGAAAAACAAATTGACACACCTCACTATGGCGTAGTAGATCCAGAAGGCATGCGCAGGCCAAAGGCCAAGCACAACCGCGGAATTTCCAACAAAAATGATAGCAGCCACAACCGGACCGAAAATCACAGCTGAAAAGTTGAATTGTCACACTAGAGTTAACAATTGGAAGTATCGCTCTGTTCATTCAGGTTATCCATCATGAATAAGGTAAAGCTATAGCGCTACATATCACTCGAAAGGAATAAAAAAGATATTCATTGTGCAATTCACAAGAAAGTCGGAGAATTAAGACGTTTCCACCGTCAAAACCATACTCCCCACATAATCGCTACTGAAAACCAAAACTTGTCTTTCTTTGATCAAAGAGAAAACCAGGAACTAACATAACATAAGTCACAGTTTTACACGCAAAAAAACCGTAATTAACTATAAACATTCATTAACAACTCAAGACTTCAAAAAAAAAGTGAATAACTCCCTTACTAGGGAAGAATTAGATCATGTCTTCCTCAAATTCAAGCAGAAAATGGCAAGCAAACAAATTCTCAATCAATTAAAGTCGAGGAGGAGAGACAAAATTCGCTACCCTTCAACGATCCAAGAACCAAAAGCATGAAGAAGGGCAAGAAGCTGATGAAACTCCAGAGAGACGAAAGGAACCTCCATCCTATAAAAAACCAAAGGAAGAACAAGAGGAGAGAGAAAGAGACGTCTGCGTTGGTAGGGTTTCTGCGGAGAGGGAATGGAGAAGCAGCAGAGAGTTCGTTTCTGCGGAGAGAGAGAGAGAGAGAGAGAGAGAGAGAGAGAGAGAGGTGTTACGCGCTAGGTGTCCTCTTCAGAAAGAAAGACGTGGATTCCAAACGGAGGTGTTACGCGCCAGGTATATATATATATATATATATATATATATATATATATATATATATATATATATATATATATATATATATATATATATATATAGAGAGAGAGAGAGAGAGAGAGGGGGGGGGGACTAAACGGATACCTGTGAGACATCTTGAAAGGAAAAGGGCGGTGGCGATCCGACGCAAACTCTGATACCCAACAAACTAAGCAAAGCACATATAAAGAAAAAAACGTAAGACACGAGATTTACGTGATAATACACGTAGGATAGAGCTCTCAACACCTTCACCCTCAATACACGAAACCCTAATACCTCGACTTTAAAAAAGAAGCTACTATATATGTGCATAAAACTCTACCTGATACAAAAATAAAAAATTATAAAACTATACAGGTTCATGGAGGCTCCTTCCTTGCAAGAGTTTGTAGTGGGCTCCAGTCTTGGCCACGATGGCTCAATCCCTATTACCACCAAAAACCCTTATTCAAGGTCACCAAAATATTTTCACATCTAATCACGCATAGAAACTACTCCAAAATTCAAGACACCCACAACACAAACACATGTGAAGGATAGTATGGACAGCTGCATCAGACTCAACATATTCTATAATGCCACTGGGAATTTTTCAGGCATCACATGGACCTTTGTCACCAAGATACGGGTACAACGTGATGTTAGACCTGAATCCTCAATTTGAGGTGCCAAGGGGTCGGATTTGACACGGATTGACTCATAGCGGGTTTGGTGATCAAGTCTGATAAAGAATTTATGTCGGATTTAAAGGATCGAATCTGATATGGTTTATAATTTTTTGCTATTCTATTTGTGTCCAAAATTGTAAATACTCAACTTTGTTATAACCTTTGCATGTATGACCTAGCTAAGTTCACACACAATCAAGGGGGCGTAGCTAGGATTCATATGTGTGTGTGTGTTGGGGGGTGTTGGAAACGGGGGCAGTGCCTTCGAAAAAAAATTTGAGATAAAATAAAAAATAGCTACAATTATTAATAAAAATCTATTTCATGTGGACAAATCACACTATTTGCTACAGTCTTTCTCAACCTCAACGGAAAGTTCTTAAACATTATCTAATGGCAATATATAACACTTTGCGATAATTTGAAGTTCATAACAATGCATAAATTTTATTTATGACAAAATAAATCAAAATACAAAAGTACCAACTAAAATGGACTTTATGCATAGGAATATATGCATAGGAGCTCATTCAGGAATAAAAAATAGGATTTATCTCAAAACTGGGTAAATTGTTTTTTATTTAAAATAAAATTTGATCAAAAATAAATGCAGTGAATTGTTTCAGGTCAGAATCAACCCTACTTCAGAGTTGATTTGATTAAATCCACTTCAATCCACCTATAATTTGATTAAATCAAACTAGCACATATTTAATTAATCAAATTACCCAAAAGATCGGTGTCTCATGGTCGTGCTCGGTCGGTGTCTCGTCATCTCGCTCACTCAGGAGCATGGGAGCAGCGTCGGAGGCTTGGAAGTGGGGGAACGGCGTCGAAGGAGAAGCTCGGCCGACGTCGAAGAAGAAGCTGGGCGGCTTGGCAACGTTGTATCGGTCGTCGAGAGTCAAAAAAATTGGGGAAGACGAGGACAAGAGCTAGGTCACTCAAAATCAAGATCGAAGAAGAAGAGGGGCTGAGGGGTAATAAGTTAAACGGGTCGGATCCAGCACGGGCGGGTGCCCGCCCTCGCCAGGTGCTAGATCCGACATGAAAATCAGGACTGGGCTTTAAAAATATATATATATATATATAATTTAACTGGGCTGCCCCCCTCCCCCCAGCTCCACCTTTACGACCCGAGAATCAGGACTGGGCTTTAAAAAAAAAATAGCTGGGCCGGGAGTTTTTTTTTTGTGTTGGGAGGCAGGACTGGGCTAGCCCCCCCCCAACTCGGCCTTTGCACACAATGTATGTATCGCTCCACTCTTCAAGTAATGTAAACTCTCACTTAAAAGGACTTTCACACGTTTTTTTATATGAACATTACGAAGTTTGCATAAAGGTACGTGTGAACTTTATATTAATCTCCAACTTTAGAACATCATACATACATGGCGAAATTCGCACATATATCATGAAATTTACATAAATTTATGTGTGAACTTTATATTAATCTCCAACTTTAGAACATCATACATACATGGCGAAATTCGCACATATATCATGAAATTTACATAAATTTATGTGTGAACTTCATGTTACTCTCAAACTTCAAAATATCTTACATATTGAACGAAGTTCGCACATATGTCACGAACTTTGCATAAAATTATGTGCGAAACAATTTAATATAAAAACCAAAACACCGCACCTCTTTTCGAATAGGGTTTTTTGTGGTCCCCAACCTACTTCTCGACATTGACTTTTTTGGCTGTGTTTTTAGTAATTATTTTTGTAACTATTTTGGCAGGAGTTCATCCTCAAGTATTTTGAAATTATCAAAGGCGATTTTTTTCACTAAACACATATTTAACTGTTAAACCAGCTTTTTTAAACATGATTTTTTCCATTTGTTTCGACAATTTGTATGTTTTTATTTCATCCTTCAGTTTTGTTGTTTATATGCTATGGATATTGTATAATAAACATGGTATGTTGGGTACAATATTTAATGCTTTTGTTGTTTTCTTAATAATTTGATGTTTTTTTTAGATATGATCATATAAACAACCCCATGTTGTGGATGTTTATATATATATATATATATTGTTTTTTATTGTTATTGTGAATCTTTTCAGTGTGTTTTCCTCTATTTTATTTAATAATTGTCACCAAATTTACTATTTAGGGTTTACTATATTTATCATTTTTTTCATAGATATATATATTTTGTGTATATGGATGTCTTTTTCTCATATGCTAGTTTTTGAAGATAAATGATATATGTTGTCTAGTTAGTATAGACATCTGATGATAGTCTCTGAAAGGGTTAAAATATCCTATTTTTGCATAATCACCCTTCTTGGAGATCTATATTGGTATAAAAAAACAGTAACTATAAGAAATTTGTAGCTTTGATATCTCGTAAAATCGGATACGTAGAAGTGTCAATTAGACTCTGGTATAAGGGAGATCCTAAATTAGATGACCAACATATATGGATAGAGGTCTTGAATAATGATGTTGTAGAATTTAGGTTATTTAGTGGTGATGTTTACTTAGTTGCTTACAAAACTGAAGAAAAAGTTGTTTTGAGAGTTAAATAAGTGGTTGATGAATGAAATGATAAGGATCTTTTGAAGAATGTGCATCTATCTCAGACATCATCTATCGAGCTTAGTACTTTAGAGCACGTGCATCTTCGACGTGCAGGCAATGAAAAACAAACAATTGATGTTGTGCACAATTAAAGGATCATTGTAGAGGATGGAGAGCCATATCGGCAAACCAATGCTAGTGATAAAGTTAGGTACAAGTTTTAATTTATACTTGAGATATAGATGCAATTATTTTATTTTTGCATATATGGTTAATCTTAAATATTGAAAATGCAAGAATGTTGAATGCATGAATGGGTTGAAAGCAATAGATACGATGAATCTTGACTTAGTTTATGCTACTAAACAATTAATTAGTGATAGCAGTGGAGAATCAGATGATATCGATGATTATGACTACGCTATATGGATGAGAGATGACGAAAATAGTGATGATATGGGATAAATAATGGTGCATGGAAGCAATGCATGAATGACATTTGAAAAGTTGAAGCCTTGGTATGTTGTAGAAATTATATGAATATTTTTTAGGCATACGAATTGTTTTATATTTTTTACACTAATGAGACATTGAATAGGTTCTCTTTCAATAGATTCTCGTACAATGAGAGAAATTTAAAATGATTGAAGCGAAAACATCTCATTTATATAAGCAATTGCATAATGAACTACTTAATGATTTCGATCAATTCCAATGGCTAACAAGAGACTCAAACGATTGAGAAATTGTTATTGATAAAAGGTTTAATGATCTCCAACATTGTCGCAAGTTTTTGAAAGATCATATGATTAGAAATAACTATAAACTAAAAATTTTGAAGAGCTAAAATAACATATTGATTATCGTATGCATGAAAAAAACCCTATAGACTATAGTTGTTTTTCCCTAGAAGATTCATTGGACAAAGGTGTGCGAAGCAGAGTTCCTTCAAATGAAGAAGTATCAAAGCGAGCATACATGTGATAGATCACCGAACAACCTTGCAGTAAAAAAGTGTCTTCCAAATAAATTTCAAATGTCATTCACAAACACATGCACAAAAACTAGAAGTTAACTCTAAGAGAATTCGTAAAAGACATAAGTCACAATGAAAGAATGGAGGTCACTTACAAACAAGCATGACATAGACAAGAATGAACTGAGGAACTTTATGGTTCATTCAAAGAGTCCTTCAAGATAATTTTCATCTATTTGAATCATTTAATAAATGCTAACCTAGGATCGCTAGAGTACATTCAGATTGATCAGAAAGATCGATTTCAGTATTTGTTTTTATCCTTTCATTCAAGCATCAATGGGTTTTTTAAAATGATGCCCTCTAGTTATTATGGTAGTTGATTTTTTTTTAAAAAGATACGTTGATATATTATTATTGACCCATAATATTGATCTTTGTGGTGAGATGTTACTGGTAGCGTTTGCAGATATTGGTAAGGAGTCAAATGATTCATGAGAGTGGTTTTTGAAACATCTAAAAGAAGAATTGATACACTACAATGAATATAAAGAGATATTAGAACTTATAGTTATCTTTGATAGGCATGAAGGTATAAAGTATGTTGTTCTCCACACATGGCCTACATGTCATATTGGATATTGCATGAAGCATTTGACATAAAAAAATTCTAAAAAATTTGGTTCACCACTTAGTGCACTTTGGTGGATTGCAGTTCAAGCAACCACAAGAGAGTAATGCACTTATTTTCTTCAAACAATTTGGAAGCAAGATGAGGCTCCATACAATTATGATGACATTGACATGCAATCAAAATATAGGGCTAACAGTTACTTTTCAATAAAATGATATATGTGTTTAGCGTCTAATAAAGAAGAGAGGTTCAATGTGTGGATTGTTTCCATACGTGACAAGCCCCTAATTCCTCCTATTGAAAAGCTTTGTCTCACATATTGGTGAAACTTTTTGAGAAAAGAAATAATGGTGAGCAACATATGACAAGCATTGTGGTGCCGAAGGTAAAAGAAAAGTTATAAGAACTCGCGCGGAAGGCACAACAAGTACGTGTATAAGTAGTGCATTGCCACCGAAAGCAGTACGAAGCATACGATGGATTTCACAGTTGTGATGTTTATCTTCAAAAGCATTTGTGCTCTTGTCAATAGTGACAAATTAGGGTGATTCCTTACGAATATGTGATTACATGTGTTTTGTATGAGGAGAACTTACTAAAGAATTATTGTGATAAGTTCTTCACAGTTGAAACGTATCGAGCTGAGTATATTATATTTTCATTTTTTCTAATGGCCAACAACATCCCACATATCAGTTCATCGAATCTTATACTTGTCTATCCACCAAAAGTGGTTTATAAAGCAGGGTGACCTAAGGTGAAGAGACAAAGAATAAAACACAAGGTTGTGCCATACAAGTACAGTTTATATGGTGAGATTGGCTACAACATGCAGAAGCATGAATAACAACATAGGATTTGTTAAGAGTTGTTTAATTACTTCTTTATATTTATCTAGTATTTTTTAATGAATTGCCTAAATGTTTTATATCTTCTATTTATATGTTAGATAAAAAAATGTATAAACGTAAAATGAAATATGGCATAAAGAAAACCAAATCTCCATCAAACCCAGCCCAAGCAAGAAACCAATTGAAGTGCCTCAAGTATAATCAATGCCCCGAGTCATGTCTGTATATTTGTTCTATTGTAAGGATATGTGCTTATATATAATTTAAATTGGTAATGAGAATGGGGTAATGAGGAAGGAGAAGTTGTGCCCCCAAAAGAGTATGAATTTAGTGAAAAAACTCTCTTGGCAAGTGATATAAGTGTTAGGTTTGCTCATTTGTATATTTGTTATATTTGTATACAGACTTATTTGAATATAACATGAATATACCACATTTTTTACGATTTAGCATCTAACAAGATTCGTAGAAAAATTACAAGTGGCCCACAATGAGGACATTGAAAGAGTAACGAAACCGCTGAAGACCCTTTCCTTACCCTATACTTTTTTATGAGTCTGAAAAGCGAGTTTTTGTTATTTTTATGTCGACTGATACAAACTAACTGATAAATGAGATTCCTTTCACAACAAATGATCAAAACTAAAGGGCAGCAAGATGGGGCAACTTCATGCTTAAAGGAAAACAACTTGATGTATCAATTCTTTAATGTTGACAAGGTACCTGTTGGACAACTTTACATACTTAGAAAACTTAAATTTTTATATGCATAATGATCATAAACTCGGTTTATGTTATAGGTCTTAATTTCTATCAACTAGGCAACTACATCTGGGTTCTTTGGAAAAGGAACATGCAAGAGGTGTTCAAGATGTACAATTCCATGGGGTCCATAGAGTTTGCAGATAATAACGTCAAACAACTAGTACCATAACATTACTTATTCAATATTGTACATGATTTTTTTGATACCTGTATGTTAAATAGAATTTTTACAGGTTAATTTCTTTGCAGTGTGGTTTGACTGTAACTGTTACACCGATTGGACAACTGAGGTCATGGAGGGTATTTCTCAACAGAAAAATGGGTAATTTCTTTGCATATGTCTGTTAACTTTTGTCATTTATTTTATATATGTACATGTTATTCATGACTTGATATATGATTGTTACATGTTTGATTGTGGTATATTTGTCCTCACGTACATGAAATACTTGGCCAAAATTTGAGGTTTGAACTTCACGCAGATACGTGTTTATGTCATATTCTGTTCAATTCTTTTTTTTCAGTTGATTATTTGCTAATAACCTTTTTTTAGAAAACTATTATGGAGTTTTGTCGATGTATCATAAAATTTTATGAACACCAAAATAAGAAGGCTTTGGAGGATACCAAAGAGAAAGTTGAACTGTAGTAGAACGAAGATAGTATGAATGACACATAAGACACTGAGGTGTCGACTAGCGAGGTCGCGACAACTGAACTGTGGACACTTGTGATGAGTTTATTTTGAATTGTTAATGTAAATTAATTTGTATGAATTGAATGTTCCAACATAGTCTATAAATTGTGAGTTTTTGTATGAGTTTTTTTATAAGTTTGATATGATTCATAAATTCATAGTTGATTTTGCATGAATTTAAATTGTGAATGTAAATTAACAGTCGAACTACAAGTTTAAATTCATATATATATATATATATATATATATATTCACAGTTTGATATGATCTATAAATCCACAGTTGCTTTTGCATGAATTTGAATAATAAATATAAATTTATAGTTAATTTTGTATGGATTCTGTATGAATTTTGTAAATTTACATTTTGATATGATTCTATAATTCACAGTCCGCAACAATAAATATATGCAAAAAATGAAGTTCATAACAAATATATGCAAAAAAATGAAGCTTGCAATAATTATATGGAAAAACATGAATTTTTGATGCAGACTTCATTTTTTTGCAACAATTATATGCGAAAAAATAAATTTGAATAATGATTTTTTTTTGCAAAAAATAAAGTTTGCAACGATTCTGTAAATTCTATGGACTACAAAATTTTCACATATATTTGATGCGAACTTCATTTTTTTTGCATATATTTATTGCAGACTTTATTTTTTTCATATATATTTGTTGCGGACTTCATTTTTCACATATATTTGTTGTGAATTTCCTTTTTTCAGGACCAAAACTTGCACAGTTCATACAAAACATATCATTTACAGAATCCACATCGACATTCTTCTCCTCTATCATCACGTCTTTATAGGGGCACCACTTTATCTACAGAAGCTCAAATAATTCAGGGTTAGTCATATATATAATTATGTTTCAAGACTGAGAAAAAATCATGAACAAAACTTACATCTGCCATGCTCAGCTTGCACAATAATTTTGTAAATTGGGCACGTCTCATTTGACGACTCATCAATCTTTCACCAATCAACTTTTTGTTATATAACCGACAAAATATTGCAACACGTGAAAATCCATGTAGACAATCATGCATTCGAGGTCTTGTAGTGAATATGTGCTCCTGTATCCAAACCTTCAAGGATTAGCAGAAGGATTAATATGAATGTTCCAACATAGTCTATAAATTGTGAGTTTTTGTATGAGTTTTTTTATAAGTTTGATATGATTCATAAATTCATAGTTGATTTTGCATGAATTTAAATTGTGAATGTAAATTAACAGTCGAACTACAAGTTTAAATTCATATATATATATATATATATATATATATATATATATATATATATATATATATATATATATTCACAGTTTGATATGATCTATAAATCCATAGTTGCTTTTGCATGAATTTGAATAATAAATATAAATTTATAGTTAATTTTGTATGGATTCTGTATGAATTTTGTAAATTTACATTTTGATATGATTCTATAATTCACAGTCCGCAACAATAAATATATGCAAAAAATAAAGTTCATAACAAATATATGCAAAAAAATGAAGCTTGCAATAATTATATGGAAAAACATGAATTTTTGATGCAGACTTCATTTTTTTGCAACAATTATATGCGAAAAAATAAATTTGAATAATGATTTTTTTTTTGCAAAAAATAAAGTTTGCAACGATTCTGTAAATTCTATGGACTACAAAATTTTCACATATATTTGATGCGAACTTCCTTTTTTTTGCATATATTTATTGCAGACTTTATTTTTTTCATATATATTTGTTGCGGACTTCATTTTTCATATATATTTGTTGTGAATTTCCTTTTTTCAGGACCAAAACTTGCACAGTTCATACAAAATATATCATTTACAGAATCCACATCGACATTCTTCTCCTCTATCATCACGTCTTTATAGGGGCACCACTTTATCTACAGAAGCTCAAATAATTCAGGGTTAGTCATATATATAATTATGTTTCAAGACTGAGAAAAAATCATGAACAAAACTTACATCTGCCATGCTCGGCTTGCACAGTAATTTTGTAAATTGGGCACGTCTCATTTGACGACTCATCAATCTTTCACCAATCAACTTTTTGTTATATAACCGACAAAATATTGCAACACGTGAAAATCCATGTAGACAATCATGTATTCGAGGTCTTGTAGTGAATATGTGCTCCTGTATCCAAACCTTCAAGGATTAGCAGAAGGATTAATACACAATATAGTACATCAAAATTTTAAATAATATTGGAGTATAAATCATGTCCTATTGTACAATGAAGAAATAAATATCTTCAACAATACCAACATCCTGGCCATGTTTTTCCTTTCACTCATGTTGCTCAAACTTGAATACAAGTCCTTCACTTCCTCTGTTAGTTTTATGAACCACTGATGTACTTGGAACCAGTAGAACTGGTGCATGTGATATTGAATCTTTTGGTTATGGATCCTACAATCATAATTAATTTTATTGGAATCAATCAAATGAATCATTTAATTACATTAAACTGCAAGAATCAAACTAGTGCTTGTAGGATATTCTAACAATATGTTTCACACACACATACATCAATCAACGAGAATATATATATATATATATATATATATATATATATATATATATATATATATATAACATTTTATAATTGTTAATGATTGCCTATAAGATAAATATATAATTAATGCTTGTCCACGAGCACCAGACAAACATCTTCTTTGGAGCTTGCACTTTCTCTTCCAAGATCGGATGTTTGAACTTGTGAGAATAATATCCCTTATGATCATTTAGTGCATTCTCCAGCTCAACCTAAAAATTGCCCTCAACATTTGATCTAGCCACATGATTCTGGGATATATCTACTTTCTTAAGATGGTCTACATTAACCTCAACTTTAGGTTTCTCATCCTCCTTTGGTGAGGTACCTCCATCCTCATCTCACTATTGCCACTGCAGTTGCCCGCATCTTCAGCCTTATTTATCCAGGCATTTAGGTTCGCAACAATATCAAAGTGAATCAATAGGTCACTCTCCTTTACCACTGAGTCATTTTCCGACCACTTTAGATGTTTTCGGGATGGAAGACAAGATTGTGACTATAAACCTTTTAACTTTTTTTACACATTCTTTCTTAGACATGGGCCACTGTAAAATGGCTACTTGTTGTTTGACCAACTTTCTTTGTATTTGTTGCTAAGTATTTTAGCACAGTTTTTTGAGTTTACAAATGATACATTTTTCATGAAAAATGTCATTGGATGTGGCTCTCTCTCTATCCACGTGTTAAGCAATCTCCTTGTTTTATAGTACAAATGATGACCCGGTTTACACTTTTTTTCTTTGGTTTTTTCTATTGTGCTCTAAGAGTAGAAGATGATTCGGGTGTGGACCCTTCTACGTAGACTTCTAAGTTTGTATATTGTATTAAACAAATTAAGAAATTTTTATATTACTAAATCAAGAAATATTGGTAAACATGTAGGCAACAGAGACATAAGACAAAAAACCAAATCGTTAAGAAAACAAAAAAAAATCAAATATTACGCCCAACATACCATGATTATTAAAACAAAACTAAAGGATAGAATAAAAGCATACAAATCATCAAAACAAATAAAAAAAAAGTGTTTTAAAAAAAATAACTGGTTCAACCGATAAATATGTGCTTACAAAAAAAATCACCGTCGATGGTTCTAAAATACTCGAGGTTAAAATCCCACTGAAATAGTTACTAAAATAAATGCAAAAAAAATCACCACCAAGAAGCAAGTTGAGGACCACAAAGAGCCCTAAAAAATTATGCAAAAAGAATTCTAAAGTACGATGTTTCAATTTTTATACCAAATTGTTTCACACAAAATTTTATGTGAACTTCATGACATATGTATTAACTTGGTCAGGTACGTGCAATGTTTCAAAGTTTGAGAGTAACACAAGGTTCACACATAATTTTATGTGAACTTCATGATATATGTGCAAATTTCATTGGGTACAATGTTCCTAAGTTTAAGAATAACACGAGGTTCGCACAATTTTATGTGAACTTCATCATGCACGATGTTTCAATGTTTGCACATAATTTTATGCAACCTTGGTGATGTCTACAAGAAAACATGTAAAAACTCTTTTTTAAGTAAAAGTTGGTATTATTCAAAGAGCAAAACAATATCACACAAACTTCACCAGTTCGGCATATACGTAGGTTAAAAAGGTCATAACAAAGTTAAGCATTTGCAATTTTGAACATGAGAGAATGGCAGAAATTTAAAAACAAGCATCACATTTGTACAGTACAATCATTTTCCGTTACTAATTTTCATACCAAACCCTAGGTCACACTGAAGTTTCAGTATCGGTTCAACCAGAGTTTAGATTAAGATTCATAATTTGTCAATAAAAAAAAATTTTAAGTTTTGCTTATGGGCCTTATTAGCTGAGTTTAGACCCCGGATTAACATCTCAAAGTCGGATCCAAGTCTGGACAGCCTTCACCCCTGTGTCAGTTACGTAATATCTTAATGAAAAATAAGGTACAAGGACGATTTTGTGAAAATTTTGAATTAATAAAAACTAAGTTGTAAATAATTTCATATATAAAAATACGTTTTTTACTAAATCCCTATAATTAAACAAGTAAAAACCATCGCAAATATTAAAATGAATTGATACGGATCCGGATGGCGTCAGTTTCTGGCGGCTACGCTCTGATGACATGACACTGCACATGCTTCTTAGACACACAGAGCATGACAGGATACTTCACCAGAAACACAAAAAAAACACCTCAACAATAAAAGTCTGATAGAGGGCCCCAAGATCTACACTATTATTTTGAGTGAATGTACAAAAGAGAGATCTTACGTTCACGGAGAAAAGAGAAATTACAGTCCCCTTGTGCAATGCAGTGGCAACTCCCTGAACAACCCTGCAAATGATGGCAAGCAGCTCCAAGAGCAACCTACTTTAGATGCAACGACATGGCGGGTCATCTGCAAACGTGGGATGGCTGAACTTGCTCAATTAAACAACAAAAACAGCAAAAACCAACTCCACGGATTCATTGTGATTGTCCACAACCAGCTTCAATGGGCTGCCTCCTCTAAAGTGCCGGAAGCATCATCTTCCGCCAAACAGGCAGTGATGTTCTTATACAGAAGAGAAGATAAACGGGTAGGAGGCAAATTTTCATCTTTTCAGAGCCTTTCTGCTAATTGTGATGGGAGTTTGTACTTTCAAGTTGCTACCATAAATTGGTCCTTGGCAAATTTGAGATATACGCTATGATGAGAAGTTATCACAATGGTGTACGAAGTTTCTTCATCTAGAAAATGCTTTTTTGGTGGTAAAACAAGGAAACCTGGCAGTTTTCATCATCTACAAGCAGCTAATGGTAAACAGTAGAAGTTGAAGATCAATGAAATCCTTGAAAGAATCAAGGAAGAGATAATGCCAGACTCTGCTGAGATATATTAGCAACGTTCAGTGCAAGTCGAAGGGGGACTTGCAACGCAATAATACTTAGATGAAGAATAGAGTGGAGACTTGCTCTTAATTAGTCCTCTGAACCAAGGAATTCAACCAATGTAAAAAACCTTCAGGCCGGTCTTCTTCCCTAACCACCTGCCCAAAAACAAACATAAGAAGCTGACACAGATAACAGTTGATTTTGTATAATTGGTGACACAAAACAACCACCAAGAAAGTGAGTCCAGTAGATGGATAACAATAAAGATATGCAAAATAAAAAAATAAAATAAAAAAACCTATATCACATAGATACTCTCCCAGTAGATCACAGGGCAATTTCCTTCATTCATCAGCGGGAACCAATTCAGTTTTTCTTATGGACCATGCACGAAATCTATGTTTGTAATGTCTTGATTCAGGTTGGTTTATTGGGTGGGTTTAAGTTGGGTTGGGCTATGTCAGGCTTGATGGGTACCAAATATGAATCTCTGAAAGGTTAAAAGATAAAACTACAGAGAATCCAATGTCCAGGAAGCAAGCGTTATGCCTAAGTTGGTAACGTGTGGATCATCTGGAACTCATTATCCCAAAAAACCAAAAAAACAAAATCCCTCACAGGTTGTTATTCAAAACCTGAAAAAAAAGTAAAAAAAAGCCCCACACGAGAACCGAGAAGGCTGGACAAAGTGACGCTTTAATTCTTGGACATGGATAAGAATACGTGGATGGAAAAAGTTGCAAAAAATACCCCTTATTAATTTTTTTTCTTGTAATTTTGTCCCTTTTCACTCTCATAAGTTTAGATTATGTGAAATGACTAAAACTCCCAGTCGCACCAACTTTTAGTAGTAGTTTCCACCTAGATCAGACTATGATATGCACTTTCACTAGCTATTCCTTTCTTTTGGGATAAGCTGGGATTTGCATTTGAACTGAGATAATTTGACACTTCTCTCATAATGTTTAACAGTAATAGAAGTAGCACTTGGTTTATTCTCCAAACAGGGTATCCTAAGTATTCACTTCAAACACGGACATCTTCTGAAACATTGTGATATAGAAAATGTTCTATCTTCATGAAGTTCTTTAGCACAAAAAAGGCAGGCTGAATTTATGATACATCTTCAATATGCATTGCTGAATCAATCATGAGAAAGTTTAAAACATCAATAACGACTTAACGACTTAACGAGTAGGTTAATGTAGCGAGTGCGTCAACTATAAACCTCGCCTAATGTTTAACCTATTAATCAGTTCATGCAATTGGAATGTCAATTGCACCGACCATCCATTCAATAGTCCATTCGCTTAACAGTGACTAATAGAAGAACAACTGGATCCTATGAGAATAAATAACAAATGGGTTTTGCAAGCAAATAAATATGTAAAATACCATATTGTGATAAACCTAACAGCACATGCAACAGCAGCATAATTCTAGATAACTAACTCCAAGACTCCTCATTTCAACAGCAGAGGAATATAATGAGTGCAAATAAAAGTAATTATATGACATTCATGAAGAGCAACACAGTTTCTTCAGAATCATACCAATCAAGTCAGCAGACAATTATTAAAGCAAGTAAAAGCGGGTCTTGCACATACAAATCTTAAAAAAATGGAAGGCATTATAAGATAGAGAAATCAGTGTGTATGAAGTAAGAAGACAAAAGGCTGTATATACCTGAACAAGGATATCTGTCGGTAGCCCCATTACTGTCAGGAACTCAATGCCAACTTGATTCCAATCAATGTTTCCAGTTTCATGTTTGTCTCTATCACTACATAACCATCTATCATCATGATTCCACTGACTTCCTATCCACAAGGTCAGGGCTTTAACTTTCTTAATGCCTAGAGAATCAGTGACTGGTGTTAGGACAAGTAGAGCTCCTTTGGAATCAACTCCGTCCAAACCATGTGGATCAATCTGCTTTGCATTTGGCCACTGATATACAATAGGATGCAATGAATCTGCAGCATGTAAACATTTAATGTTGGACGCAGTACTACCAGATGATTCTTGGGCAGCATGGCAGCTGCTACTAGTTAAAGAATCAATCTTGTGACACAACCCTTCTGATACTAAATCTCTTAAACACATATACCTTTGATATTTTACACTTGATTCTCTGTCTTCATTTGAATCATGCAGCTTGGAATCTGAAAGTTGGTCTCCATTATGCTTATCACTTTCCATCATCATACCCACTGACATACTAGTACAAGCAGAAGAGCAAGCATTTTCCAGCATTCTGGAATCACCAGAGAAAGTGGGTAACACAAGTGATGGCGACATATTTCCTCTACGCTGAGCAAGAGAAGTGGAAGATCCTTTAGAAGGTGAACTTGATATCCGACCACAAAGCTTTGATTTTTTTTCATTGCTAAATTGTTCATTGTCACTACACACAGGGTAACGGTACTCAGATGATGGAACTGAGACGCTGGGCCAAATCAATGATGCAGGTGATGAAGCTGATGAATTTGCAGAACATGAAGGTGAGAAAGAAGATTCTGAACTAAATCTGAAATCACGGTTTACATCAGAAGCAAGCGAACCAGAGAAAAGATTAAGGGGTGGTGGCTTCAATGACAACAAAGACGATGAAGTTGTTGATGATGATGATGGCAGTGATGAAAATTTGTCAGAAGACAAAAGCTGAGTCTTGTTTACAAAAGTATCAGCATCCTTCACCAACACTGAGCTTGAATATATATTGGATGACGACACCCCTGAAGCCGACAGCCACTCTTTTACATTGCCACAAACAAATTTTCGCCTCAATTTGCTCCAACCGATTTCTCTGGCTGGAAGGTGAGTCTCAAGCCCAATGCCAGACAATGATGCAAACGGAGGCACAACACCTCCTGTAAGGGCTCTATGAAAAATCTCAAAATCTAAGTTGTATGAGTCAACTATCTTCAAACCTACTGGGATGTTAGTCTCCAGTTCTACATGCTCCTTCCTAACCTCCTTTGTAGTATCCGAGCTTTCACCACAAAGAAGGCTTTTTGAGAAAGCATCCCAAAACTCGGCTGGTTCGTCACCTTCTTCAATTGCAACCACAGGACCCTGAGCTCGTTCATACCGAACAACCTGACATGCAGCTGCTTTGGCATCCCTTGCCATGACCGATTCACATTTCTTCCCAATCCAAACATAAATTGCTGAAGGTATATTGACAATAAAAGCACCTCTAGAATCTAAAGCTGCTGCAGAAGGTTCACTCAACAATTTTGGAACAAGATGCAAAGGGTCATATGGCGAATGTGGTGCTATCCTATAAATCCTAACTATCGAACTTGGGCTCAAAGGAACAGCATGGACTCTCTTTTGGCACTGCAACAACTGACATGCAAAACCCATATTTGGATTTGTGATCCCTCTAGCAGCCTTCACATACTGAAATGCATCATCGAAGCTCTGACCCTCCCTCCACATAAGGTAAGCAATTACCAACGATGTAGAGCGTGAAACTCCTTGACAGCAATGAACAAGAACTCTCCCTCCTTGCTCCTTCACATCTTCAAAGTAGTCAAAAACATCATAAAGTATACTTGTGATATCTTCTGACGGGATATCGTGTAACCAGAGAGTCTTGTAGACAAGGTCACTCTTGAAGTACTCTGGGCAAACAAAACCAACGCAATTGAGGACATGGGTGATACCGTGTTGGCTCAGAATTTCCCGATTCTTCGCAACTGAATCTCCGCCAAGGTAGATATGATCCGCCACCTTTGAGCATTCCTTATCGAAGCAGGCAATTCTCTCCCTCCTGACACTTGTTCCTGATGAAACCAAATTCTTCTCAAAGGGACCCAAATCAAGTTTCAATCCTTCGCTGGGCTTCCCAATTTCTTTCATAGCGCCCGGAGTGGGAGGCTGAAGCCAATCCCCTGTATCATCTGACCCTGGTTTCGGCCACTCATCCAAGCTCCGACGACTGATCGCCAGCGGCTGAAGAGGCGGCAAGCATGAACGAGCCTTCAAATTCTGCTGGGACCTAGGCGTAAGGGGCACGGGGAATCCCCCGAACGGGTTGGCCGATTTCTCTGGGTCAAATAGATCGGTTTGAGGTTTCCCATTGTCGCAGGAGATTGGAGGAGGCGTCGATCGGGCTGACCAGGAGGCCGACCGCCAGAACGACTTCTGGCCACTGGAAACCTTAAACTGCCCTCGTGGACTGCCCGAATCAGCTTCATCCCCCAACATTTCCCCGTTCACCACCACCACCACTAGAAATCAAGCTATCCAGAGAAACCCAAATCCCAAATCCCAAACCCTAACCCTAATTCCACTTCTCATGGACAATCCAACGTGACCGAAACCCTTGGCACCAACCAACTCATCCATGAAAAACCTCAAAAACCCTATAAACCAAAACGATAAGAACCGATTAAGGATCGCTCTATAACAAAACGAACGTCCAAATCAACGCCGAAAATTATCCGATCAAGCTACTAAAGATAATAAAAACTACTAAATCCACACATTAAAAGAAAAAAAAAAGGAAAAGACACCCACTAATAAAATCAATGAGAAAAACACTAAAGAAGTAATCAAATGGGATTTTTTTTTTCAATGAGAAAAACCCAACAAAGTAAAACAATCAAAACGGAGAAAGAGGGATGGAATGAATTCCTGCGGATAATGAGACGCATACAGAATGAAAATCATGCAATAACGATAAAAGAACAACTCACTACATAGGAAAAAAAAATTGAAGCCAAAAATTGAGATTTGAGGACTCACCAGGCGATCTAACTATGATCATGCAGAGAGAGAGAGAGAGAGAGAGAGAGAGAGAGAGAGAGAGAGAGAGGGAAAACCCTAGATGGCGAAAACCCTAAAGAGTTTTTTTTTTTATACTGAGAAGGCTCTCGGTTCACCGTGGTTAAGAGAAGGGGTTAGGTGCTGCAAATTGTACTACGGATTCGGTCCAATACCCTATAGGCCTGGCCCGATACGTTATGTTGGATTTAGGGTGGACCCTCTAGATCCAAACTCGACAGATGGTTACATTGGATCTAATAAGTGGTTTTCTACATGGGCATCGAATCGGATTAGAGATGCAAATCAGATTCAGAAGTATTAATGAGTTAAGAGAAGAGTGGGTCGGATCCAACTATGTGGGATGTAGCTGGGAGATCTCCAACATGATTTGGGGTCCAAATCCTGAATCCTATTAGCCTACATCTGCCCGAATCGGATATACTTGGACCCGAACCATTTCAAATGTCACTGCTTGATTTTGGTATTGACTCTTGATGGGACCAACACTGTGCACTTTGAAATTTTGTCACTAACTGGACTAAACTTGCTCATAAGTGGCAGTTTGGTGTGACTTTAATGTGGCAATTAAGGTTAGCAGTAATGTGGATTAATATATCAATACATATAAAAACATATTATCATCTTTGGCCTTCACATGCTACTCAGAGTATCATGCTAATATTTTTTATGGAACCTAAAAGTGTTCTTTATAAGTGAATACTAATCCCTATAAAGTAGCGTTGCACATCTTTTTGTTCAACTTTCGGATCAAATATATTTAATGGAAAAAGTCTCCCTTGACTTACTTTTAGCTGATTGGCAATAAATCGCCTTCATTGTTAATGACTTTTGGAGACCCTAAATGTTGCTTGGTTCAGTTTTGCAGAAAACTTATTATTCTACGTTGAAAAACAGTACATGAAGATTTCAAAGTTCCAAGTTTAGGGATCTGAGTGATTGAGCATTGGAGACTTTATACTTTTATATCGAAAGTAGAAAACTTTGGTCAATACGATTGAGTTGCTCTAGATTTTTTTTTTTAGCTCGAGAATGTAGTATAGACATGAAAAGATAGCTATAGGTTGTCAGGACCCTTCTCCCTTTCTCTCATCCTTCCATGCATCAGCACCCCTTTAGCTTCACAGCACACAGTGTTTAAGGACTGTTTTCTTTTTGGTTAATAACGTAGATGGCCCCTTATTTTTATTAAAAATATCATTGCTAGCCGCAAGCTAAAAAAAAATATAATAAATATAGTCAATTTACGAGAAAATAATTTATATGTCACCTGATTTTTTTCAGGTGACACTTACATGGCATCTGATTTTTTTAAGCGATAACTTAGACATGTGGTTTGATCAAAACGTGTAATTTTTTGGGCGATAAAAAGGTAAGACTAAGGGTGGCAATCGAGTCGGGTTGGCGGGTCATGTGGGTGGGTCAGCATACCTCAACACGAACCCAACCCGTTTATTAAACGGGTCGGCTGTGGCAAACACGAACCCGACCTATTTATTAAACGGGTAACCCGACATGACCAGGTAACCCGTTTAGTAAACGGGATGGGTCGGGTAAACGGGTTGGTGGGTTAGCGGGCAGGTTGGTGAGTTTGGTTGTCGGGTTGGCAGGTCGGGTTGGCGAGCGGGTCGGGTAAACAGGTTAACCCACCCGCCTAACCCGTTTATTAAACGGGTCAGCCTGGTTGGCATACCCCTAACACGAACCCGACCCATTTAATAAACGGGTTAGGCGGGTCGACCCGTTTATGACACGTACCCGTTTAAGCCAAACCCGAACCCGCCTAAGAAGCGGGTTGGCGGGTCGTGTCAGGTTTTGCCACCCCTAGGTAAGACCGTCAAGAAAAAAAGTAAGTGGTCATGTTTGACAGATTTTGATTAGTGAATTAGCCATGTTTGACATATTTCTCTGAACTCCGCCAAAACAAAAAATAGTGCCAAAAGTGAGTGTCATTTTCTATTTTTATCACCTTTTGGCAGGCCTCTGATTGGCAAAATCCTTGAAATCTCTTCTGTCCACTGCGAGTGAGTACACTTAGGGCACATTGGGTTGGATCATTCTAATTTACTTTGTCATTTGAATGAGAAAGTGAATCTGATTTGTATATGCAGCCGAACATAAAAAGTTAAGCTGTGAGAAAGAGAATCACTATATAATTTGCTTGAGATTCAAAAACACATGAGACCCCCATGTGATTCTGAATCTCAAGCAAATTACAAAGTGATTCTGAATCATGTTTTTTGAAAGGAGCAGCCAAACACCCTTACCTTCAACTTTATAGCAGGAGATGCTCTCTGTAGGTTTCGAAATCATGACATCTTGTCAACTTTTTACAAATCAGATGAAAGAAGACCTTGTGGGCTTAGATACTTGTTTGTAGCAAGAGGTGTTTGTGAATAACAACGACAATAAATTGAAAATTCTTATACATACGATGAGTGTATAAGCAGTGAAGCAAATGAATACAACTAATGTCCTCAACGCCGCCCCACTTGCCAAGTCGCTTTCTTTTTGTTTTAAAGTAAATCTCTCTCTCTCTCTCTCTCTCATGAATTCATGTGGAAGGCACGTGTCTAAGATAGTATTCTATGCGTAACCAACGTATCTAAGATAATATTCTCATTTCTTCATATCGTTTCATCTCAGATAAAGAGGTGAGGCACTAATGATATTTTTACATAAAAAAAGGCATTTAAGAAGTCGCATGTCTAGAGGAATCTTATTCAGCACGCTGCCCTTTAGGTGTCCTATGTACATCTATGGCACATGCTGCACTGATCTTCCCCATTTCGTTGGGAAAGACTCTCTCTCTCTCTCTCTCTCTGCTACTTTCATACCTTCAAACGTCATAATCTCCACAGGTAGCTCGATACAATATAATAAGTATTAGTTCTTATTACTGATCTTCTATTTCGAGCAATCTGAAATTCAACAAAAAAAAAACTACTGCAAAAGAAACAAAAACTATATATCACAAATAGCTAAGATGCATTAACTCACGTCACTGTCCTCCCTAATATAAAAGGAACATGAATACGGGAAATGCAAAAAACTGTCATTTGAAATATTGTAGTAATTATACATGGACTAGCAATATCCGTGAGGTCAGATGATCTAGACAAATGAAAGAAGCTAAAGTTGATCGGATCACATATCCGAGGATTTTACATGGCATTGGGCCCATGCTCAGATACAAGGCTATTCAACTGAGAGGTCACACATCAAGGATCTGAGATCCCTCTTGTAAAGGGAAATAGGACCAGACCCTCGGATATGAGGGGTTTCGTTCTCAGATCCTTGGATCTCCAATCCAAGGCACTCCCTCGGTTTTGAGATCCGAGCCTTCCAAACACAGCCTAAGAGAAGAAAAAGCCAAATATGAACCTTAAGATCGTATTTGATACACCCAACAAATGCTGTCCGGTAGTCACCAGTTGCACCCATAGTGTCCCGCACTGACGTGTTACAACGCATCAGGGACGCTGTTTGTCCCGTCCAGGAAGTTCCCTGCAGCACATATCAGACATAGGATGCACATTGCAGGGGCCACTTTGTCCCTGCGGCAGTGCGTCCAGCATATCAAACACCACCTAAAGGATGATACAAGAAGCATAACGTGTGGACTTGCGGCAAGCCCAAGACTTAACCCTAACAAAGCACACCCTCATCTAGCTGGGCCAAATCATGATGACCAACGTTCTTCCTAGGGATGGCAGTGGACCGGGGGACAAGGGGGCCCGCCCCGTTTGGACCGGGGATGAAGGGCATGAAACAGGGATGGAGGTGGGGATGAAGGTTAAAATCTATCTCCGTGCAGGGATGGAGGCAGGGATGGACTTACGCTTTCCCCCACCCCGCCCCGCCTCCAATCCTTCAAGGGATGAATATAGATAGAGGGGAAACAGGGCCTCGCCCCACCTCGCCCCTGTTTGGACCGGGGATGGAGGCAGGGGTGGAGGTTAAAATCTATCTCTGTGAGGGGATGGAGGTTCAGATTTTGAGACGGGGCAGGGGTGGAGACCTTGTCCCTCCCCCCCCCCCCCCCCCCCCGCCTGCCATCCCTAGTTCTTCCATATCAAGTTCCTTTGAGAAGTAAAACATCAACACTTTTATTACATAGAAAAGACATGCACAATGGGCAACAAACCCAGACGCCCCCTCAGAACTAGGACCATGACTAATGTTTCCCCACACTTGGATCAGTAGGAACATCTAGGTTTTATATAAAAAACTGCCCACTCTTCATTTCAAGGAATCTAAACTCCCAGCAAGTACCAGTTACTAGACCATTTACAGGCTTTCAGAACATTAATTTAACAATATTCAAGGCCAATAGACATATGCCACAAAATAGATGAATGATAATACAGAGAACGGGGCCTTAAATTATTGCACGTAACAGGAAGCTGGACCGAAAGGAGGTTGTCGGGCATACTCGTTTGTGACTGGAGCAGATGCAACTCCACGATGGTTGAGCAAGCATCTGAAGTATTCTAGCCTTGGTAACACGGTTTCATTTCCAGCTGAAGTAGCCTCCCTGGTGCTCCATAACCGCTCTGTGAAAAGGGTCAAAGAATCATTGAAGCATAGTGCAGAGTGTCCACCAGAAATAGAATGAGATGCACTTTATTATATATAGGGTGTTCTCAACTTCCACGATACAACATTTTAGAAACAGGGTTAGTATTTGGTCAGGTCACAACGAGCAGAAAATGCCATTTATCAACATCTTTTTCTATTTCTTTTGCATATCAAACCTTACAGAAGTGATCTACGTGAATACATGGTTTGTTTAAAAGGAAGTGATCACAATGTCTAAAGTCGGGTTTGTTTAAAAGGAAGTGATTACAATGTCTAAAGTGGGGTTTGTTTAAAAGGAAGTGATTACAATGTCTAAAGTTGGTTTTCAAAGATCAATGTCCCACAATGTTCAAAATTTTCAGGGCTCAATACATCATGTTTATACATCAGAAAAACACAATCCAAGGTGCATTCACTAGCAAACAGACCATGCTGAAAGCATGTGAGGTTGGATTAGATCGATACAGCTCACACCTATGATTTCTAGATAGGTCGGAAGTCTACCACATACTATATATATAAGAATTGGTTCCTCCTACTGTCCACACAGTGGACAGTGCTGATTTTCAACATTCTAAGCTATATTTTGCAAATCAGACCCTACAAATGTTTTCAGCATAATTCATTTGCTAGGAATTGGCTGTTGGATCACATTTTTTTTATTAAAAAATGATTTTATAAACTTCAAAATTTTTGAAAATTCCAACTCGTTGATTTTTGAAGCCTTATAAAAACCTGCTCACATGTAATCAGATAATTTAAAAGCTGAACCACTTACCCACAATATGACTGTAAGGATGTGTCGACATGGTCTCTTTTTAAGAACCAGCCCCTGGTTTGTGTTTTCTTACAAAAATAATATGATTTTATAACATTAGTATTTAAAAATTTCTGACCTATTGACTCTTAAAAAATATGTTTACTTGTTAGAACTACATAATCCAAAAGCTGGTTCCCACTAATTCGTCTCTGTTGAACACATGGGGATGAGTAGAATTAAATAAATAAATAAATAAATAAAAGAATGGTGAAAATTGGAGTGCACACTGTGCTCACAGATAAATCTGTGCACATCTAACCATCTCTCTCTCTCTCTCTCTCTATATATATATATATATATATATAATTTTTTTAGCATAACCTTACAGATGTGATCTACATGCTTGATTTCATAGGAATCAACTCTTGGATAATTTGATTCCAACATGTGGGAAGGTTTTTATAGATTAAATTAACCCAAAATTTTCATAAATACTCAAGACTGAAAATTTCATTTTTTTTTCATTAAAAAACACAATCCAAGTGTCAATTCTTAGCAAATTAACCATGCTGAACACACATCTGTGGGCTCAGATATGCAAAAAAAAGTGCCAAAATGCCTAGTTCATATGGTTATTCGTACATTTCTGGTTTGCATATTCTCCACCATATATATATGTGAACTAGGCATTTCCAATACTTTTTTTGCAAATCCAACCCTGCGGATGTGTGCTCAGCATAGTCCATTTGCTAGGAATTGATTGTTGGATCATGTTTTTCAAAAGAAAAACATGATTTTTGGATATTTGAATATTCACTAAAATTCTAAGATGTTGATTTTTAAGCCTTAAAAAATCTTGTTTATGCAGCAATGGGATGATTCAAGGGCTGGTCTCTTTAAAAGCTAGCATGTAGATCAGACCTATAAGGTTAGGTTCAAGAAAAAAACAATAAAACCCATGAAAATCTCGTTTAACACTAGTTCTCAGACTTCCAGTTATCATATTCTAGTGGTGCTATATATATAGGGTTAATGTTTGGTGCTATTGAAGGCACGGAATTATATGAAACTACTGTGCTGGAAATCATAGGTTTAGATTTCTTTTGTAGATTAAATTGTATGGATGTGATCTACATGTTTTGTTTAGTGGGAAATGAATTTTGAATCATACAATTGCAACACATAAGCAGGTTTTTGGCTTAAAAAATTAACGGTCCATGCGCTAAAATTTCATGACTCAAAAAAACATATTTCTGGATCGAAATAACACAATCCAAGGTTTGATCCTTAGCAAACAAACCATACTGAACACATTTATGTGGTCAGATTAAGTCGATAAAACTTGAACCTATGATTGTCAGCTCAATAGTTCCATATAATTTGGGGCCTTCAATAGCACCAAATATTAACCCTATATATATATATATATATATATATATATATATATATATATATATATATATATATATATATATATATATATATAACACCGCTATTTTGAAAATATCCTTATATCATGGGTATTTCAAGGTCAGCTGATATTTCTGCGTATTTTCAAAATATCGACAGGACATATTATTGTGATAATTTCCGGAGATATTCTCGAGAATTTTTAAAAACGTCTTTTTATATATTTTAAGTACTTGTTTTCTTTTCTTTTTGTTTCTTTATATTTTGCAAGAGAAAGCACTATAAAACCTATCATTTCTCATTCTTTTTTATTATTCTTTATATTTTTTCAAATTTCAAAACTTTTGATATTTTCCCGAGAGAACAACTTTTTGGAAAGAACTGAAAAACCTTGCCAAGAAATTGTCAAGAACATGAAAACTGGAGCTATCTCAACTAGTGTCAAACACGAAAAGAGATGTCTGATAGGGGCAGATCTGATCACATTTCTTTAAAGACAGGTCATAGAAGAAACACAAAAACTATAACAAAAAAGACCGTACTCAAAACCTGTATCAGCAGTTCTGAGATCAGCTGAACTATAACCAAACAGCCTACCTGCAGCAGCTGCAGCACGAGGCCATATTGTTTGCTGAATATTTGAGGCATCCACTGTTTCACCCCACATGCAAACTTCTCCCCCAAGCACAAGTGTTTGCTGGTAAGCATCAGTTATTCCTTCCAGTGGCTCATTATAGTAAAACTTCTCCCAAGGAACATCAAGATGATCCAGGTACCAAACCCCTTGATTACTTACAATGCATTTGAAGCCTTTAGCCACTGCTAAAGGACAAACCCCTGGGCCTAACCTACAAAACATAACAGAGTACAGACCAGAATAGGTATGAGTTGGAATTGAATGCACATTGCCTTTTTACTACAATAAATAGAAGAACAGCATCCCCATAGAAAGCATACCAGTTATGCACCACAGTTTTTGGATTCAGGTTGGCTTCAAATGCATTAAAAGTTTCTTCCCTGAGAGAGAGAGAGAGAGGGGGGGGGGGGGAATGCATCAATAGTGCTGCCAAATGCACATCTTAACATAATCATGAGCTGTACTTTGGATTCAATGACTAGTTACTAGTATGAACATAATAGAACATTTGAAAATTTTCCATATTTGTTTCCACAGACATACCAGTTTACAGGAGTCCAACCATAAGAAATTGCTATTTCTTGAGCCTTCAACACAAAATACTGATATGCAGCTTCCTCAGTCATATTATGCTCTTGAAGCCTGCATATAGCCTGAGAAAACTCATTCAAGAAGCATGAAGGATACACAATCGGCAATAATGTGATAAAATTGGTCTTCAGCATATCAAAGCACAACCAAGTCATTCACATAGAGGCATTTTTCCTCTGAAAGCAACTCATTTGGTACATGTAACAAAAGAAGCCTTACACAATGTTGACAGAAAACCTCAAAAAAGTCTGCAACTGATTGGAGCAGACCATGTTCACATGCACACCTGAACCACATGAGGACTAGCAAAGAAAATTGCACAGAAAATCAATAGCAACGTTCACGTACCAATACGAGTTTGATGTCAGGTTACTCTTTTATGAATTTATCAGCAAGGGAACATTCCAGAGTAATTTTCAAATGCTTGATTTTGTTGAGAAAATCTAAAGAATTTTTCAGACTTCAAATTAAAAGGAAGAGGAGAAAATGTATATAAAAAATACATGAAATATATTTGCCAAAGCTTGAGGATTCTCCTCTAAAACTATATAGGATTATTGGACTATATAGGATTCTCCTATATAGGATTGTTGGACTATATAGGATTCTCCTCTAAAACTATCAGTAAACATGATATGAATTTGGTTATTTCATCTAGGATTCCCTCCTAGACTTCATCCCCTTTGTAGTAGGGCATACTCTCAAAGAAGTTAACATCCATGACACTATTTTTAGCAACAAGATCATAGCATTTATACCCATTTTGAAGGAGGGTACCAAATGAAGATGCCTTTCATAGCTTTAGGTTCAAGGTTCAAGTTTGTCCCTATAGACTCCTAGGATATGAACATAACATGTGTGACCAAATACACTATGCCTAACATGAAAAACAGTAAACATATGGTTTAATATCTAAAGAGGAGATTTTTCTCCAAGGACATCAAATGCTACTCTATTGATCAAATAGATGGTGGTGAGAAAAGCTTCTGACAAATACACCTCCAAAGCATTCATTTCAAATAATAATGCACAGTCTCTTCTAGCAAGTGTTAGTTCATCTTATCAACACCATTTTACTGAAGAATAACAGGACATGTGCTTTGAGATTCAATTCCATGGCCATAAAGATAATTATAGAATATGGGAGATATACTCCCTCCCATTACAAAATCTTCACTGACTATGGGAGATATACTCTCTCCTATTATCTAAACACAAAATCTTCACTATATATAGCATGATATTGTTTCTCAACCATTTTGTGGTTAATAGGGAATACAAATGTAACTTAATTCTTAGGTTTTAATAAGTAAACAACTGTCATTGTTGAGTAGTCGCCCGCAAGGGTACAAAGTATCTATAGTAAAAAAACGAAAACTACTGAGGTAAGACACCATACATTGAAATGAACAACCTCAAAGGGTGCAGAACTCCTAGAGGTACAATGGGAAAGAAGGTCCTACATTGTTCAGCCTTTTGATAAGTTTTACACTATATAACTGAACTAGCATTAGCACCAACTATATCTGTAACGCCCCAAAATCGTGGACTTGAAACCTTTTATGAAAAAGGTGGAAAGCTTTGAAATCAATCATTTATCAGAGTTTAAAACAGAAGTTCAGCGGAAGATCAGGTTCAAAACAACAAGTCCCTAGACCTTGGGCACATTACAACAAAAAAGCAGATTTCCCTTTTACAAACTGACTTGCAATTCAAATATATATTTTATTGAAATGAAAAGAAGAACCACATTTTGGTAATACAGTTTTAGAAATCCAGAGTTCTAATCAAAAGAGATGTTTTCTAAGAAACCTTGTACTAGGTCTATCAAAAGAGTCCCCAGGAGCGCAACGTCAGGAAAGGGCATTGCCTTGAGTGCATCGCGTCATCATGCCATCGCAAGCTGTCTCAACCTGTTCACCACCTGCCCATGGAAATGGGTCAGTCACTCAACAGACTAGTAGGGGTGCAAAGGACAAGAAAGAGCAGAAGCTGCAATAAGTAAGATAAACGCTAGCTCAAGCAGAAACAAGCAAGACTAGCAGATCTAACCAAATGTGTTGTGGAGTAAGCAAAGCTCTAGTAAAGCAGACAGCTACGTAAAAGAGCAGGAAGGATCAGAGTGCTGAACAGACAACTATAGCAATCTCATAAATATAATAGGTGAAGAGTAACTAACTCTATCCACCAGCCAAGCAAAGCAATTTCATCAGACAGGTATTCATAACAACACTCGTAATACATCCAAGTACCATAGGATGACTCAGTCCATCGACAAGTGATTACATTAATTGTGAGGCACACGCTATTGCATCACAAGCAATTCCTAAGCAATATAAGATAAGCAATCAACTAGTATGAGAAGCTAGTTATTACCAAGCAAGGAACTGCGTAAGCAGTTTAACCAACAAGGGTAACGCCTCGACGGGCGTACCTAGCTCAACGAATAGCATACCGAACAACCGAGCTAACAAGCAAACAAACAATGCACGTCACAATATGCATATCTCAAGATCATGTGTATAAGTTATATCTTGTCTCATTACTGAGCAGGCCATTGTGGGTACGCACAAGGCAAAACGTAGAAACAACCGAGATCGATTCGGGGGTCCATTATGCTATGTATTTTATTATACCCCGAATGACTGACTGAGTCCGCTTCCTAAGGGGACGGTCTGTGACCAAGAGAGTAAATCCCCAAAGGCAAACAAAGGCCCAATGGATGCGCATCCGTACTTCTGCAGAAGTGGCCCGAAGGATTTCCCCTAACCTCCGATGATTGGGGAAGGTCGGATCTTTGCCCGAGATTGCCATATATGACTGTCCATCGGAGTTTTGTACCATCCATCCTCTCTCTTGATGAACCGTTCCGAATGAGCACGACGGAGGGTTTCTTAACCGTCGTCCCATTCTCATGCTCTGGTCTTTCAACCCAATCGAGCATCTTGCCTGTGAAGGCGCATGATTATTATTTAGGTGAGTTATACGCGCCATTGCGCGTTCGAGACAAGCACACAATTCACATCTTACTCACAGCAGTACGCATCGTAACTATTCATATATACAATTACGATGAAAAGGGGGTCAATCCTCAGTGAGGGTAGAAACATCACTCTTGTGATCTCAAACACATGCCATTGCATGTTCGAGGCAGACATAGGCCTCTCATCCTACTCATCGTAGTACGCAACGTACCTGTTCAAAAGTACAACCACAATAAGAGGGGTATGGATCTCTCGCAGGAAATCCCAAAGCTTCTACTTTATAGAAACCCGTAGTGAACTCATTCCAGTTCCAACTGATCGTGCTCGGGTCCTTTAGACAATCGCGAGCAATCTGCCTATTAGGCGAAAGCAACATAACAGGATTAGCTTAATGTGTCAATACACGCTTAGAGGTTACTATAAACCTCTCGTCCTTCTCTTCGTAGTCCAAACATATCGTACGTAACTAAAGGTATAGCTACAAGAGGAAGAACATGGATCTCTTATAAGAGATCCAGCAATACCTTCACGAAGGAAGGTGCTACAATCATGGTTGAACCAAAAAGCCTAAAACTAGGTCTCGCATCAAAGGTGAGGTAACGCCGGTCTAGTGATGACACAAGTACCTTGCTAGGATCCCCACCCCTATTCGTGCACCGGATCCTAAATAAGGTTATCTAAGTCGTATCGAATAGGCAAACTAAGGTTGTAACACATCTATCCCAAATACATCAATTTGGGAGGTCCGACCGCTACCTCTGATTTACAAGCTATACATCTTGAAAATAGGTTTGCACCTAAGACGATGTCTTTTGAGAACTGAAGTGCATAAGTGTGTGTCGTGGCTTGTAAGCCAAGTGAGACGATATACACTACGCACTCGAAGTTGCACTCAGAGAGTGCAAGCTGACAAGAGGCAAACTCATGCACCTACTAATACAAAGGTACGACGAGGGACAAGCCTCGGGGGCGAAGCCGCACCGCGAGGGCAGAACGCTAAAGCTCCACACGAGGTATGAGATCATACCTCGATCATCGTAACGCACAAGCAGGCAACTACGCAAGCGACTCGTGAGGTACAAGATCCTATACGAACTACGCCAGTGTAAAGGACGGCTCATGAGGCACGGGGTTGTACCTCGATAGATCGATAAGCGTAAACAAGTAAATAAGCATACGACAACAATGGACACATGAATGAACAAGGCATATGCACGAAGTGCGGCAACAAGGTAAAGACAAACGCATATAAAAGAAAAGAGCAAGAGCAAGCACGACAGCACCGGAAGGTAAAGCGCGAGAAGTAAAGCAGAAGCAAGGCCATGGCGCATAAAGCGCGGGGCAACAAGTAAATGCAGGAAGTAAAGTGCAAGAACATAAAGGAGGACCAGGATTACATCCTGGAGAAAAAGGCAGACATAAGCAAGTAAATGCCAAGGCGCAAAGCGCGGGGCAGCTGGAAAGTAAAGCGCGACAAAGTAAAGAGGACAAGGATCGCGAAACCGCGTCCTTGAGTTAAAAGACATGGAATGTAAAGACAGAAATAGAAAGCCTAGGCACATATAGCGCGGCGGCGACAGAAAGGAAAGTGCAGAAAAGTAAAGAGGACAAGGATCGCGAAACCGCGTCCTTGAAGGTAAAGACATACGTATATATATTATACGTATACATATATCGTCCTCTTTTAGTTATCTTCCTTATTTTAGCATTTATCAGTTCATTGTCCTTTCACGCAAAAATCCCCTACCTTAAGGGGTTGCGGGTACTCGTACGCATGTAGCGTAGGCAAGCAAGAGCTCGAGCCACAGAGGGCGAGCGGGATCCACCGTTCAACCTGGAGATCTTAGATAGTTAGCATATGCCGGAATAAACAAGCAACACAAGGCAGCAAGGCCTCCTTGCCGGCAGGAGGCAGGTGCAGAAACTCTGCATCCTGCAGACAAGGGTGCCAGAGGCAGGGGCCTCAGCCCTGCTTGGCAAAAGTTGCAGAGGCAGGGAGCAGGAGCTCCCTGTCTGCCAGCACAAAGAAAGGCAGGGGAGGGAGCAGAAGCTCCCTGCCACACCTGCCACAACAAGGCAGGGGGGGGGACACCCCCTGTCGGCAGCAAGAACAGGGCAAGGGGGCAGAGCCCCTTGCCAGAGAACACGGAGATGCAGGGGGCAAGCCCCTGCTAGAAAACAGAAAAGCAAGGGGGGCTTCGCCCCCTGCTGGCACAACGCAGGAGGCACGGGGCCTCGCCCCCCGCCGGGAACAACAGAGTGTGCAGGGGGCTCCACCCCCTGCAGGAGAAACAACAGAAGGCACGGGGCCTAGCCCCCTGCCGGCAAACGAAAGAAGGCAGGGGGACGAAGCCCCCTGCCGAGAAGCAACACAAAGGCAGGGGGACCCCGCCCCCTACCGAAAAACAACAGGTGAGCAGGGGGGTTCATCCCCCTGCCGGAAACAACAACATAAGGCAGGGTGCGAAGCCCCCTGCCGAACACAAGAGCAACGACAGGGGGGGGGCTCGCCCCCTGCCGAGAAAAGAAAGAAGGTAGGGGGCTTGTCCCCTACCGAAAAACAAAGGCAGATGGCAGGGGACAGAGCCCCCTGCCGGCAAGGCGAAATGGCAGGGGGGCTGAGCCCCCTGCCGGCAAGCACGATGACAGGGGCAAAGTCCCCCTGTCGACCCATACAAAGAGGAAGGCAGGGGGGTTAACCCCCTGCCGACAGGGGCTCAGCCCCCTGTCGAACAGCTCCTCAAAAGGAAGAAGAGGAGGGTCACAGGGCTCGATCGAGCCCTGCCGAAAAACCTGCTAGAAGCAGGGGAGCGGAGCCCCCCTACCAAAAAGCTAAGCCAACACAGGGAGCGAAGCTCCCTGCCGGCGCTAGGAAAGAAAGAAGAGAACGGGAGAAGGGGTTTTACCTCTGAGGACCGAAGCCACGTGTCCGCCGGAGGGGTTGCTCGCACGGGGGTACTCCGATCGCCGGCAGCAGCAAAGGTGGAGGGTCGGCTCGAAGGTCGCCGGAACTGAAAGGGGAGGCCGATGGCAAAGAACCCTCGCTCGAAGGGTGAGAGGCGAAGAGGAGACAGCAAGGGGGCGAATCGCCGGCGCTCGGCGACTGCAAGGAGGAACGCAGGTCGCCGGGGTGGCTACCGAAACTCAGAGGGGAGGCGGCCGGACGGAGATGCTCGCATCGTCAGGAGGCCGGCAGCGAGGATCATCGATCGTCAGGGAGGCTGCCAGACTGAGAGGAGAGTGCTCGTATCATCGGGAGGCCGCAGAGAGGATCGCCGGTCGGAATCGCTCGCCGGCGGGAGCGTGATGGGGGCGGCACAGAAGAGAGAGAAGGGGCAAGGGGTTTTGCCCCTCGCCCGAGACGCCTGTGACTTTTAAAAGTCACAGGCTTCTCGAACGATCGAGAAGCCGGATCCGAGTTCGGGCTCGGGTCCAGCTCGGATCCGGGTCCGAAACGGCGGACCGACCGTGACACGTGCAGGGCACGTGTCTTACACGTGTCCGACACGGGTTTTTTTTTTTTTTTTCACGGTCTTTACATCCTACCTCCCTTAAAAGAATTTCGCCCTCGAAATTCCATAGGAAGGTGATCTGCCTAGACCGCATCTAAAGGGAACTAGGTAGATTAGGATGCACGCACGCACACGAACCCCCAGACACATAAGCTTCTGAAGGGATCAGGACAACACATAATGCGTCCCAAAGAAAGGTTCGAAACCAACAACTTGATCGAACAAAGCGTATGTGTGAATTCACTAACACTTGTTTTCGCAAGAGTTCGCACGAGTCATAAAAGGAGGAGTTTAGCAAAAGACTATAAGAATGCTTATTCGCTATCCTCAAGGATGAAGAGACACAACGAGTCATCAAAGAAAATGGGTTTAGTAGAAGACCAAAAGGAAAGGTTAATCATTAACTTCTACTTGACCCGATAAGGCATGAGGAGACAAAACGAGACATTTCTCTAGCTTGCGTTCCTTGAACGGGGTCTCTAAATCACCATCAAGACGTCGTGTGTCCCACTCGCAAACTCTAACAAACTGTACGTCATGAATAACCACAATCTATACTCCCTCAAGGCCTTATGCGGCCAACTGCCACCTATCAAGACTCACTTAAGGCGACATAAAAGCTCACCCTTCCAATAGAAGGTCAAAAACATGATCTAGATCTAAAAATCAATACAAATCTAATTCTCACATCTGAATTGGGCATATAATCATGCTAAAACATAAAGCCAAATCTATAGATTCACAACTGGCTATACTCATAAATATCAGAAGATCAATACAACTCACCATAGCCTTCCCTGGCAATCAAAGTCACACAGGTTCCTTGTCGGACCTCCTGATCCGGGAAACGTACAACCTCACAAGGGATTACCGATCTAGATGGTATACCTGGTCTTGGACAATACACTTCCTCACAGCTCACCGTCTCCGCGGCTACCCGCTCTTGGACAGTGTATATCCTCACAGAGATTCTGCCATTCTAGCCGGGTTACCAGATCTTGGTCATACGAACCCTCACAGAAAATCTTTGAGAACCCAATCCTCAACAAATGCCATAATCAAAGAAAATCACTACGATACCCGCATCAACACAAATGACCGCTCACTGGGTCGATAGCCACTAATAATCGACAAGATCCACGCTGAGTCACCTGGTATGGGAAAATGTACGACCTCACGAGGAATTACCGTCCTAGATGGTATACTTGGTTTTGGACCATACACTTCCTCACAGTTCACCGTCTCCGCGGCTACCCGGTCTTGGACAGTGCACGTCCTCACAGAATTCTACCACTCTAGTGGGTCACCTGATCTTGGTCATACACCCCCTCGCAGATAATCCATTGGAGATCCGATCCTCAACAAACGTCATACCCAGTGATACATGCATCAAAACAATCGACTGATCAAAATAATTGACCGCACACAGGGTCAGAAGCCACCAAGATGGGCATAAGCATAAATACCAGCAATATGCATCGTATCACTTCTCATGGCAGAACAATTCACAAAATCACACATTCTCCCAACAATTCTTATCACGTGGCATATCAATCACATCACATAGGAGATTTAAACTACGCAACTCATCAATGCCACAAGAAACATTATATCCTCAGATAGGACCTCAAAGCGTGCGCAATCAAAGCATAAATTCTATATACAGAAATACGCAGATAACGTATTATGAATCAACTAAACTTCAACTTACGTAGTTCCTACGTAATCCAATAAATTCACAGGATTCAAGTTGTATGTGCAAATAAGACAATTCGAATCTTTGCACAATCATATGCATTCACAATTCTTACCTCGAAGCACATCGCATTCGACCACTTCAGCGTGAAACACACGCACATATCTACAAGACTTCTCTAGTCCAATACTCGTGATACTCATCAATCATGCTAAACAGATATGATAGATTCACACAACCAAACATAAGGTGAAACCCTGCAACACAGTTACGTAGGCGTGATGTATCATCAAACTACTAATCATTTGTAGCCGTGAGGTGTCATATATCTAAGGGATCTAAACTAATGATTTGTAGGCGTACAAGTCAACCACCTAAAGTTAATCAGTTGTAGGCGTGACACGTCATTCACCTAATAAGCATCACGATCATTAAGATCACAAAGACACCAAAGTCACACGAAATTCCATCGATAAGCCTTTACTTAACAAAAATACGCAACAATACACACAAAAAGTCAAAACTAAGACTAACAAAAGTGTCTACTCGACGCTTTCTATGTGTTTTGATGCTACTACTGAGAAGGTTGGGGCGTACTGCTCACTCGCCGAAGGTCATCGACCTTCTTTATGCGACAATCACGGATAAAGTGGCCTACCTTGCCACAATAAAAGCAACCACCAGAGGCTCGAGGACATGCCTGTCCATGGTGAATACGATCACATCTCAGACATTTTGGGTTTAACGGTCGTTGAGGCCCATTTCCTTCACTTAGTTTCTGTCTTTTAGCAGGTCGACGCTTGTTGTCAGCACTATCTTCGGCAGACTTTCGGTTGCGTTGTTGGTTAAAGTGGCATTCTTCAGCAGAATGCCCCATCTTTCTGCAAAAGTGACAATCAACAGGGTTCCGAAGGCACATCGGATCGGACAAAACATGAGGGCTGACACCTCGCTCTAGATTGGTGCTCGTGCAAACCAACATATCAACCTTATAATCCAGGTTCTGGACCATCGCTTGGAGCTGCTCAACTGCTCCGGTTAATGCGTTTATAGATTTGATCAGTTTATTGAACAACATCTAAGCAAAAACACACTCTTTAATGAAAATAGCTACAAAATAAGTTAAGATAAAATAATACTCACAGTGCGATGCAGATGGCGGATGATCAAGGATTACCACTTTCCCAGTTGCTCTGATACCAAAAGTTGTAACGCCCCAAAATCGTGGACTTGAAACCTTTTATGAAAAAGGTGGAAAGCTTTGAAATCAATCATTTATCAGAGTTTAAAACAGAAGTTCAGCGGAAGATCAGGTTCAAAACAACAAGTCCCTAGACCTTGGGCACATTACAACCAAAAAGCAGATTTCCCTTTTACAAACTGACTTGCAATTCAAATATATATTTTATTGAAATGAAAAGAAGAACCACATTTTGGTAATACAGTTTTAGAAATCCAGAGTTCTAATCAAAAGAGATGTTTTCTAAGAAACCTTGTACCAGGTCTATCAAAAGAGTCCCCAGGAGCGCAACGTCAGGAAAGGGCATTGCCTTGAGTGCATCGCGTCATCATGCCATCGCAAGCTGTCTCAACCTGTTCACCACCTGCCCATGGAAATGGGTCAGTCACTCAACAGACTAGTAGGGGTGCAAAGGACAAGAAAGAGCAGAAGCTGCAATAAGTAAGATAAACGCTAGCTCAAGCAGAAACAAGCAAGACTAGCAGATCTAACCAAATGTGTTGTGGAGTAAGCAAAGCTCTAGTAAAGCAGACAGCTACGTAAAAGAGCAGGAAGGATCAGAGTGCTGAACAGACAACTATAGCAATCTCATAAATATAATAGGTGAAGAGTAACTAACTCTATCCACCAGCCAAGCAAAGCAATTTCATCAGACAGGTATTCATAACAACACTCGTAATATATCCAAGTACCATAGGATGGCTCAGTCCATCGACAAGTGATTACATTAATTGTGAGGCACACGCTATTGCATCACAAGCAAATTCCTAAGCAATATAAGATAAGCAATCAACTAGTATGAGAAGCTAGTTATTACCAAGCAAGGAACTGCGTAAGCAGTTTAACCAACAAGGGTAACGCCTCGACGGGCGTACCTAGCTCAACGAATAGCATACCGAACTACCGAGCTAACAAGCAAACAAACAATGCACGTCACAATATGCATATCTCAAGATCATGTGTATAAGTTATATCTTGTCTCATTACTGAGCAGGCCATTGTGGGTACGCACAAGGCAAAACGTAGAAACAGACGAGATCGATTCGGGGGTCCATTATGCTATGTATTTTATTATACCCCGAATGACTGACTGAGTCCGCTTCCTAAGGGGACGGTCTGTGACCAAGAGAGTAAATCCCCAAAGGCAAACAAAGGCCCAATGGATGCGCATCCGTACTTCTGCAGAAGTGGCCCGAAGGATTTCCCCTAACCTCCGATGACTGGGGAAGGTCGGATCTTTGCCCGAGATTGCCATATATGACTGTCCATCGGAGTTTTTTACCATCCATCCTCTCTCTTGATGGACCGTTCCGAATGAGCACGACGGAGGGTTTCTTAACCGTCGTCCCATTCTCATGCTCTGGTCTTTCAACCCAATCGAGCATCTTGCCTGTGAAGGCGCATGATTATTATTTAGGTGAGTTATACGCGCCATTGCGCGTTCGAGACAAGCACACAATTCACATCTTACTCACAGCAGTACGCATCGTAACTATTCACATATACAATTACGATGAAAAGGGGGTCAATCCTCAGTGAGGGTAGAAACATCACTCTTGTGATCTCAAACACATGCCATTGCATGTTCGAGGCAGACATAGGCCTCTCATCCTACTCATCGTAGTACGCAACGTACCTGTTCAAAAGTACAACCACGATAAGAGGGGTATGGATCTCTCGCAGGAAATCCCAAAGCTTCTACTTTATAGAAACCCGCAGTGAACTCATTCCAGTTCCAACTGATCGTGCTCGGGTCCTTTAGACAATCGCGAGCAATCTGCCTATTAGGCGAAAGCAACATAACAGGATTAGCTTAATGTGTCAATACACGCTTAGAGGTTACTATAAACCTCTCGTCCTTATCTTCGTAGTCCAAACATATCGTACGTAACTAAAGGTATAGCTACAAGAGGAAGAACATGGATCTCTTATAAGAGATCCAGCAATACCTTCACGAAGGAAGGTGCTACAATCATGGTTGAACCAAAAAGCCTAAAACTAGGTCTCGCATCAGAGGTGAGGTAACGCCGGTCTAGTGATGACGCAAGTACCTTGCTAGGATCCCCACCCCTATTCGTGCACCGGATCCTAAATAAGGTTATCTAAGTCGTATCGAATAGGCAAACTAAGGTTGTAACACATCTATCCCAAATACATCAATTTGGGAGGTCCGACCGCTACCTCTGATTTACAAGCTATACATCTTGAAAATAGGTTTGCACCTAAGACAATGTCTTTTGAGAACTGAAGTGCATAAGTGTGTGTCGTGGCTTGTAAGCCAAGTGAGACGATATACACTACGCACTCGAAGTTGCACTCAGAGAGTGCAAGCTGACAAGAGGCAAACTCATGCACCTACTAATACAAAGGTACGACGAGGGACAAGCCTCGGGGGCGAAGCCGCACCGCGAGAGCAGAACGCTAAAGCTCCACACGAGGTATGAGATCATACCTCGATCATCGTAACGCACAAGCAGGCAACTACGCAAGCGACTCGTGAGGTACAAGATCCTATACGAACTACGCCAGTGTAAAGGACGGCTCATGAGGCACGGGGTTGTACCTCGATAGATCGATAAGCGTAAACAAGTAAATAAGCATACGACAACAATGGACACATGAATGAACAAGGCATATGCACGAAGTGCGGCAACAAGGTAAAGACAAACGCATATAAAAGAAAAGAGCAAGAGCAAGCACGACAGCACCGGAAGGTAAAGCGCGAGAAGTAAAGCAGAAGCAAGGCCATGGCGCATAAAGCGCGGGGCAACAAGTAAATGCAGGAAGTAAAGTGCAAGAATATAAAGGAGGACCAGGATTACATCCTGGAGAAAAAGGCAGACATAAGCAAGTAAATGCCAAGGCGCAAAGCGCGGGGCAGCTGGAAAGTAAAGCGCGAGAAAGTAAAGAGGACAAGGATCGCGAAACCGCGTCCTTGAGTTAAAAGACATGGAATGTAAAGACAGAAATAGAAAGCCTAGGCACATATAGCGCGACGGCGACAGAAAGAAAAGTGCAGAAAAGTAAAGAGGACAAGGATCGCGAAACCGCGTCCTTGAAGGTAAAGACATACGTATATATATTATACGTATACATATATCGTCCTCTTTTAGTTATCTTCCTTATTTTAGCATTTATCAGTTCATTGTCCTTTCACGCAAGAATCCCCTACCTTAAGGGGTTGCGGGTCCTCGTACGCATGTAGCGTAGGCAAGCAAGAGCTCGAGCCACAGAGGGCGAGCGGAATCCACCGTTCAACCTGGAGATCTTAGATAGTTAGCATATGCCGGAATAAACAAGCAACACAAGGCAGCAAGGCCTCCTTGCCGGCAGGAGGCAGGTGCAGAAACTCTGCATCCTGCAGACAAGGGTGCCAGAGGCAGGGGCCTCAGCCCTGCTTGGCAAAAGTTGCAGAGGCAGGGAGCAGGAGCTCCCTGTCTGCCAGCACAAAGAAAGGCAGGGGAGGGAGCAGAAGCTCCCTGCCACACCTGCCACAACAAGGCAGGGGGGGGACACCCCCTGTCGGCAGCAAGAACAGGGCAAGGGGGCAGAGCCCCTTGCCAGAGAACACGGAGATGCAGGGGGCAAGCCCCTGCTCGAAAACAGAAAAGCAAGGGGGGCTTCGCCCCCTGCTGGCACAACGCAGGAGGCAGGGGGGCCTCGCCCCCCGCCGGGAACAACAGAGTGTGCAGGGGGCTCCACCCCCTGCAGGAGAAACAACAGAAGGCACGGGGCCTAGCCCCCTGCCGGCAAACGAAAGAAGGCAGGGGGACGAAGCCCCCTGCCGAGAAGCAACACAAAGGCAGGGGGACCCCGCCCCCTACCGAAAAACAACAGGTGAGCAGGGGGGTTCAGCCCCCTGTCGGAAACAACAACATAAGGCAGGGTGCGAAGCCCCCTGCCGAACACAAGAGCAACGACAGGGGGGGGGGGGGGCTCGCCCCCTGCCGAGAAAAGAAAGAAGGTAGGGGGCTTGTCCCCTACCGAAAAACAAAGGCAGATGGCAGGGGACAGAGCCCCCTGCCGGCAAGGCGAAATGGCAGGGGGACTGAGCCCCCTGCCGGCAAGCACGATGACAGGGGCAAAGTCCCCCTGTCGACCCATACAAAGAGGAAGGCAGGGGGGTTAACCCCCTGCCGACAGGGGCTCAGCCCCCTGTCGAACAGCTCCTCAAAAGGAAGAAGAGGAGGGTCACAGGGCTCGATCGAGCCCTGCCGAAAAACCTGCTAGAAGCAGGGGAGCGGAGCCCCCCTACCAAAAAACTAAGCCAACACAGGGAGCGAAGCTCCCTGCCGGCGCTAGGAAAGAAAGAAGAGAACGGGAGAAGGGGTTTTACCTCTGAGGACCGAAGCCACGGGTCCGTCGGAGGGGTTGCTCGCACGGGGGTACTCCGATCGCCGGCAGCAGCAAAGGTGGAGGGTCGGCTCGAAGGTCGCCGGAACTGAGAGGGGAGGCCGATGGCAAAGAACCCTCGCTCGAAGGGTGAGAGGCGAAGAGGAGACAGCAAGGGGGCGAATCGCCGACGCTCGGCGACTGCAAGGAGGAACGCAGGTCGCCGGGGTGGCTGCCGAAACTCAGAGGGGAGGCGGCCGGACGGAGATGCTCGCATCGTCAGGAGGCCGGCAGCGAGGATCATCGATCGTCGGGGAGGCTGCCAGACTGAGAGGAGAGTGCTCGTATCATCGGGAGGCCGCAGAGAGGATCGCCGGTCGGAATCGCTCGCCGGCGGGAGCGTGATGGGGGCGGCACAAAAGAGAGAGAAGGGGCAAGGGGTTTTGCCCCTCGCCCGAGACGCCTGTGACTTTTAAAAGTCACAGGCTTCTCGAACGATCGAGAAGCCGGATCCGAGTTCGGGCTCGGGTCCAGCTCGGATCCGGGTCCGAAACGGCGGACCGACCGTGACACGTGTCCGACACGTGCAGGGCACGTGTCTTACACGTGTCCGACACGTGCAGGGCACGTGTCTTACACGTGTCCGACACGGGTTTTTTTTTTTCACGGTCTTTACAATATCAAGGTACAAAATCCACATTTGAGATAGAAGCAAGTGCCCCAATCTCATATCCAACAATAAACTTGACTCTCCATGAGCGGATGATTTGGTACTTCTAGATATCAATGCATGAGAGGTCTCAAGAGTATATAATCCCTTTCTTCATGTTCATGACCATAAATCCACCCTATCTTCAAGTCATGAAACACACAATATGAGGGATAAATTACACAAAACAATTAAGGTCCTTGGTGAGAGAACTCATAGATAAAAGATTAACAAGAAATTTGAGAATATGCAAGACATAATGTAATGGGAAGCAAAGAGCATGAATGGTTCCTTTTCCAAGAATAGAGGAAGGGGGGTGGAGAACCATTCGCCAATTTCAAGATTTAACTGTGAATGATAATTAATGAAAAGGTGCCCCACACTTGACATGATCAGTGGCATCAGTATCTATAAATCATGAGGTGGATGCTAAGTGAGTTGATGCATCCATACCTTGTTGAGCACGATAGGAAGTGTAGGTAGAGGTGGTGGACCTATCTTTGAATTGATCTACTGCTCGAAGCTCCAATTCTTCAATTATCTTAGCATGGCAGTTCCTCCTTACCATTGTCTTTTATCTTCTCTTGAGTGGGATTGTTCAAGGAGGCATTATACACTCCATTTCCTCTAGCATAAGGTTTTCCCACTAGATCAAACATCGGTCTCTAGTGTGTCTTGCACCTCACTCATTCCTTTGCATCGCCCATATAGGTTCTCTACCACTGAAAAAGGTGCAGGATCCGACCCGATCCATGTAAAGACCATACAACTTTCTTTTTAGTTATCGGGTCTGGATACACCAGACCCGGACCCATGGTGTAATGTAAACTTAAATACACATTTAGGTCACGATTTCTTTTACTGAAATCGTGACAGCCGCAATCGATCTCTCTCTCTCTCTCTCTCTCTCAATACAGGGACAAAGGAAAACTTACATGGTATCAGAGCATAGATCCAGCTAAGGGTTGAAGAGAAGGTGCGACAGATCAAAGGTTTGAGGTTTCGTCCTTTCTTTCTTTCTTTCAGATTTCTTCTTTCTCTACCTCCATTCTCAATCTCCATCTCGTTTCCCCTTTCTGTTTTCCCAGCCTTTTCTCTTCTTCCTTTAGTGGATTCACGTCTCACGTGAATCCCTAAACTGTTCACGAAGAATTCACGTGAATCTTGGTTCACGAAAACGTTGTTCATCAAAAAACAAAAAGGAAGGGAAAAGCTTGTTTCACGTGAATCTCTTGTTCCACGTGAAACACTAAGATCAAATTATAAAGATCGTGCATTCCACGTGAATCTCCTGTTTCTTTATTCAAATCTGTTTTTTTTTTCTGAATCTCCTGTTTCTTTATTCAAACTGTTTCTTTATCCAAATCTGTTTTTTTTTGCGTATCCCTTCTTCATTTTGGGCAGACGTGCAACATAAAATCTGGGACTCTAAAATCTGACATAAAACCTTTTTGCTGTCCAGCCTGCTGTGCGACATAAAATCTGGGATTCATTTTGATTTGACTTTCTTTCCTTTTGTTCTCATTTGTCCTTTCTCGTATCATATTTGTTCTGACTGTTACGAGTGGGATCCACATTGAAAACTCAGTCCTTCTTCTGACAGCTTCTGGTCGTCAATCTTTGAGTTACTCAGCGCAAAAAAAAAAGGAGGAAGACGATCAGCAAACCTCTCTGGCTGCAGACTGAGCACTCTGTGAATACTTCAAAAAAAAACAAACAAACAAAGGGGTTCCTTTTCTTGTTAAAACTCCTTTTTCATGGATCTTCATTCTTCTTCATCCAATCTTTCTTCAAGTTTTCTCACTCAACTCGTTTCTGAAAAGTTAACTACCTCAAACTTCTTGATTTGGAAGAGACAAATCATTCCTTTTATAAGGAGTCAAGGTCTATTAGGTCACCTTGATGGAACCACTCCCGCTCCACTCGAATTTGTTACGAGAGAAGAAAAAGACAACAAAGGAGTAAGTTCAATTGTGTATGTCAAGAATGTAGAGTACCTCAACTGGGAAAGGAAAGATCAGTCAGTGGTTGCATACATCACTTCCACCTTGTCCCAAGAGGTCCTTGTTGCAATTCCCGACAATTGTACTGCTCTGCAACTTTGGGAAAAAATGGTTCAAACATACTCACAAGTTTCGCAGGCGAGAATGGTTTTTCTCAAGAGGGAATTTCAGATGTTGAGAAAAGATTTCATGACCATCATGGAATATCTGAACAAAATGAAGACTATCACAGACCAACTTGCAGTTATAGGATGTGCGGTGAGTGATAGTGATATGGTACAACAGACTCTGAGTGGATTGGGATCCGACTACAATATGATCGTCACTTCACTATTGTGTCTCCCTGCCCTTCCTACCTTTGATGAGTTGCGAGCAAAATTGATTCAGTATGAGATGACTCTGAAAGGGTTCTCTGAGGAATCTCACATTCACACAAACTCTCAGGAAGTTTTTGCCACAGGGGTGACTTATGGTAGAGGACGAGGACGAGGAGGACAAGGGCGAAATGGACACGGAGGGCGTGGTCTGCTTCCCACTCCAAATATGTTAGCTCATGCGCAGGGGTCAAGATCCACTCCTACCTGCTTCCTTTGTAACAAAAAGGGACATATCAAGGCGAATTGTTGGCATAATCCAGAGAATAAAGGAAAGGGTCCACAGACAGAAAACAAAAAGAAGTTCTCAAGTAGTGGAGAAATTAAAGATCTGCTGATATCTGCCTTGTCAGAGTTGAAATTGAAGCAGAGTGATGAAGGCACTTGGTTTGTCGACTCAGGGGCAGCGACTCATGTGACAGGTGATGCAGGTAAGATTTTTAATCCCATTCCTTATTTTGGAAAAAGTAAGATTGTCACTGGAGATGGATCCCACCATCCTGTTTCTCATGTTGGAAAAATTGTCATTCCCATGTCATATTTCACTCTTACTCTTTCTGACGTTCTTCATGCTCCTGACATTACGAAAAATATTGTCCCTGTTTCTAAACTTATTGATGATAATAATGCTTCAGTTGAATTCACTCCCTTCTTTGTGCAGGTCAAGGACCTACGCACGAGGGAAACATTCGCTGAAGGAAAGAGACGAGGCAATATGTATGTCTTTGAAGAAGCTCTTTGTCATGCTGTTCGCCCTGTCCACCTGAATTCAAAACCTTCATTAGAGTCGTGTTCATCCTCTTCTGCTAATGTTTTTAGTATTTCTGAATGTAATAAGTCATTCATATGGCATAGTTGATTAGGACATTATGGGAGTCATTTTATTGAGAAACTTGTATCTAATAATCTCATTCCAAAAGAAAGTCTAAATAGGGATGAGAATAGTCACAAATGTTCCAATTGTCTTTTCTGCAAGAGTCATGTATTGCCTTTTCATTCAATTAATAAGAGAGCTTCAAAACCTTTTGAGATAATCTGTTCTGATGTATGGGGACCCGCCCCAGTTGCCTCTGGATCTGGGAGCAAATACTATCTGTTATTTGTTGATAGCTATACTCGATACACTTGGATATATTTCATAAAAAATAAGTCGGAAGTCTTCTCTTTGTTTCAAAATTTTCTTTCCCTTGTCAAAAATCAATTTTCTGAGTCCATTCAATTTTTCCAATGTGATGGAGGTGGGGAATTCTCATCCCGTGATTTTATTTCTTTTCTTCAAAATAACAGAATAGGAAGAAGGGTGTCATGTCCTCACACCCCTCAACAAAATGGAATTGCTAAACGAAAACACAAGCATATCGTTGAAAGTGCCATAAGTATGCTTCATGACAGCAATTTTCCTATCAACCTATGGACAGAAGCTTTCCATTCTGCCGTGCATGTGATAAATAGACTGCCTATGGTTATTCTGGAAAATAAGTCTCCTTATCACTGTCTTTTTGGAACTCATCCTAGTTATTATGATCTACGTGTTTTTGGATGTGTCTGCTATGTGCATATCGATCAGTCCCTGAGAAACAAGTTTCAAGATAAGGCCCAAAAGTGCAGATTTGTGGGATATGCAGATGACTACAAAGGATATAGGTGTTATGATCCCACCAACAAACGCATCAGAACCTCAAGAAATGTTGTCTTTGATGAACAAAATTTTGACTACGGAGCTGACACAACGAATATGTCAACTGAAATTTACTATCCTTGGCTGAGCTCAGAACTTTTTGCTGGCTCTAATGAAACATGTTCCTCAGATTGCATGCAACAAGAAGAAAAGGTATTTGAGAACACTGGGACGTCGGGGTCACAGAATGCAGAGGAAGTACCGGACAGATACAAAAGCATTGTCTATTCCAGACAGAGACCGACAACATCAAGCCATTCAGATCATGTCTCAGTCGCCAATCCTACTCCTTCTCATACCCTTGCAGTCAGAAAATCAAACCGCATACGACATCCTATTGACAGGTGGGTTAGTTATAACAACTTCTCCTTGGATCTTCAACTGTTTTTAACTGCCATCAATAAGGACGAAGAGCGTATTATCAGGCAACAACTTCTATGAAATGGGTAGAAGCCATGAATGATGAAATGCAAGCCTTGCATGAATGTGGAACATGAGAAATTGTTCTCAGACCACCTGACAAAAATGTTGTCGAATGCAAATGGGTCTACAAAATCAAGTATAAGCCAGATGGAACCATTGAACGATATAAGGCAAGACTTGTAGCAAAAGGATTCACTCAAGAAGCAGGGCAAGACTATGATGAGACTTTTAGTCCAGTTGTAAGAATGAGAATGATTCGAATTATCATTTCTCTGGTTGTTGAACATGGATGAAAGTTGAGTCAGCTTGACGTAAAAAATGCATTCTTACATGGAGATTTGAAGGAGGAAGTATACATGGAACAACCCCCGGGATATCAAGAACAAAATTGTAAAACTCATGTATACAGGCTAAAAAGAGCCATCTACGGCCTGAAGCAAGCATCTCGCTTTTGGTTTGATAGCTTCTCATCAGAGATTCAGAAACATGGATTTTCACGTTCCATGCTGGACCACTCATTATTTATCTTTAAAAGCCAGCCTGTGACCACTCTATTATTAATTTATGTCGATGATATTATCATCACAGGAAACTCTGCGGACCACATCCAAGAAATAAAAGACTTATTAGGTCAAAGGTTCAAAATGAAAGATCTTGGAGTTCTACGCTATTTCCTTGGTATAGAAGTTGATAACCAGACTCATGGATTGACACTCACTCAACACAAGTACACTGTAGATGTTCTCAGCAAGGCAGACATGAAAGACTGCAAACCTCTAGGAACTCCGAGTGTACTTCATCAAAAACTTAGCGCTCATGATGGAGATTTGTGTGATGACCCCACCAGGTATCGCAGCATAATAGGAATGTTACAATACCTCACATTCACTAGACCTGATATTGTTTATTCAGTCAATCAAGTGTCTTAATTTATGCATGCGCCACGTACTGGACATATGGAAGCGGTCAAGAGGATCCTTAGATATCTGAAAGGGACTATTGGGGATGGATTGATATAATTACAACAGTCATATGGCCAAAACGAGCACGAAATTACTGTATATTGTGATGCAGACTGGGCAGGAGATCCTGACGAAAGAAGATCTACATCAGGATATTGTGCCTTCATTGGAAGAAATTTAGTCTCTTGGAGCAGTAGAAAACAAAAAGCTTTCGCTAGATCAAGCACTGAGGCTGAATATAGATCCATGGCTGCTGCCACTGCCGAAGTCACATGAATCAGGCATCTTCTAACTGAAGTAGGAGAAAAGATCTCCCACACTACCTTGCTCTGTGACAATCAAAGTGCTATCAATATGTCATTCAATCCAGTACATCGCAGTCGTGCCAAGCACATTGAGATCGACCAACACTTTGTGAGACAGAAGGTTGAAGAAAAAGAGATTGAGCTTGAGTTTGTCAGTACTGAAAGACAGGTTGCAAACATATTTACCAAAGGGTTAACCAAGGATCCCTTTTGGATGCTTAAAAGCAAGTTGTTCATGGTCCAAAACCATGATCAACTTGAGGAGGGGTGAAAAAGGTGCAGGATCCGACCCGATCCATGTAAAGACCATACAACTTTCTTTTTAGTTATCGGGTCTGGATACACTAGACCCGGACCCATGGTGTAATGTAAACTTAAATACACATTTAGGTCACGATTTCTTTTACTGATGTAATAACCGAAATTTTTCCATTAAAATTTTTAATGTTGTATGCGGAATACAGGCTGATTTGGGCACGGATCCAAGTTCCGGATCCAGAACCCATACTTAAGTAAATACCACTTATATATATATAAACCTATTAAATATCCATATATATACGTAAATGAGAAAAATAGATAATATATATATATATATATATATATCATTAGTTGAGGTTTGGACCCAACTATGGGTCCACATCTTTAATGAGACCCGAATCCAACATGTTGGATCCCGGGTGCGGGTCGCAGTTCGGACTCGGACCCGGCCCACATTTTGTAAAACGAAAAAGGGGGGGGCAACCCGATATGGGTTGCCCGATAAAGCTATGAGGGAGAAACCCTCTTCCCCGATAAATCTCACGTTAGGGTTCTTTTGAACCCTAACACGCTGAGAGCGTGAGCGAGGGGAAGGAGAAAACACCGCAGCCGCCGGGAGGAGGAGCTCCTTCCTTTTCGGGTGGCCACTCTCCTACAAAAAAAAAGGGGACCCCCGAATCCCTTCCTTCTCTCTCTCTAGCTATCCCATTCTCTCCCTCTCTCTATCTCTCTAATTTTCGGATCGCCCTCTGAGTTTTAGGACTGCTGCTCGAAGCTTTGCCGGGTGACGCCGACCGACCTCCTTGCGTGGCTGCCACAACTCCTTCGCCGGAAAATGGTAGGGGCTGTAATTTTTTTTTTCAGGTCAATCATGGGTTGGTGGGGTGTGGGTTGTCCTAAAACCCAAATCAATCAACTTGTGGGGGGGGGGGGGGGGAAATCCCCAATTTGGGGTCATCTGTCAACCCCAAACCGAAAACCCCAAATCCACGATTTGGGGGTTTCGGAATTTTTGTATAAGGGGTGTTTTTGGTTTTTGTAGGATTTCTGAAATTTTTTTTGACTGTGCTCGGTCATGTTGGGGTGGGTTGCTGAGGAAACCCTAACTCGATCGACCTAGAGTCCTCTTGGGTTACCAGTTGCCGGAAACCCCAAATCTATGGGTTGGTAGTTTCGGCAGTTACAAAATCCGAGCATGGGGAGGGGTCGGATGTCTATAAAAAAAAAAAAAAGTGTTTGAATTGTCTGATAGGGGTATATGCACTGGGCTCGTGCTTACATGGAATTCACTGCCTTGATTGTTTTTAAAAAACTCATTATTCTCAGACAAAATGGGGGATTAGACGATGTGCTCTGTTAGATATGTTTCTTTTGTTAAGTTGCATCTATTCTTCAGATTGCTAGACATGCACGTTCATAAGTTAGGCCATTTAGATGATTTCCTGAAGGTTCGGTTTTTAAATTCTTATTGAATTGAAATCATTATAAGGAATCTGTTTTTTTTTTAGCGTTGTAGCTCCAGTAATTTCTCTGATTTAGGGGCTCAGAAATCCATCTGTTTATCAGGGTGTTAATGGTTATAGTTGTGATTTTCTTTTGCTGAATTGTCTCTGCTATGCATACTATGACTGTCTATGTTGACCCTCCATGCCTGAAATTAAAATCTGTCAAGGTTAAGCTTTAGATAACTGCTATCTTCACTAGTTGACACCAGGATTGCTTTATACATTGAACTGAGCATCATTGATGAAAATTGGAAATTTTAACAGTGTCCATAGTTCCTGAAAAGTTTTGATGTATATGTTAGTCATGGTTTCATACTTGGATTGCATGGCATAATCGGGTCTTACCTTTTTAAATTAACTTGGCTTTATGATTGTGTACAACGACAATCGTTTCTTTTCATATTCCTAACGGATGTTACATAATGGGTAATCCGCTGACAGGTCCAACCATTGTGGCTAGATTGTGTCCTTAATTATACTAAAACTTTCTGCACCTGTTAAGGAAAATGTTAAGACTTAATTCTTGCACATGTTGGGTTCAGAATTGATAGGCCCTAGTTAGGCTGTGTGAGTTGTATCAACAGTACTTCATTAGCTGTTGTGTATATGTACCATGCTCAATTATCTAGAAGGGACTATACCATTATATTGGAACATAACACAAAATGGATTGGATGAACTATAACTAGTGTCGTTTGGAACACCTTGCCCAATGGGCGATACTGGTTAAGTACCTAATGTAGGTACGTGATCTGGTTCAAGTATATTGGCAAATAAATTAAATAATAACTTTTGTTCTTGACTGGTTTAAAGGCACCGGAGCACTTTGGGTGGGTTATGCAATCCATATGATAAAACATTGGGACTGTTCTATACACCTTGGTACAATGACTAAGGTTGGGAATTTTACTGCTATGATAGTAGAAGGAAGTTGGGGAAATGCCCCCTACTTCGGAAAAATAATTAAAAGAAAAGATTAACCCACTCAGATTCGGGCTTACCTTGGAGAGGGTAAGTGGTACAAAACTCTGGGGACATGTGTTTGGTTTCGAGCGTAAAGCGACTCGTTGGTCCCAGTCCTCAGAGTCGGGGGACCCGGACTACCAAATGGGTCCTAGGCGGTAGTTCTATGTTCTTCTGCAGAAATTAGGGATGCATCCTGGTTTGGTTTTGGCCTTTGGGAGTTTCTCTCGGTCACTGGCCGCTCCCTTGGGATTTCAGTCACAGTTAGAATGTTCGGGTTAATAAAACGACCCTGAATAATATACCCCCGGACATTCTCTTCTGTGATGGTTGCCTTGGCCCGTGTGTACCCGCGGGATAAGAAAAGATAAACATTAATTAGAACAGTTAGGTATCACTGTGTTGGAGTCATTAAAGAGACAACTGTTTACTTTTTCATCATGCTGTATATTCGGTGCTTATGATAAAACAACGTCCTAAACTGTGCATATATTAGTTAATTGAATTCATATTATGGATGCTATATAGATGTTATTCATGTTAGTGTAAGTTCTGTTTTAATTTCTTAATACCTTGTTTAATTGTTGTAGTTGAGTAAAATGCTTTTTGTGCTTAAGTATAAACTGTTACATAATCTACCTTTCTATTCAGATATATGTCTATTATTGCTATTGCATCGAATTCCCTATGTGTTTATTTTAGACTGAAATTCCAACACAACACCCACATCACACCTGACACATGATCTACTTGCAAGAATAATTACAGTTTTCCTACTTAGACGTGGTAGTCTAATTCCTATAATTTCTATTATTTTCAGGAGAAGAGTAGTTCTATGAGCGATACGGGATGAGGCGCTGACCGAGACTTGATCTATTTGTTCCCTGGCGGTTCTGCTTACTTTCAGATTGAGATTTTTGTTTTGAGACTCAATGTGAAAACTCTGATGTTGGATTTTATTATTATTGAAGTGGAAATAAATGGTGTGGTTTGCTTTTACTTTCCTGTATCGTTCTGAAATGCTTAACCCGAGAATTTCCAGTTGTTTCCGCTTGAAAAAAAAAATCCCTAAAAATTTGGGTTAAATTTCAGGGCGTTACAACTGAAATCGTGACAGCCGCAATCTCTCTCTCTCTCTCTCTCTCTCTCTCTCTCTCTCTCTCTCTCTCTCTCTCTCTTCTCTTTCTCAATACAGGGACAAAGGAAAACTTACAACCGCAGCCATCAAAGGACATTCACCCTCTTCCCCTACCCTTCTCACTACTCATTCTAGAGAAGAGTATCGTACTTAAAAGGGTAGATCTCTTGGTGTTAGGCTCATGGGTGGCTACCAAATTCTTTGTTTTCTATCAGAGTGTGTACATGATATTTAATAAAGGAAACTCTTCATGTCCCACACTGTTTGACTTGATATGTTCACTTCACATACTATTAAATCCCTAAAGAAAATCAAAAGCTTTACTTTATTTTAATTTCTCCTTTCTTTCCTTCATAAAATGAACACTTTATTTAAAAAAACTTAGTTCCTCCTAAAGTTTCACTAGTTATTCAATGGGCAACCCTCTTGCTTGCATATCCTTATTTTATCCTTGACATGACATGGCTTAGCAACATTAGCTCTTCTTGAATAAGCATCCAAAATCTCATTCCACACTTCTTTGGTGGTTTCAAAATTCAAAAATGTTTTACCAAGGGATGGTTCCATAGGTTGTAATAGCCAAATCATACTAAAAGTCAAATATATTTCAAATTTCCAATCTACATATGTTGGTCGCTTTCATCAGGCTTCTTGACTCCTCTATGATGTAGCCTAACTTCCTTCTTGCATTGATAGAGATCTTGATAGACTGGGACCATGCCTCATAATTTCTCCAGTCACATTGGTGGTTTGCAAGCCTTGACTATCATTGAAGAAAGACCTCCAGTCACAGACTTAGCAACACCAGATGCTTCATCACCAATGATGGTCATCTCTTTTTCTTTTGAAAATTTCATCCTTATTGATACTATACTATAGAGGTTCTATACCTCCTCCACATAAGACCACTCCCCTTTTCTTCCATAATCCATCATTTTGGAGCAAATAGGCATTAGTATAACTCAAGAACACTCAGCCATATACACATGTCAAACAGCTACATATTCATTCATCCATAGACTTCTCAAAGTCAAAACACTAAACCACAACTTGACAACCCATTGTTTCTAGGATTTGGCTAGGTAAAACACCTCCAAAATATCCAAATATATCATGTAAAATACTCTATTCATTTAGCTTTAAAATGTCCCAAAAAACTTCATGAAAGGAGCCTTCATCAAGCCAGTCATGACATCATGCTGACTTCAGCCTCACAGTAACCATCCCCTTCAAAACTTGTTGCTTCCTAGTACTATAAAACCATGTACAGCATCCCTAGTCCTCTTCTTCAGGTGTATTGAAAACGAATTAAGGTGTTGAAGCAGACAGAAAGGTGAAAAAGGAGGAATGAGTGGAGAAGTCTTGGCACTCGAAAACATGAGCGCTAGGTAGACCCCTTTCCTTTTATTAAAGAACCCTTTTAGTGTTACATAGGGACAGAAATACCCTTACGATAATATTTACATAATATCCAACATGCCCAGCCTGGTCAACTTTACAATGGACAAAAAAGATCTCATCATCTAACATTTTACATTATATTTATTTTGGCAAAAAATCCTTCCAATTTGCCTTGACACTTTTTGTAGTTATTGCATACAACATTGATGTATCAACCCTTAAAAGAAACAACATACAAGCGTTTCAATGCATAAGAGAGTACATGTAGCATTACCATTGTTTAATATGTGTTGTTGACCTCCAACAATCTGCCAAATGCTGAAGAATTACAATAGGACACTAAACATGAAACAATCATATGAAGAGCAGATATATAGTGTCATATCAAATAACAGTGCAAAATCACATAACCACTGTTATTTAATATGATTGTAGTAAAGACAGTACATGTCATTTTATGGCACAAGCACCAATCGTGAATGTCATCAGAAAACCAGATCTGAACTATCAAACTTTAGAAAAATCATCCAAACTCAATACTTCATGCAATTTTTTTCATTTTCTTTTTTAATATGAAAGAGAAAGTTCTTGCAGCCAAAATCAATGCAAAGTGTGTCAAAAGGATTATTTTAACTGTATCAAAAATTAACACTTATCGCCCCATTTGTTTCATTTCTATGGGAAGGAACACTCTTTCAAGGGGGTGGCATGACTTTCTAAAAAGTCCTGCCAACATGGCCATCTCATGAAAGTTCTTTCATACAGGACGAGGTGTGAAGGACTTTTAATTTGAAAAGAGGAAGATGATGTAAAAAAAACTGGGACCCACTTGTGCCAATAAGGCACTTTCCCACCATGATCCTTGGATATTTGTTTCACCGTGGTGGGAAAGGGATGCAAACTCAGCATTTTCTCATGAAAAACACATAAACAAATGGGCCCTATGAATCTTCAAGGTTCCATGGAAGGAGAACCAACTGTACCAATTTATAGACATAGTGACATACCTGTATTGACTTCATCTCCACCCAAATGAAACAGCCCAAATGGAAAGATTTTTCTCATATCTGAAAAATATATCTTGTTGAGTTAAAACATTATAAGAGACAGAGAAAAATGAAAAATTAATACATAAAGCATGGAAAATTTTATGCAATAAATTTTGTTAACAGTGTATGTCATAAAAACGTAATACATCCTTTTCTTTTCACTTGAAAGTTGAAATATATTTTAATGAGTTTCAACACTAAATTTTAAAGCAGAAACAAGAAAAGTAAGAAGAGGAAACAAAAGGATTGGGCATTACATTAATTAGAGATTAATCCCTTATAACCATATCAGGACTTCATTAGATCATGCAAAGCTAAATGCCAGTCATACAATACCAGCTATGTCACAGGGATTCGGCCAGCAGGGTGCCGCACCCGCGTCGACGCAACTCGGGTGCGGCACCTGGTGCGGTCAAACCGACACTGGGTGCGGTCAATGCACCCAGGGTCATAACAGTCCAAATCTGGACTCTAAAAAAAATCACGATGAAATGGGGGCTGGGCGGGAGATTAGGAAAAAACAATTTACCCCCCCCCCCCCGATCCCGACGCAATTTACCCAGTCCATCTCCTCCGGTGCGGCGACTGCAGTAATGTCTCTCTCTCAATCTCTCTCTCCCCCGTCTCTCTCGCGCATCATCCACCTTGGGATCCCTAGCTCAAAATCACAAGTAGACAACCCACCACCAAACTGTTAAAATATTATGCCTCTTTTAACTGTAAACTGAAATACCCATCAGGGGTATTTCAGTCCTTTTACTCAATAGGTGTCAGCCACCCTAATGAGCTAACATTTTTACTTTTTCTTTTTTTATTTACTTTTGCTTTTTACACTTTTTTTCTTTTTGACTGTTGTGAAAGGTGTTAGAATACAGTTTGCGTTAGAATACAGATTGCATATGCGTATGGATCTGGATCCAGATCCATACGCATATTATATGAACACATGCAATATAACCTCATTAATGGCATTTTTGTAATATCACTGTACATGATTTACTTTATAATGTTTAGGGTTTTGGAGGTCGAGCATTGTAGTGCCGCCCCAGCCATTGTGAATTTCTCTCTCTCTCTCTTTCTCACTCTCTCTCTCTCTCCTTATTTCCTGTAAGCAAATCTGATATGGTATCAAAGCATAGGTTAATCCTGTGCGTGAAGAAGTTCTGAAACAACAATCCCAGATCGTGATTCTTCAGCGTGAACAACAACCCCAGATCGTGGTTCTACAGCGTGAATAGCAAACCCAGATCGTGATTCTTCAGCGTGAACAACTCCCAGCGTAAACAGGTCTTCAGCGTGATTCTTCAGCGTGATCATCTTCCTTTTTTTTATCTTAAATTTCATCTTCTGAATCTGAAATCTCATCTCTATTCTGAAAGGTGGTACCTTTTTTTTTTCTTCCCTTTTCTTTCAGCGTGCTCATCTGTTTTTTTTATCTCCTTCATTCATCGTCTGTGTTGATTTCATCTTTTCTTCAACACCAACGACTGGTTTTCAGACCTGTGTTGGTTCCATCTTCCCTCAACACAAACCGACTGCAGTTCCCTTTTTATTACAAACCAGTTTTCTCTAATTCCACAAGTTTTCTTTCCTTTATTGTTGTTTCCTTAATTGTTGTTTCAGTGTTCTTTGTGCAACACCTTTGGTAGTACAGGTATATGCCTTATTCAAGGTTTACTGATTGATTAAGTGATCTCAAATCTGTTTTATTTCTTCCCATTCATCTTGTTTGCTTATTCACTGTTTCACTGCTATGGATTTCTCTTCGCCATCCGATCCCTCTGCCAATTTCTTGAGTCAGCTCGTTACTGAAAACTCACTCATTCTAATTTTTTGACCTGGAAGAGGCAAATCCTTCCTTTTATACTGTAACGACCCCAATCCATACCCTTTTAAAAATGCGGAATATTTTTTTTTCTAAGAGTTGCGGAAAACTTCCCAGAGACCTGGGGTCCCTACAGTTCCAATTTCAGTTGGATAACCACACACCACAAACGAAGTTGCAATTATCATCCATATCAACCAACTAAAACTCTTTTATTAATGAGTAATAAAATTTCAAAGACAAGGTTTTCTTCAACTGAAAGTAAAGTAACAATTGCAGAATTTAAAAGAACCGAAAGACAAAAGAAAGAGCCACAATATCCTCTACTGAAGCTGACAAGTCCAAGTATAACTCATCCATCCCCAGATGCATGTCCAACTTCACTGTCCACCAATTCCTGTGAAAAACCAACAAAGTAGGGTGTCAGAACCGAAATTCTGAGCACAGCTACTTCTAAAGAAACCAGGTGAGAGAAAGAACATGGATAAGATTTCATGCAGTGATTTGAGTGAGTGCAGATATAAAATTTGCAACATTTAAATTTCCATAACTACCAATGATTGCATTTACTCACCAGTCAATAACAGTAAACAGTGTCATATATCAATAACTAAATGATCAAACCTTTCAGCATGATTTCACAAAGTAAGTCATATGCTACCAACAAATGATGTCATGATATCAAGAATGAGTCAAACATGCATGATCTAATGCATAACAGAAAAATGCATGATTAGGTGCAATGCATGATTTCTTCTGTTATCTTTCATTTAAGTTCCATCTTTCCATATGCATGCCCTATTAAATGCACATAACTTTAAGTTCCTCTTTTTAATTACCGTGGCCCGCGGATACACCAAAAACCCCGAGGTCAAGTAGGTTCCCAGGGTAGCTTAACACACAATTTGTATTTTATTACTGGGTTCCAACTTAGCCCTCGACCGATATCAGGAAACAGCACCATCCATCGGAACATTAGACCTCCACATCTAATGTCGGGGACACAAGGGACACCCCACGCCCACAAGTGCCACTTCCTTGGTACCATAAACTCACAGCTGTGACTAACACACCACTCCCGGGTAAAGTAGCGGATTCTCCCTAAAACCGTGGCAAGGAGAAGAACCTCAATATCAGGTTCAGGGGCAACAACGCACACAGAGTTTTTGTATCCTCACAGTCTCCCCAAGACCGGATATCCAAGATTCTCATACTCCAGATGAGATATCCCAGAATGTATATTACACTGTTCTTATTCTTTATTTTTATTTAAAGTTCATTCTTTAAGTTTGCAACACTATATGCAAAAGTAAAGTGAAAACCCTGCATCCTCCCTTACAGGGACCCATTCGGGACTCCAGCCCGTGTAAACACATAGAACAGTGTAGTAAAGTGTCAAACCATCTTATGTGGTTTAAGTGATGCTGTTAAAAACATAAATAAAAGAAAACCAACCCACGGCACTCCAGGCCGATGATGGTCCAATTTGGCCATCGGTGCATCACATAATAAAACCATAACAGTGTTTCCTTTATAACACTAGGCCAAAATGCCAAACAACATACATATTCATGCAAATATAAACCCAAACATATGCATGTCATAATTCATTCATATGCATTTTCAATATGTGTGTGTTACCTACATCACATACGGGTATTAACCAATCCATGGTTTCCTTCAGGGTATGAGTGTACATGTACCATTTCACATATAAATCAAGTGTACATGTTCAAGAAGCATTACTAATAATTGAATCATGCTCACACTCATGCGTACCATAATCATAAAAATCAAGTGAAAGCATAAACCTCCACGGCAAGTGTTTCTATACCATCCAATACACAAGCTTTTAAATAACACGTGGATTCTAGCCAACAATATAATGTTCAGCTAGAGACATCCAAGCAAGATACATTACATATATAAGATTTCAGTTTTATGTATCCATCCTCCCTAAACAGTGTAACATGAGCACTATTATACACAACTGAGAATTTTCAGGTTATGTTTCAACGATCCCACGCTGCATCTTACAAACTTTGAGCTTACTACACTCAAGCACCATCTTATGCCAATAGACAGCCTACAACATCACATTAGGTAATGCATGCAAGATTCTATCGGACTTTAACTGTTCATGAACCTAGCAGCAGTGTATTACACTATTCATGTTTTAATAGTTTAGGATTTTGTATATTCATTTATGAGAATAGGAAGTCTGAATAACCTCATTTAGCTAACTTATGGAAACATATGGAAATCAGCCCTTCTAATAGAAATCAGGACATTCTTCAAAAATATACATGCTTTCGATGATATAAGACTGTGTAAGACCATACATGACCACATGAACTTGGATTAACTTGATTCCAATAGTTAAGAAAATGAATAGAACTCAAGTCTGATAACAGGTAACTAAGACATATGTATTCAGGTTGAATATCAATTAATAATCACACAGGAATATATTTGATATAACTGATACATTAGCATAGTCTTTCTATTATAAATACAAATTCTGGTTTAATGACAGAACCCAGAGTTTCTTAGAATGATTTATACCCAAATTCTGAATTTAAAACAACATGGAACCTGTGATACATTTAGCTCGACATCGATCTAGCATCTTATTATCTTAAACAGGGTGTTTAATTTAGGGGGGTACACAATGCAGTTCCCAACAACCTGATTTGTAGTTCAAGTTCATCTTAAGAATCTGACTCTTATCATCATGAATATACCATCTCAAGACACAAATGAAATTATTATATAAGATCAGAAAACTATATGTAAACATAAGGCCAAAGCATGATAGCAGTAGCAGTATGTGCTACGGATCCTCACAATCCTGCAGGAGGTTAAGGAACAGAATGGGCTTTGCAGCCCTATCAACATCTTTCCGGCTATTTACATTAACAATGCTATTTAATATCATCAAGGAAAGAGGAAAGGAACCGAAGGATTTTCTGCCCTGTGCTCAACAGAACAAGACTCCCTGCATTTCTTGGGTTCAAAACAGAACTTGATTACGATCAGTGCATGAAAAATTTCACTGTCATTGAACTCAATCCTTACTAGCTGCTGTCAAAACTCATACCACCAACAGTAAATGTTAAGATCGTGCTAGAGCTTAAAAATTTAAAATGTATTTCCACTGCCAAATCTACAATTTAAAAGTATGCATATAATACAGGTTAAGTCTTATATACATGAACAACCATATCAGCCTGTCTTAGGGCACACTTCTAGATTATTTCTAAAAACTCAGTACACCCGAATGAGAATTATTGTACAGTTCCTGCTCACAGGTCGCAATACTAAACCAAAAGTGTCAATGAAGTATGCATACATTAGCTTTTAGTTATAGAACCACGGATTTCTTTTGTCCCACAAAACATGCACATTCAACAGAAACTCATTATCAGAAATTTACGTATCTCATTAGCACCCTACCCATCGACAACATCAGTTAAAAAAAAGATTTGTTTACGCCTATTCTAACAGAGCCAAGCATCTAATACATAGAAAGACCGAAATCTGAAACCTGGGTATGGTTATTACCCAAACCCCTTTTTCAATAACAAATCCAAACACCCCATAACGTATTTGGATTTTCACGAAATCAAAGGTATTCTCCCCAGTAATCGAAAAAAACTGAAAACCCCTGATTCTTGAGAAAAAGAATAGCCCCAGGAAAGGGTTTCCCAAGAACCCATCTCAAATCATCGCACGGAATCGAACCCTTGTTCGATTCCTTCCCCGAAATCCAAGAAGCACCATACCTCTAGAAGACTTTTCTGGCAATCTTTCCGGCGATCGGAGGCTGGAAATGCGAAGGTCGAGCCGCGGCTGGTGCTCCTTGTTGCTGCCGTGACAGGTTGCTTGCCGTGGCCTTCAATGGCAGCCGGTAGCCCCCCCCCAGTAATCCGGCGTAACCCACACCGAGAGAGATAGAGGGAGAGAGATACGAGGGAGATGAGGAAAGAGGGTGAGACCCCCTCTTCCGCCTCCCCTTTTTATCGCCGAGATGGTTACGCCCCTTGCGTAACCCCCCTCCTGTCCCCTTCCTGTTTCTGCTAGGGTTTTATCGGGTTGCCCTTTTCATTTAACAGCGCTGAAGAATATGGGGTGGGGCTCGGGTCCGAACCCGAGACCCGCAACCCGGCCCCAAGTCAAAATGGATCCACAAGTGGATCCAAATGGATCCACTGTGGATCCAAATGGATCCACTGTGGATCCTCAGATAAATTAAAAAAAAACTTAAAAATTTTATTCATTTTAAATCTCGCATTTTATATAAAACCTTAACCCCCCACCAAAATGGATCCGCAAGTTGGATCCAAGTGGATCCAACTGTGGATCCTCGAATCCGCTTAATATATATATATATATATATATATATATATATATATATATATATATATTATATTTCTATAGTATTACCAATATTAATATTATTTATTTATGATTATACACACATATATATATATATATTTAGATATATAAATATATATATATATATGTACATGGATCCGGTATATGGATCCCATACCCATCTACGCACCCCTATTGAATGATTATTCTCCGAATTATTTAGTTAATTACAAATTATTGTACTTATACGTACATATCAAATTTACGAGGTAAATGTATGTGAAAAAACCCCTTTATGGGTCCTGGATCTGTAATTTGGATCCAGGCCCAATTTGCAAAATTTTATAAAATTTTCGGGTTTTACATATACGAAATCAGGATCTCGATGAACATTTGGGTGGTTTAGTTCCTATACCAACACGGCTTATTTTGCAAGAAACCGAGGATGAGAAGGGTGACACAATATTCATTTCTATTAAGAATCCAGAGTATACAGCTTGGAGGAAGCGGGATCAGTCTTTGGTTGCTTATATTACATCAACACTCTCTCAAGAAGTGTTGGTTACTCTTTCAGATGATTGCACTGCGGCAGATCTGTAGAGTAAGTTGTCTCAGACATACTCTCAGATATCAGAAGCCCGAGTTATGTACTTAAAAAAATGAATTTCAAAGTTTGAAGAAAGGCTCCATGACAGTCATGGAATACATAGGCCGCTTGAAGAGTATTACTGATCAATTGGTTGTTGTTGGAAGTGCTATTGCAGATAAAGATAAAGTTCAACAACTTCTCAATGGATTGGGTCCTGATTTCGACATGTTTACCACTGTTAAAATATATATATATATATATATATATATATATATATATATATATATATATATATATATATATATATATATATATTCCTTTTAGTGAAATACCCGATAGGTGTATTCTTGTAAAACTGCAAAATGTACTTTTTATATTTTTACTTTTTCTTTTCTTTTTCCTTTTTTTCTTTTTTGTTTCTTGTTTGAACCACAAGGGGCCCCACTCTTGTAGTCGTTGGGGCCCCAATGGTCAGATTTATGACCATTGGGGGCTCCCAACGACTACAAGGGAGCCCCCTTGTGGTCCCTTCTTGTGCCCTCCTCCTCTATAAATAGAGGAGGTGTTCCCCTCTTGAATGTATGGGTTTTTACACCCTTCTCTTCCTTTCTTCAATAAATCCAACTTATGACTTTAAGTCATTTTCTATATTTGTGAGTTGTGTGTGTGCACATTTGGTGTTTTGTGTTCTTGGCTCTAGTAGTCACTCTTAAAGAGTGACCTTTTGCTATATTGGTGCTTCCGCCTCTTTTTATTACATGGTATCAGAGCTCGGTTGGTGATTGGGCTTTTCCTTTGTCATCTTGGAACGCGTGCCTCTCAAAGTTTTGAAGAAAGGAAGAATATTTGGTGTTGATGGAACGTGACTCTAAAGTGGAGCTTTCTTTCAAGCTAAATGGGTCCAACTATCTCATGTGGGCCTCCGCTATGGAAAATCATCTAAGAGGTAAGAAACTTTGGGGCTTTGTTATGGGAACTACTCCCGAACCCTCTCTTGTTCTTACCAAAATTGAAAATGAAGTTGAAAAGGCTTTAGATGGCGATGAGCGCATCAAAGCCATTAATGAACATCAATCCAAAATTGAGGATTGGGAAAGTAACCATGCCAAAATTTTGGCATGGTTTATGAACAATGTAGACCTTAAAAATTGTGCCAATATTGCCAAATTTAGAAGGGCCAATGAGGCTTGGTTTTTCCTTAAGGGTATGTATACCCAAAAGGATCTTGCTCGGCAATTTTTTTGTCAAGAAAAAATCCGTTCCACCAAACAAATAGATATGAGTGTCCGGGACTATTTTAGCTCTCTAACCCTTCTTTGGGATGAGCTTGCCCTTCTTGAACCCAAATGGGTTGCTCCACAAGATATTGAACTAAGAAGGGAACAAATTGAAAAGGAGCACTTTTTCCAATTCCTTCATGGTCTTCGCCCGGAATTTGAACAAGTAAGGGCATCTCTTCTCCATAGAAGCAAAGCCCTACCTATTGAAGATGCCCTTGCCGAGATATGTCAAAAAGAAACTCGGCTTGGCTTGAGCATTAGGAGTGATGAAGTTTTGGCCGTTAATAGGCCCGGATCGAATGTTAAAGCTTATAGACCTCCCCACTTTAACAAAAATAGTAATGGGCCTAGAAAGGGAATTATATGCCACTATTGTAATGAACCGGGGCACATTAGACCGGTTTGTCCAAAGCTTAAAGGAAAGGTTGCCGTGGTTGGAGAAAGTTCTTCAAAGAAGGAAGAAAGTACCAAAGAAGGAGATATCAAAGAAACTCTTAATCATATCTCCGAAGTTCTCCAACATCTTCTCAAGTCTTCCCCTTCAACATCCGGGGCCGCCATCGCCTACTCTTCATCACCTCCAGGTATGTGGATATTAGACTCTGGTGCTTCTTTTCATATGACATCTCATAAAACCTCTCTTTCAAATGTTTTTTCCGAACCCATGTCCTCCTATGTTTCAACGGTAGATGGAACGTCATTGAAAATTGAAAGTATTGGAACTCTTGACTTCAAAAAATCTCAAAACTTTTTTGTTCCTAAAGTAAGAGTCGTCCCAAAAATTAATTTAAATCTCTTTTCCGTTTCTCAAATCACCGACCATGGATGACAAGTCTCTTTCTCACCTAAAGATTGCACCGTGCAGGATCTCCAGTCAGGGAAGCTGATTGGGCAAGGCCATAGAAGGGGTGATCTCTATTTTATGAATTTTTTGACGCTTCCATCTAAGTCATCTTGCAATCTTGTTAAAGACAAAAGTATTGGAATTTGGCATGAGAGACTTGGTCATCCAAATTTTGTAAAAATGTCTCTTTTCCCTTTTTTGAACAATACTTGTAAAGACAATCACATGACTTGTAAAGATTGCATTTTTGGGAAATCTAAAGTTATTTTTTTTTCCTCAAAGGAGTTACTTTACCACTCGGCCATTTAAACTTGTTCATTCCGATGTGTGGGGACCCTCCCCAATTTTGTCTAAAGGAGGTTTTTCGTATTATATGGTCTTTATTGATGACTTCACTAGATTTACATGGATATACTTCCTAAGTCGCAAATCCGAAGTCTTCTCCTTCTTTAAAGAATTTCATGCAATGGTTAAAAATCAATTTTTGGGAAATCTATCTATTCTTAGGTCCGATTCGGGAGGTGAATATATGTCTAATGATTTTCAAAATTACTTAAAAGAAAATGGAATTTGTCATCAACGTTCTTGTCCCAACACTCCGCAACAAAATGGTCTTGCGGAAAGAAAGCATAGGCACATAATAGAAACTACAAGAACATTATTAATTTCAAAAAATATCCCAAAATCCTTTTGGGCCGAAGCGGTTCTAACCTCAACATATCTCATCAATAGAATCCCTTCATCCTCTTTAAAAAATCTTTCTCCATTTGAAAAACTTTACAATATGTCTCCCGACTATAAAAGATTAAGAATTTTTGGATGTAAATGCTTTGTTTTAACTCGCAAAAATGATAAACTTTCTCCTAGGGCTATTGAATGTATTTTCTTGGGATATGGCGAAAAACAAAAAGGATATCGATGTTTTGACATTCTTAAGAATAAACTTTATATCTCAAAAGATGTCACATTCCTCGAAGAAGAAAATGGTTTTTCACATCAACCAAATGAGAATATTGACAATTCCTTTTTATTTGATTTGTTACCTCAAGAAAACATCATAGATGATCATGTTGATCCTAGTGAATCTCTTAAAGAAGATCTTGTTGAACATCCAAATAATGATCAAAACTTAGAAGAAAATGCGTCTAGACAAATACAAGTCTACTCTAGAAGGAATGAAAGAAATCCTCCGTGTGCTCTTGAAAGATTTTCTCAAAATGAGTCGATAGAAGAAACCTCTCAAAGAAGATCAAATCGCATTCCCAAGATACCAAATAGATTTGTTTCTTATGACTCTTTTTCTCCTAATTATCGAGCATGTCTTCTTGCTCTTCACTCCTTTCACGAACCATCTCATTACAATGATGCCAAACAATATGCTCATTGGAATGAAGCTATGGAACTTGAACTTAATGCCCTTGAAAGGGCACAAACTTGGGAAATCATTGATCCTCCCAATGGCAAGAAAGCCATTGGATGTAGATGGGTGTTTAAAGTAAAAACTAAGAGTGATGGTTCATTAGAAAGATATAAGGCTAGATTGGTTGCCAAAGGATATGCCCAAGAGTATGGGGTAGACTATGATGAAACTTTTGCCCCAGTTGCTCGAATGACTAGTGTTCGAGCCCTTATTGCTATAGCTTCTGTTAAAAAATGGCCTATCTTTCAACTTGATGTTAAAAATGCCTTCTTGAATGGCAATCTAAATGAAGAAGTTTATATGAAACCACCGCCAGGTATGAATTTAAATGGAAAAATTTTGAAATTAAAAAGGCTTTATATGGACTTAAGCAAGCTCCTAAAGCTTGGTATGCCAGGTTTAGTAATGTATTAATCAATTTAGGTTTTTCTTCTTGCTATACTAACACTGCTCTTTTTGTTAAAAGGACAGGTGACTCCATTATCATGCTTCTGCTGTATGTTGATGATATGATCATCACTGGGAATGACAAAAAGGGAGTAAATGATGTTAAGTCTATGCTAAAAGATACCTTTGATATGTCTGACCTTGGTTATTTGCGATATTTTTTAGGAATTGAAGTGGCTTATTCCGAACGTGGATACATCTTATCTCAAATGAAGTTAGCTGCTGAAATTTGTACCAAATCAGGAATATCTGATGAAAAGAAAGTTGAGACTCCCGAAGTTATCAATGCGAAACTAAGACTTGAAGATGGTGTTCTTCTTGAAGATCCAACTCCCTACCGTCAATTAATTGGATCCCTCACCTATCTATCCATCACCCGTCCTGACATAGCTCATGTGGTTCATGCAGCGAGCCAGTTCCAGCACGCACCTACCACGATTCATATGGCGGCCGTAATGAGAATTGTGCGATATATCAAAAATACCATCTCCAAGGGACTCTTCTTATCCTCTTCCTCATCTCTTGAATTGACTGCTTTTACTGATGCTGACTGGGGAGGAAATCCCAATGATCGTATCTCAATTACGGGTCTTTGTATTTTTTTAGGTGAATCTCTTATCTCGTGGAGATGCAAGAAGCAGCAGAAGGTCTCCTTATCATCTACTGAAGCTGAGTATCGGGCTATGGCGATGACAACTATGGAAATCGTATGGCTCAGAAGTCTCCTTGCTGAAATGGGCGTCCTCATTTCCACTCCTACCAAGCTCTGCTGTGATAACAAAAGTACGATATACATTGCCAGCAATCCCACCTTTCATGAGCGGACAAAGCATATCGAAATGGATTGCCATTATGTTCGAGACGAATACCTCAGAGAGACTATCTCATTACCATATGTTACTTCAGAGTATCAACTAGCTGACTTCTTCACCAAAACGCTCCCAACTCCACGATTTATGTTCCTCCTTAGCAAACTTTCGGTCTTCTCCCCGTAAAGTTTGAGGGGGCGTGTTAAAATATATATATATATATATATATATATATACACATATTCCTTTTAGTGAAATACCCGATAGGGGTATTCTTGTAAAACTGCAAAATGTACTTTTTATATTTTTACTTTTCTTTTTCTTTTTCTTTTTCCTTTTTTCACTTTTTTCTTTTTTGTTTCTTGTTTGAACCACAAGGGCCCCCACTCTTGTAGTCGTTGGGGCCCCAACGGTCAGATTTCTGACCGTTGGGGGCTCCCAACGACTACAAGGGAGCCCCCTTGTGGTCCCTTCTTGTGCCCTCCTCCTCTATAAATAAAGGATGTGTTCCCCTCTTGAATGTATGAGTTTTTACACCCTTCTCTTCCTTTCTTCAATAAATCCAACTTATGACTTTAAGTCATTTTCTATATTTGTGAGTTGTGTGTGTGCACATTTGGTGTTTTGTGTTCTTGGCTCTAGTAGTCACTCTTAAAGAGTGACCTTTTGCTCTATTGGTGCTTCTGTCTCTTTTTATTACATACCACAACTTTATCATGCCTTCCTCACTTGCCCACTTTTGACGACCTCCAAGCGAAACTTCTCCAGTATGAGATGATTATAAAGCAAAGGGCAGAAGGAAGTGAATCAGCTCGTCCTCATTCAGTTTTGGCCATGGACACTTCTGTAGGTTTTGGACGAGGGAATGGAGGGTATCAAGGAGGTAGAGGCTGCAGACGTTTCGGGCAGGGAGGATGTGGTATCTTGCCTACACCTAATATTTCAGGGGCTTTTAATATAGGGAATCAGAGGAGAGTGCCCACTTGTTTCTTATGTAACAAAAGAGGACATGTGAAAGCTGATTGTTGGTTCAATCCACGGAATAGAGGAAAAATAAACAAAATTGAGAATAAATCAGCTACTGTTGTGGACACAAAAGTGCCATCCACAGATGTGCAACAACTTCTGTTATCAGCATTGTCACAGATGACAATCAAGCAAAATAAACAAGGCGAATGGTATGTTGATTCAGGTGCCGCCACACATGTTATGGGTAATGCGGGTAAGTTATCTCACTTATTGCATTATTTTGAAAAAGGTAGTATAGTTACGGGAGATGGAACTTATCACTTCATTAGTCATACTGACAATGCACATATCCCTATGTCAAAGTCCTCACTTCATTTGTCAAATGTCCTTCTTGCTCCTAATATTAAAAAAAACATTGTTTTTGTAGCTAAACTTGTTGCCGATATGAATTCTTCCGTCGAATTTACTCCCTCTTCTGTTTATGTTAAGGATCTACGAACGAATGAGACATTCGCTAAGGGGGAGCGACAAGGAAACATGTACGTCTTCAAGGAGATTCCTTCAGTGTCTTCGCCCTCAATCCCAGTCCTCCAGTTGAAGTCGTCCAAGCATTCTTCAGTGTCTTCGCCTTCAGAGTCTCTCCTTTTTCCTTCATTGAAAGTTTTTAATTCATCTCATTGTAATAAGCCAGATATTTGGCATAGTCGTTTGGGACATTATAGTCGAGGTTTCGTTGAAAATATTGTATCTGATGGTCTCCTTCCAGAGTCTAGTTTAAGTTCATTTTTTGATAATAATAATAAATGTTCTTCATGCGCACTCTGCAAAAGCCATGTTCTTCCCTTTCATATTATAAATAAAAGAGCTTCAAAGCCATTTGAGATTATTTGTTCCGATGTTTGGGGACCCGCACCTATTCCTTCTCTTTCTGGCATTCATTACTATATTGTCTTTATTGATTTCTATTCCCGTTATACTTGGATACAACAACAAACAACAACTACGCCTTCATCCCAAAACAATTGGGGCCAGCGATATGAACCAAAAAAGAAATTCATTTTGGGTCTTCCACATGAATCCTTTTCCTCCAATCATTTCTATCCAATGCCATGTCCTCGGTGGGGTTCAAAGCATTCATATCATTTCCTATCATCTCCATCCAAGTCTTCTTAGGCCTACCCCGACCTCTTTTAACTAATATATTTTCACATTTCTCCAACCTTCTAACTGAAGCATCATTAGGCCTTCGCCGAATATGTCCAAACCACCGTAAACGATTCTCTCGCATCTTATTTTCAATGGGTGCAACACCTACCTTCTTACGTATCTCCTCGTTCCGAATCTTATCTTTTATTGTATTTCCACACATCCATCTAAGCATCCGCGTCTCAGCTACACTCATTTTTTTAATATGATGTCTCTTGGCAGCCCAACATTCCGTACCATATAGTAAAGCGGGTCTAATAGTCGTCCTATAAAACTTTCCCTTCAACCGCAATGGCATTCTACGATCGCACAGCACTCCAGTTGCACTTTTCCCTTCAACCCGTTATACTTGGATATATTTCTTAAAACACAAGCATGAAGTTTTTCAAATATTTTGGGAATTTCATTCGATTGTCAAAACAAAGTTTACTTGTGATATTGTGCATTTACAATGTGATGGTGGAGGAGAGTATTCGTCGAACGAGTTTATTGCCTTTCTTCGAGATAAAGGAATAAGCCAACAGGTTTCTTGCCCTCATACTCCTCAACAAAATGGGGTTGCGGAGAGGAAACACAGGCATATTGTCGAGAGTGCGATGAGCATGTTACATGATAGCAATGTGCCCGTTAGTCTCTGGACAGAAGTTTTTCACACATCTGTTCATATCATAAATTGTCTTCCTATGACACTTTTGGATCAGAAATCTCCCCATTATACTTTATTTGGGCAACATACCTCTTACGATGAGCTGCGTGTTTTTGGTTGTGTATGTTATGTACATTGAAAATAAGATGAGAGAGAATCGTTTACGGTGGTTTGGACATATTCGACGAAGGCCTAATGATGCTCCAGTTAGAAGGATGAAGAAATGGGAAAATATATTAATTAAAAGAGGTCGGGGTAGGCCTAGGAAGACATGGATGGAGGTGATAAGAAAGGATATGAATGCTTTGAACCTCACCGAGGACATGGCATTGGATAGAAATGAATGGAGAAGAAGGATTCATGTGGAAGACCCATAATGATTTTCTTTGTTGGTTCATATCGCCAACCCCAATTGTTTTGGGATGAAGGCGTAGTTGTTGTTGTTGTTGTTGTTGTTGCTGTATGTTATGTACATATTGATTCATCTCTGCGAAATAAGTTTCAGGACAAGGCTGTCAAGTGCAGATTTGTTGGGTATGCAGATGAATACAAAGGTTATCGATGCTATGACCCTACTACAAAACGTATTAGGACCTCCAGAAATGTTGTTTTTGACGAACAAAATTTTCAGGTCAATGACTCTGCAGTGTTGCCACCTCGAGACTTAGAAGTATATGATCCATGGATGAGCACAGATCTTTTTGCTAATACAGGAGAAACATGTCAAACAAATTGTCCTTCCTTCGGCTTGAGTAGGGAGTTGAATGACTCACAAATGCATGTTGAATTATCTCCAGTTGAGCCACCCCCAGTAGAACGTTTCTCTGGACAGATATACACTAGACGGGACAAAAATACAGAGCCGAGGAATGTGGAGGAAAGCATCGCCAATGATTCGGCTCAAAGGCCGTCACGCATTAAGCATCCCATTCAACGATGGGTGAGTTATGAGACCTTCTCACTTGATTTCCAGTTATTTATGTCTCAGCTCACAAAACAGGATGAACCCACTCGTTTTAATCAAGCTCTTCAATCCCGTCATTGGACTGAAGCTATGAATGAAGAAATGAAAGCTCTTCATGAATGCCAGACTTGGTAAATAGTCCCTCAGCCAGAAGGAAAGAATGTTGTAAAATAAAAAATAAGCCTGAAGGAAGTATCGACATATATAAGGCGCGACTTGTTGCTCGAGGATTCACACAACAATATGGTGAAGACTACGACGAAACTTTTAGTCCCGTAGTCAAAATGGGTACTATTCGTATCATCATATCCCTAGCAGTCGATCAAGGTTGGAGCCTTAGCCAGATGGATGTTAAAAATGCATTTTTGCATGGAACTTTAAAGGAAGAAGTGTATATGGAGCAACCACCTGGTTATGCCGAGAAGGATCCTATTGCCTGGGTGTGCAAACTAAGGAAATCTTTGTATGGGTTGAAACAGGCGTCCCGTTCCTGGTTTGAAAGTTTCTCTATGCAGATTCAGAGTTATGGTTTTAGAAGATGCTCTCTGGATCACTCACTCTTTATTTACCAAAAGGCAGACATTGTTATACTCCTTATATATGTTGATGACATTGTGATCACTGGGAGCTCAGATAGTCATGTGCAAGACGTGAAACAGTTTTTAATGAAAACTTTCAAGATGAAAGATTTAGGGGAGTTACGATACTTTCTTGGTGTGGAAGTTGACAGACAACAAGACACATTGACACTCATGCAACAAAAATACACTCTTGACCTTCTGAAAAGAGCCGGGATGACGAATTGCAAACCAGTCAGCACTCCTAGTGTATTACATCAAAGGCTAAGCTCTGAAGATGGTCATCTTTGTGTCAACCCTACAATGTATAGAAGTCTCGTGGGGATGTTACAGTACTTGACCTTTACCAGACCTGATATAGTTTATGCTGTCAATCATGAAATGAAATGGGGATCTTCGAAACACGAGCTTTGATTAACAAGAGCAAGTGTCAAGAATGAGACTAAAGCATAACCCTTAAAAAGGGTATAACTGGAAACAAAATAAAAATAAAAATGTATTCTTTATTGATATGAAAAACCAATTGCTTAAGAAGCATTGGAGTAAAATACAAGAGGGGCTGCACCCCTTTATATACACAGCTGAAAGAGGACTCAATAGAGCTGTTGGGCACAGTCCAACAGCTCTATTTAGAGCTGTTGGAATGTGTCAGTCCAACAACTCTATTAAGAGCTGTTGGACTGTGTCAGTCCAACAGCTCTATTGCTAGTCAAGTCTGGACAGGACTTGACTAGCAACAGTCATTCTAGTTCAAACTGAACTAGATGACATAAAGACAAAAAATAAAAATAAAGGAAAAAAAATACAGAAAAGAAAGAAATGAAAAATGTATTTATATATATATATATAATAATATAATATTATTATATATACATATATATACAGTTTTACATTTTAACACTTCCCCAAAAACTTACGGTACAATGAGCGAAAGTTTGTCTAAGAGAAAGTGAAATCGGGGAGCAGCGAGAGGTTTTGTAAAGAAGTCTGCTAACTGATATTCTAAAGTGACATATGGCAGATCAATTATCCCGTGTAGATATTCCTCTCTGACGTAGTGACAATCCATTTCGATGTGTTTGGTGCGTTCGTGGAATGTTCTGTTACTGGCAATGTAGATCGCACTTTTGTTGTCACAACACATTTGTGAAGCCTTTGTTGCTTCAACTCCCATGTCAGCAAGCAGTCGTCGGAGCCAAACTACTTCCATGGTCATGGTTGCCATGGCTCTGTATTCAGCTTCGGTGGATGAGAGAGATACCTTCTGCTGCTTTTTACACTTCCACGAGATTAATGATTCCCCTAAAAAGACACAAAAGCCAGTGGTTGAGTGTCTGTTATTGGGATCACCTCCCCAATATGCATCAGTATATGCAATTAAATCAAGAGAAGAGGAGGAAGATAAGAAAAGTCCTCATGAAAGAGAGGACTTGATGTATCTGATAATACGCATGACTGCTCCCATATAAACAGAAGTAGGAGCATGTTGAAATTGACTTGCTGTATGAACAGCATGTGCTATATCTGGTCTGGTAATGGATAGATAGGAAAGTGCCCCGACAAGCTGTCTGTAAGGAGTAGGGTCTGCAAGAAGTTCTCTATCATCAATCTTCATTTTAACATTAACAACTTCTGGAGTGTCAACTTTCTTATCATCAGTAATACCAAACCTGAAAACAATATCAAAAGCAAATTTAGTCTGAGATAATAAATATCCTCTAGGAGAATAAGCAACTTCAATGCCTAAAAAATATCTCAACAAGCCCAAATCAGTCATTTCAAAATGAGATTTAAGAAGTGTTTTGATTGTTTCAACTCCCTGTTTATCGCTTCCGGTGATGATCATATCATCCACATAGAGAAGAAGCACAATGATCCCTGCATCAGAATTCTTAATAAACAAAGCAGTGTCAGTTAAACAGAATTGAAAACCAATATCAATCATAACACGACTAAACCTATCATACCAAGCTTTTGGTGCTTGTTTAAGTCCATAAAGAGTTTTTTCTAAGCGAAGGACTTTACCCTTAGGAATACTTAGACCAGGAGGGGGTTCCATATATACTTCTTCAACTAGCTTTCCATTTAAAAAAGCATTTTTGACATCCATTTGAAAAATAAACCATTTTTTGATAGAAGCTAAGGCAATTAAGGTTCGGACAGTAGTCATACGAGCCACCGGAGCAAAGGTTTCTTCATAATCAATCCCATATTCTTGGGCATAACCTTTGGCTACTAAACGGGCTTTATATCTTTCAAGAGTACCATCACTCTTGGTTTTAATTTTATAAACCCATCGACATCCTATAGTTTTCTTCCATGGATGAAGATCTTGAATATTCCATGTAGAAGCCTTTTCAAGTGCATCTAATTCAGCTTTCATGGCTTCTATCCATTTGATATCATTTTTTGCTTGAAAATATGTGGATGGTTCTGCATATGAGTGAATTAATGCAATAACTGCCCTATATGTGGGTGAGAAAGACTCGTATGATACAAACTTTTCTGGAGGCCTCGAGATTCGGGATGATTGTCTAGTTGGAATGTTAGAATATTTCTCAAGTGCACATGGAGTATTAGACTCTTGTCACCTGGAATATTGAATACTAGTATCTCTATGAACTTCTTCATTTTCAACATTAAGATCAATAATTCTTTGATCATCATCAAAGTTACAATCAAGGTCATATTCATCAGATGTTGATGTTAGATCTAGCAAAAAGGAGTACTCAGTGACGTCTTTTAATTTTCTAAAATCAAAGAAGCTCTCCTTTTCAAGAAAGGAAACATTTCTAGACACATATAGTTTATTATTTTTGAAGTCAAAACATCTATAACCTTTCTGGTTTTCAGCATATCCTAAAAAGGCACAGGGAATCGCACGAGGGGAAAGTTTATCATTTTTGTCAGTAAATATGAAACATTTGCACCCAAATATTCTTAATCTAGAGTAGTCTGGAGAAATGTTCATAAGTTTTTCAATGGGAGTGATATTTTGTAACGAAGAAGATGGCATTCTATTAATGAGATAGGTGGCAGTTAAGGCAGCTTCTGCCCAAAAGTCTTTCGGGACTTGATTTGCTATTAATAAAGTTCTAGTGGTTTCTATAATATGGCGATGTTTTCGTTCTGCCAATCCATTTTGTTGAGGTGTATAAGGACAAGATCTTTGATGTGTGATGCCATGCAATTTAAGATAATTTTGAAAATCTGTGGATAAAAACTCTCCCCCTGAATCTGTGCGAAAAATAGTAATATCATTTTGAAATTTGTTTTTAACCATATTATGAAAAGTTTGAAAGTATGAAAATACTTCAGACTTATGTTTGAGAAAGTACATCCACGTATGTCGGGAGAAATCATCGACAAAAATAACATAGTAAACAAATCCTCCTTTAGAAATTACTGGTGTAGGACCCCAAACATCCGAGTGTATTAATTCAAGTGGTCTTGAAGAGAAAAAGGTTCTATTCTGAAATGGTAATCTTTTCATTTTGCCGAGAATACAATCTTTACAATCAAATGATTCAGAGTTACAAAATTTCCCTAGATTTAAAAAATGTTGGATTTTGGCTATATGTGGGTGACCAAGTCTCCTATGCCACAGTTCCAACTCTATTTTTTGAATATTATAACAAAAAGCTTTCTTCGGCATTTCCAAAAAATCCATGTAATAGAGTCCTCCTTCTCTATGGCCTTCCCCAATCAGCTTGCCTGACTGGCGATCCTGTACCCAACAACCATGAGAAGAAAAAGAAATATTACACCCATAATCAGAAATTTGAGATACAGATAAAAGATTTAAATTTAATTTGGGAACATGTCTAATTTCTGGAATAAAAAAAATTTTTGTTTTATAATTTTTTTCAAAATTTCCTATTCCTTCTATTTCAAGAGAAGTCCCATCAGCAGTAAAGACCTTTGACACACTTATTTTATTTTTAACACATTTGGATAGACTTTGATTATTTGGGGTCATATGAAAAGATGCACCAGAGTCAAGAAGCCAAAAAATTTTACCTAAATCAGAAAAAGATGAGGCTGCTGCGCCGGTTGAAACTTCAGATGAGGAAGAGGCACCTTCGATGAGAGGCTGAAGGATCTCCATTAGTTGGGTCAGGGAAACTGGTGCGTCCTGATCTTTAGGCTCCGATCCAGCAATTGCAGCTCTTTTTTCTCTCAGCTCCTTAAGTTTGGGACATTGTGGCCTGTATTGTCCCGGTTCATGACAGTGATGACAAATAACTTTCTTCTTATCATAGTCACCACTTTGTCGGTTAAAGTGAGGAGGCCTATATGATCGAACATGATTCCCTGGTCTAGACACGGCTAAAACGGAATCATCTTTAATTTTTAAAGAACCTTTCCGGAGACTATTTTCTTCCATTGTTAACTCTTCAATAGTTTCAACAATAGAAGGAATTTTTCCCCGGTGAAGTAGAGGGCCGATTTAGTGGTTTCAAATTCTGGCCTTAATCCAGTGATAAACTGGTAAAAATGTTCAGCATCGAGTTGTTTCTGACGAAGCTCGATGTCTTCGGCACAATGCCACTTTGGTTCTAAAAGAGAAAGTTCTTCCCAAAGTTCGGACAACCCATTGTAATATTCACGAATAGTTTTGTCTCCTTGTGTCATCATTCGAACTTTTTCTTGGAGGTTGCACACGTGTGCAATATCTTTAAGGGAATACATATTCTTAAGGTATTCCCATGCCTTATCGGCATGATCAAATTTGGCAAGACTTGAGCATTTTTTAATGTCAACGCTATTGATAAGCCATGACATTATCTTCGCATGAGATATTCTCTATTCTTTCCATTTCTTCTCGTATGAGGCAATAGCCTTGATTTTCTCTTCTTCCGATAGAGGGACCTCTTTATCTCCGTCCTTTTTAGTAAGAGATAGCTTAGGTTCCGAATCGGAACCATCCACAATCCCCCAAAGCCTTTTCCCCATATATGATGCTTCATGATTGAAGCCCATGTTACATAGTTCGTATCGCTTAGTTTCATAGGCATGATGGTGACTTTATCATTGTCATCCATCGATTACAAGGAGAGAAAGAATAGGGATAGAAGAGAAACAAGAAGGAAAATGAGAAAGAAAAAAAAAACAATACAACAAGATGTGAAATCTTCTCCAATGAAGTGATAAAACACTTCTCTTCAAGTGGCGAACACTTTTGCAAACGGGCACGGAAACCGAGGCAGCTTTTCCTCAAGATTTAGTACTTCCGCGGCTCTGATACCATGAAATGAAATGGGGATCTTCGAAACACGAGCTTTGATTAACAAGAGCAAGTGTCAAGAATGACACTAAAGCATAACCCTTAAAAAGGGTATAACTGGAAACAAAATAAAAATAAAAATGTATTCTTTATTGATATGAAAAACCAATTGCTTAAGAAGCATTGGAGTAAAATACAAAAGGGGTTGCACCCCTTTATATACACAGCTGAAAGAGGACTCAATAGAGCTGTTGGAATGTGTCAGTCCAACAGCTCTATTAAGAGTTGTTGGACTGTGTCAGTCCAACAGCTCTATTGCTAGTCAAGTCTGGACAGGACTTGACTAGCAACAGTCATTCTAGTTCAAACTGAACTAGATGACATAAAGACAAAAAATAAAAATAAAGGAAAAAAAAATACAGAAAAGAAAGAAATGAAAAATGTATTTATATATATAATAATATAATATTATTATATATACATATATGTACAGTTTTACATTTTAACAAATCAGGTAACCCAGTTTATGCATGCTCCAACGGAGAGTCATATGGAAGTTGTGAAGCGCATTCTACGCTATTTAAAAGGAACTATAGGAGACGGACTTGTTTATCGCAAGAACGATAATCTGCATAGAGGACATGAACTCATCACTTATACAGACGCAGATTGGGCAGGGGATCCAGATGAGAGACGATCTGTCTCTGGATATTGTGTATATATTGGGCACAATTTAGTGTCCTGGAGCAGCAGAAAACAAAAGGCAGTGGCACGATCAAGTACAGAGGCTGAATACAGATCGATGGCTGCAGGCACGGCAGAAGCCACATGGATTAGACACTTATTGAGTGATCTTGGGGAGACAATTATTCGATCATTTCTTTTATGTGACAATCAAAGCGCAATAAACATTGCATGTAACCCTATCCAGCATAGCAGAACGAAGCACATTGAGATTGATCAACATTTCATACGGCAGAAAGTCGAGATGAAGATAGAACTACGTCATGTTCGAACAGAAGATCAAGTGGCAGACCTGTTTACCAAGGGATTAACAGGACGTCAATTTTGGCTATTGAAGAGCAAGTTGTACATGCTCCAAAATCACGTACAACTTGAGGGAGGGTGTTAGAATATAGTTTGCGTTAGAATACAGTTTGCATATGCGTATGGATCTGGATCCAGATCCATACACATATTATATGAACACATGCAATATAACCTCATTAATGGCATTTTTGTAATATCACTGTACATGATTTACTTTATAATGTTTAGGGTTTTGGAGGTCGAGCATTGTAGTGCCGCCCCAGCCATTGTGAATTTCTCTCTCTCTCTCTCTCTCTCTCTCTCTCTCTCTCTCTCTCTCTCTCTCTCTCTCTCTCTCTCCTTATTTCCTCTAAGCAAATCTGATAAAAGGGACGGCTCCATATAGTTGTTGGAGCTGCCCCAACAGTCACAAATGTGACCGTTGGGTGCAGCTCCAACAGTCATATTGAGCTGCACCTGTGGCTTCTTTTTGCATTATAAATAGGCCTTAGTGGCCCTTGTAAACATATCCTTTTTTGTGAGTGCATATGCAATATTGTAAAGCCCCTCTTGGGAACTTATGAATTGAAGTTCATTTTGTTTCATGCTTTTGTGCATGTGTATCCGTGCCTTCGTGCACTTGTGAGTGTTCTCCTTTGTGCACTCTTTGTATTTCTTGTATTGTGGTGTTACACACAATCTCTTTTTGTAGAGATTTTCACATGGTATCAGAGCGAGGTTGTTTGGAGAAAGAAATTGGTGTGATTCTTCTCAATATCAAGTGCCTCGAAAAACATGCCTTCAACTTTTTGGTGATTGGAGTGGAGAATCTTCTTCATTCAATATTTTAGAAGATTACTACAACAAGAAAGATTTAAAATCTTTCTTGTTGTAGTAATCTTTTCTTTTTTCTTTCCTCTCTAATGGGTGAGAAAGACTCCCATTTTTCTCTTGGTTTCAAGCTAAATGACTCAAATTATCATGTGTGGGCCGGAAATATGGAAGCTCACATCAAAGGGAAAGGGCTTTGGGGTTACATTCAAGGCTCGATTCCGGAACCCGAGCCCAAAATTACTTTGGTTAAAGAAGGGGAAATCAAAATCCTTGAGGGAGATGAAAGAACTAATGCTCTTGAGAAATATAGTAGGAAACATGAGGAATGGGAAATGAAGAATTTTAAGATCCTGTCTTGGATTTTCTTTTCCGTTGAGACAAGGATTAATGCCAACATTATAAAGTTTAAAAAGGCTTCTCAAGCGTGGAAGTATCTTGAGAAGATGTATACTTCTAGGGACTTGTCCCATAAGTATTATCTTCAAAAGAGAGCGTTAACTCTTGTTCAATGTGATATGTCTATAAGAGAGTATTTTGCGGAACTCTCTTCAATTTGAGATGAGCTTGCCATGCTTGAACCCAAGTGGAGTGGAGAAGCCATAGAGCTTCGTCATAAGCAATTAGAAGAAGACCGATTCTTCAATTTTTTTAATGGACTAAGGCCCGAGTTTGAGCAAATAAGATCTTCTCTCCTATCCTCTTTTACCTCTCCTTCTCTTGAAGATGTCTTAACTAAATTAAGTGGAGAGGAAACCCGTATGGGCATTAGCAAGCAAAATCCTAATGTGCTTGCAATGTCCACAAATCAAGAAGAATGTGATGGTGTTAATGTCGTTTCTAGACCCGGTAACAATTTAAGAACATATAGACTTCCTCATTTTAAGAATCAAAATCAAGGAGGAAGAAGAGATTATAGCAAAATCTCGTGTCACTTTTGCAAAGAACCGGGTCATATCAAACCGGTTTGCCCAAAATGGAAGAAACTTCTAGCAATGGCAACTACATCTCAACCATCCAAAGAAGAATCTTCAAAAGAAGCTCTATCTCTCAATCAAATTGTGGAGACTCTTCAACCTCTTCTAAAGGAAGCTATTTCCGGTGCCACTGTATCCACCTCTTCTCCTCCAGGTAAAACTTCTTGGCTCTTAGATTCGGGTGTATCCTTTCATATGACCCCAAACATTTCATCTCTTTCCGAATATTCTAAAAATGTGTCACCTTCTTTTGTTTTGACCGCGGATGGTACTTCTCTAGAAATTAAGGGAATTGGAAATTTTAAAACCCAAAACTTCTTTATTCCAAAAATTAGACTTATACCAAAATTAAATTTAAACTTGATTTTCGTTTCTCAACTCACGGACCTTGGGTGTAACATTCAATTCTCATCTAATAAATGTTTAATACAGGATCACCGGTCCGGGAGATTGATTGGGAAAGGCTCTAGGAAAGGAGACTTGTACTATGTGGACTTTCTTCAAATTCCTAAAAACACCTTTTGTAATGTGGCCCAACATAAAGACATAAATGTTTGGCACAAGAGACTTGGTCATCCCAACATTAGCAAGTTATCCTATCTACATTTTGTTAAAGATCTTTGTAAAAATACTTTCTCTTGGAATGATTGTATTCTTGGAAAAATGAGAAGTATACCTTTTGAAACAAGAACTATGTTTAGTACTAAACCTTTTGAAATTATTCACTCGGATGTTTGGGGACCGGCACCTGTCATATCCAAAGGTGGTTTTGTTTACTATGTGATTTTTGTGGATGATTTATCATGATATTGTTGGATACATTAAACATAAGCATAAAGTTTTTTCATGTTTTAAAACATATCATATGATGATTAAAAAACAATTTAATAGTAATTTAAAGATATTTAGGACTGATTCTGGAGGTGAATATCTCTCTAATGAGTTTAAGATCATGAAAGTTTATTGTTATTGCACTCGCACGCTTATATACTTGTATGCATGTTTTGCTAGAGGTGAATCAAAGAAAGAATGATAATTCTCTTGTACTTAGAATCGACATGTTATGTTCGATTAAGACATTAGTGCAAGGTTGCTTGCATATGCATGTGCATACATGGAATTGATGTATTTTGGCACGTACCTCATGGCGTGCGTGTTCACATATTTTAATTGGAATTGGTTCATGAATAAAAGTATGCATTTGACTTGAGTATGCATCTGAATTGAACAAAGACATGCTTATGAATATTTTTGTGGCATACACATGATACATGTTTGTATTTCTAGATGTGCATATAAATTTTCAGAAAGTGTGGTGTGCATGTATTTTGATTCTCGAGACATGTCAAGATTTGGAATTATTTATATGCTTTGACTCGATGTGATATGCTTAAGCATCACATTATATGAAGTTTATTTTAAAGGCATGCGCATACATGCATTGATGTGTGTTTCGCATGTACATAAATGCATGAGTTGTTCACTTGTCCTAATTGAGATGATTCATGAGTGAATGCATGTATGTGGAATGATTTCGTAAAGGCACATGCACATGAATGGTGAACACATGCATATGAATGTGACATATCATGCACATGGTTAAATTGACATATATAAATATGCATTTGGAAGCATGTTGACCTCATTGCATACATTATAAGTTATGATTTTTGTGTATGATGCATCGATAGTTTAAATGAACCATCACAGGCCTGAAGAGTCTTGAGCTTTGGTTGCTCTTTCTTTAATTGTTTAAATGCATCGCAAAAATCACATTTATATTATAGTTTTAATTGCGTTGTTTTATTGATGCCATCGGTGGTAGACCGTGAAGAGCTGCGCATGCTGATTTGCAAGCTTATGGTTGCATGTTGATTTGCAATCTTATGTTATTAATTTTGCATGTTGATTTGCAAATGTAAAAGAGATAAATTAATAACAAGATAAAAAGAAAGTAAAGAACAATGTAATTTATGTTTCTTTGATGTCCCATCTTTAGTGTGAAAATCTTGGATATTGCGGTTTTGGAAAAACTGTGAGGATACAAAAACTTCGTGTGCGTTGTTGTTACCCTTGAACCTGATATTAAGGTTCTTTTCCTGACCAGCGTAAAATGGAGGAAAAGACGAAACTACCCCTACGACTAAATAAGAAGAAATATATATATTTTATATATATAATAAGTAGATACATATACATATATATTAATATATGTATATGTATTACCTTATATATATAAAATATATATATATTACATTAAGTGATAAGGTACATAATTTAACACCCCCCCTCAAACTTAGGGCAGGATGACCGAGAGTTTGCTAAGAAGAAAGTTGAAACGCGAAGCACACAAGGCTTTGGTGAAGAAATCCGCCAATTGATATTCGGACGTGACATATGGAAGGTCAATGATTCCTTTGAGGTACGCCTCTCAAACATAATGACAATCCATCTCTATGTGTTTGGTCCGCTCATGAAATGTGTGATTTTTAGCGATATAAATCGCACTTTTGTTGTCACAGCAAAGCTTGGTAGGTCCTTCAATAGTGATTCTCATGTCTTCCAGCAATTGGTGAATCCAAACAATTTCCATGGTAGTAGTTGTCATGGCACGATATTCAGCTTCAGTTGATGATAGAGACACCTTTTGCTGCTTCTTGCATCTCCATGAGATTAATGAGTCTCCTAAGAAAACGCAAAAACCAGTGGTGGAGTGACGGTTATTTGGGTCACCTCCCCAATCAGAGTCAGTATAAGCAATTAACCTTAACTCAGAAGAAGAAGACAGAAAAACTCCCTTATTAATAGTGTGCTTTAAATATCTTACGACACGTAAGATAGATGTGAACAGAAGTTGGTGCATGCTGAATCTGACTTGCCGTATGCACCGCATGTGAGATATCTGGTCTGGTGATACTTAGATACATCAACGATCCTACTAATTGCCTGTAGGGAGTAGGATCAGAGAGAGGAACACCATCATCAATCTTCATTTTAGCTCATACTATAGCAGAAGTTTCACAAATTTTATCATCTGTAATGCCTGACCTGTCAACAATCTCAGATGCAAGCTTAGTTTGAGATAAAAAATATCCTCTATGAGAGTAAGCTACCTCAATACCCAAAAAGTAAGTTAGGAAGCCTAAGTCAGACATTTCAAACTTATCCTTTAAAATGGATTTTATGCTTTTAATCCCTTTAGAATCGCTCTCAGTTATAAGATGTCGTCCACATAAAGTAGTAGAATAACAATCCCTGCATTAGATTTTCTAACAAACAAAGCAGTATCAGTAAAGCAGGATGAGAAATCATTTTCTAACATTACGGAGTTAAATCTATCATACCAAGCCTTGGGAGCTTGTTTCAGACCATAAAGTGTTTTCCGAAGACGAAGCACTTTTCCCTTAGGATGCTCCATTCCAGGAGGAGCATCCATATATACTTCTTCGTTTAGATCTCCGTTTAAAAACGCATTCTTAACATCCATCTGATAGATGTTCCATTTATTGATTGAAGCTACAATTATAAGACATCGGACGGTGACCATACGAGCAACGGGGGCAAAAGTCTCCTCATAATCAATCCCATATTTTTGGCCATATCCCTTTGCAACTAAGCGGGCCTTATATCTCTCAAGAGACCCATCACTCTTAGTTTTGACTTTAAATACACATCTGCACCCTATTGCTTTCTTGTCTTTAGAAAGGTCTTGAAACTCTCAGGTCTTTGCTTTCTTTAGGGCTTCAAGTTCATTGTTCATAGCGACTATCCATTCCGGGCATTTTCGTACTTCCTCGAAATCCCTAGGTTCTATGTATGAGTGAATGGCGCTTAGACAGGCTCTATATTTTGGTGAAAAGGACTCATATGAGATGAACCTAGAAGGGGGTCTTCTTGATCTTTCGGTCCTACGAAGATTTCCTTCACTTGAAGGAGTAGACTCACTATCATATCTTTCGAGAGCACTTCTAAAAGTATTCCTATCTCTATGAGAGTAGGTTATAGGATCTCTATGTTCTTCATTGATATGTTGATCAGAATGAGTTTCATTATTATTCAAGTCATTTTGATTTGTTTCATCATCACTAGTATCATCATCTTCAGTTAATAAATCAAACAGAAAAGAATAGTCTATATTATCGTCATTGATTTCAAGTTTTTCGAAACCACTAACATTTTCCAAAAAGCTTACATTTCTGGAAACATATAGTTTATCACTCTTAACATCATAACAACGAAAACCTTTATGAGTTTCAGAATAACCAAGAAAGGCACAAGGAATGGCCTTAGGAGAGAGTTTGTCATTTTTATCAGTAAGGACAAAACATTTACATCCAAAAACCCTTAACCTGCTATAATCAGGTTCTTTTCCATATAATTTTTCAAATGGGGAAATTTTTTTCAAGTTTTTGGATGGAAGTCTATTTATGAGATAGACAGAAGTAAGAGCGGCCTCCGCCCAAAGTTTTTTCGGAATATTTTGGGAAATGAGCAAAGTTCGTGTGGTTTCAATAATATGCCTATGTTTTCGTTCAGCCAACCCATTTTGTTGGGGGGTTTTAGGACAAGACTTTTGATGAAGAATCCCATAGTTTTCAAGATAGCTTTTGAATTCATTGGAAAGGTATTCACCACCTGAATTGGTTCTAAAAATTTTTAAATTTCCATTGAATTGATTTAAAACCATCATATGAAATGTTTTAAAAGTTGAAAAAACTTCATGTTTATGTTTAAGAAAATATATCCAACTAAACCTAGTGAAATCGTCCACAAAGATAACATAGTAAGAGAAACCTCCCTTGGATATCACCAGAGCCGGACCCCATACATCAGAGTGAACAATTTCAAAAGGTTTTGTTGTAAACATGGATCTTTGAGGAAAAGGAAGACTTCTCATTTTTCCAAGAATACACTCATTACAAACAAAATTTTCATTACAAAGATGCTTAATAAAAGGCAAATAAGAGATTTTAACAATGTTGGGATGACCCAATCTCTTATGCCATACATGAATATCTTTGTTTTGAGCAACATTACAAAATTGATTCTTGGGAATTTTAAGGAAATCAACATAATAGAGGTCTCCTCTCCTAGAGCCTTCCCCAATCAATTTCCCGGACTGGCGATCCTGTATCCAACATTTATTAGAAGAGAATTTTATATCGCAACCACAGTCCGAGAGTTGAGAAACGGAAAGTAAATTTAAGTTTAGTTTTGGTATAAGACGAATTTTTGGGATAAAGAAGTCTTGTTTTTCAAAATTGCCCATTCCTTTAATTTCAAGAGGGGTTTCATCCGCCGTTGAGACAAAAGATGGAAGACAATTTTTAGAATAATCAGAAAGAAAACAATGGCTTGGAGTCATATGAAACGAAGCACCGGAATCAAGCAACCAAGATGTCTTACCAAGAGAGGAAGAGGATGACATAGCGGCTCCAGAAATGCCTCCTTTGAGAAGAGGTTGAAGAGCATCCACAATTTGATGAAGCGAAAGAGGTTCATTTGAAGTTGAAGGCCGCTCCTCCGATTGGGATGCTAAAGCCGCGGCAAGAAATTTCTTCCATTTGGGACAATTGGGTTTGATATGTCCCGGTTCTTTACAAAAATGGCAAGTTAATTTGCTATAATCTCTCTTGTCATATCGATCATTTTGCCCTTGATTTTTGAAATGGGGCAGTTTGTAGGTCTTCAAATTATTTCAGGGTCTTGACACGGCATTAACCACTTCATAGTCATTTTGAGAAGGTGTAGCAAGGATGCTTGGGTTATTTTTACTAATCCCCGTACGTGTTTCCTCACCACTTAGCTTGGTGATGACATCTTCAATAGATGGGGAGGTGAAAGCCGATAGAAGAGATGACCGAATTTGCTCAAATTCGAGTCTAAGACCATTTAGGAAGTTAAAAAATTGATCTTCCTCTAGTTGTTTGTGCCTTAATTCAATAGCTTCTCCGCTTCATTTTTGTTCGAGCATGACAAGCTCGTCCCAAATAGATGACAACTCGGCAAAATATTCCCGAATAGATAAATCATTTTGTTGAAGAGTCAAGGCTTTCTTTTGGAGATAGTATTTGTGAGACAAGTCCCTTGAAGTATACATTTTTTCAAGGTATAACCAAGCTTCGAAGGCCCTTTTAAACTTAATGATGTTGGCATTAATCTTGGTTTCTACGGACGAAAAAATCCAACACAATATTTTGAAGTTCTTCATTTCCCACTCATCATGCCTTTTGGAATATTCTTCTAAGGCCTTTTGTCTATCTTCTCCTTCAAGAATCTTAATTTCCCCTTTCTCTATAATAGAAAGCTTGGGTTCGGGTTCCGAAATGGAGCCTTGAACATAACCCCAAAGGCCTTTCCCTTTGATATGGGCTTCCATATTGCCGGCCCAAACATGGTAGTTCGAACCACTAAGTTTAAACCCAAGGGAGAAATGGGAGTCTTTTTCACCCATTAGAGAGAAGAGAAGATGGAAAATAATGCGTACCTTAACGGATTTTCAACCTTTTCTTGACAAAAGTTGCTTCTAAAATATTGCCCGAAGTAAATGCTTCACTCAAAAACTTCACTAGCTTGAGGGCATGTTTTTCGAGGTGCTTCACAAGAGACGAGATGCACGATCCTCTTTCTTTCAACGAGGCTCTGATACCATGTGAAAGTATCTTCAATAAGATACTAATATCAAGACCTTAATATTCTTGATATTAAACCCACCACGAAAGCACAATAAGAACACTTGTGCACAAAAAGCACAACCCACAAATAACTCACAAATACACAAAGGCATAAAAACAATGGAATCGATTTATTGAGAACTTGGGCTTTGACTCAAAGCCGTGAGAGAATACAAGGGGAGAGCCCCTATTTATAACCACAAAAAGGAGCTTGGGAGGGGCTCCACTCATAGACGTTAGAGCCCCTCCAACGGTCACAAATGTGACCGTTGGAGGGGCCCAACGTCTATTTGAGTGGGCCCCCCAAGGTTCCTTTAAGTACAAAAATAAAAGAAATAAAAATAAAGAAAAGAAAAACTAAAAAGAAATTACAAACACATTCTAAAAGTGAATGTGCGTAAAATGGAGGAAAAGATGAAACTACCCCTACGACTAAATAAGAAGAAATATATATATTTTATATATATAATAAGTAGATACATATACATATATATTAATATATGTATATGTATTACCTTATATATAAAATATATATATATATATATTACATTAAGTGATAAGGTACATAATTTAACAGGTTTTAGAGAGAGTCTACCACTTTGCCTGGGGGTGGTGTATTTGACACAGCTGTTGTTGTTTTGGTACCAATAAAGTGACACTTGTGGGCGTGTGTTGTCCCCGACATTCGATGTGGAGGTCTAATGTCCCGATGAAAGGTGTTGTTTCCTGATATCGGTCGAGGGCTAAGTTTGAAACTCAGTAATAAAATACAAATTGTGTGTTAAGCTACTTTGGGAACCTAACTTGACCTCGGAGATTTTACATATTTGGTGTATCTGTTAAAATGTACCTATTATATATATATATATATATATACATATATATATATATATATATAAATTCTATTTATTACATCAATACCCGATAAGGGTATTTTTGTAATTTCACAGTTGTTTTAGAAAACAACTATTTTTTCTTTTTTGAACAAATGTAATTTTTATTTTTTATTTTTTTCATTTCTTTTTTATTATTTTTGAGGACCTAAAGGGGCTCCAACATAGAAGTCGTTGGAGCCCCCAACGGTCACAAATGTGACCGTTGGGGGCTCCCAACGACTCTATGGGAGCCCCCTTTTGGCTCTCCTTTTGAGGCCCTTTGGCCCTCCTTTTTCCTCCTCCTCTTGTATAAATAGGGGTGATCCCCTTGTGTATTCTCATCTTGGAGAGCTCCTCTCTCTTTTCAATAAGAGGCTTTGTATATTGTTGCCTTCTTAAAGGCTTGTGCTTGTATTGTCCCTTCGTGGACTTGTGATATTTTCTCTTTTATTCATTGTTGTATGTGCTTGTATGCACTCTTTATATTTCCGCAATATCTCATTACATGGTATCAGAGCTACGCGATTCTTGAAGGAAAGGTGTGGTTCGTGTATCTCTTATTTTGGTGGACATCTTCTCACTTCTTGGCAACATCATGGAGACAAAGATTGATCTTTCTTTCAAACTCAATGGAAAGAACTATATGATGTGGGCATCGGCAATGGAGAATAATCTCAAAGGGAAGAAGCTTTGGGGTTATGTCATGGGGACCGTTCCGGAACCTAAGCTTATGCTCACAAAAATGGAAGAAGATCAAGAAAAGGCTCTTGAGGGAGATGCTCGTCTCAAGGCCATTGAAAATCATCAAAAGGAAGTAGAAGATTGGGAAAGCAATCACGCAAAAATCCTTGCGTGGTTTATGAACAATGTGGAGCTTAAGGTATGTGCTAATATAGCTAAATTTCGTAGAGCCAATGAGGCTTGGTCCTTTATGAGGGGTATGTATACCCAAAAGGATCTTGCAAGAGCATACTTCTTGCAAGAAAAAGTTAGAACCACCAAGCAAGGTGATTCTAGCATTCAAGACTACTATAGTGCCCTTAACCCACTATGGGATGAATTGGCTCTTTTAGAGCCAAAGTGGGTTTCTATGGAAGATGTTGATTTAAGACAAAAACAAATGGAACAAGAGCGATTGTTTCAATTTCTTTTTGGGCTACGCCCCGAATTTGAGCAAGTGAGATCCTCACTTCTCCATAGATCTATTTTTCCTCCTATTGAGGATGCTATTGCCGAAATCACTCAAGAGGAGACAAGGCTTGGCATGAGTAAGCATGTTGATGAAGTCCTTGCCGTATCCAAACCGGGTAACAATGTTAGAACCTATAAGCCTCCTCATTTTGGGAAACAAGGGAACTACAATGGAGGAAGAAAAATGATTGTTTGTCATTATTGCAATGAACCGGGTCACATTAGACCCGTTTGTCCAAAGCTTATGGGAGCCTTCAAGCCTAAAGTAGCCTCTCTTGAAGAAACCACCTCCAAAGAAGATGAAGGCAAAAACAATGACATTAAAGAAACTCTTGGACAAATATCTATGGCTCTCCAACAAATGCTTAAAGTTTCTTCCTCCACATCGGGTGCGGCCATTGCTTTAACATCATCACCCGGTACGTATTCTTGGATCCTTGATTCCGGAGCTTCTTTTCATATGACCCCTCATGAGAATGCACTTAGTGATGTTTGCATCAATTCAAAGGACTCTTGTGTCTCAACGGCCGATGGAACCTTTTTGAAAATTTCAAGTATTGGCTCTTTTAAAGATTCTCAAAATTTTTGTGTTCCAAAAGTAAGAGTTGTTCCCAAATTAAATTTAAACCTTTTTTCGGTTTCTCAAATTGCCGACCATGGATGTGAAATATCTTTCTCATCTAATGGTTGTTTTGTGCAGGATCTCCGGTCCGGGAAGCGGATTGGGCAAGGCCATAGAAAGGGAGACCTCTATTATATGGACCATCTTGATCTCCCTACAAAGTTTTTTTGTTCTTATGTCCAAGAAAAAAATATGGAAACTTGGCATAAAAGACTTGGTCATCCAAGTTATTCCAAAATGTATCTCTTTCCTTTTGGAAACAAATTTTGTAAGGAAAAAGAAATTAATTACAAAGATTGCATTTTTGGAAAAATGAAGTCTATTCCTTTTTCAACTAGATCTTTTTTCTCATCAAGGCCTTTTGAATTGGTGCATTCGGATGTTTGGGGTCCTTCTCCGGTTATGTCTAAAGGGGGTTATTCATATTATGTTACGTTTATTGATGACTTTACTCGGTATGTTTGGATTTATTTTCTTAGTCATAAGTCGGAAGTATTTACTTTTTTTAAAGATTTTCATAAAAAGGTTCAAAATCAATTTCAAAGTAACATATTTATTTTAAGATCCGATTCCGGTGGTGAATACTTATCTCACGAATTCCAAAACTATTTAAACCAAAATGGCATTTGTCATCAAAAGTCATGTCCTAGAACTCCTCAACAAAATGGCCTAGCGGAAAGGAAACATAGGCACATTATAGAAACCGCTAGAACATTGCTTGTGTCTAGAAATATTCCAAAAAATTTTTGGGCGGAAGTCGTTCTTACCTCAACCTATCTAATCAATAGAATGCCCTCTTCTAAGTTAAAAAATGCTTCTCCCTATGAGAAACTCTTTAAGTTTTCACCCGATTTTAATCGACTTCGTATTTTTGGTTGCAAATGTTTTGTCCTACTACATAAAAGGGATAAGTTATCTCCCAAAGCAATTGAATGTGTATTTTTTGGATATGGTGAAAATCAAAAAGGGTATAGATGTTATGATTTTAAGAATGATAAACTATATGTTTCAAAAGATGTAACATTTCTCGAAGAAGAAAACGGTTTTGATAAAATCGAAGAGACAAATGAAATCGATTATGTATTCTTATATGATCTTATTGATGACATACAAGAAGATTCTCTTGAAAACATAGATGACACTCACGAGGTATCCCCTCTTGACATAACACTCTCAAATGATAGTAATTCAAATACAAATGTTCATGATAGCAATGCCAATATAAATGTTTACTCAAGAAGAAATCAAGAAAAACCTATTAGTGCCCTCGAAAAATACTCTCAAATTTCCGAATCCATTGAGGAACCACAAGTTAGGCATTCTTCTAGAATATCAATACCCCCAAATAGGTTTGTCTCCTATGACTCTTTAACTCTCAACTATCGGGCATGTTTGATAACTCTACACTCTTATTTTGAACCAACTCACTATAATCAAGCTAAATCTATACCTCATTGGGTTGAAGCAATGCAAGTTGAACTAAATGCTTTAAAAAAGGCCAATACTTGGGAAGTAGTTGATCTACCCTCACACAAAAAACCTATTGGTTGTCGTTGGGTCTTCAAAGTTAAAACTAAAAGCGATGGCTCTTTGGAACGATATAAAGCAAGATTGGTTGCTAAGGGATACTCCCAAGAATATGGTATTGATTACGAAGAAACATTCGCCCCTGTAGCTCGTATGACAAGTGTCAAAACCTTAATAGCTGTCGCATCAACCAAAAAATGGCCTATTTATCAACTTGACGTAAAAAATGCTTTTTTAAATGGAAGTTTAAGTGAAGAAGTTTATATGGATCCACCACCCGGAATAAATATTAAGCAAGGTCAAACCAGAGTTACCAGTCGAGGAGGCGGGAGCGGGAAGCGATACGGGAAGCGGGAGCGGGAAGCGAGGCACTTTAAAAAATTTAGGAAGCGGGGAAGCGTGGGACCACTTAGAAGAAAATTCTGAATCGTCTCGGAAACGACCTAGGAAGCGAACCGGAAGCGACCTAGGAAGCGAACCGGAAGCGAGGGGAAGCGAAAAAAAATGAAAAAAATGGGGAAGCGAGGGGGAAGCGTGGGGGAAGCGCGCTTCCCATTTATGGGAAGCGCGTTTCCCATAAAAGGGGGACGCGCTTCCCATAAAAGGGAAGCGCGCTTCCCAAAAAAGGGGGACGCTTCCCCTCACGCTTCGGAAGCGCGACGTTTCGCGCTTCCGAAGCGCGCTTCTCCTTTTGCCTAGGCGCTTCCGGTAACTCTGGGTCAAACACTTCGGCTTTTAAAGGCATTATATGGTCTTAAACAAGCTCCTAAGGCTTGGTATGATCGTTTTAGTGATATCATGATAAAATTAGGATTCCATTCTTGTTATACTGACACTGCTCTTTTTGTTAAAAATGCAGGTTCTAGTATCGTAATTTTGTTGCTTTATGTTGATGATATGATTATCACTGGAAATGATCAAAGTAGTATTATTAATGTTAAAAATATGTTAAAAGATAATTTTGATATGTCTGATTTAGGTTTTCTCAGATATTTTCTTGGAATTGAGGTTGCATATTCTCCTAGAGGATATATTTTGTCACAGATGAAGCTTGCTGCAGATATATGTTCTAAGTCTGGGATTTCTGATGATAAGAAGGTAGAGACTCCCAAGGTTATTAATGCCAAGTTGCGGTTAGAGGATGGGGTTCTTCTGGAAGATCCTACACCATACAGACAACTCATTGGGTCTCTTACATATTTAACCATCACCAGACCAGAAGCTGAGTACCGGGCAATGGCAACCACAACAATGGAACTTGTATGGCTTCGCAGTTTGCTTAAAGATATGGGAGTTGATATTACTGAAGCCTCAAAGCTGTGTTGCGACAATAAGAGTGGCATCTATATTGCAAGCAATCATACTTTTCATGAACGTACGAAACATATCGAAATGGATTGCCACTATGTTCGTGATGAATTTTTACGAGGAACTATTGCTCTGCCATATGTCACTTCAGAATATCAGTTGGCAGACTTCTTCACTAAAGCTCTTCCGGCTCCTCGGTTCATGTTTCTTCTCGGCAAACTTTCCGTCCTTCCCCCGTAAAGTTTGAGGGGGGGTGTTAAAATGTACCTATTATATATATATATATACATATATATATATATATATATAAATTCTGTTTATTACATCAATACCCGATAGGGGTATTTTTGTAATTTCACAGTTGTTTTAGAAAACAACTATTTTTTCTTTTTTGAACAAATGTAATTTTTATTTTTTATTTTTTTCATTTCTTTTTTATTATTTTTGAGGACCTAAAGGGGCTCCAACATAGAAGTCGTTGGAGCCCCCAACGGTCACAAATGTGACCGTTGGGGGCTCCCAACGACTCTATGGGAGCCCCCTTTTGGCTCTCCTTTTGAGGCCCTTTGGCCCTCCTTTTTCCTCCTCCTTCTCTTGTATAAATAGGGGTGATCCCCTTGTGTATTCTCATCTTGGAGAGCTCCTCTCTCTTTTCAATAAGAGGCTTTGTATATTGTTGCCTTCTTAAAGGTTTGTGCTTGTATTGTCCCTTCGTGGACTTGTGATATTTTCTCTTTTATTCATTGTTGTATGTGCTTGTATGCACTCTTTATATTTCCGCAATATCTCATTACAGTATCTGCAGGCAACGGTAAATAAAAAAATAAACTTAAATTGTATGCATTTAATAGGGCATGCATATGAGAAAAGGAAACTTTAATGAAAGATAATGAAATGTTCATGTATTGCACATAAATTATGCATATTTCTGTTATGCATTAGAACATGCATATTTTACCTGTTTCCTTTAATTGTTACATGTTGGCGGATGCGTGATGTTTAACTTCTGATGCATGTTAAATGTCTTGCTTACTTAAATGGTAATCTCTGCTGTTGATTAATGTTCTTTTTTGCTTAATAAATGTTTCATGTTGCATGAATACTAAATTGAATTATGAAATTATCATAATTGTTTTCCTCTAAATTATTGCATGAAATCTTATTTGTGTTCTTTAGCTCACTTGTTTCATTAGAAATACCTGTGCTTAGGATTTCGGTTCTGACACCCTACTTCTATGGTTTTTCGCAGTCGCGGGTGATGAATGAAGCGATTGGCTCCTAGGAGAGTTACGAGTGTCATATTCTTGCTAAACGGTTCACAAAAGGACAGCGTGACTCAATTTTTCGTTATTTACTTTTATGTCATTTAAATAACTTTGATATGTCTCTTGCAATTATTGCTTAAACATTATTTCTTTCAAATAAATGAATAATGGTTTGGTTTTGTTTGGTTTGGTATGGATGATAAGTGTAAACTCTATTGTGGTGGGTGGTTATCCAATTGTGAGTGGAACTGTAAAGGCCCCAGATCTCTGGGAATATTTCCGCAATTGAAAAAAAAAATCTGCACTTTCAAGGGGTATGAGTTGGGGTCGTTACAAGTGCTCTAGATCTTCTGCCCTGATACCATGTAATTCCATGACAACCATAAAGAAATAGAGGAAGAAAGTATGAGTAGAAACAATAGAGAGAGAATAAAGAGAACATAGAGTAGAGAGGGGCAACAGCTTTTGGGAAAAGGCTAAACGACTTTGTCCTAGGATTCTTCTATTCATAATAGTTGGTGGCTAGGGTTCTCCATCATACACCAATAATACCCTTGAATGCAAAATACTTTACAAGCCTGTCATTGTTACACAATCACAATAAACCACACATTCAAGGATATAATTACAAACGTATTCAATATCTAACAATTGTAAAATCAAGATGGGACATCTAAGTCCATATTTTTACCTGTTAAAATTCCAGAAATGACATCAAATGTCAATTTTTTGCTGACATCAAGTGGCTCCCTGCAAGTATCTGAAGGCCAAAGTTCTGGATAACCAGTTCCCCTTCAAAACAATAGCAGTCATACCTTAGAGGAAGCCAATAGAGAGAGAGAGCAGAAAAGGTACAAAAAACCCATGAAGCTAAAAGAATTGTACCATGATTCAGCATGGCCAGGCACATCTATTTCTGCCATGATATTGATGCCTGCAAATGAAAAAACACAGAATATCATGGTCAATATAAATACTTCAGTCCATGCAAGAAAGATGATGATGATGATAAAACAAAAAAATATGGCCAATGCATACAATTGAGAACCCAATAAACAAAGATGATGATGATGAAACAGGAAATCACAGTCAATAGATGTAATGAGTATCCATACAACCAACATGAACGTATCAAACCCACAACATAAGCAAAACGCTAGAAGTTCCAATACACCATACACTCTCTCTCCATGCACAAACCCATAGAAAGTCAATATATCACCTTAAATTACCATTTTTATCACTAAGTAGGCAACTAGATTCCCTTTAAAAATCAAAGACAGTGTATGTAAGCAATATCGTGATTTGTCAGCAATTTGGTTGATAAATCGCTAATCATCAGATAGAGGTTTAGGTATTTCTCAGATCACGTAAGAGACAGGCCAGTCTTAATACTTCTTAAGGACAGATTGAGTGGCATTCAATTAAAAAATGTAAGTCCTTTATAACCTTTTTTTAATGACATGAGATTTACTGTGGCTCATACGTCATTTTCCGATTTTTTTAAGAAAACAGAAAAAGTACCCCCCCCCCGTCAAGCAATGGAGAGTCAGTAATCTTTTTGCATTTTAAGACTATTGGTTTGCCTTGTTTACGTTTTAGGATTTCTATTCTTTGGACACCCAGGCTCTCTCTCTCTCTCTCTCTCTCTCTCTCTCTCTCTCTCTCTCTCTCTCCTTAACAGACTTAGCCATGGGGCTCTAACCTCTTTTCTTCTGTTTCTCTCTAGGGCCACTCCAGAAACTCTGGTTTCTACTCTGACCAGAGTTCCCACTCTTCTCACTAATCCCTTTCACAGCCAAACCCTTTCCCTTAACTGTAGGAAGAGGACTCTTTCTTTCCTTCATCAGGAAAACTATAAAGACCAAGAAGAAGAAGAAGAGGAGGGGTTTTAGGACTGAGAAGGAGAGGAGGAGGGGTTTCCGGAAGAGGTCTTGAAGCACAGCTGCGGGGTTGATTGGTTAAGATAGAGTTATTTATTGGTACATAGTGGTTTTCCAAATTCTGAGTTAAGTGCAATTTTATGGTTAGTGGATATCAAAAAGGTTCATGTCAGACATTTTTTTGGTTCATGTAGGTCTATCAGGAGCTTTTGTGTGCTCTTTCTTGATTTTTTGGCTTAATATGGAATTTAGGTGTTTCTCATATTGCTTTCTTGTGTTTTCTCTGAAAAAAATTATCAATATGTCGAGTAGCTCAGTCTTCAGTTAGTTTTATTTTCCTTGAGTTTTTTTCCCCTTTTTGTTATATGCAGTAATGTCCTTTTTATTTGCTTCATTAGCTTCTTTCAGTTAATTAGGTTGAGCTTTTATTTTTAGCCTGAGCTTCAGAGTTTTAAAACTATGTTTCTGAACGTGTGTATCAGAGATGTTTGTTTTTCTCCGTTTATAAAAGGGCTCTTTTATGGAAGTACAGGCAAGATGATAAAAAGTTTATGATGTTTTTCAAACTTCATTGTTTTTTTCTCCTTTCTGTTGGATTCAAATTCCAGTTTTTATTCTCTCCAGCTCAAAGTCGGCTCCTTTTAGCACTTTTATGTACATATTCTTTGTTACTTTTCCTGTTTTCCAGTTATCAATGTCATAGAATAATTATTACTGAACTATATTGGTGTAAGATGTGTGTGTGTGTGTGCATCTGCATTTCCAAGCTGTGATTGCATGTACATGTGTATACATGTACATATATGTGGCCGTTTTTTTATAGTTTTTTAGAAGTTATCCTGTTTTCACCTATGAAGTACACACCCAGTAAACATGACACATGTGGATTGTATTTATTTCCTTTTTTTCACAGGATTTGGACAAAGCAAAATATCAAGATGGGGATGAATGTAGATTTTCTTGTCCTAACAGAGGAATGATGATGGGAGTTTGCAAATGAAGAAAGGGGGACTTTGGTTTATCTCTTTGTTGTTTGTCTTGGAGTTATGTTTGGGAGGTGAATGATTAAGAAGCATTTTGATTGATGTGTCATGCAATCAGGTCAAGAAGGAGAAATCTAAATGGTGTAATTGGGAACATATTATTTATGTGTTGAGAAATTTTAAATTCAATTTAAAACACAAGTGATCCGGATATGAATTTTATTGGTGTTCTTTGCACTAAAATCATGATTTGATTTGCACGTAAACCATAAACCAAGGATGAAATTGTTCAGTTCAACAAGTGAAAAAAAATTGGATACTGATAGGAAGTGCTTTGTGTTGGCTCAAATAAGACATACAATCCTATCATTAGCAGCAGGATCCGTGAAGCAGGACTTTTAAAAAGTGATTCTTTCTTATGCTTAATCGGGATTTAGATTAAAGTCTTACTAAACAATCTCAGTAACTTTGCAGGCATAATTCAGGATCATGATTTTGCAACAGTGACAGTTAATTGGTCTCTGCTCATACAAGGGTGGCTAAATCTATTCATTTCACTTCCTCTTCTGTGAGGTGTATTGCTCGGCAACAAACTTAAAATATACCTTTAATACTTAAAGAGAAATAGTTTTAGAAAATGATTTGGAATTGAAATAGCTAGAAATCTTGTTTTTGTCCTTTTAAATTGATCCCTACAGCATCCATAAAGGCGGGCTGTTTTCTATTCTGAGTATAATACTCGCACATTGTCTGCAAAATGTGTTTAGGGATGGGTAGATCCAACTCAGTGCACCCAAATATATGATATGGGTGTGTTTTTTCACAGCATCACTAAGAAATACAATATACACAATGGCTTCCTCTTATCATTCTACTCCACTCGATTCAAGTTTGAAACCCACCTTAGCTCTTTTAACATAAAAGCCCACTAGTCATGTCAGATACGATGCTTGATATGGGTCAGGTCAGACACAGCCTATAACATTGTCACCAACCCAAATCTGGACCCATATTCTGTCGGGTCTAAAAATTCAACCACACCATTTTTACACGATTTTTTTTCTCTTCTAGTATGGATTTTGGTCAGTTGGGTACCCCCAAACCAGATCGGACAAGTTGACAACCCTGCCTACACCAGAATAAAGCAAGGGAAGTAGACATTTACAACCAATGAACAGACAAGATCCAAGACATAAAATTCTCATTGTGGAGGCAAACTAGTAACCAAGTATCCACCACCAGTAAAATGATCAGGTGCAAGCAACTTTCCTTGATGTCCTTAACATGATTATTGAGTTATCTCCCCATCTACCAAAGAGCATTAATCTCTACTCTTCCAAAAATGAAGTTATCAATACTTCCCAAGCTTCAAGTTCCTCGTGTTTTAATCCTCATTGAAAAGGAATTCCCCAATTTCCCTGTCTAGTGGAGCACTCCGCAGAATTTGAACTTGCATCATGTACAATTAGGATGGGGCATGAATGATATCCCCATGGGGGCTTTTCAAAGAGACATGTCCCTCCAAAATCCAGAGAGCAGTTTTACTTTTGACATGTGTGAAAATATATCTATAGGGCTGTTCTGAAGAGACATGGGACTCCAAAATCAAAAGACCAGCTTTGCTTTTGATGTGGACAATGAAACTCTAGATCTCTAGTTCTTACGTCAAATTTTGAGATGCATGATGGTCCTTTACATAAATTACCAATTATATGGTTTAAAAAATAGTATGTAACTGAATATTAAGAAAGCCAAATCAACAATGATAGTGTACAAGTTAGAATTAGGAGGGAGACACAGGAAGGAGAGAACAGAAATCTATTCATTCAAAATCCAGAGAGCAGTTTTACTTTTGACATATGTGAAAATATATCTATAGGGCTGTTCCAAAGAGACATGGGTCTCCAAAATCCAAAGAGCAGCTTTGCTTTTGATGTGGACAATGAAACTCTAGATCTCTAGTTCTTACGTCAAATTTTGAGATGCATGATCCTTTACATAAATTACCAATTATATGGTTTACCAAATAGTATGTAACTGGAGATTAAGAAAGCCAAATCAACAATGATAGTGTACTAGTTAGAATTAGGAGGGAGAGACACAGGAAGGAAAGAACAAAAATCTATTCATTCAATAGGGTTTCAAGAATACATGACAACTCTTAGGGGTTAACCCCCTTGTTTGACTGTAAATAGTTGGACAAAATGTCCTTATGAAGTTGACCAAGACAAATACATTACAAAAACAATATACAACTGAATGAGAAATAAATAAACGATTAAGACAACTATGTACAAGAGTAGATCTGACAACAAACAAAGAATACCGTGTTAAGTTGTATCATATATATATATACATATGTTCATATCATTGTAATAGGTAATATCCAATAGGGGTATTTCAGTCTTTTCACTATATAGGTTTTGCCCACCAGGGGCACTAGTGTCTTTGTATATTTTTTGTTTCCTTTATTTTTTTCTGTTTTGTAAATTTCTGTTTTTGTAATGGGCAATATTGTCATTGCCCAAATATATCTGTTGGGGGATCCCAACAGATATATTTATAGCTGTTGGCTCCCAACAACTATATTGGCTTCCTTTGTGTATATATAGGGGTGCTTCCCCTTAGATGGGTATTGCTTTTCTCAAGCACCCAATTTCTCAATAATATTCATTATTTTTACTTGTGATTCAAGCTCGTAAGTGGCTTATGTGTATGAGTTTTGTATTGACCCATAAGTGGTCATTGTGTTCTTGTAAGCCCATAAGAGGCATCTATTTGTATTTTTTGCTCTTTCATTTTCATGTCCCTAGATAGAACTAACTTATTATTTTCACAGGTAGAAACAACTCTCTCTCTCTCTCTCATATAATTGTAATTGATGTGTCTTAGTGATTAGGATAGACAGACAATGAGATTAAGAAAAAAGAGTTATAGAAAGAGAGATAAAGAACAATGAGAATTAAGAAAAAAGAGCTTACAGAAAGAGAGGACTAAAGGAAAAAATCCCTACCATTCATAACAAAAAGTAAGATACTTGTCATTAACATTAAACCACTTATTTCCAATAGCTTAAAATAAAAATAAGAAACAAACATAAGATCACCAAAACAAATTCCCATATATTATGTCAAAACTCGAAACAAGTTTAATAAGTATGGCATATCTATAAATAATTGCACATTGAAATGATTCCTTAAGATCCAATAATAATGCAATATCCAAGAAGACTAAGAGAGTCTAGTCATTTAGGAACATATAATCGGGTTTTCAACAATTACCACTTCAGAGAAATTGATAGTAGCAAAACAATACAAGATAGCAAGAGTGCAGATCAATCGATGTTAATAAGCAGTGAAAAACCTATTGTTAAGCCACTTAAAAATCTACATGACAATATATCTTGGAGAACAAATTATACATAGGCTGAAAAAGTAATATTTTTTATAAAGATAACAGTTTATTTGGTTCTTGTTATATTCCTTTATCAACATATTCAAATTGAACTCACCTCTGCTTTTGGCAAACCTTTGACACCCAGTAATACATGAAACCAGAAAACACACATAATTAGTTGTCTGGGAATAATCAAATGAAAAATATAACATAAGGGGCAGTTTAATCTTTAATCAGAAATATGTAAAAGGAGATGGAGGGATATGAAAATGAAGTTCATCTAACAAATTTGAAACACATTTTGCCCAGCCTTTGCTATTTGATAGACCAACTAATTATGAGATAATCACAAAAGTAATAATCACAGCTAATTCTACAAAAGATTGGTTTTTGGATGTCTATGAGTTTAGATTCCATATGCAGTTCTACTAACAGTCTTCAGTGAAAAATTGAGAAATATGATCAAAGAAATATAACAATACAACTTTTCTCATGCATGGATAATCAGCAAAATGTAATTTTTAGAAGACAGATTATGAAAATGCAGGGTAGAAACATGATTGGTACTCATGCCACATGAAAAACGTGTAACCAACAAAGTACAGGTAATAAATGTTTGAACTCATGTCCTAGCCCAACAACACATTGGTGTCCAGTGTCCTTTTCCTTTGTTACAAGAAGTAACAAAATAACACTATCAGTAATTTAAAACTGCACTTTATCTAAAGTAACTGGTAGCCAAGCGACATGCACAAGTTAACCAGAAACCAATGCTTTGATGAACAAATAATAGTAGCTCCAGTTGCAAAAACTGGCAAACCAAAGAAAGTAATAGATTGAACAATTAGGATAACACAGGTTTAGCCTCCATACCAAACAAACTAAGATCAAATACTAAGTTAAGATTCAGAAAGAAAAACAAAAGGAGAATAAAATCCTAATTTATCATATCATAGATGTAACTGTTTTTAGAATATTACAAAGTGAGACAACCATAGTATAGGTTAGCTTCTATAACAAAATCAGATCCAACACTAACTTCTAATTCAGAAAGAAAAACAAAAAGACAATAAAATCCTATTTTATAACATCATAGATATAATTGTTCTTCAGAAGATCACAGTGAGATAACCATGCTATAGTTATTTCCAAAATACTCAAGGTTCAAGGAAGCTATGGAAATCAGATAAACATCAAAAGTAATGGAGCACAACATATAGATGAACAGGAATCTTCTAGTTATCGAACAGAATATTGGCATGGTTTGGATTAGATAAAGGTACAGGTAAGGCCAAGAGGCCCAAACCCTATCTAACAGGACACAGCAATCAGATTCGTCTCTAGATTCAGACTTCAGTTGGGAGACCTCTTTACCAATAAGAATCCTGGCTCCCCACCCTAAACGGCCTTTTTACAAGCAAAATAGCATAACTAATTGTGTTACCTTTATTGAATTCAGATATCTGTTAGGTTTTAATCAGATATGAAAATGTATTGTCAAATCTAACTAAATAGTGCTGGTTGAATATCAAAGCTGTCCTCTTGACATCCCTGTAGACAATTCCATCTAAATTAATGAAGTTCAAACTGCAGTTACAGATATCAGAAAATATCACCACAATTTGAAAATACCATGATTTTATCTTGATATCAACACTTTATCAATTTTGTTTATTTTTTTATAGTTTTTCATGATTTCCTATATTTTCCAATTACATATATGTGGACATTTTCAAAGACTTTCCTGGAAAGAAAATTTTTAATTTTGTATGATATTTTCCCTTGCCAAGAAATCTTGAAAACAATATTTGTGACATTGGTTTGGGCCTTGCTCATTGCAAATGGATTTAAATGCAATTTGCAGGTTAAATGCATTAAACTTCACGGGAAAAAAATAAAAGAGTACTTAAATGGATGTCCATGATGTAGAAATAAGGAAAATCTTACATTTACAAAGATCAATAATTCTAGAGAGTTTAATAGAAGACATGTTTTAACTCATATAAACAAGAAAATTACAAATGCAATCATTAATTTTGGGAAAAATAACTATAAAGTATAAAATTTTATGATGTGCAAAAGAAGAAAAAGTTAATTTTGGTATTGACAATCCCATATGAAACAATTCTATCAAGAACAGCAATTTTCGCATATACAAGAATACCTAGAATAATGATTTGAAACCAACTCAACAATTTCAGATGAGAAACAATTCTATCAAGAACAGTAAAAACTTTGCGTATACAAGAATACTTAGAATTTGATTTGAAACCTACTCAACAATTTCAGATGCATCCTCGACTGTATAGCGCTCCCACTTTGTGTATGCACCATCCCATAGACTAGGATACGAAGGGACCTCCAAAGGAAATGACTGTTCATCTATGATGTGCCAATGGAGAACATTCTGGAAAACATTTTTCCCAATAATAAGTGGACATGCAAAACGGTTTATCAAATGAAAGAAACGGTAAGTAAAATAGCATTGTTATCTTTTTAATAAAAATCTAAATAAAGAACAAACAACATATGTATAAGCATGAAAGCTTAAGAGGAAGCTGGAAAGGTGAGAAGGTACCACACATCTACAGGCTGATGTTACAAGGAGCACAAACTAGACAGGCTAACAGAGTGACAGCATTCAGAAAAGGCATTATATAGTGTCACCAAAAAGAAATGTTCCTTACAAGTTTGGCATATGACATAGACTCAATTACTCGCTTGATTATAGTTACTGGCAAATAATGTCGTGATGTATCTGTAAATGAATTCAGAAAGCTCTACACGTTACTGCTAGTGGATTGGAGAGAGTAGAAACACTTCTACTCAGGAATTTCAATAAATAAAAAGAAATAATCATAAAGGGACCTGTAGCGTACCAAGAAGAAGCCCACGAAATGAAAATCTAGGTTCATCCTGAATGTACCATGGGGCCCTGTATATTTCAACATTTTTTGTGAAGTAGTTGAAAGTGCACAACTGACTAAATGTCTGCAAAAGTTAAGATATTTGGTGGGTCAAGTCTCATAATCAGTTAAAGTGATACCAGAACTGAGCATCAGCAGAAAGAAAGTAAAAATTACAATACACCATGTACACCCAATAGCATGAATTCACCAATAATGAGATTAAATGCAGTAGACCTAGAGAGATCTACGTAGAGATCCACCAAGTTTATTCCTTCCAAACTATGACTCGCACATTCATGTTAGAAGATATTGTTCATGAAGAACTTTACAAAGTAAAAATGCAAAATGCCAGTACTGTTTTAGGGTTCCAGAAAATGATAATTTCATTTCCTAAGATCAATCTAGTAAAGTATTTCTAGTAATTGATACATCTGAAAAACCACTGCCACTACAAAGAATATAATCTAATATCATACAGTTGTTTCTGTTAAAATGTATCTCTCTTATGTAAATATTTACATATATATATATAAAGAGAGATACATATACATATATACATGATGTATATATGTATATGTATCTATCTTTATATATATATATATGTAAATATATATGTTTCCTTTTTCTTGTAAAACCCGCAAGGGTATTTTAGTCATTTCCCTTCCTTTTGCGCAAATTCATAATTATAAATATGTTGTAATATTTTTTGTATTTTTTACTTTTCTTCTTTTTCTTTTTTCATTTTTTATTTCTTTCTTTTTTGTTGACTCAAAGTCAACTTGGAGGGGGCTCAACACTAGCTGTTGAGCCTCTCCAACGGTTAGAATTCTAACCGTTGGAGGGGCTCCAACAGCTAGTGGAGCCCCTCCAAGGCTCCTTTCCTCTTATAAATAGGGGAGTTCCCCCTTTGTAAAACTCACTTCTTGGAGCTTTTGTTCTCCATTCTTCTCAATAAAATTCTTTATATTTTGTATGCCTTTGTGCATTTGAGTTTCTTTATTGTACCTTCGTGTACATTTGTTCTAAGTGTTCTTGTGCATTTGTGCACATTGGTGGTGGTGTGCTTATCGCACACTTTATCTTTTTTTTGAGATATTTTCACAGTTTCAGATCTACTGGATAAATTTGTCGTGATGTAAATGTAAACTTTCCCATCTTCCCAAAATTGCCATATAAGCTGGCATACTGCACAGGCATCAAGAATTGAAATGATAGCAAAAAAATTACCATTGTCTCTGTTAAGTTATGCCCTGTATTCCCGAATTATATGTTTGACTGTCTCGTTCTTATCTGTTGACTTACCTATCGATAAGTTTGAGTCATTTCTGTGTTTTTCCTTTTTTGCCAAACGTCCTGAACAACTTGAAGAAAGTATTTTTAATTTTCTTTTGTGTCTCCTGCATTTGCACTGAGGTTACCTCTATTTGCCTGATCTTACCTCCCACCAAGCTGTCCCAGTCCCAGATGAGCACCTGCAAGAGACATGAGGAAGAAGGAAGAAGCAGAAGACAAAAGACAAGAAGAGGAAAGATGGGAGAGGGTTCGGTTGAGAGACCAAAAAGCATATTGTGGTTGACTATCCCTCATGTTTTATTAATGTGCAAATAGCTCTTTTACAAAAAAAAAGGACAAGTTTATGCTCATAAGGGTTTACTACGTACTTTTTCAAAAAAGAAAGGTCAAAAGAACCCATTAAGTCAATCTAAGGTGGACAACAATGTCCTTCTCAACAGTCCACCTCAAGTTGGGAGTGAAAACATCATTCATCCCCAACTTGCTCACAATCTCCATGTGTCTCTTTTTGTTTATTGCCTTTGTCAAAACATCAGCTAATTGATCTTGGGTCCGCAAGTGAGGAACCTTGAACATCTTACGTTCAATTTTTTCTTGAATTTTTTGACAATTTACCTCAACATGTTTGGTCCTTTCATAGTGAAACCACATTTGAAGCAACATTAGTGTTGAAGTTATTGTTACAATGTTCCATAGGAAGGACAACCTCAATAACCAACTCCTCCAAGATGGATTTTGTTAATATTCTTTTACAAGCTCTTAAGGCCATACCCTTATTTGGATTCTGCACTAGATTGTAGCACATCTTGCTTATTTTCTTTTCCATGAGACAATTTTCTCCTATGAAGGCAAATAGTCTGTGATATGTCTTCTATCATCTAAGGCTGGCCCAATCTACGTCAGTACAAAGCTCTAACCCAAATGGTTGTTATTAGCATAGAAAATTTCTTTTCCAAGATTTCTCTTCAAATATATCAACACTTAAAAAATACTCTACATATGTGAGATCATGTACTTAGTCAGTACTCCCATGACATAAGTAATATCAGGTCTGGTAATCATGAGGTTGTTAGAATATGGGTTCTTATTATATATATATATATATATATATATATATATATATATATATATATATATATATATATATATATATATATATCTGTGTGTGTGTGTGTGTGTGACTGTAATATGTATTACCCTCCAGGGGTATTTTTGTTTTTTTTGACAATTGTAATAGGTGCCGCCCATTAGGGGCTTTTTATATTTATTTTTGTACTTTGTTATATTGTCAAGGGCATTTTTGTCCTTGACAATATAACAGCTTTATAGCTGTTGGGAGCTCCCAACGGCTAGATTTCTAGCCGTTGGGGAGCCCCCAACACACATATTTGGGAAGCCTCTCACTCCCCTCGTGTCTATAAATATGGGCCATGAGCCCTTGTAAATCTATGCATTTTGTGTGCATTTGACATCCAATAAAGCATTTATTTTTTATGTTGTGTGTATTTCTCTAAGCCCTAAGTGGCTATTGTGCTTGTGTTTATTTCTCTAAGCCCCTAAGTGACTATTGTGTTTGTACCCCTTTGTGTGGGTTTGTATTTGCCCCTTGTTTGAGGTGTGTGGAGACTTCTTGATCTCATTACATGGTATCAAAGTCATTGCAATCTTGATCGTGGTAAAGCTTGTTTGTGTGGATGTGAGATCATTGATCGTGTGATTGTGGACTCGTGGTGCCCAAAAGAACTTTGCTTTCATTCTCTCCTGCTTTCTCTCTACCTCTCTCTCTTTCTCTCCTTGTGTCTATGAAAAATGAACGAGAACTGATTGTCACCGTGCCCATGAGACTCAATGACACAAACTATGTGATGTGGGCATCCACAGTGAAGTACAAATTTTGAGAAAAAAGTTTATGGGGCTTGTGGATAGATCTGAGAAAGAATCAAAACTTATGCTTAGCAAGAATGAAAACGGCAAAAAAATTGCACTTTAAGGAAAAGAGATGAATAAAGTCATTGCCGACTATAAAAAGAGATGGAAAGAGTGGAGGACGGGTCATTCCAAAATCATGGGATGGCTCATTAATAGTGTTGAAATAAAAAAAAATGTTATAGTTTAGCAATGTTTGAATTTTCTAGTGAGGCTTGGAAATATCTCTAAGATATGTATTCCCTAAGGGATGTAGCTCATATATGTAATCTCCAAAAGAAAGAAAGGATAATAACTCAAGAAAATATGAGAGTAAGAGAATACTACAATGCTCTTTCTCTCTCTTGAGATGAATTAGCTCTCTTAGAGCCTAAGTGGCATTGTCAACTTGACATAGAGCTCTATGAAAACAAATAAACTCGGAGCACTTTTATCATTTTATAAACGGGCTTAGACCCAAATTTGAAGGGACTAAATCGACATATATTTATAGAGGAGGTGTTCCTTCTATAGTATAAACTCTAGAAGAACTAACTATGGAAGAGAATAAATTAAAAAAAAAAACTCATCTACTAAAGATGAGGAATCGTTGCTTGCTATGTCAAGACTCAAAAATCACACAAAAGCATATAGGTCTCCTAACTTTGGAAGAGACCAAAATGACTATGGAAGGAGCTCAAATGACTATGGGAAGAGCTCAAATAACTATGAAAGATATTCGAGTAATTATAAATACAAGAAAAGTGGTAAGATAATATGTCACTTTTGCAATGAGCCGGGTCACTATGACCGATGAAACGTCTTTGAAGGTCATAGTTATGTTTCAACCGACGATGGAATGTCTTTGAAAATAAAAGGTTTTGGTACTTTAAAAACTCTTCTAAAATTAATCAAAATTTTTATGTCCCAAACATTATAGTAGTACCCAAACTTAACCTAAACCTCTTATCTGTTTCTCAAATTACCGACCATGGATGTAAGGTCACATTTTCATTTTGCTTGGTACAGGATCTCCAATCCGATAAGCCGATTGGGCGAGACCTTAGAAGAGGAGACCTCTACTACATGGACAATTTGGAACTATCCAATCAAGTTTTTTATAATTTTGTTGAAAAGACAAATATTAAAAATTAGCATAAAAAATAATTGGCCATGTTAGACCTGGGCTGCTTGGGCTATGGCTACATAGCTTTATTGATTACAGTTTTGCCCTTCCTCTTTGTATTGGCCTCTCATCACCATTCTTTGATTTCTTTTGTCTCTTTTAATGAAAGCTTGCTTTCCTTTGGGGGGATGGGGTGGATTAAAAAAAAGAGGTGTACTATGGCTCAAGCTTCAAGGCCTCATAATGCTTGTATGTACATGGGTCCAATGAAGCTGCAAATGCAAGTAGTCTATGGTATCATTGTCAGAAATATCAACCTGCAAGAGTTAAAGATGAGGTAAAGAGAGAAGAGAGGAGTCGGCGGCAATAGGGTTTTCCCTTTTCTTTTCTTTTCTTATTTATAAGTGTTGTACAGGGTATAACATTACACAAGTAATAAAGTAAAATTACAAACATACCACCGCCCACGCATCCCGAGGTGGATCCTTGGAATGTGGTGCGGGTCAAATCCATGATCCAAACTAACAGCCTCCCTCAAGTTGAGTATGGTCTTTGATCATGCTCAACTTGTCTTTGAGTGCCCAAAACTGATGAGTGGATAATCCCTTGGTAAAGATGTCAGCAACTTGCATATTTAACCGAACATATGCAGGTTCAATTTCTTTTTCTTCCACCTTTTGTCTAACAGAGTGTTGATCGATCTCAATATGCTTCGTGGGACAATGAAGGATGGGATTGAAGGTAATATTAATAGCACTCTGATTATCGCAAAGAAGCATAGAGGACGAGATCGGTTCTTGTAATTCTTGCAGTAGGTGTCTCACCCATGTAACATCGGTTGTTCCTGCTGCCATCGCACGATACTCTGCTTCAGTACTAGATCGCGCCACTGCCTTTTGCTTCTTGCTACTCCATGTTACAATATTATTGCCGATAAGAATGCAATACCCTGAAACTGATTTGCGCTCATCAGGATCATCAGCCCAATTCGCGTTTGTGTAGGTGAATAGTCGATGCCCTAACGTATAAGTTGTGTCCTTGGTATACATCAAGCCATCTCCAATCGTACCCTTTAAATACCGAAGGATCCTTTTTACTCCTTCCATATGTACATCTATAGGAGCATGCATAAACTGTGAAGCCTGATTGACAGAGTATGCTATGTCAGGCCTAGTGAATGTTAAGTATTGTAACATCCCTACAACTCGACGATACAAAGTAGGATCATGATAAGTAATGCCTTCTTCAGCACTTAGCTTATGAGTTATGATTTAGAAGGCAAGGTGTGCTAATTGGTTTACAATTCTCCATCCCTGTAGCAAGTAAAATATCAATGGTGTACTTATGTTGGCTCAATGTAATAATCTCATGTCGACTATCAACTTCCACACCCAGAAAATATCGCAAGGGACCCAAGTCTTTCATCTTGAATTTAGCCATCAGCATAGACTTAACCCAAGATATGTGATCCTCATCACTCCCGGTAATAATGATGTCATCAACATATATAAGCACCCAAACAATAGCTGAATCACTTTTGAATATGAACAATGAATGGTCTAGAACACTTTTAGTGAACCCATGATGCTGGATCTCCGTGGAAAAACTTTCAAACCAAGATCGAGAAGCTTGTTTCAGGCCATAAAGAGAGCGTCGAAGTTTACATACCCAATTTGATGAATCATGCATGCTATAACCAGGTGGCTGCTCCATGTAAACTTCTTCCTTTAGTTCACCATGCAGAAAAGCATTTTTAACATCAAATTGACTGAGTGACCATCCATGTTGTAACGCCAATGCAATGATAATCCTGACGGTGCCCACTTTTACTACTGGACTGAACGTTTCATCATAGTCCTGCCCATACTGCTGTGTGAAGCCTCGTGCAACCAGACGAGCCTTATAGCGCTGGTTTGAAAGAAGTTTACATGGAGCCATCCGGTTTGTGCTTGATCTTGTACACCCATTTGGATCCTACAACATTCTTGTTATCTGGCCTTGGTACAATTTCCCATGTGTTGCATTCATGCAATGCTTCCATTTCCTCATTCATCGCCTCTACCCAGGCACGGGAATGTACAACCTCATGAAAGGAGGAGGGTTCCGTTTCCTTGGACACTCTAGTTAGAAATATTTGAAAATCCAAAGAGAAATTGTTATAACTTACCCAGCGATCTATAGGGTGTCTAATCCGAGTGGAACGTCGTAGAGAAGTCTCATCATTAACTGGATGAACTCTACGAGAATAAACAAGACCAGAAAAACGTGAGGATGTTGTTGTAGGAGGAATGTCTTCCATATGTGGTTCCACATCGAAAGTATAGGGTTCATTGTTTGTCGATAAAGATGAATCCTCATAAGGCAACGAGTCATATAAAAGTGAGCCACTGAGCCAAAGATCATAACTATCATGTGTATCTGTGGAAGATGAACCCAGAGTGTCAAAGTTTTCATCATCAAAAACAACATTTCTAGATACCCGAATTTTGCCTGTATGAGGATCATAACACCTGTATCCCTTATAGTCATCTGCATACCCAAGAAACTTGCATTGTACAGCTCTGTCTTGAAACTTATTTCTCAATGAATGATCAATATGAACATAACATACACAACCAAAAGGATGTAGCTCTTCATATGATGGATGACAATTATAAAGAACAAAATATGGAGAATTATCTTCAAGGATGGTCATGGGCAACCTGTTAATAACGAAAACAGCTGTATGGAAAGCCTCTGTCCAAAGAGAGAAAGGAATACCCACAGTGTGCATCATGCTCAAGGTTGTCTCAACAATATGCCTGTGTTTTCTCTCAGCTACTCCATTTTGTTGAGGGGTATGAGGGCAAGAAATGTTACGTGTAATGCCATGCTCCTTCAAATATTCACTAAAATCATGGGATATGTATTCTCCCCCCATCACACTGGAAATATACAACATTGGTATTGAATTGGTTTTGGACTAGTGCATGAAACTGTTTGAACAACTTGAAAACTTCATGTTTGTTTTTCATGAAGTAAATCCAACTCAAACGAGTGTAAGAGTCAAGAAAGAGTACATAGTATCGAGATCCAGAAAGAGAGGCAATAGGCGCAGGACCCCAAACATCTGAGCATATAATCTCAAAAGGCTTTGTTGCTCTTTTATTGATACTGTGAAAAGGAAGTACATGACTTTTGCATAAGTGATAATTTGGACATTTTGACTCTAAACTGACTGCGAGTATTAAACCTTTAGCAGACAACGTGTCAAGAAAAACTTGACTACAATGACCCAAACGAAGATGTCATAAGTCTGGCTTATTAAGTTTCAAGACTCTAGATGAAGAACTATGATCTGTAGATCGACTCAAAAATGTTGGGAAGGAAGAAGCTGAAGAAGCCACGGCTACAGAAAACGACGTCTTCAAAGGCACATGAGATTCTTCAAAGACGTACATGTTCCTGCGCCGGTCACCTTTAGCGAGCGTCTTCTTGGTGTGAAGATCCTTAAGATAAACAGAAGGAGTAAATTCAACGGAAGAATTTGTTTCATCAACTAATTTTGACACAGATAGAATATTCTTTTGAATAGCAGGTGTGAGTAAGACATTTGACAAGGGTAATTGAGATTCAGGCAAAGAAAGGGAGACATTTCCAGTGTGAGAGATGGGGTGGTGAGATCCATCTCCTATGACTATAGTGTCATTTCCAGTGTAAGGAGTCAAGTGAGTAAATTTACCTGCATCAGAAGTAACATGTGCTGCTGCCCCTGAATCAATATACCATATACCTTCATCATTTTCGCGCAAGTTCATCTGATTGAAAGTAGTCATAAGGATATTTTGTACGTCCTGTGGAAGAACCTGTCCCTGAGAAGTGCGTGCAAACTAATGAGTTGCCTTCTGCCCTGGCCTACTATCTGGCCTCCCTGTTTTGTTCCGGTTCTGAGGATTGTACCAGCAATTTGCTTTAACATGTCCCCGCTTGTTGCACAGAAAACAAGTAGGAACACGTCCCCCTCGTGGTACACTGCCTGAACCAATACCTCCTCCACCTGGTGTAGGTAGTAATCCTCCTTTGTTCATAGGTGTTCCATTGGGACGAGGAGGAGTAAATAAGACTCCTGTTTGAATAGGCGTATGTGCCATCATCACAGGATGAGCATCATCTGACGCGTGTTCCTGATTTAAACTGACCTCATATTGCAAAAGTTTAGATTGAAGATCATCAAAACATGGAAGAACTGAAACAACCTGGAGTGTCGTGCAAAACATGCGATATTCAGGTCCAAGGCTACCTAATACCTGTTGTACCATATCCTTATCTGATACAGGACTTCTAATTGCAGCTAACTGATCTGTAATCACTCTGACATCCCCCATGAACTCTGTAATGGATTTGTTTCCTTTTCGCATGGATTGGAATTGTCACTTGAGTTGTAAAGCCCGAGATTTGGAAACCTGAGAAAAGGAATGAGCTAGTCCATTCCACAACTCGGCAGCAGATTGATCATCAGAAATAGTTTGTAAAACACGATCAGAAAGTGTGGAAGTTATGTAAGCAACTAATGTCTAATCCCGTTGTACCCATATGTCATAAGCAGGATTGGTGATTCGAAGTTGACTCACCTACCCATCTTCACCTGTTATTTCTTGCATGATATGTGTAGGTGGGGCGGGTGATCGCCCATCTAGATGCCCATAAAGACCATGACTGCGAATAAAGGGCACAATCTGACGTTTCCAAAGTAAGTAGTTATCATGGGATAACTTGTGGGTCATGAGGTGAGTAAGAAAACTAGGGTTCAACTTGGAATCCATGGGTTATATGAAGAATGAGATGCCAACTGTACCAACAGTGTATTGAGGGAAAAACAACAATGTTGTGTGCTGAAATAATATCAGCACACACATTACACAGAAGAATAGTGGTGTGTGAACCAGAAAAATATTGAATGTCGACTGTACTAACAGTGCATTGAGGGAAAACAGCAATGTTGTGTGCTGAAAATAATATCAGCACACACGTTACACAGAAAATGATATCAACACACATGTTACACAGAAAATGATATTAGCACACACGTTACACAGAAGAATATTGAACAGAAATGTTTTGGGGAGAAAACAAAGATTCGGCAGACTGAAAACAGAATGTTAAGACATGCGTACCAGAAAAATACTGAAAAATGAAAAGAATCGAAAGAGAAACTGGAATGACGTGAAAGAGGATTAAGAAAAGGAAGAAAGAAGCAAATCTGATTAAGGAAAAGAGACAGAAATAAAACCTACGTCCTTTAGCAGCACGTGTTGATCCTTAGAGGCCTTCTAGATGATTGATTTCCGCGCCTGTGCTCTGATACCATGTCAGAAATATCAACCTGCAAGAGTTAACGATGAGGTAAAGAGAAGAGAGGAGTCGGCGGCAATAGGGTTTTCCCTTTTCTTTTCTTATTTATAAGTGTTGTACAGGGTATAACATTACACAAGTAATAAAGTTAAATTACAAACATGCCACCGCCCACGCATCCCGAGGTGGATCCTTGGAATGTGGTGTGGGTCGGATCCATGATCCAAACTAACAATCATGAGCATATCCAGTGGCCTTCTGAGTCAAGTTTCCGGTCAGTGATGGGTCAAGCGCATAATGGGCCTAGGTTTGGATCTTGGATAGGGCCATATTGCTCACATGGGTCCATAAGTCACTGCATGACTATATTTGCTAATTTTACATTCCCTTTCTTCCAATACATTAGCTAATTTTTACATTCTATTTGTGTTAAATAGGGTACTTTTAGTATGAGATCCACTTATGAAAAATTTGATATTGATGTCAGTTTCTTTTTTCTGCTCTTTTTAACTTGAGTCTCTCTGTCTATCTCAGTATGGGATTCACTTCTGCACAAATCTTGCATTGTTCATTCTATCATATGCTCATTTCAGTTTCATAAAAAGGTCAAATTATTTAAATGTTGATTTGTATAGGAAACTTGTGTATGATGTTTTATCAAATATGTATTTTCTTCAGAACAAAGCAGAATGTGCACATGCAAAATAATAGTCTACAAATAGTGCAAATATTTATTGAAAAAACAAGAAAAATTGATAAATGTACAAAACATTGTAAGTGCAACCACATTCATTCAAAAGAAAGAAATAGAAATATCCCTACAAACCTGCAAGATAGTAATTAATACACATTTCACTAATTTCTCGTGGAAGAATCACAATAGAAATAGACATAATGACATCTAAAATCTGGATTTTGCATGAGACATAACAATGTGAGGTTAGCATACAGACATGAATGCATTTGCTGGTCAGTAAAGAGACAAATTACCAACTTCCAGTGTTTAGTTGCATGAAAAGAACTTTAACCATGTACAAGTATGAAGTTGCACTGTTGCAACTTCTCTATTCTGTAGAAGACATGCTCATATCTGGAAAATAACAGTGATAATGAAAAGGTGAATATACCTAGAGTAACGACTTTCCTATTTCACACACATTCCATGTGTATACGCACAAGCACATTGTGAATTTTGCAAAAGTGCATGCACATGAACACACACATGCACACACTCACGCACTATCAGCACAGTCATAGATGGTCAAGTCCATACCTCCAACCCACGTAAAGCCCCGTACACATTATTTGCCTGAAACAACAGGAATGAAACGGTAGTACCACAAATGAAAATAATCAATGAACAAAGTAGTGATGCTCCCTCATTGTTCATCAAATAAAACCAAAGAGGACAATGCCTTTGTGCCAAAAAAAATGTAGCGGTAACCAACAATCTGACAAAAAAAAGATAGTTTGGCTCTTTGAATTCATAGTTGGTTCCATGGAATGTTATACAGTCTCATTGAATCCATATTCCACGAAATGAGGCACAAAGGCATTCTGACTAATAACAAAAACACCCTGTCCTCCCTCTTTATGAAATATGGATTTCATATTCATGTAATTCACACAACATAATTTTCACTTTCATAGAATGTGCAGTCAGAACCAAACACCCCACTGATATCAGTAAGGATTCAGAATACCTCGAGAAAAGCTCCATGCAGAATGGATTTACCATCTCCTTTAGACACATAAAGGGTATAGCTCTCATCCACGCCAAGTTGAAGCTGAAAAGAACTTCAACTTATCAAATCCTCATAATCATTGTGATGGTTAAGAATGAGGCATGCAAATTTAAGAAAACATAAGATTTAAAATTCACCAAACCTCTTGAGAATTCACAAACAAACGGAAGAGAAGACTTTTTTCATAATTTTAATAAAACTAATGGAAGTTTCAACCAAATCTCAACAAACTTAGCTAAACGATGTCGATCTTTCTATGCAGTTAAGTCAGTAAACACTAAGCTGAAAACCGAGTGTATACGATTCTGAGAAATTTTTATACTAAAGAAAACAAAAAGAAAAAGAACAAGCATTTCAATCTAGATTAAGAAAATTTATCTTCAAAACTCGATCTTCAATCCAAACAAACTCAGTAGGCGAAAACAAACAAACAAACTTCTCTACGATTCTGAAAACAAAATGACAGATATTTTAGCCTAAATTCGACAAATGCAGCTCGAAATAACTCAATAGTCCACCCGAATTCACTCAGAACGAAGCAAAAACAAATTCTTAAGATGTTGAAACGGAAGAAAGAAAAGAAAACTGCATCCTAAATCCAACAAAATTTCAGCTCAAAACGAACGACCTCCTGCACAAACACGCCGAAAAATCGAAAAATGCAGCGCAATTCCTCAACCAAAAAGCGATTACTTACGTTCTCATCTCCAGAATTCACGACGATCGTCAGCTTCGAGACGTCGTAATCGGATTCCCTCGCCGATCTCGGGTCCGAATACCTGGAGTGGTGCTTGAACATGTGAAACTGGTACCTACGGAACGCGCGTGCGACCAGGGACGAGTTCCCGCCCTCCCCGCGGGCTTCCAGAGAGAGGCTCGGGTCGACGGTGAGCGTATCGTTCCCGAACCGGAACTCCTTGGGGATCGGCCACAGGAAGACGCCGGAATCGTCGAGATCCGGCGGGCTAGGGCCGGAGCGAGAGGCTTCCTTGAAGGTCAGGTACCTCCCTTGGGTTAGGGAGACGGAGAGGAGGGCGGTCAGTAGAAGAATGGGGAGAAAATCCATGAGAGTTCACGGGGAAAACTGCGTTTGGCGGAAGATTTCGAGGGAGATTTTCCGGGCTCTGTCGCGTCGTAATAGAGCTTCGGGGCTGTGTCGACACGAGGCAGGCAGTGAAAATTTTCGGAATCTATCCCCGAGTGCCCGTTTGGATAACAATCGTCATTTTCTTTTGTTCTTTTTTTTTCCTTGACAAACGGCCGGGCGAAAAGGTACCGCCTTGACCATGGTCTTTGTAGGTGTCACAGACTTCTTTTGTCCACCGGAGATGGTTTCTCGTCCTGTTCTTGCAACGAGGGACACGCATGTCTCAGGTTCGAACTCTCGACGTTTTTTAACCTCAACGCCTTTTAAGCAAAGCAGCACAACTCACTTTTAGGGCACGTTTGGAAGCAAGAAAAAAAAATCACAGGAAAAAAATTTGTCTATAAAAAGTTTTGATACTATTTTTTCAAATGAAAAATTTTCTCGTGTTTGTTTTAGCATGAGAAAAACGAAGTGAAAAAATGTAAGAAATGAGAGAGAGAGAAAGAGGTATCGACTAGGGGTGGCAATCGGGTCGGGTTGGCGTGTCAGCATACCTCAACCCGAACCCGAACCGTTTATTAAACGGGTCGGCTGTGGCAAACACGAACCCGACCCATTTAATAAACGGGTAACCCGACACGACCCGCCAACCCATTTAATAAATGGGTTGGGTCGGGTAAATGGGTTTGCGGGTCGGGTAAATGGGTTGGAATCTTGGCGCTAGGATGGGCGTTTATGCATTTGGTGAACCTGAGGTAAAATCTTGGTCAAACTACTTTGGTGGTCCTGTTTGGAATCAAACAGGCTCTAGGATAGGTGTTTATGCATTTGGGATGGAAAGGGAGGCCCTTTATCCTTTTTGACAGCGGCCAATTCTTCAAATGCATAAACTCCATGAACACCCATCCCAGCGCCAAGATTCCAAACAGGCTCTAAGTCTTTTTCAACTGACATAGACTCATCACCCATTTTATTCTTCACTCACCTCTCTGACCTCCTATCCAACACGTGCTGTGCAATTATTTAGTCATTTGTTTTCTGATTTGTGAGTACATCCACACAGCACATTCGCCAGCTGTCAAACTTCTATGAATTGAATAGTCCAAGAGAATTGCACCAAAGTTATGTTGTGACAAGAAAGGTTTGTGAAATTGCGTTGTAAGAGTCCGATGCAAGTGGCCAATTTACTATAAGAAGATGCATCTAAATCAGTTCTTAGTATTATTTGATTACTCATGTTTTTTTTTTTGCAATCTCACAATGACGTACGAAGGAAAATATACTAAACCACCAGCTACTCTTATCTAAAACTATAATTATCTAGCTTTATTTAAGAAAACAAGAAAAGATTCAAAATTATGAAATTTACATAACAAGAAATCATCTTATATCAATCTCAACTCTGAATCATGATTGATTCTCTCTCTCTCTCTCTCTCTCTCTCTCTATATATATATATATATATATATATATATATATATATATATATATATATATATATATATATATATATATATATATATATATATATATATATATATATATATATTATAATCCCAAATAACTAAGGTTGCCTATCTAGATAAGCACCTAATTAAGAAAGCAAATTCTAATCCTTCTAAACTCTTAAAATGAGATATTGATCAATTACTTTGATCCAATATCCATTACAATGGCCTAAAATAAGAAAATATTCAAACTAAAAACTAGAGATTTCAAATGATCCAACTAACAATGTGAACCTAAATATGTGTCACTATGCTCCTACATCATTCTCTTCGAGACTTGCCCTCAAGTATGAATTTTGATTGTGTTTCTTCCAATTTCACTCAATTTTTAAGAATCACAAAGGCAATGCAATCTCTAATGGATATGGCTCTATTAAGCATTGATATAGAGAAGTATACCATAGTCGGATCTATTTTGTCAATAATCCAAATAGAGAGAACATCCGAACCCTATTGCTCCTTTTTAGCTGGTGCAAAACAACTCAAAATGAATATGCTTGCGATATATGAGCCAGGATAGAAGGACCCAAATGTAAGTGCTTATGGACCCAAATGTAAGTCCTTATGGATCCAATTATAATTGATCGAGTCCAAGTTTGTGCCACTTGGGTCAAGTGGGTACTTCATGGGTTGTTCAAGTAATGGATATTAGTGGGTTTTAGATAGCATTTGGGTTGGTGCATGCCCATTCATGAGGTTGGTTTAGGTTTGGGTAACTATATTAGATCCAAAGAAATTGGGTCGGGTTTGAGTCCATTATAGAGGCTTGGGGTGAATTTTGGGCTGGTCTAGGATCCCAAATAGGGTTAGGGTAGGTTAAAGAAACCTGGAACGGGTTTTGAAATCCCAAACTGGTTCCTAGTGTTGGTGCAATGGGAAGGAAATTGTGTGGGAGACATAGGGGTAATGAGTTGAACCGGTACACAAATGAATCGGTTTGCTCATCACTACCACCTCCCGCGATGGTTTGGGGAAGGAAAGAGGTGGGGCTTGGGTACCACACCCTCACCCTCCATCAATTAGGGGTTGTTGACAGGATCATGGGTCGGCAACCAGGAGTCTCGTTCACCTGTGGTGACCGACGACCTCTGGTCAGTTGAATCCTTGTCGTCCTGTATCTTACTATGGTCAGTCAGATGGGAGAGGAAGCATGGGGAAGACAAGGGGAAGGAAGGGAGGGCAAACCAAGGCGAGCTGGTGAACCTCTCATCGACCTTTCTCACTTGGCAATAGGATGGTGGATGGGAAGCCACCAGTGGTCATGACCTGCTCAACTGGGAAATGACAAGAAGAGAAGGGGTGGTTTGATCCACGTCCTCTTCCTCGGTTAGTATGGGTGGCAGAGGCACCATCGACAGGTGAAGATTCTGTCAATTCGCCTCTCTTGTCCGTTGGCCTAAAGAGGGAGGAGGGTAGACGAGCTCTTGTGGCTGCTTCCTGTGAAGAGACAGAGAAGAAACAATGGTTGGCCGATGCCCACCACTGCTCATAGATGGGCAGACCTTGGTAAGCTATTGATCCTCCTTCAAAACATGTATCGCCGGCGGGATAAGAATGGATGTACCTACACTGCCGTTGGGAGGCAGCATGTGTAAACTACCATTCACCCACATATCACACTTTTGACATGGACCTCCATTGCTATCGAATTTATTCTTTTGCGGATTTGTACATATGTATTATTCGAACATCTTTTCCAACAATGCAAACCTTTTATCTGCCTCTTTTCGTCGTTCTTCGCTAGCTTGCAGTCGTTATAATTTCTTTACTTGTCTTTTCCATTTTATCAGACCATGAAGAATCTAACGGCCACATGGTGTTGTCAATTGTGTTCTTCTGATTGAATGCCTCGTGACTGGTAAAGCCAACGGGATCGTCCTTCGAATGGAATCAAGGCAATGATCCCTCGTTCTGAAATCAACTAACGTAAATCTTGTGAGGATTTACTAAGAACAATCTACCAAACTACCCAACTACTCATGCCTAAACTATGATTATCTAGCTTTATCTAGGAAAACAGGGAAAAACTGAAAATATCAAGAAATTTAAATAACAATAAAATATCTCATATCAATCTCAACTCTGAATCTTGATTGTTTGCCCCTCTCGTTTATATATAGATGAGATATTACAGTCCCAAATAATTTAGGTTACCTATCTAGATAAACACCTAATTAGAAAAGCAAATCCTAATCCTACTTAACTATTGAAATAAGATATAGATCAATTACTTAGACCTAATATCCATTAAACAACCCAAAATAAGAAAATATATCTAGAGATCTCAAATGATCCAATGAACTATGTGAACGTGGATATGTGTTATGCTACTCCTGCATCACATATGCATTATAACATGCATCCAATGGCATACAAGTCTAAGCACCATCTTTGGTTTGGGTTGGAAAACGAGATGAACTGCTTAAGGCTCGGCTTGTGTTCACCTCATAAAATGTTCCCTCAAACACATAAAATAAGCTCAAAAGGTTCAACATTAACAACTAGTATTTGGCTTGTATAAGCTTATTTGTGGGTAATAAATATATTTTATGTCATAGAATATAGATGGTTGATGTAATACCTAGCATTTTCTAAAATCTAGAAATCTAGTTTGATATAAATTTTATGAGAATTTTGTAATAATTAATTAATTAATATTATTTATTTAATAATATGGATTAGTATATCATGTTGGACCGCAGACCCTTTGGATAAGATCCATAGTTCATGTAAAAGATCACTTTAGGAGTTCACGTTTAAAAAAAAGAAAGAGATTAATGAGTTTTAATTTAAGAGGATACTAGGAAACCCTTTAGAGAGAGTTTGGGTCCCAATAGGAAACCCAACCCTCTTCTACATAAAGAGGGTTAAGCCTTCTTATTAGAAAACACTATTTACGTTTTCGAGAAGGGAAGAGAGAGGAACACGTTTTAGAGAGGAAAAGAGCAAAGGGAGAAGAAGATTGGCCAACCTTAAGTAATGATTTCTTTTTCGTGATTTTTTTCGGTGACCAGTCATAGGATCTGATCATACTCATGTTTTTATTTATTTTCTATGTTGGATCTAATATAAGGTATGTATCTTGTCCTTGAACAACAACCACTTGCATTAAGGAAGACTTTTCCAATTTCTTTCGTATTTAGACAATGTTTCGGGAGAGCTTTATCATATTTTGATATTCGTTCGCATGTGCGATATTTTATTCATTCGTATTCGCATCAAGGTACGGGATTTTACATTGTTCAACATGTTTAGAGTTTAGGATAGGTCGATCAAGCATGTAATCATGTTCCTGAGGTTCGATTTAAGTTGTATTAATATTTAAAATCTTATTTTTTTATAATATTCATTTTAATTCGTAGGAGCAATTTAACCCATTTTCTAGTGAAAATTAATTTAGATTCGTGTTTAAATTCATGTTATAAGTTACATTCGATGTTTACAACATACTAGATATGTTTATGCATGAATTTAATATGGTTTTGATGGATTGGAAATTTGTTTGGAGGTTTTCATAAACCTAAAATCCTTTTTTGAAAATCGATTTTGAGCACAAATGTATTATCTTATGTAAAAACATTGGATCTTGTGTTTGATTCATAATATGTATGATATTTGTATATATCATGTTTAGATGTGTATATGCATGTTTATGATTTGTGTTTGATGAATAAAAATTGTTGTATGCATGTTATTGGTATTTTAATAAAATACGTAAAGTTCTTGAAGTGTTTTCTTGAAAATTATGTTTTGTCTTGTATTTTTATTTTGACCAACCATAAAGAAAATAATGGTTCTTCAAAACAGTGAAACCATAAATCTTAAAAATTTAGAGAGATGTTCCAGATATATTAAACCAATCTATGAAAACAATTTGTGCTTAAATGAGTTCGTGGTTGGGAGATACGACCTCTATAAGTTGACACATAATTTTTGTCCCAACAAAAAATCTGTGTAGGCTGCACTTTTTTGTAAACTTTATTGCTTCCAAAATATTCAAGGTTTATGGCTCATATTTTTATATATATTAGTTCATATATTGAAGAATACATGATAAAAATCCTGTAAATTGATTCTTTAGAGTTTGGAAATTAAAATTCATGCAATATTGTCCTAGAGCCTGTAATTTCTGGAAAGTAGTCTATCAAAGAACATAAATAACCTATATTGTTTGAATTTCAATTCTTTGAAAAAAATAATTTTTAACTCAAGTTTTTCAGAGACTTGTATTAGACGTATCAAGTCACCCTTAGTAAAAATGTTAGAATTTATTTCATTTCATGTAATGTATGTCTGATGTTTCTTTGGAAAGAATGAACTGAATATGACTGTTCTATGAACAAAAAACAATTGATGGCTTTGAAATTTTTATTTTCCATAAAAAATCTCAAAGTTTATTTCATTTGTTGTGATACATGATAAAATTTATACTTACATTTTTTTTTTACAGTTTTTCATGTAAACTGTTTTGGCATGTTTTATATGATGTGTTGAATTGCATGCATGTGATGGTTCTCGATTTGAACCCGGTGTATTATGCATGATGATAATGTATAGCATGATGTGATATTATATGTGCTTATGATGATAATGCATAGCATGATGATATTAAAATTATGGTTTGAAATGGATGGTTGGTGTGGTGGATGTGAATTTGTGATGTGCCCCATATCAGTGGGATATTTTCCGTATTAAAATTTTTTTATTTCTTTTTTTTTTTTGACAAAGGGATCTTGTCTCTCTTTCTTGAACTTAGTTCTAATGGGCTATTAGACGCTAGCGTTTGCGTAGAATCCAACCTCTTAGAGCTTAGTTTGGTTAGGGCAAGACCATAGATTAATCCTGGTGTCTTTCACTTCCTTTTAAAAAAAATTGTGCATTTTCAGGGGTGAATTTGGGGTCGTTACAATTAAAGTGTTAAAAAATTATCGTATTGGTCTTTTAAAATGACATGTTCTTGAAAAAACCCATAAATATGCCAAAAAAAATTATATGTCTAAAATCATTGATTCTTGATTTATTTAAGACCATTTTACATTTCACAACATATTTGTGTGGATCTCCTGACGTTCACATAAATATATTGCAAACCTCTAAATATGGTTAAAATCACTGAGGAGGTTTGCAACATATTTGCACAAACTTCATGTTGCCATTTGCACAAATATGTTGTGAACCTCCAAATATGGTTAAAATAATCGAAGAGATTCACAATATATTTGCACGAATCTCCTGACATTCACAAAAATATGTTGCAAACTTCTAAATATGGTTAAAATCATTGATGTGGTTCGTAATATATTTTTGTAGACATCAAGATATTCACATAAATATGTTGTGAACATCCAAATATGGCTAAAATCACTGAGAAGATTCACAACGTATTTTCACAAACCTCCTGATGTTTACACAAATATATTATGAATCTTTGAATATGGTTAAAATCATTGAGGATATTCATAATATATTTGTGCAAACCTCCTGATGTTCACACAAATATGTTGTGAAGCTTTGAATATGGTTAAAATCACCGAGAATATTCACAACATATTTGCATAGACCTCCTCACGTTCACACATATATGTTGTGAACCCCAGACGTAGTTAAATGAGATTCACATAATATCTATGCGGTCCTCTCGGCATTCATACAAATATGTTGTGAACCTCTAAATATGGTTAAAATCAAACTAAAGAGTTTCACATAATATTTACGAGACCTTTCGATATTCACACAAAATATGTTATGAACCTCCGAATGTTTATAGTTACATGATTTCATACTCGTATAAATGCTTGTTTTTTTGTCACTCTTTACCCCTCGAGAGAACCCTAACGTGTGCTATCCTCTACCTCTCTGTAATTCTTGGGCGATTTATACAAATGTCAGTAGGTTTGTGTAACTATCACGTAAATATTCTCAATGATGTTCATCATATTTGGAGGTTCGTATGATAATTATGCAAATGTCAGGAGGTTCGCACATATATTATGTGAATCTCCTAAGTGATTTTAACTACATTCAAAGGTTTATAATATATTTTTGCAAATATGAGGAAGTTTTCGCAAATATATTGCAAATCTCTTGGGTGATTTTAACTATATACAGAGCTTCACAATATATTTTTGTGGACATCAAGAGATCTGTGCAAATATATTCAGAGGTTCACAACATATTTGAGCAGACATAACATATTTGTACGAACGTCAAGAGGTCCACACAAATATATTGTGAATCTCTTCGGTGATTTTTACCATATTCAGAGGTTCACAACATATTTGTGCAAACGTTAAGAGGTTCGAACAAATATGTTATGAAGGGTAAAATCGTCCTAAATAAGTTAAGAATAAGTGATTTTGGATACACAGAGAATTTTGGCATAGTTGTGGGTTACAAGAATACACCATTTGTAGAGGATAATACAATCATTTTTTGTAAAGTGTTTGACTTGTAAGCAATAAGTTTAGAGTTCAAATCATATTCCTTAATCTTTAAAACTTTAAAAGTGACCTATCAAACATGTAAACTAGTTAAATAACAAACACTAGACACAAGTACGATGAAGTGACTAAACTGAATGGGAATCTATTTCCATGTGAATTTGCTCCATTCCATTATTCCATGTGAATTTGGCCAATCGTAATCCTCAACTTTAACTCTTTTTTCTTTTTTCAAGCATGATTTACTTTTCTTTTTACTTGTCTTATTTTTTACTTGTAAATATAGGTTACTCTTTTTTTCTATAAGTGAAAAACATTAAAACTTTAAAATTGCATATGTTATACATACATACATACATACATACATATATATATATATATATAAGAAATATGTATTTAAAATTAATATACTTAGTTTTTATGTTTATAAAAAATGTATTTATATAAATCATATATATACATATTTGTACACAAACATATACTTCTATAATTCTATGAAGTTATATTATTATTATATAAAATTTCTGAGAAGATTGTTAAACACACTTATATGTTAATTTTAGTAATAATACATATATTTTTTGTATCACAAATTTCCCATTTCATTGAGTTGACTCACCCAAGTCATCGAGTTGGATATGGCCGACCCGATACTGAGTTCTGAGAATGCCAACCATGGACTATTACAATAAATGATTGTACTGCATGGATAATTTGACCCGATTTCCTAAAAATCCTATAATTTTTTATATTCATCCGATATCCAAAATCGCAAATATCCGACATCGTTAGGACCCTTTTACCCTTTGCAACTGTGAATTAAGGCCTTATTGCAATAAAATTGTACCGCTCGTCGACTAGGTCTAACTGTTACTTAAATCAATAATCACAGGTTTTTTATGCGGACCTCACGAACTCACATAAATTTATTTACAGATTTTTGGTGAAACTGAAACCACCAAAATTTACAAATATTTTATTGTGACACATACAAATTTAATTTATTTTATCATTTAAATTTGAGCAAAATTTAAGTTAAATTCAGGCAAAATCTGAGAGTTTAAGTTGAACTAGGACTCTAGTTAGGTTCGATATGAGCCATACAAGTCATAGAAGATCAGATTTGGTGATTTTGGTTATAGGTTGATTCAGAAAATGCAATTTTTAAAATTGATCAACCTCCATTTTGGGTTTTTCCAACTTGGATAAGGTTCAAAATTTAGTTGTTTATGAGTGATCGAGCTATGTTTTGGACTCAAACCAGGTTCCTAATAAGACCCAAAGGGTCACGCCCAACCCAATGGGGTGCCATGTATCAACGTGGTAGCCCATAGGGGTCAGGGATAACCAAGAGTTTTTATGAATCTTAGATGAGTCATATTTAGATTCAAACCTTAGTATTTGGATCCAATTCAGATTTGGATTAAATATATATTTAGACCTTAAATTAGGTAGTGGATTTAACTAATGGTATTTGGATCCAACTCAATTAGGTTGGATATAATCCATGACATTGGGATATAATTAGAGATGGATTGGATTGGATGCCGAATCGACTATTTAAACATTGAATTCTATTAAGTCTTTGTGTCTGTAAGCCTCTCGGAAGGTTCACGTGTCACTAGAGCCCAAGCCAGGGTAAGAAGTCTCCACCTTTCTACTCGAGCTTAATTAATTTCAAAATTTAATAAATTAGGACCCATAATTTATTTTTTTATTTTATTAATAAAGAAGATTAATATATATTAACCTCTTATATTAGAGATGAGACTCTTGTCTAAGCCCATCTATAAATAAAGATCATCATGAGTAGGTTTAACAAAGTTAGTTCTCCCTCCCTCTCCCATTCTCATTAGAATTCTCTAATATTTCTTTCTACCATCTTCTTCTTTTATCTTAGAGTTTTTCTTAGCAGTCATTAAAGTTGCAACAAGGTGTTAAGATGAAAAACGAAGGTGTTAGTTCATCAAAGAACACTATTCAAGTAGGATTCACCATACTTATAGCATAGATCAGATGCAAACACATAAACCGTGTGTCTTGCCGATTCTATAGGTTGATCCATGGTGGATCAGATATGGAACAAGTTATTACAAAGTGTTTTTAAATCAATACCATGCTTTGAAATAGTTTTACAAATACGATTTCGGTAAAACTATCAGACAACTAAACCAGAAATTGGGTAATGCGAAAAGCATAGTTTAATGTTCCTACATGATTTAAGATTACTATATTCTTGTTTTCCACACGATTGAATGAATATTGATTTTCTCATGTATTTACAATATGAATAATGTTCATGTCAATTTATTTTATGTGTTCCATGATGATTTCACATACTAGCATCTTAAACTAGTTATTCTATAAAAAAATCTTGAGTTATATTGATAGTTTAGGATCCAAAGTATGTTTTATTACCATATGACATTTTTATGACTCTAAATAATGTTTAGATATTGTCCATATGGTTGATGCATGATTTGAAATCAATATTGCACGTTGATGCATGTGTTTTTCTTATTTCTATCATGTTTTATTTTATGATATACATGCTACCTTGATTTTCTTAACAGACTTATTATGAAAAAAATAAATATAACTCTCAAATCGAATCACCACCGGTCAAACCATTTTATGGAGAACTTCCAAACATCTGGGAGGCGAGAAAAAAGGGTCTCAATAATGGTACGAAAGTGAAGGTTATGGCAGATATAACCCAAGACAAAAATCCTGTCTTGTGTAGAGCAGTTTTTTATAGTCAATTTTGTAGAAAATCTAATAAATCAGAGGATTACTATTTATGGTTGTTTTTTGGATAAGTGATGGTTATTGTATGAATTAGTCTGAGAAAAATAAAAAAAAATAAGTTTCGTTCTTTGTTAATCTTGGAGTCTCACACACAAGTGTGAAATTTAAGATTCTGCAGAAGATTGGATTTGGAACGGTCTCAGATAAGATCCGATCTAAAAAATCTAAAAAATTCATATGATAGAGTTTTTTGGTAAACTCATATGCTTTTGAAAGCTAACAAATATAGCTATCGTTGAAAAATTTGGAAAGATCAAATCCTTCTCGGATCAGGTCTGGTGACTACTTCTTTATGAAGCAAGTTTCTGGCATGTTCTGTCAAAATAAAAAACAGTCTCTGGTAAGTGAATTTCTATGGGGAAACAAAATTGTTTTTTCTGTGAACTATCACTTGGATTTGAAAGCTAATACTTTCTATTATAACTGAGATTTTTTATGGGTTCATATCTATTCAGGACAATGGCCTAACAGATCCGTGATTAGCATAAAAATTCTGTTTTATTCAGGACAATGGCTTGTGGATTTGTTTTGCTAAAATCATATGCTTGCTTATGATATGAGATGTTTATCATGTATATCCTGATATGTGATGTTTCATGAATATATTGTATGCAAACATGTTGATTATTTATGCATGATGACATATGAGACTGCATCTTAAAACATGAGAGTTAAGCATGATGATTGGGCCATGTAGTGCGCATAGACATATATATGTTATTTTATGAAATTCATGATTCATGCTAAATTTAAATGAATCTCATGCATCATGTAGTGTGATATGTTGTAAGTCATGTAAGACATGCATACATAGGGCTCGAATGTGAGCCAGGTTCGGTGGAACCAGGGTGCGAGTGAGCACCTAGTTAAGTTATAATAAACATGCTCATATGCACACACTTAAGTTAAACTCTTGGGCATTCCTTAATGTGAGTACGTACCTTGAAATACTCTTGGGTGCTCCTTAATGTCGAGTGCGTACCTTGAGTGGATCAAATGAGTTGTCTTTAGTACACCTCAGTGATTTCGGGGGATATGGGTTCATGCCTTGTGAGACAATGGTTTGAGCTACCTAGAGTGGATCTTGAGGTTGTTGAGCCTAGTGTTGAGTGCACCCAATATTGTAGTTGAGCTCAGTGTCATAACACCTAATAACTCATTTAGTCCAGATTCTTACTTTAGAGAGGGTAGGAGGTACACATGTCGTCTGACGTGTTTTGAAGGCATAGACACCTCTTGAGCCTCCAGTCATCGATGTAGGGGAATGGGACTGTCAATTTATCCTAGGTATGCAATTTGGCTCTGAAAAATAAGAATCAATTCCCTAGACCACTGTTAAATCTCTCTCGGTTAAAAATTGTTTTAGTGGATGTTTGACCTGACTCTTCAAATCAATAGGGTAATTAAAATACATAGCATAATAGACCCCTATGTGGTTGCTGAGTTAAGATTAGGTCTTGCGTGTGTACCCTTTCAGGATAAAAAAAGAGAAACAATGCATTAGATTAAGTTCACAAGTGTTTAAATGATTCATTGAATGTGACATAAATTTTTATGCATGTCATGTATGATTTCGAGTTCATGCATATGTTGGCATATATAGATTTGTTTTACTATGATCTTGAGTATTAATGATATGATGAGGTTCGTTACATGAGTGTAAAAATGAATTATTATGAAATTTATTATGTTTAAATTACCATTGTTGTGAATCTTTGTTGTGTTTATATGATATGACATGCTATGATTTGTTTGCATTGGGAAAGATGTATACTTTATGTATTTGCATTTGTTTCATGCTTATGTGTAACTTGTAGGATTTAATATATAGTTTTAATTTATCAAAAGAAAAGTGGTCCCTGTATCCTCCCCATGAGGTTGAAAGTTCATCTATAACTTAGTTCATTCACCAAGTCATGCCAAGTTTTTTTTTCTTTAATAACAACAAGAAGAAACCACCATTATGGTTCAATTAAACAAGTTGAGAGGTGCCCTGTTTGAGCAGGGATACAAGGAATGCTTAAGTGCCTGCCTATGTGACAAATGCCAAACACATAACATCATTTTTATGTCCATAGAGTGTTGTTATGTGATTGTTCTGTGTCACATACGGGCCCTTAAGCAAGCTCTGGATCTTGTTCATGTGTAATGGGATTCTAACCTCATCATTTTTATGACCAACCAATTATGAATTGTGAGAAGGCATTTGTTACACTTTCACTCAATAGCCGCTTTGGAGGGAAAGTGCTTTCCCAAGGAGGGGGGGAGCATGAAACCCATTTTGATAGAAAAAACAAATTTTTTGTATTCATTATTAGGTCTCGCCATAGATTTCTCGTAAACATGTTTGTTTCACTCTTTGTAGGAAAGATATCATATTTTCTATGAAAAGGAGCCTCTAAGAAAGGGCACGAAACAAGTGCCCCCCGAGTGACTCATTTATTGGCTGAAGCCCCTCTACCCATGTGAACCCATTCTCCTCTTCTGGTAATTATGTTTCTATTAGAATACAAATCACCTAACAATTCCATTTTGCCATTTTTATGATGCGAGCAACTCCAATTTGTAGTGCTTGATGATCGATGCCATTCTGAAAGTGATACAAGCAACCATGTGATTCTTCTTCTTTGAATGTAACAAATGGGACTTACTGATGGAAAGTTACAGGCTTTCAGCAATGCATGAAAGGTGAAATATCCAAGTTCATGAATTCTCTATAGGGACATTTATTTAATTCTCTTTCCCATAAAATAGGAATTCTTTAATAGGAAGTAGGGTCTCCTTCCTACAAAGATTGGAACAAACATGTCTATGAAAAATACATGATAGAACCCACATAATAAATATAAAACAACAACTTTTCTTTCAAAATGGGTTCATACCTCCTTTGATAAAGTACCTTGAGATATTCTTGGGTATTCCTTAATATGAGTATGTACCTTGAGATACTCTTGGGTGCTCCTTGATGTAGAGTACAGACCTTGAGATACTCATGGGTGCTCCTTAAGTTGAGTATGTATCTTGAGTAGAACAAATGTGATTTCAGGGGGTGTGGGTTCATGCCTTGTGAGGCAATAGTTTGAGCTATCCAGAGTGGAGCTTGAGGCTGTTGAGCCTGGTGTTGAGTGCACCCAATGTTGTAGTTGAGCTCAATGTCATAACACCTAATAACCCATTTGATCCAGAGGCCTACTTTGGAGAGGGTAGGGGGTATACATGTCGACTAACATGTTTTAAGAGCATAGACACCTCTTGGGCCTCCAGTCATCGTTATAGGGGCTGGGACTGTTAATTCATCTCAGGTAGGCAGTCAGGTTCTGCAGAGTAAAAATCGATTCTCAAGATCACTATTAAGTCTCTCTCGGTTAAAGACTGCTTCAGCGGATGTTTGGCTTAACTCTTCGAATCAATGAGGTAATTAAAAAACATAGTATAATAGACATTCACGTAGTTGCCGAGTTAAGATTAGGTCTTGTGTGTGTAACCTTTCAAGATAAAAAAGAGAAACAATGCATTTGATTAGGTTAAAAAATGTTTAAATGATTAATTGAATGTGACATAAATTTTTATGCATGTCAGGTATGATTTCGAGTTTATGCATATGTTGGTATATATGGATTTATTTTACTGTGATCTTGATTACTAATGATATGATGCAGGTTTGTTACTTGAGGGTAAGAATGAATTATTGTGAAATCTTGTATGCTTAAATTATTATTATCATGATCATAATTTTTGTTGTGTTTATATGCTATGACATGTAATGATTTGTTTGCATTGGCAATATATATATATATATATATATATATATATATTTTATGTATTTGCATTCTTTCCATTCCTATGTGTAGGGTGTTTCCTACTAAGGTTGTGGCTAATGCCTCTACTTTTAATATTTTAGGTAACAAGTAAGTTGGAGGGTGATGATGGGAGGCTCAGGGTGGAGCCAAGAGAGTCACACTTCTTTAGGCTGTTGAGATGACTTGATATATTATATTATTTGATTATTTCATTAAGTCCTGTAAACTCTGATAATTGTGAGACTAGTATTTGATTTATTTTAATGTAAATGATGGTTTGATTCAGTTATTCTAGTCTTACACGTGTGAGTTGTAAACTATAACCCGCCCAAGGCTTGAACCGTGCTTAAAAAGAGTTTATATTGTTTCGTTGAAAACCTATAAAGAGATTAAAAAAAAATCTCTAAATTTTTAGTTTAAAAAATTGGAGCATTACATCTATGCTTTCATATATGTCAATATTTCACATAAATATAATTGTGAAACTCCACTTAGATTGAAACCATTAAAATTGCATATATCATACATTTTTGCATATAATTCATGATTTTGCATAAATATTTTTGTGATAATCCTTTTGGTTCATGAAAATCCTTATGTTTCAAAAATAAATTGGGTATTTGCGATTTTAGTTGTTTCATCGGTTATGTGAAACAATGGGATTTTTGTGAAACATTCAGATTTTTGTGACAGTAAGATTTTTGCAAATATATTTATGTGAATTTGTGAATTATATGTGAAAAGTATGATATATGCAATTTTAGTGGTTTCAGTATAAGTGGATATATGTTTAAGCGAATTTATGAAGTATTTGCAATTTTAGTGGTTTTAGTTTTTAAGTGAAGTTTCACATATAACAACATAAATAACAATAAATGTAAGCAAATAAACATTCAAACGATTTGAAAACATATAAACATATAAACAATGACATTATATATAAATCATTTAAACACTCAATAGTGATTTCAGTTTAAGCATTCAAATCATTAAAATACCTAACCATGTTTTCAATTTAAATATTTAAATAATTTAAACACTAACATTATATACAAATCAATAACATTCAAATGACTATGTAAAAATTCATTCATAGAAACATTCAAATGATATTATATACAAATCAATGAGTTATAATGTTGATCTTCAAATACATAAAAAAAATAAAAAACAATCAAATGAATTTCTATTGTTGAGGATGTTGTGATTGTCGTGATCATAGTTCCTTGTTGACCTTAATTGCATTCTCCAGAAGGCCAACTTGAGTTCGTATCATATCCTCTTGAGTATGTATTATATTCTTTAGCATGCAAATTTCTTCAAGTGCAAGAGCCAACTCTCCCTCCTATCCACTTATGGTCTTTTTGTGCTTCTTTCCAACTTTCTTCTCTCTCTGAAAGGCCCTACTTGTCATTGAAGAACATACAACCTGCTGGGCGGCTACAAAATCGTCATTGGTGGCATATGCCATGGATGAGAAATCGATGTCTTCACCGCCCTTACACCAATCTTGAAGTTTGGAGAAGAATATCATGGGGTAATCCTTCATAAGATTCTTTGTGGCATGCAAAAGAAATTTGCAAACTGCGTGAGGGTGATTGGTTGGTTTCTGAACAAACCCAAACTGCCAAACGACTTGATTGACTATTTGACGCTCAACTCCATTCATATTGTGCAACTAAATATACTTCATCATGATGACCTTCGCCCTATAACCATATCAGGATTCTCCTCCTCCTCTAACACACCTTCATAGGGGCATCAATTTACTTACATTTCCTTTATGGTTAGAACTACATACATGCATTTATTAAACAAATATACGAAATATCAATAGTCATACTTATGTTTGCCCTAGTCAGCCTGTGAATCAATGTAGCATATTCGGCAAATGACATGCGAGAACCTACCAATCTTCGATCACGACCCTCTTCATTGCATGACTGATTCTACATTGAGACACATGAAAATTCATGGACAACATCACACGTCTAGGGCCTCACTGGATATGTGCTCCCATATTCAAACTTGCATAATAATGATTAATAAGGATTAATACATAATATGTATCAAAACACAATTTTGGAATAACTATAAATCAAAAGTTTAGGTACAATGAAGGAATAAATACCTCCAACAACACTAACATCCAGATAAGGTTTTTTTTTTTTGCTTCTCATGTTACTCAAACTTGTATACAGGTGTGCAAGTATGACTGATCCGATCCAGGTCTTCCAACAGTTCGATGTGCGATACGTGGACCAACTTTTCATTAATGTCGATGAATAAGCATGAGCCAAATAAGTATAGCAAGAATGCTCTCACCATTTTGTCCACCATACTATCGCCCTTTCCTCTAACACATGGTAGTCTCGCCTTCATCCTCCTTGCCTTAATAAGGTCATAGTACATCCTTAGCCATGAAAACTTGATCATATCAGCTTCAAACACATCATCATTTGTTTGCAACTAAATATCACACAAATGCTTCAAATTTTTACACCATTGTCCACTAATTGAATCCCCATGACACTTTAGTCTAGTGATTCATGCCACATCCTCCAATGTGATGGTCATCTCAAGATCTTCAAACTGGAATGTGTTGGTTGTTGAATTTCAAAATTACATAATGGCCTTTAAGAAGAGGTGACTAACATTTCATAGTGTGATCTTCAAGATTTTACGAAAATGCATTTGATCCTACAACTCCTTTGCTCCCTCCGTTAGTGTTAAAAACCATTAGTGTGCTTGGTTCCAGTAGAACTGATGTATACAGAATGTTGGCTCTTCTGAATCAATTTGCTGAGAATCTTGCAATCCAAATTAATTTTACCAAAATCAGTCAATTTCAATGATTGATTGTATATATATACTAGAAATTTCAATTTTAATTTCAATTGCATTCATGGATAGTAGCAATATATATATATATATATATATATATATATATATATATATATATATATATATATATATCCCAATTTAATCAATAAACTCAATCAATTTGAATGATTTCTGCATGTTTCACACATACATGACAAACTAATCAATTAAATTTATTGATAGTAGCAACATTAAACTAATCAACCATTGAATTTATATATGTATATTAATAATTTCAATTTCAATTTCAATTTCAATTGCATTCATAGATAGTAGCAATACCTATCTATGAGCATCGAAGCTTCCTTCCCGCTGTGACCTCTTTGTCAGAGCTTATGTTTTCTCCTTTGCATAGAGAGCAACATCAAACTCCTGAATGATGTTCGCATGCGATCCAGTCACATAACCCACACTTGCATCTACTAAGGAGGGTCCACATTAACCTCAATCACTTGGTCAGGTACCTCATTCGTCCTCTCACCACTACCACTACAGTGGCCGCATCTCCAGCTTTATTTATCTGGGCATTAAGGTTAGCAACAACCTCAATACTAGTTAATGTGCCTGGCTCATTAAATGCTTCTGAGATGTGAGCCAAGATTGCGCCTACAAACTGCTCAATTTTTTCTACACATTCTGCCTTAGATACAAGTCACTTTGAAATTTATAGTTGTTCATTGTACGACAATTCAGATTATTCTTTGAGCTCACTGTTTGAGCACAACTGTATGTGATTATTGAGGGTGCATTTTTTGTGAAAAACATTAGACACCCACATTTTTGGCTTCGAACGTTGCTCCCTCTCTATGCACATTGAGCCGTGCTTCTAAATTACTAGGATGACCCAGTTCATAGTTTTTCATTGGCTTTTGTTGTTGTGCTATAAAAATAGAAGATGATGTGGGTATGGACCACTTCATTGTCTTCTTCTTATTGGCCATATTATATTAATAAACAGATTCAAAATTTCTTACAATAACAAGACAAGAAATATTAAACAAACATTACAAAAAATAAACAAACTATTTGCGTTTTAAAAAATATTTAGTAAGTTTGTTTCTAGCATGTCTTCTTAGGCATCCATGTATTGAGAAACAATTTTCTATGCTTGGTATGTGATACATTCGGCAAAACTGGGTTATGGTTGAGTCTTCTTTTTACAAAACTAGATAATTAGGTCAGTCCATCACAATCCAAGCCCAATGGTTGAAATGTTAAAGCGACATCTAAATTTTATGCTTACATTAATTTATAGAAATAAATCCTAAAATATAGTAAACATGACACGCATAATTATTGAAAGGATAAAGCATGCATTCATGCTTTTATAAATATCAATATCATTAGAATGAAACTGAAATGCCTATTATGTCAAATCACTACTTTAATGAACAACTACAATGTTTCAAATCAATGAAACTGATGCCAACATTTTAAGAAACAAAATAGAGGCACAATGATCTTGTAGCAGCATCTCTTCAATCTTATAATGGAAAAACCAACTCGACATAAAGATCATGAGCCACTCTCAGAAACATTAACATGTTTACACGAAGAAAACATTATGACATACTCTCAAGAGTATTTCCTGAAAAAAGGAGAAACCAAATGGTAAGAGTATATCATAAAGAAAAGAGATGATAATAGAGCGTGAAGGCCGAATAGCAATGGGTGCAGTACCACATTCTCCAAATAAACATATGAACTTAAACTCAGAAGGAGAAACTAAAAAAGGTAGAAGAAGCAATATGAAGAAGATGAATATACCAGGATCATCAAGGAACGTGGAAACCATGTTGGTGGCATAACCAAAACTCTCAGCGTGACTAAGAGAGAGAAAAAAATCGACATCCCCCACTATCAAAATTTGATGTTTATCATAGTACTGAGCAACTTGTCTCTCTGGTGAATCCATTTGCATGGTCATGCCTTCTCTCTACTCGTTCTCTCTCTTTTTGCACATCTCTATACATAGAGAGAGAGAACAATTTTGGTTTACGCCAAAGATTTTAAGGAGATGCAATAATGAGCTAAAGTAATTTCCTAAAATACCCCTAAAACTTCCTCCCCTATTCTAATCGAAACAAAAAAATTTGGATTGAAATGAAATTATAGAAATGTCTCGTCTCAATCTATTTTTTCAAATTTTCAAATCTTGATTATGAATGAGGATTATCATATCCTCAACTTTTTAATATTAAAAACAAAAAATGGTCTTTTCACCTTTTGATTGGTTTTTCAAGTTTCATCTGCATGGTTTGTGTTTTGGTACATGTCCTGGTGGTTTTTATCAGTCATTGTCAACAAGATTCAAAAATTTTAGGCTAAACGTAAATTTCACAAGAGTATTATGAAGTTTTTTTCAGTCATATTATTACAAATTTTGAATTATTTGATTATGTAATTTTTATGCGTCATTGACATCTTACTGGATAAACAACCACATTATGAGGGTTTCAAGGGTACAATATGGGTCTCTATATCCATTTCACTGCTGCAGATTATATATTCATTTGATACATTATTGCATAGTTGTCACATTAGGAAGGTTTGAAGCATAATATTGAGTACCAATATTCTTTGATTCAGAGTATGCATTCATTGTTACATGCTCTATTTTTCAATGCAGAGTATGCATTAATTAATACATATTCTATCAAAAAATGACCGTACTGTATGGTAAAAATGGTGTGTTTCTCTAAAAACCTCATAATTTTTTATATTTTTTTCATGTCTAAAATCACAAATAGCCAATGTTGGAATGGTCCTTTTACCCTTTACATGCGTAGAACTGATGATGTTTACGCGATATATTGCTCCACACCTCAAGTGTCGCATATGCCCACTTAAAATGAGGTCAACATATTTTTTTTTTGTGGACTTTATGAAGTTCACATAAAATTATATGTGAACTTTCTGTTAATCTTGAACAAATGAGGAAATCCACATATATTTTATATAGACTTTCTTAAGTCCTCATGTATTTTATGCAGACTTGAAGAAGTCTGCATAAAATATACGTGGACTTCCTCATTTTGTTCAAGTTTAACAGGAAGTTCGCATATAATTTTATGCAAACTTCATGAAGTCTGCAAAAAAATGTGCGGACCTCATTTTAAGTGGGCATATGCTGCACCCAAGGAGCAAAGCAATATATCACGCAGAATTCATGAGTTTCATGAATGCAAAAGGTAAAAGGGGCATTCTAACACTGGTTATTTGCAATTTTGGACATGAAGAGAAATATAAAAAATTATAGGGTTTTTAAGAAAATGCATCAAATTACTTGTACAATATGATCATTTTCCATATTCTATTCATAGTTACCTTAATCGTACTTAGGAGTGTGGAAACACACTTTCAAGGTAGAAAAAGTGGTGAAACACCCTTTCTCGTTGCTTCTTGTTCGCTTTTTCTTCATTTCTTTCTGATTTAGCTTTGTTTTTATGTTTTTCATGTTTCTTTTTTTTCTTGGCTTTACACTCATTTTTCCCATGTTTCCTTTAACTATGGTTCTATTAGATATATGATACACCAATATGTCATTTTTTTTTCGACATAGAAAGCTGGGGTTAGGCGGACCCCCTACCAGTTTATCAAAAAGCACGAAATTACATTTTTACATGATTACAAAGGGTGAACCCAACCTGGGTTCATATTGGACCACTGACGATTCTCATTAAGGGTAGCCGAGATCTCTAGGGTCTAAGCTAGCCCATTAAATATCCTGGGGTTACACTGGATAGTACTTCTATGAAAACCGAATTGAGCATGGACAAGGGACTCAAAAGGCTCTTCGGTGACCCCCCCTTTGTTTCATACTCTGATTGATTTTGAGGACAATATCTCTTCTTGATGCTTCAACTAAGATGCTTGGTAAAAGAGGGATAAAAGATAAGATACGAGTCCAACATCGAAATTCCCTTTCTTTGATGAGAGAGTGGTCAATGACCCACCCAACCTTAATAATCCAACCCTTTGCGCCTTGAATCACATAGCCCACCTTCCGGCAAGATCTATATATACTAAAAATATTAATTTTAGTCCACTGAGGAGGTGTGTGTGTGTGTGTGTGTGTGGACTCCATTGACCTACTAGGTTCCATCTCCAGATAGTCGGGTGGTCCACTCCTGCATAAATTCGTAACACATGTTCTTTTACTGCAAAGTAGCATATATTCTGGATCTGCTGAATCTGAAATGCTTTGACTTCAAAGGTGATATAATTCTGGATGGTCCGAATCTCCCAAATGTTAATTTGAAAAGCTACCATCCACGCCCGCTGAATAAATTTATTTTGGTGATGGTATTGCTTCCATTTTTTTATTGTCTGGGAGAGAGATCCATATGGCCTAAACATTCGGCTGATGATGTTCCATGTTCACTGTGTGACTGAGCAAGATACAAATGGATGATCAAGCGATTGGTCCATCTTACCACATAGGCAACATCGACTTGCTAGGTGAAAACCTAAATCTTTGTAGCCGATTTTGAGACAAAAGTCTGTTTTCAACCACAAACAGAAGAGTTAAGGCTGCCCTAGGAAAATGACTCTTGCACCATATAAGATGAGCCAGAGGGTGCTTGGGTCCTGCTGCACGTCCCCTTTGCCAGAATTTTTTTGTAGAAAAAAACTTACCTACGCCAAACAGGATATGGTCCCGTTGTTCAGTTTGTATCCTCATGGCATGGAAGTTAATTCCAACACCCTTTATTATTTGCTGAATGTTCTCAGGGAGAGGATCTAGGGTGTCATGAGAAGACTCCATCATGTCTGCTACTCGAATTGCTACTCGAATTGGCAAAAGGAACCACACCAACAATCTTGTGATTGGAATGTGAAGATGGGATATAAGAAGTTCTTGGCTGCACCAGGGATCTAGCCAAAAAGGAAAAGTTTTGAGCGTTCCCCACTTTCCATTTCACTTCTTGAATAAAATGGAGCCTATGGATTAGGCTTCTCCATCCACGAGAACCTTGTATTGAAACTTTAGGAAACCAAATAGAATTATTATGAACGTTATCAATTGAGTCCAAATTGATATTGTTTTGAAGAATATCCCATCCTAATTTAGATAGGCATGCTGCATTATGGTCCTTCAAGTTTTTTATACCAAGCCCTTCATCTTTGGGGGCGACAAACCTGATCACATGAGATAAGGTAGAAGTGTCTTTTGGCTTCAGAGTCATACCATATAAAATTTTGAATAATGTTTTCCATATGAGAGATCACTGAACTCGAGAGGACAAAACATGTCATCCAATATATTGGAAAGGAATCCATCAATGTGTTATAATAAAAAATAGTATTATGTTGTAAATCGGATTTTCATATAACATCATATAAAAATAAAATATTTAATTCAAATTGTAACAGGGTTCAAGCATATCATATACAGTTTTAAACCAAAATCTAGACAAGATCAACAGATCAAACATATGCATTAAACAAAATAAAAACAATAAAGAAAGCATGTTATTATTCCACAAAAGGCTAAGGCGCATAAAAATACTCACCTTAGAGAAGATTCACCCCCACATACGATGCAAAAAGGTCTGACATCCTTCCCCCAGGATACAGTAGCCTCGACGATCTGAATCAGTGCACTTCGATGGTAGATCGTCCTTCGAAGACAACCTCAACGAACAACTGATGCATAATTTCCCTTTTAGGAGAACACCCACAGAGAAAACGAAACGAGAGAGAGAGTAGAGAGAGAAAAAAAAAACAAGAGTCACTTGCGTCTCCATCTATATAACTCCAACCCTCTAACCACATTTTATAACCCCTGAACGATTACAAAACGTGGAAGTGACCTGTTACAAATTATAAAGTAACGTGACCCGATAACAAAACTATCCATTATCTATTTCTCTTATCCCTTTATTTAATTCAAATAAAAACAATAATGCGGGACAAAAAGAATATTGGACTTAGAATGAATATGTCCCTAAAGGACAAATTACCCGAACCCGGCCCGGCTTGGCGCGGTGTGGTGGGCGCGTGTGTGTGTGTGGTAGGCATCCCATTCTCTTGTTCTTTGGAACAAGTGTTAGAATCTCCATGTAGGTTATAAAGCCCACAACCTTTTTGAGATTCTTCAATATAGGATTATTCCACATTATCAGAGTCCAAAAGCACTTCATAAAGGAGTGGTCCCCAATTATTTTCTTTATTTGAATTACCTCATCATCTCTTCCAACATCCAACATTCCTCCACAAATTCAAAGAATGAAAATAGGAGAAAACAAAGATGCAAGATAGAGTAATCTGCAACAGAACATATCATGCTTTCAGTGATGGTACCTTCCAGTTTAAACCACTACCTTAGTTGACTAACTTTACCCCCACAGGAACAAAGTGAACTAAAGTCCCAAATTTGAACCTTTGGTGTAGGAGTGTCCATTAGCAACAACACGATAAAGGTTCTGGTTGTAATCTTTAGAGGCGGCACGTTAAAGTCCATGCGCCCGAATCCTGTTTCATGAGTGACTTCAAGAATAACTCAATTCTTTAAACTGTTGCCACACAATCACAATCACATAGGTAGGCTTCTCCAGAGATGCACTGCTAACATCTCGCCTAAAAGGCTTTGAACTCATTCAGAGTTTTAACTCTTCCTTAACTTGCAGCTACAACACCTTTTCAGAGTAATTAGGGAAAAAGACAGATACATAGTATCACATTAAGAAGGTGCTATCCTGTTCATCCTACAGCTTGTTATTACCACATTGAATTTACTTTGTGAGATCTCTACTCAGATAGGTTGGGTTGCCACTGTAGATGAACTACTAATGAGTTTCAGTCTCATCCCTTCTCTGGATTTCAGGACTAATGACTTATCTAGTCATTTTGTTAATGGATCAACTGTGTTCTCTTTGGATCCAACATAGTCCACAACAACCACTAACTGAGACACCAGTTCCCTTACGAATTTTATTCTGACTTGGATGTATCGTCTCTGTTTTTTATTATATTTTGTGCTTTTGATTTTTGCAATTGTGGCCATATTGTCACAATACACAGATATTGCAGGAATTGGTTTGCTTATTAAAGGAAGATCCTATAGAAGTCCCTTTAATCATTCAACTTTCATTCTTGTGATATCTAAAGCACAGAGCTCAGTCTCAAAAGTAAACCGTGACAAGATGGTCTGCTTTACTGATTTCCAAGTGACTGTGCCACCACCCAAGGTAAATATATACTCTGTTACGCCATAACTCTCAGAGTTTATGGCTATCCAGTTTGCATCACTATATCCCTCAAGAATGACAGAAAATCTCTTGTAATGCAAACTCAAGAAAATAGTTTCTTTCAGGTACCTAAGTACCATGTCCAATGCCTTCCAATGAGTGTGATTTAAACAACTTGTGTATCTACTTAATTTTATCACCGAGAACGAAATATCCGGTCTCGTACAATTTGCAAGATACATCAAACTTCCAATAATCTGTGAATACATTAATTGAGACACATGAACATCATTCATATTCTTATAAAGAGGTGTAGAAGGATCATACGGAGTTGCTACAAATCTTCCTTGGTTATAGCCATTTTTTTTGAGTATTTTCTCAACAAAATGAGATTGAGAAATAATTATTCTATCAGCTGAATGAGTCAACTTTAAGCCTAAGATCACATTAGCAATTCCTATATCCTTCATATCAAATTTACTACTAAGAAACGACTTCGTCTCATTCACAATTTCTATATTGGAACCAAATAATAGAATATCATATACATACAAGCATAAAATGATACATGCATCACTTTTAACTTTGTAATAAACACATTTACTAGGTTCATTGACAACAAAGCCAAATGATAAAATAACTTTATCAAACTTCTCATGACATTGTTTAGGGGCTTTTTTTAGTCCATATAATAACTTAACAAGTCTACAAACTTTATTTTCATTATCAGGAGCTACAAAACCCTCAGGTTGATCCATATAGATCTCTTCTTCAAGATCGCCATGCAAAAAGATAGTCTTCATGTCCATTTGATGGACCGAGAGATCATAAATGGAGGCCAGTGCAATAAGCACCCTAATTGTGGTCATCCGAGTAACTGGAGAATATGTGTCAAAATAATCTATTCCTTTCTTTTGTTTGAAACCTTGGCAACCAGTCTAGCCTTGTACTTATTAATGGATCCATCTAGTTTTAACTTCGTCTTAAAGATCCATTTGCACCCAATAGTGAAGCTACCACGAGAGAGGTCAACCAGTTCCCAAGTGCTATTAGAGACAATGAAGTCTATTTCACTCTTTATGGCTTCTTTCTAATACCTTGCTTCAGGTGAAGCCATTGCATTTCAGAAAGTGGGAGGATCATCATCGATCAGGTAAGTGATATAATCACTTCCTAAACCCTTGGTAATCTGTGGTCTCTTACTCCTTGGTTCAACCACTTCCTCGAAATCATTTAGTCCAAAGTGGGAACAAGATGGCTCAACCCCCACATCTGTTATCCTTTCCACATATTCGAGAATGGAACCAGAAGAATGTACACCTGAAGAAGAAAGATTCTGAGGTACTCCAACTTTCATGGAAAATACATCCTCAAAGCATGTAGCATCTTGAAGCTCAACAATAGAGTTTACATCTATGCCAGATATCTCAAACTTAATTACTAAGAACTTATAGGCATAACTATTCTCTACATAACCCAAAAAGACAACATCTACATTTTTAGGACCCAACGTCTTCCTGTTGTGCTCTAGGAAAAATACCTTTGTAAGGCACTCCCACACTTTGAGGCATTTTAAGCTAGATTTCCTATTTCTCCATAGTTTAAATGGGTTACTATCCTTATGCTTCTGGGGAATATGGCAAGCCGTATTCAGAGCATCCCCCCACATATAGGTATGTAATCCAGAACTCCCAAGTAGAGCATTTATCACGTCAGTTAGGGTTCTATTCTTTCTTTCTGCAATCCCATTAGATTGAGAAGAATATAGAGTGGTAAACTCATGAACTATGCCAACGAATTTGCAATATTCATCAAGTTTGTTAGACGTATATTCTTCCCCTCTATCATACCTCAATCTTTTAAGTTTTCTACCACTTTGTGTATATGCTTCATTCTTAAAAATAAGAAACTTATCAAAAGTTTTATCTTTTGATTTTAGCAGATACACATAACAATATTTAGTGCTATTATCTATAAAAGTAATAAAGTACCTTTTATGATTTCTAGTTAACACTGTGTTAAACTCAAAGATATCTGTGTGCACCAGATCTAATATTTCAGAATCTCTAACAATCGTATGAAATGGTTTTCTACATTGTTTTGCTTGCACACAAATTTCACACTTTTTAGTTTTATTTGTGGAATGTTCAAGAATCATCTTTAAGTTCATCATGCGTTTTACAGAATTAAAATTCACATGACCCAATCTATTATGCCACAAATCAGATGATTCTATATTATAAGCAACATTAGACAATGTATCAAAAAAAATATCATTCTCTAATTTATTACTACAAATATGTTCAACACGAAGTTTAAACAAACCATCATCTAAATACCCCTTACCAATAAATGTTCCAGAATATAAAATAACAACTTTATTACATTTAAAATTAAATTCATAACCCTCTCTAACTAGACATTAACCACTTAAAACATTTTTTCTAAGTACAGGCACATGGTGCACTCTGTCTAGAGATAGAACTCGTCTTGAAAGAAACTTCAGGTCCACACGTCCAATCCCTAACATCTTTGCAGCCGTTAAATTGCCCATAGTCACGGATCTGCCTGCAGCAGCCTGGTAGGAGACAAAGCCAGACTTATCAGCACAAATGTGCACATTAGCCCCAATGTCAACCAACCACTCAGTTGGCTCATAAACATGATAGATTTGCGGGTTAACAGAAATATATCCAGTACTGGTCCCAACGACCTCAGTCACCATATTGACCTTCTTAGAAGGACATTCCTTAGCCCAGTGCCCAACCTATCTACAGTTCCAACACAGTTTGTTCTTTGCCTTATTCTGGATTTTGGCCTTAGGTTTAAATTGGTTTTTCATTGCAGGTTTCGCTTTTTGTCCCTTGCCTTTAAAAGATCCGGTCATCATATTCACTTTAAGCTGTTCAGTTGGCATCACAACCTGTTTCTTCTCTAAGACCGTTAGAATAAAAAATAGTATCATGTTGTAAATCGGATTTTCATATAACATGATATAAAAATAAAACATTTGATTCAAATTGTAACAGGGTTCAAACATGTCATATACGATTTTAAACCAAAATTCAGACAAGATCAACAGATCAAACATATGCATTGAACATAATAAAAACAACAAAGAAAGCATGTTATTATTCTGCAAAAGGCTAAAGCGTATAAAAATACTCCCCTTAGAGAAGATTCACCCCCACATATGGTGCAAAAAGGTACGACGTTCTTTCCCCAAGATACTGTAGCTTCAATGATCTGAATCGGTGCACTCCGATGGTAGATCGACCTTCGAAGACAACCTCAGCGAATGGCTAATACCGAATTTTCCTTTCAGAGGAACACCCACAGGGAAAACAAAACGAGAGAGAGAGCAGTGAGAGAGTCACTTGCGTCTCCGTCTATGTAACCCCAGCCCTCTAACCACGTTTTATAACCCCTGAACGGTTACAAAACGTGGAAGAGACCCGTTATAAATTATGAAGTAACATGAATGGATATGGCCCTAAAGGGGCAATTACCCGAACCCGGACCGGCTCAGCTCGGCACGACATGGCGCGGTGCAGTGGGCGGGCACATACGTGTGTGTGTGGTAGGCATCCAATTTCCTTGTTCTTTGGAACAAGTGTTAGAATCTTCATATAGGTTATAAAGCCCACAAGCTTTTTGAGATTCTTCAATATGGGACTATTCTACATCATCAGAGTCCAAAAGCACTCCATAAAGGAGTGATCCCCAATTGTTTTCTTTATTTGAATTACATCCTCATCTCTTCCTACATCCAACACGATGAATGAATTAGAACAAGTCTGTCTGCCATGAATAAAACTCTACTACTACAACTTTTCAGCAGCTTTCAAAATTTCATCAGCAAGGCCTTGCAAAAATATTTTTTAAGTTTTCCTTCGAAGAGAGGAAGGCCCAAGTATTTTAATATACTATGTTCGAGACAAGGATAACTGAAAGGGAATGAATACAAATTTAACTGGACTAGCAGACAATTCAGATTTGTCCTCGAAGTCATGAATAATATCCAAGAAATGCTGAATGGAATGCTTTTTGTCTCTTAGAAAGAATAAAGCATCATTCACAAATAGAGAATGACTCTAAGAAAACCCCCTCACTACCACTGAAGATATACTTCCTTTCAATTCAGCTTTGCGCAATCAATGACTCATCCTTTCCATGACTAGCAAAATAAGAAGGGAGATAAGGGGTCTCCTTGACAGATAGCCCTACTGCTACTGAATGCAGGACCCGACTCACCGTTGATCATGACTGCAAACTTGGGAGTGGCTATGTATTTAATAATACAGTGGACAAAAGCAGATGGAACTTTGCTACGAGCCATCAAATCAACCAATTCATGAGCGAAAAGGATGCTTTCATGAATTCCTAAACCCTTAAGAAAAGCCCTTTGGTTATGCGAAATGATTCATTGAAGAATAGGAGTCATGCACATAGCCATGATCTTAGTAATGATTTTATACATGAAGTTACAGAAGCTTATAGGTCTAAACTTTGCTAGTGTATGCCCCCCATCCTCCTTCAGAAGCAAAATAATGTGGAGTTAATGCTGGAAAAAAAATTTCTTTGCGAAAAAAATCTTGTATAGAAACACATATATCCCTAAAAATGATGTCTCAAAAAAAGAAAAGAAAATACCTGAAAAGTGATCGGGACCAGGGGCGCTCTCGCCATCAAGATAAAAAATTGCTACTTTCACGTCCTCATATGATATTGGCCTAAGAAGGTTGGCATTTTTCTCGGGGACTAACACATGGCCCCTTAAATCCCTCAAAACAATTAAGGGAGACATTAGAGCTAGTGAAAAGCTTGGAGAAAAAATCAGAGGCCTCTCGGATGGTGTCCTCTCTGTCTGTCACACTAGATCCATCCTCTTTCTGAAGCCATTGAATATTTTTTCATTGCACATTTTTACTTACCATTAGGTTGAAAATTTTGGAATTGCGATCACCTACATGAACTACACCAAGATTTTTGGTGCCAGTCGAGTTCCTCTATGGAGAATGTCTGCTAGTTCATTATGGAGAAGGGACTCCTTGTTAATGGCCTCTAAATTTTGTTCTTCCGTTAGGGACTGAACTTTCGTGATCTCCTCAGTAATCTATTTTTTCCGCTGTTGTAGGTCTCCCACATGCATTTTCTGCCAATGTTTTAAACACATAGTTCCGGTGAAACTTTCGGCTGACAAGACCATGGTTCCGGTTCTTTGGATCAGCATCCTGAGGGAGGTCTGGGATTGGTCTGTCCCCCACTATTCTGGGTTGTCGGGCAATCTACCTCCATTAATAGTTCAAGCGTTGAATTTTTAATTGGATTCTCATCTCTTTTTGTGGTGGTTAGAACTTCCAAGTTGGAACCATTGTTCTCATCCTCTTGGTTGAGAACTAAAAACCGATTTGCTTGGGGGCCATTTTGATGGCATTTTTTAATAGGGCGGGTACAACAATGCAACTTAACTTCCGTCCAATCGTCCTGAATACTGACTAATCCTTGATCAGAGATCGATGTGAGGAACAAGTGGCCATTGAATGGTTTATAAAACCACATTCAGGACAGAATCGAATCTTAATTCTCATAAATGAGTTCTTGCTGAAAAGTCCGTCGATGAAGAATGACAATTTCTAAATGATATATATATATATATATATATATATATATATATATATATAGAGAGAGAGAGAGAGAGAGAGAGAGAGAGAGAGAGAGAGACTAGGTGCTAAATGATACGTATTAAATGAGTTTTTTTGCCCTTTTGGTATTTTTTTCGCAGTTCTAACCCCATTATTGTGTTGTGCATGGCCTATTTACGAGGAATCTACACCTGGATAATGTATTTTCAATGAAAACATGATATTTGGAGCCTAAAAAATTTACAAAGATTTTGGACCTTTCATTTTTTTGAACCTTATAAAAAACCACCCATATGTCATAATAGAACGTTTCATAAGCTGATCCCTATAAAATGAAATTCATCGATCACACATGCAAAGTCAGAATTTATAAATAAAATGAAAAAAACTGAAAAACATATTTAATACGCTCATTTAGCACCTAACGTGATTAGCTACCAATGACACACACACACACATATTCCAGATGTCATAATAGAGCGTTTCATATATATATATGCATGAGGAAACTTGGCGGAAGCTAGGAAAATTCCAGATGTGACCTTCTCTCTCTATTCTTATCTTGCCAAATTTCCACCATCACCCTCGAGTTGCTAGATCTGTCCCTTCTGCTTAGGATTGTCAATGGGTTAAATTTGTATTGAGTCCGTAGGCCCAACCCAAACTCAAATTTTCATTCATGATCATGGAAGTGCAGACCCAAATACTCTGAATCCGACCTGAGCAATATGCAAGCTGGATTTGGGTCATAATTTTTGCCAGGTACTCGACCGGACCTGAGTATCATATATATATATATATATATATATATATATATATATATATATATATATATATATATATATATATATATATATATATATATAATAAAAATAAATTTCTAAAATTATGCAGGTCCCCGTTTGGAATTCTATTTCTGTGACCTGACAAAACCCAAACCCAATTATTAATTATATGGGTGAGGTCAACACTGACCCGACCCGTTGAAAGCCCTACGTCTGCTCAGCCGAAAATGGTTTCTAAGGGGTATCATGAGTCAGATCTTGTTCTTATCCAAGTGAGTCCAAACCTGTATGTCTTTGAAGTCCTGGTACCAGATTTGGACCCAGGTCCTATCAAGGCCATTATACCGAGATCCATAACCGGTTCTTATAAGAATTACATGAATCAGTCCCTGTCCATTCCTGTTAAAATAATATGTTTTAAATTTTTATATTGAAAGTTCACAGGTCTTCATCGAAATTTGGGTCAGACCCAGGTCTGGTATGAAATTTAACAAAACCATACCTGGCTTTGTATAATAATTGGACCCTTTGGATCTGACCTAAACCATTTTTTTTATCACCAAACCCTAACCCTATAGAGTTTGGTACAGGTCGGTTCTGAGTCAAACCCAGCACATTGACACCCGTAGATTTTTCACCCTTATAAATCTCCAAAAAGATTGGTCCTCTATGGTCCCAATTAATTGATGTATGTGCTTTGTTTTTCCCCTTTTCTACTGGTTCTTCAATGTTCTTGGAATGACTTATATTATCTTCTCTCTTCATGAATTATTGAGAAGATTGCATGGCTTTCTAATGTTGGCAGTGGATTGCTCATTTCAGGATTCCCTATCAGTGTTCTTGAGTTTATTTTTTTTAAAACGAACATATCAGTGTATTTTATATTTTTTTTCTTAGTGATTGATGAAATGGTGTAAGGATCTACAATAATTATAAGACCCACAAAATTTCAACAAAATTGTGAATAAATTCATGAGGCATTTTTATGTGAAATTAGCATACAAATCTAAAATGAGAAACAAATCGATTTCAACGAACCAATTATACTTAAGATATACGTATCCTCGCAAATATATGCTTAAATAGTCAGAGAGTCATAATTTCATCACTGAGTAAAATTAAGAGATTTGTACGAGCCAACTTTCTTAGTTTCATAAATATGAAGAGAATAACATACTTATAATTTAAAAAAAAAAATTACCGAAATCCTAAAATTTTTATGGCACCCACAAAAATGTTGGCGGACTTCATAAAAATATTCTTTATAAAATATCTTATGAAACCCATATAATATTCTAGAGAATATTCCATGTAGACTCCATACCAAAGAAACCTCTTGGAATTTGTTTTAGAGCCAAAGTAAAAAAAGTAAAAAGGGCTTTTTGGAACTTTCAAGAAAGGGCTTCCTTGGCTTATAAATAGTGGCCCTCTCTCTCCTTTTGAAAAAGTCGACTCCCCCTTCTCTCTCCTCCTTTTTTCTCTCTCTAAAACTTTCCCTACCTAGCCTAGCCTGCCTGACCTGGTCTGAGTCTGCCTAACCTAGTCTGAACCCACTTAATATGGCTTGAACCCAGCTAGGTCTAATAAAAGTAAAACCCCTTTTTGGTCTAAACCCAAGTTTGGTTTACCTAACCTAGTCCTAGCCTACTTCGGCTAAATCTGAACCTAACTGACCCAGTTGACTTGGACCAAACTCAGTTTTATGCAAACCACTTGGGTTTAGCAGCTTGACCTGCTCTTCTTTCTCAACTAGGTCAAACTCATCAAACCTAGTTTGACCTCTCGAAAGAAGGTTCAAACATACTTTGAAGCAGACAAAGTACCTCAGAGTCGTTCTTCACTGATCAAAACGTAAGTTTGATTTAGCGATCACTCTCTCAAGTATTTACTAATTATTATGGTGTGGTATATGTTGTATACATTCCTAAAAAAAGTATCTAACCCTAGTCCTTAGTTTATGCCCTCTAGGATACTTCGGTATTCACGCACATGCCTTGCGACTATCGTTGGATATTTATTTTGAATATGCAATATATATGTTTTTAAAAATAGTATCTATCCCTAGTCCTTGGTTTACGCCTTTTAGGACACTTTGGTGTTCACGCACGTGCCTTGCAACTACCGTTGGATACTAATTCTCATATATATATATATATATATATTTGAAATTATCATCGCATTAAACAATGACAAGGCACCTGCTTTCTGCAATTTACTTTATGCATTTAAGATTGTCATCACGTTGAATGATGACAAAGCTCATGATTTCTGTAATTTACTTTATGTATTAAAGATTGTCATCACGTCGAACAATGCCAAGACTCCTATTTTCTGCAAATATATATGTATTTGCTTTTTGCAAGTTATTTAGTTTGGTTTTCCCTACTGAACATTAAATATGTGTTCATTTATGTTATGACACTATAAAGCACAGACTCCTGCTTATATTACATATAGTTGCGCATAAGTGAATATTCAAATGGACATCAACTCCAAATCGTAGATGTGATTCCATATACTGCTCATCGATCAAGATTCTGCTTGACGAAAGAAACCCCTATTGAAAATGCTTTATTTTTGCACAAAACCACTTTTTCGTAAAGGCATAAGTCACTTATGCATGGCCTGGCTAAGACCTAGTGTTTCAACAAACCTTGATAGATGCGAAGTATGCATAACGATGCACGTCTATCCCTGAGTTAAAGTGTAGTAATTTCTTTGTCAAAGAGGAGAAATACTGTCGAAATTTTTTAAAAGATGCTCATCGAGCTTAAAAGAAACACACTCTTTTTTCAGTTAAAGAGGAGAAATGTTGTTGAAATTACTGAAGAATATCAATAAAGCTCAAAAAGAATGTAGCATGTTATTCCGTCATACAGAGGAGGTGCTGCCAAAATTTTGTCAAGTACCTTCTATAAAGTAACAAGGGTCGTCACACTTTTGCCATCAAAATAGGAGAAGAATTGTCGAAATGGTTGGCAAATGAATTGTTTGAACCGGTTGAATGACACGAGGATGCTCTATTGTCTGACCATTGTCAAAATAGCTTGTTCCTCTATTTGTCTATAAGGGCCAAAGAGCCAGAGTAGTGGATGCGCCTTGACTAGGCCAAGTGTTCATTGTGGTTATAAACGTCGAGCAATCGATCTGTTGAGATCGTGTCATATGCATGCTCATGAAAAATATTATTGCACAACTAGACTCGCGAGGGCCGGAGAGCCAGAGTTTTATTTCTACCTGAAAGAGGTGAGGTACTCATAATGGTTGTAGATGACAAGAGTAATGTCAAGCATGCATATAAATAAAACTTAAAGGTCTTCGGGACCACACAGTCGGACCATGCTTCTAAATATTAAATGGGGTTGAGATACATATTTTCTTAGTGTGGGATGCACTAGTTTGCCCTAGTGGCATTCAAATATAAGATAAATAATGATTAGACCGCTATGAGTGACATGTATATATCATGAAACAAAGAGTTTAGGGGACTTTCCGTGACTCAGGAGGTTTGAAGGTTGATGTTATCCTTAATATCTGAGGATTGAACCCAACTACTGCAGTAGATGATGCATCTAAATCAGCTTGGTAGGGTTATCTCGGCATGAGTTCTACCACTCTATCATGGACAGGGTCAACATGCCTCTGGGATATCTAAAATATATAGAATAATAAACTCACAGAACATCGCATTAATGCCAAAGTTTAAGCATCTACCATGTACCAAGAGGTGAACGGTTCATATCGAAACAATGCATTAGTTGTAGGTTCAATGATGTATGAATTTATGAATGAATGAATGTTGTTTTGTCAAGTCCTGCATAACCTTGTAAAAGGTGTCAAGATCGATATACTACTGGACTGATAGGGTAAAGACCTACGTTGTATCTGCATGACTAAGCTAAGCTCGAGGAACTCACACTTGTATTCATGAGATACAGATATGCCAAGTCTTGAAGACTTGAGCTTGATGTTTCAAATGAGTTCCTGAAGAGGCTCACATGATTTATGCCAAGTCTTGAAGGCTTGAGCGAAATGTTCAACTCGTAGCCTTGAGGTGACTTTCACGATATACGCTAAGTCGTGGCGACTTAAGCGTCATTATTGCGAATTGTGACCCTGAGTAGTCTATGCATTTCTTTGAGTTGATACTTGATGTGATTGAATGATTGTTTACCAGACCAACAATGGTTCTGACCTTATTTTATGGGGAATATAAGTATTGAACCTGCGATGCGATATACAGAGCAAGAGACATCGAGTTTTAAGGTTTCTCTAAATAGTGTTGTACCGCTTCCTTTATAAAACTAGTACAACTTTTGTAAGAAGTGATATTTGTAATAAATAACTTATTTTGATAAATAGAACACCTTGGTGGTCAATGAGTGCTTGGCCATATACTTGTGACTTGACCGATGTTTTCTAAAACTGATGACTCATTATCGTCTATTTTTGCTGCTAAAACCTTTTCTAAGTTTCACTGCAAAGAAAACAAAAAGAAAGCCATGATTTTTTGACTTAGCAATTGTTTTGAAAATCTGAGGTGTTACAGAATTGATATCAAAGCCTATGTCTGAGAAACATGATTCAAGATCCGTCCTATTCGCGCTATCTCACTGTAAGTTTGTCTTCGATTTTCTGTACATTCAGATCCTAAATTGAGGAGGGTTGTGTTAGACCTATGTCTATGTGAGCATGAATATACCTCCTCAATATGGTACTACCAAACCATGCCTAGGCTATATACAGTTAATGTCAGCTGGGTCAGAGTCTAGGCTCCTAGGCTCGCATGATATAAAAAATTAAAAGCTGACATTTTTAGAACATGATTTTGATAACTAAGTTAAGTCAAGCACATAATTGATCAGACGAAGATAGGTCCCATCACGATCGTCAAACCTGTTGTCATCGCAAAATTTTTTCCTTTCCTACGGGAGAGAGGGGAACCATTCCGCGAGTCAAACTCGACCAAAGTTTGAAAGTTGTTTTGAAAATACTCGCCTCTGTTTTGAAAATAACAGGAAAATTCATAGGATGAGGCTCGCTTATCGGTACGAGGTTCGACCGTTCCTAGCACCTTTATCAGGGGTAATCGAACCAAGGATAAAAAAATATGCTTGACTTAGCTAAATGATCAAAATTTGTGTTCTATCCTAAATGAACAGGGAATTTAGGCATGTGTTATGAAACTTTTGTAAAATGCACATTGGAAAACATGATGCATGCTTTGAAAAATATTCTGGAAAATGGGAGAGAAATATTTCAGAGGAAAGGGGAATCGATTTCTCAGAGAAACCCTAATAAATTTGATAATCTTGAGAAAAATTTGAAGACTTAAGAAAAAATGACTTTCTTAACTTTGGAAAATGTACTTTGGGAAATCACGAATGAGTGAAAATTCTGGGAAAAGGGAAAGAATTTTGAGAAATCTTAACCATAAGAAAGCAAAAATTCTGAGAAGAAATACCTTTTTAGAATTTTCAACTTGAAAATTGACCTTTTTGTTTGTCTTTAAGAAATCACTGAAAACACATGGCAAATCCTTGGGAAAATCAAATACAGTCTTTTGAAAGAAATGTAAGTATTGAGAATTCTGACCTTGAGGTTTTGAAAATCGATTTTGGCTTTTGGAAATTTATGAGGAATCCTTTTGAAAATCTTGGAGAAGATTGAAATTTTAAGGAATCTCAGGGTATCATTGAGAAAAAACAAAAGAAATGCATATAATCTCATGATGCAAACTAACTTAAATAGATGAATGCACTTTTATAAAGATATTCAGGAAATCTTTGAGGGATTCATTGGAAAATGTGCATTTTAGAATTAAATCAAGGTAAATCCTTTACATATTCCGACTATGACTGTAAATATGTTTGGAATTTAACTTGTTTAATCCCAAAACATTTTTAAAAAATGGGAAATATGTTATGACTTTTGAAAGTAGCCTAATGGTGTAGGCTCAGTGTGGCTAATAAGAAGATGTTGAATCTGGGTCTCATCCGTATTCTGACTATGGCCATAAATATGGACTCCACCGAGTTCATCAACTCCCTAAGAGTTGATGCATGTACTATTTGTGTTCATCCATGGTGATTTTCAAAGAAGAATGCATGAATCAACATCAGGATAATATGAGAATTTAAACTATATGATATGCATCCTAATCTAAGCAGAAAAATAACTCTTATTCTAAATTTACATTTAAAATTTTACATCAATGACGTAAAAATAAAAGAAAAGGCAAACTAACAGACTAAGCTCTTCCATTTGAATGCTCCTGCAAAACTTGAAATTAGGTTAGTGCAAATATGTAGTTTTTTTCCAGATTTTTTGATAATATTAAGAAATTATCAGATTTACTTAGATATAAACCCAATCAGATGCTTTCTTGATACGAATATGATTTAAAATCAGAAAAATGTCAAAAAATAGGGTGATGAAGATTTGAAATTCAGAATTGTAGTCAAAATAACCAAAATACCCCTAATAACAAGGTTGTACCTTTGAAATTAAGGTTTTTGAAGGGATTTTGCTAAAATCTATGAGTTTTGAAGTTTGAATGATGATAAAATGGAAGATGGAACATGATGACATGCTGCTAAACATGTTAAGATGCTAAAATCAAAACCAAATTGGAGAATTTGTCCAAAAATACTAATTATACTTTTTGCTTTGCGTGATTCAGGGTCCTACGGGAGTCCTATTTTGATGATATAGCTAGACCGGACACCAAATGACGTTCAAATCAGACCAAATTCGACATGAGACATCCCTTTACTCTTAGAAATAGAATAGAATAAAAAATGCATGCTATGGTATTATTTAAATGCAAAAATTCGAGTAAAGCTCTAAAATATGCCAAATTTGTCTGCGGGCGCAAACCAAATGCGGTATTTAATGCAATAACAGAGCAATTCACCATAGAAATATATGAGACTTTGCAGGCTACTGACAAACATAAAAATAAACAACTTTGACTTTTACAGCCCCAGGATTTGACCTACAGTGACTTCGGTAGCATGGATCCAATTCTGATACGGGCGAATATAACAGGATTATCCACAAAAAAGATAAAAAAATAGTAATATGCCACCAAAATTTCCGAAATTTTAAAAGGATACTGTTGACACATAAATAAACGACTTTCATTTTTATAGATTCGGCATTCCACCCATTAACAGAGAAATTAAAATACAATAACTACTTTATGATTCAGAAAAACAAGAACGAGCACCAAAACTACCAATTTGTTCTAAAATTACTGAAAAGGGATCAAATCTGTTCCAAAAATTATGAAATTTCAGACCCAAATAGTGGACATCTCGAACATAAACTTCCCTTTTTCAGCCCCAGATTTTGATTATACCCAGAGAGCAACAATCAACTCAAGTCAATCCAGAGTCATAGGAGCTCATATCAGAGTCTGACACATGTCCTCTGGTCTCGGATTTTTGACAGGTAGTAAAATATTTCAAAAAACTCTGAGAAAATCTGGTTAAATACTAGACTGAATCCCAAGACTGATGCATTTTTTGTATTGGTAATCGGATCTTCTATGAGGGAGACCTCAATTTTACAATCCGGTTCTGGATATATCCATCGCTTTCCTGACCCTAAAACCCGACTCAGTATTTCGGACCTTGAATACATCATATAATTTCAAATGTTTCCAAATTTTTTACAGGACATCCATCCGCACATTATATGTTTTTTTTTTGTTTTTTAAAATAAAATACGAACATGAAATGATGAGTGGATTACACGCTAAATTCAGAACTCTACAAAAATTAAACAGGAAATGATGAAACTACATGATATGCATGCTATGTTGAAGTAAATCATGAAAGTATTAATAAAATGTATCTAATACGAAAAACATGCTGATAATAATGATATGATGCCGATGGATCAAGGAGACATTTGATTTTGTTCAATATACACCATTGAGAAGGGGAGTTCGGTCCATTGGTTCGGGCGAATCCACCTTTCACTTGGCATTCCGAGAGATAGACTCATATGGTGAGTTTGCATTATTCATGAATCCATTTTCATCTGGATTTTTCATTCGTACTCACAACCATCGTTCTTAATAGATCCACATTTCGTTACGAAATAGGAAACTGTCAAGGGGAATAGTATTTACCTTGATATTAGTAGTGGCGATGGAGGTCAGCTCTTTGGTACTCGGTTGTCACTCAATTGCTATTTTGAAAGAAAAAAGGTGGAGGTCAGCTCCTCAATGTCGGGCTGCTCCTTGGTGATTCAGGTACTCCTTGAAGGTTCGACTACTCTTTGAAGATTCGGCTACTCTTTGAAGGTTCGATGAAAGGTGGAAAAAAGGAAAAGGGAGCTCAAGGGGAGGCGTGTTATGAGAGGGATCCAAAGAGGAAGATGGGAGCTTTCAAAAGATATTGGATGGATAGCAAAAGGAGATTTGCTTTTCCTAACTTTTAGGAAAAGCTCTGGGGACTACTTTGAATTTTGAAATGATTTTTCTAAGGAGACACTCAAAGGTGGCACCACCTTAGATGCCCCATTTGTTTATTAAAATGCAATAAAAAGGAAAAATGATCAAAGCTATAGAATGGTGCCACCTCAGGGAGGCGATTTTGCTTTTTGAAAATTTTTGAATTTTTGTTTGCTTTTTTCTAAAATCTAGCTAAAGCACCTAACTTTAAGAAAACCAAAAGTGGCAATTTTGCTTTTTGGAGACTTTTTTGGCCTTTTCAAAACCCTAGCTACTTTATGAAAAGCCCTAATATGGCACCACCTTGTGGTGGACCCCACATAAGAATAAAATAAGAAAAAAAATAAGAAAATGCTCTGAGGAAGCGCCACCTCAGAGGGGACAATTTTGAAAAAGTTTTACTTTTCCTAAAACTTTTAGCTAAAGCACCTACATTTAGGCAGATCAAATGTGGCGCCACCTCAGAGTGGGGCAACATTTTATTTTTGAAATGACAAAAGAATATAATAATTTTTTTTGGAGGGATGCCACCTCAGAGGGGACAACTCCTCATTTTTTAGGCTTTTGAAAAAGTTAACACAAGATCTAGCTTTAAAGAAGATCCAAGGTGGCACCATTTCAGGGTGGGCCCCATGGAATTCAAATTCTGGAGATGTCTTAGGGTGGCGCCACCTCAGAAGAGGAAGTTCCTACTTTTTAGGCTTTTTCAAAAAGCTTAAGCAAAAACCTAATTCTAAAGAAGGACTAATGTGGCGCCACCTCAGGGTGGACCCCACATTGCCTCTTTATTGGTTGGAATTCAGAAACAAAGACCAAAAATGAAAAAGCAAGATTTAAGACTTGTTTTTTTGGCATTTTCGTAAAACTCTAAACTAATGGACAATTAAGCAACATTACTTGACTTAACTATGATTTTTTTTTGAAAGAAGGTGGCCCTTCAGGGCAAATTTATAAAATGATTTTGAAATTGTTGATAAGAGGGGTGAATAGAGAGATTTTATGAAATTTAAAGCCTTTTTGCAGAATTCGGAATAGAAATTCTAGGTTCAGAGTCTCGTCCCCTTCTTCAGGTAGAGCCGGTCCAACTGACAACATTTGAAAATCAATATTGAAAATTATCCAGATTGTTTTCCTGAGAAAACATTTTGAAATTCAGAGTCCTGGGGGTTAGAATGGGAAAAGATGGCAATTTTGAAGACCCAGGGGTTGGAAATTGATTTCAAAAGAGTTTGAAATTCAAATCTGGATTGAGAATTTTAAAATCACGAGTTCTAGACCTTGAAATGACATGCTATGCAATGAAATGTGGTGTGATGATATGCAATAACATGTCTCGGGAAATGCAATTCTGACCCAGAGATTGGAGATTCCAGTCTTCTGTTATGCGTAAAACTTTGAAAATTCGTGACTGAAAGAGAAGATTTGAGCCAGAATGTGAAAATTTTGAGAATTGTAAATGAAATTTGGACTTTTGCAGGGTCTGGGCTAAGAAATTAACCATTTTAGCCTCTGAAGATCTCGAAGGACTGCTTGCGATGACTGGTGAAAGTGTCGGGGAGGTGAGTGAAAATTTTGGGTGTTTACATGATTGAATTCTTACTTACCAGATCAACAATGGTTCTAACTCCGTTTTATGAAAAATACATGTGTTGAACCTGTGATGTGATATGCAGAGCAAGGTTGCATCGAGTTTCTGGATTTCTCCAAACAGTGTTGTACTGCTTTCTTTATAAAACTAGCATTGTTTTTCAAGTAGTGATGTTTGTAATAAACAACTTGTTTTGATAAATTGTACACCTTGGTGGTTAATGAGTGCTTGGCAACATACGCTTGACTTGCCCGATGTTTTCTAAAATCAATGACTCATTATCGTTTATTTTCGCTGGTAAAACTTTTTTTAAGTTTCGCTGCAAATAAAAAAAAACTATGATTTTTCGACTTAGCAATTGCTTTGGAAATCCAAGGTGTTATAGTAATTTTCACACGTTGAAGAAGAATAATATTAAATTTTATGCCGAAAGAACTCTTAAATCATGATGCTTCACTTTCATGCACATGGGAAAATTGAGATTTTGTTCGTATTCTCGTGTTTGTGTGAAAATTCAGAGGAAAAAAGTCAAGGGAAAAGAAAGGAAAACCAAACACACACACAGAGAGAGAGAGAGAGAGAGAGAGAGAGAGAGAGAGAGAGAGAGAGAGAGAGAGAGTATAAATTACTTTGAGAAGGGTAATACTGTCTTTTAGATCTCATAAACCCTCATTTGACAATAGTTTGCTAGATGGAGTTGGTCTCACAGTTCACTACGTCTCAGCGGGCTGTTTGATATGTTTAATTTTTCTAAGATTAAAGGGTTATTTTAAATACATGAAAAGGTAATGTCTTTTGAAAGTTCAGGAAAGGAAAAAAATTGGAAGGGAGAAAATGGTAGAAAAAATAGTAACTTTTTCTATCATTCCAAACAAGTGTTTTTTTTTTTTTTAAAGTGTTTCTAAAAAGTTTTATTTTTGATAGGGCAACCATTCACTCAGCACATCTCATCTCATCTCATGAGGCTGCCACAAGAAGAGCATCCTTCTTGTGGGGTTTGTGCGAAAATTCAGAGGAAAAAAGTTGAGGGAAAAGAAAGGAAAGCTACCCAGAGAGAGAGAGAGAGAGAGAGAGAGAGAGAGAGAGAGAGAGAGAGTATAAATTACTTTAAGAAGTGTAATACAATCTTTTAAATCTCATAAACCCTTGTTTGACAATAGTTTACTAGATGGAGTCGGTCTCACTTCTTCTCAGCGGGCGGTTTGATATGTTTAATTTTCCTAAGATTAAAGGATTTTTTTTAATACATGAAAAGGTACGTGTCTTTTGAAAATTTGTTCAGAAAAGAAAAAATCAAATAACATTTGGAAGCAAGAAAATGGTAGTTTCATTCCTACTAAAGAAATTATTCTTGCGACTTTCTAAATACTCCTGTCCGAATTGCCGTCCTATAAAGTTGAGAAGCTTGCTTCTAAATTATTTAATAAATAAATTTTATTTTTATTTAAATGAACATTTGGACCACAAACTGTTTAAACCCAATATGAAGGAGAAAGAGGGATATGTGAAAGAGGATGAAGAAGTGGTGGTTGTAGTGGTGATGGAGGTGAAGACAAGGGTATTGATGATGGTAGTGGTGGTAGAGATGGTGGTGAAGGAGGCGTAGTAGTGGTGATGATAGTGATGGTGGTTGATAAAAGGGTTGGTGGTGGTCATGATGGAAAATAATGGATAGTACTGGTAATGGTAGTGGTGGCCATGATGATGAAAACTGAAAATAGTAAGGTAGTGAGGATGACAATGAAAATGGAGGGATAGTGGTGGTGAAGAAACGGTGATGGTGATAAAGGATGGTGGTAGTGATGGTAATGAAAAAGAGATGGTGGTGGTCATGGTGCTGGTGGTGGTAGTGGTGGTGATGGTGGTTGCAGTAATGGCGGTTGTGGTAATGGCGGTGGTGAAGGAGTTAGCAGTAGTGGTAAAATGAGACAAATAAAAAACAAAATTATGGAAAATACATTCATATTGAAAATACATGCAAAACATGAAAAATAGTTATTTAAAACAAGTATAAATAAAAATAAACATTTATAAATACATTCAGAGAAGGGGGTTAATATAAAGTCAAACTTTTAATATTGAAAATACACTTTTTAGGTTAGAAGAATTGCACTTCTTTTATAAATTACTTAAAAAAAAGCTTAAAAGGTGTATTTAAGTAAAACTATAGGTTTTATTTACATTTTTTTATATTATTTCATATTTGATTTCACTGCCCCGTATTTACTGCTTATCATTATAATCCAAAACGTTTCAGACATCAAGTATGATGCTATACCTTCACTCTCGTCGCTTCTCATACCCATTTCTTACTCTGGTAACTATAGGCAGGACTAAAGTCAATCAAACTGCATCCTATGTGAAGGCCAGGATTAAAGAATAGATTGGAAAGGTAGAGGTGTTTGTGCAATGTGCCAAATGCAGCTTAGTTGAAGTACTTGGCCAAATGTTGATTTAATTAAAATAAAAAATAAATTCCAGGTTGGTCAATGCTTCTCAAGTTTTAAGCTTCTAGTAACCATGACCAGGATATTGCATCTTAAAGATTCCAGTGATCTTTTAGGGCAGCTTGAAGCGTATTCATTAAAATCCACAAGACCCTCAAATTTTAAAAAGTTTGGGTCATTTTTTTAGCAAAACAAATACTGCACTATAGTAAACCAACCGAAGCACTTAGAAAACTTGAATGCTTAGCATCTATTTGGTTCTCAACAAATATGTTGAATGAATGGCAAATAGATGGAAGCCATCTTTCACATGTTCAGATGACACCAGCCTCAAAAATCCGCACCATGCAGTAGAACAGTACCAAGTATTCTTTTCACAGTATGAAAAGACAGGTGAAGTCTGTGACCGATCAAAGAAAATTGAAATTAGACTTTATGTCAATGCTGGAGTGTTGCGGTAGCTTCAGAATCTGCATCCATTGTCTGGGTAAGTAATGCTATGAGCACTTATAATGTCTTGCAGTTCTGCGAACCTCTTATCTCTAGCACAAAGTTCAAATTGGTGATATCTCTCTTGGAGTTGGCGATTTCGCTCTGCCTCATAAAGCAGCTTCCGGGATATTGCATACAGGCTAGAGTAATAGTTGTAGTAATAATGAAAACTGTGTCTAAACTGTTCTGCTTCTTTTCCATAACTACTGTAGATGCTTCTAAAAGTTTTGTGGATAGCTTGGCCATGATGATAAAGACTTCTGCTGAAGTAACCCTGAGGTTTGTATCTTGGAATTAGTTGATGGTGATTGATCCTTTCAGACTGAAGAGGTGTTAGAGAATCAGCAACCAAAGAAGAGTGTTGATCAAGAACACTTCTTGGCAATTCATAGCGATTCTGTACTAACTCAGGAAGAAGTCCACCATGATGAAGAGAACCAGCAACTAAAGAAGAGTTTTGATCAATAGCACTTCTTGGGAATTCAAAACTGGTCTGTAGCAACTCAGGAAGGAGTCCTGGTCTTTTAGAAGCCGATGATTTTCCCTTCAAAGAACTCCTTATTTGAAACTTAAAGGTGCTACACTCTCCTAATGGGAACGGCTCATCAGACCTATTGCCAGATCCTCGTTTGTGATTATAACCAGAATAATCACTTTTGTCAAACTTAACACATTCAACTAACACAAAACCAGATTTTGCAGCCTGGGCTTCAAGATTCCATCTGTTAAATGGCTCACTAGTTTTGTGAGAAACATGAACCTCCCCATATCGATGAAGAAGGCAAATTGCATTTGAGAAGAAACTCCCAATTAGTTTCCTGTGCATTGTGTACAAACGCAAGAATGAGAAAAGTTAAGTATTCTAGTCACATAAAAATGTACTAATACAGGTTGAGTCCTCAAGGAACAAACGCAGCAAGACAAAAGCCACCAAAGTCCCATCAACTCTTAAAGGGAAGATTAAAAACATTCTAAACCACATAGCAAATTCACTTATAGACTACTTTTCTTCGTCTGAAAAGTAATCTAGAGGAGATGCTACTAGGTTTAAAGCTTGGAGCCTGAACACATGCACACATACATGTGACATGTCCCAGACTGAGCGTTGGCCAGGGAATTGCAAGAATATGGGAAAGATGCTTTTCGTGATGCCTCAAGTATACAAAGGTGCATTTTGATTTTATCATGCATGGAGGTATATGCAAGCAACGTCTGTTGCATACACTGGACACTAAGATCAAGAGCTATCTCAGCGCATGTAATTTCTGAAACTAGTGTACAATTCATGTAAAGAAGTGTCAAGAAAAGCAAAGAATAATTAGATAATGCTTAAGATCTAAAAGCAGAGGTAGCTTACTTTATTATCCTTTTCTGATCTTCTTTTCCATGGAACCCCGCATGGGGAAAGTTGAATACTATTCTGTCAAACCTTTTCATCTTCAAGTCCATATGTAACTTCATTTTTGTTGCATCAACTCCATGTATTACCGTGCATCCTAGGGCCAATAACTTCTCAACATTTGATATTGCATTCCGATACTTCTTCATTAACGTATCTAAATTTGTAAAGCATTGAAATCCACCAGAATTATTAGTAAAATGAAAACAGAGATAAGCAGAAGGTTATAAACCACTTTAAATGTGTTAAGGGGTGTAAGTCAAACAATCCTACGTCATTAGAATGAAACATCATGGAATATGAAACAGATACTCTGCTTCTATATGTGTTATGAGCAAAAGCTGGCCAGCTATCTCAACCATTTTGAATGTGAAATGAGAAATTATCTTGTAACTGTGTTTTAATGCCCCTTGCTGTTATAGATTTGTTTTTTTTTCTCAGAATATGCTTTACATGTAATGGTGAAGCAAGCAAAAATTTTCACAGAAAGAGTAGTACATATCATGAGACATGAATCTTTTGTGAGGGGCTTATCATAACCCAATGTAAGAAATAAATGGTTGTCATGCAAAGTCTTTAATGAACCACATCCCCAGGAACTGTTTTCTATTGACACATGCAACATATGGCTCTCCATTTAGATCTTGAGTGAGATGAATGGGTTTCTTCTAAGAAGCTTTATGGTATTCATTTCATTCAAAATTTTGACAGTTCTCAAGCCTACTTATTATAAAATAGGCATCCAAGAATTTCTAGTATATTTCTCCATTTAAACATTCTGATCGAGAATAATACGGATGCTTAAAAAGTGATGAATTTTTCTTGGTTGCAAATATGCATCTCTTTTCTACTAACAAAGTTAAGAAAACCTTAGTCACTGGTGCTCACCAGCGTTTCTGAACACTAGAAGCTTCAAACAGGAACTATCTGCAAAGTGGGATTCCATTTAATATTTACTAAATTGAAGTCCAGAAATGGAAAATAGAATAGAAATTAAGTACAGCTTAATGTAGGAAACAATGTATCGATAATCACTACAATCACAACTACTATGGGTTTCCCCTTCATCACCACCAGTGGCTAACCCCTTCTTCACCACCACCATCACTACTACTCTTCTTCTTCACCACCACCACCCACTTCATTTTTTTCGACGTCAAGAGTACCATCACCACCACCACCCCATCATCTTCTATAGAAAACTACTGCCAGTCCTTTAATACCACCACCACCACTTCTACACTCAAATCCAAAAACCACTACTATTGTGCCCAATATTCATTTTCTCTCTATATTTTTTTTCTTCATCCTCTTCAGCCCACCACCTATCCCTCTTTCTTCTTCATCCTAGTTCAAACTTCAAATAGCTTGTGATCCAAAAATTGACTTAGTTTAAATAAACACAATTTTTATTTATAAAATATTTTCTATGTTTATGTTTGTAAACCAAAAATAAAAACATATCCAAACAGGGTGTTATTCAGAAGGTGAAACAGAACACCCAGAATCGTTTACAAATTGAGAACTCCTAAAACGTTAGAAACAGATTGAGTTTATCAAATAGTGTGGACTACGGACCATGGACAAAAAATTAGCATCTACAGCCAGAAAAGCATGATGTTATAACAATCAGAGCCTTTTGAAGTGTATTTCAGTAAAAAGCATTTCAAATCCAAAAGCAAAACCAGAAAGCGAGATATTAAACTCTAGAGAAAGAAAGGTATGCAACATTAATGAGAGAAAAATGTAAAATATCATCAAAGGCTCATAGATGATCCTTAAAACAATAATGCATCAATGATGCTATACTGAATTGTTGAGGCATAAATTTACTTCCATAGTTCTTAAATAGCAAGAGCATCATGCACTGTATGAAAAAGTGAACAGTGACTTCCTAGAAATTGTATAAACTATTTATATTTTCAAGTGTTTTGATAACAGAATCCATGAATTTAAAAGATGATGAAAGCCTCCATTATAGAGATAAAAAGCTTGATGAATGGGGTAACACAACCACCACAAATCTGTTAACAAATTTATTCAAATATGTGAGTATTAATTTTGGCAAAAATGAGCATCTGTAAAAAACAGAGTATAAATTTACTAAGAAGAAAATAACAGTTATAACAAAATAAAAGCAATTTACTGGAGACTTCTTGAAGATTAGAAATAACAACCCTTCTTGAAATAGTGAACAGAATCTCTATGTTTACATTTGAGTTAAACATCTTACTGAAAAAAAAAACTGTGATAAACAAAGTACTGTAAATACATACAAGTAAAGAACTCCAAGAATTAATAGAACAGCTAGGTCATCTTCTATAGCTGCAAGAAAGGATTAACAATAACCAATTCCATAATTCTGTAAGGCAAAACTAAAATCATGCTCATTCTTTTCTTAGAAACTAAAGCCGAGGGTAGATCACATCTAATTTTATGCTTACTTTAATTTGTAGAAACTAATCCTAAAATATAATAAACAGGACATGTGCGATTATTGAAAGGATAAAGCATGTCATCGTGCTTTCATAAATATCAATATCATTACAATGAAACTGAAACGTCTATTATCTGTAATGACTACTTCAATGAGCAACCACAATGATTCACATCAATGAAACCGATGCCAACATTTACAATCTTACAATGGAAAAATCAATTTGACATGAAGGACATGAGCCACTCTCGGCAACATTAACACGTTTACAGAAAGAAAACGTAATGACATACTCTCAACAGTACTTCCACAAAAAGAGGAGAAATCAAACTGTAAGAGTATATCATAAAGAAAAGAGATGATAATAGAGTGTGAAGGCCAAATAGCAATGGGTGCTCGGAAACCACATTCTTCAAACAAATAGATGAACTCAAGCTCAGAAGGAGAAACTAAAAAAGGCAGAATCAGCAACACGAAGAAGATGGGTATACCAGGATCGTCAAGTGATGTGGAAACCACCTTGGTGGCATAACCACTATCAGAATTTTATGGGTATCATATTAATGACCGACTTGTCTCTCTGTTGAATCCATTTACATGGACACGCCTTCTCTCTACTCACTCACTCTCTTTCTGCAGGTCTCTGCAAAGAAAGAGAGAGAGAGAGACCATTTTGGTTTACGCCGTATAGAAGTAACTTCCTAAAATACCCCTGAAACTTGCCCCCCTATTCTCACCGAAACTAAAAAAGTCGGATTGAAATGGAATGACGAAAATGTCATGTCTCAATCTGTTTTTTTCAAAATTTCAAATCTTGATTATGATTGATTATCATATACTCAACTTTTTAATATAGAAAAAGTCTTTTCACCTTTCTCATTGGCTTATCAAGTTTCATTTGCAAGGTTTGTCATTTGTTATATGAACTGGTGGTTTTTATCAGTCATTGTCATCAAGATTCAAAAAGTTTAGGCTCAAAGTAAATTCCACAGAAGTATGAAGTTTTTTTAAGGCATATTATGATGAATTTTGAATTATTTGATTATGTATTTTTTACATCATTGACATTTTACTAGATAAATAGCCACATTAGGAGGGTTTCAAAGATACGATACAAGTTTCTATATCCATTTCACTGCTGCAGATTATATATTCGTTTGATACATTATTGCATAGTTGTCACATTAGAAAGGTTTTGAGACGCGCAGCATAAGAAATTTCGCAAGCCATGAAGGAATTTCACAAGTCATAAAGAATTTTGCAAATCATAAAGAAAATTTGCAAGCCATAAAGAATTTTGCAACTCATAAAGGAAATTTGCAGGTCATAAAGAAAAATCTCAAGGCACAAAGGATTTTCGCAAAACACAAAGGAAATTCACAAGTCAAGAGGAAGTTAAAAACTCTATTTGTGAGGGACTAAAAGATAGATACCTTGCCTTCTAAGGCAACTCCTCTCAATATAAACACTTGCAGTTTTCCAAAGATGATAGATAAGAGACTAAACAATTTTCATAAAGTGGGCTTTTTCCCAAAAAGGTTTTTCCAAATAACTAGGCAAAAGGAGTTATTTAGCCAAAAACCTTAGTTCCAAATAGGCATAATTTTGAGCCAAATACCAGACCTATCAAACATGTAAACCAGTTAAATAACAAACACTAGACACAAGTATGATGAAGCGGCTGAAGTGAATGGGAATCTATTCCAATGTGAATTTGCTCCATTCTATTATTCCACAACCCTACAAGAGAATAAAGATGGTGTTTGGCCCATTTAACAGGAGAATAACAATCCTCTGTTATCAAGTTAATAACAATATCATGATAGTAATTGCACAACAAGAAAAGATGATTTGCAGGCAAAAGCTACGATATGATATTCTCTCGCAATTCTAAAAATAACATTAACCATTCTTCCCTATTTTATACTAAGCAACAATACGAGCGATCACTGAATACAAGAAGTAACAAAGAATGAGAGCACAGCCTACAACTCTCCGGGATGCCGCTGGGATAGCTTCAAAAGAAAGGAAAAAGATGGGAACTGCGATTTTGCACGTTACAACTAGAATAATTCAGCATATGGAACGGACAGAAATAAAACCATAGTTTATAAAGTGTTGTGAATACCATGAGAAGAAAAACCATGGCGCCCCAAAAAGAAGGCTGGTTTGGATTCCAACAAAAAAGGAAAAAAGAGAAGGATGGATAGTCAAGATTTTGTATGTTTTATTATGTTTTAACTAATAATACTCACTTAAAAACAGCATGGTTTTGCAAGAGACGTCAGAAGAGGCCGCTTGAAGATTCACCAATCAATCAAAGAAAATAAGGAACACGACCCTGACCAGCGAATCTCCTGACCATCACAATGAAGAAAGGATGCATGGAAAGATCGATGGTTACCTTGGCTCTCAAGGGAAGTAGCAACAATGTTCGTTGAAGAACCGAAGGCGTTAGCCAAGCACAGGGCGAAGGAGAAGTCACCCTCACCAACGAGAAGAATCTTCTGAAAGCTAGAGTAGTGCATGAAGAAAACCTCTTCTTCTTCATCATCATCGTCTTCGACTTCTTCCTCTTCATAGTAGTCACCATACTCTTCTTCATCGTCGTCGTAGTCGCAAGGCTGCCTGCACATCTCGCAGACGACGCTCTGGTTGAAGTAGTCGCAGTCGTCGCAGTACCAAGTGTGGGAGCTGTTGTCGATGCCGCAGAAATCACATGCCCAGAAGTTTCCGTTCATGTTGGGCGCCCTACAGTGTTGGCATATGTAGTTAGGCATGATGGGCAATCCCCAACCTTGCTCTTGCTCTTGCTGAGAGAGAGAGAGAGAGAGTAACTACCAACAGCAAATGGCGTCTGACTAGATGGAGTTGGTCTCACAGTTCACTTATTCTCAGCGGGCTGTTTGAAATGCTTCATTTTTCTAAGATTAAAGGGTTTTTTTAAATACATGAAAAGGTACATATCTGTTGAAAATTTGTTCAGAAAAGAAAAAATCGAATAACGTTTGGAAGCAAGAAAATGGTAGTTTCATTCCTACTAAAGAAAATATTCTTGCAAAGAAGTAGCATGACTTTCTAAAAACTCCTGAAAAGAGACTTTCTAAAAAAATCCTGTCCACATTTCGGTCCTATAAAAGCTCTTTCGTATGAAGGGCGGCATAAATGACTTTTTCATGTAAAAAAAGGAAGGTGGTGGGAAAAATTAAAACCCACTCATGCCATAGTGTGAAAGAGAGGGAAAGGGATGAGACTTCAGCGTTTTTTCAAGAAAGCTGCATGAAACCATGGTAACAGTATCGGCTATATCATCGACATTTGGTTCAAAAACTTATCAAAAAACAGCCTAAAAAATATCGTTTGAACAAAAAACCATGATATATATATATATATATATATATATATATATATATATATATATATATATATATATATATATATATATATATATATATTTTATCAGGTTGCATCTTCCAATTGATGAGGATTAACCAATTCTTCTGGAATTCATTTGGGAGCTTCAAAGCTGATTCCTTTTGGGATCTTTCCTCTGTTATCTTTCCTTTTTCTTTTCTTCTTTGTTTTTCCTTTAGCTTTCTGGGGTTGGCTGTTGTGAAAGAAGGTCTCGTCTTCTTAATTTTGTATTATGTTGCACTCTATTTACTTTTTCTTTTTTCTCATGCCATCCCTTTCAGTTTAAGCCATCATCCCTCTAATTCATGGAGTCTAGGCTTTCCTTGGTGCATTCCATTATCTTAGTGATTTTTATTTTCATTTTTCAGAAAAAAAATTAGTGCGCTCTCTCTCTCTCTCTCGTTTTTGGGCTGCATAAAAGTCCCATGAACCTCCTTTGCCAAATCACTCTCAAGGTTTGACTTCAAAGCAGTCCGCTAAGGCCCTTGATTTATATCAAATCTATTCACGTCTGGATCCGATTTATATTTTAAATTTTTATCATTTGGATCATTTTTTTTATTTTGCTTCATTTGTAACAGATATTGAATTTACCTATTAGATTCAATATCGAGATCTAATTAGATTAGGATGTGCTAGGGGGTGGCTATTTTTGCGAGGTTCAGCGGCGATCCTTCTGACCACTGCATCATATATGTTGTAATTATGTACTCATTTCATATGCAATACATTATGATTTTTTATGAAAAAAAATGAATGTTTAATCAGATTTTGATGAGAAAAAGCTGCCTTCTAAAAGACAATTTTGTGATTATGTGTTTTCATCTAAGTTCTCATGGGTTTAAATATACATATTTTATATTCAAATAATGAACATACTATACGACACATATGATGTATTTTTTTGAAATATCTCATAATTTTCACTATTCTCCTTGTCTAAAATCACAGATATCTAATTTTAAAAAGATGTTTTTACCTTCCTACATGGTATTGTTGAGAAACTATGTTTTGATGATACATGATAAATATGATATGCTTTCATGATGCATATATATGATACATGATAAATACATGATATGCTTTCATGAGATATGATAAATATGATATGCTTTCATTTATGAAACTGAATATGTTATATTATGACTGTATCTGATGTGTCATGTATTTAACGAGTATTTGATGCAATGTTATTTCACCTAAGAAGAATGGAGACAACCTGATCAAGTACAACTATTTGATGCAATCATACTACTATGAAGAAAAAGCTTGATAGGCCATACACTCTTCAAGATTATCCAAGAAGATCGACTACTTCAAGATGAAGATTTTTTTCTTCTTTAGAGTCATATGTAACAGAACCTTCAGAAGCATGCATATTTCATATTAAACTATATGCTTTAATATCATACAAGCCATTTATTTACAAAAAGTTAAGCTTTCATAAAAGGATGCGTTATATATATTATAGCATTTCAAAAACACCTTTTTTGAAACAAATCATTGTACTTTCTACAAGCATTTATGAAAAAGATATTTTGACAAGATATAATAGCTCATGATTTCAAAAGCATTAATTGTACTTCCTACAAATATTTATGAAAAAGACAACTTGAAAAGATATAATAGCTCATGATTTCAAAAGCATTAATTGTACTTCCTACAAGCATTTATGAAAAAGGCAACTTGAAAAGATATAAAAGCTCATGATTTCAAAAGCATTTATGTAAGAAAAAGACAAAATGTATTGGTTCATAATACACAAACATTTATGTAAGAAATTTTGGTTCATAATACATAAGTATTTATGTAAGAAAAGACAAATTGTGAAAAGATGTATTGGTTCATAATACACAAGCATTTATTTGAGAAATGACTATTTGTAATATAAGTATTACTCAAGCATTTAGTGTACTTCACAAACATTCATTTTAAAATTGACGATTTGAGAAAAACAAATATTATTTTATACACAACCACTTATTGCTTAACAAGACAATTAAGTTAGGAAATGACCATTTATTTATTTAATACTAAAATCCACACTCAAGAATGTCAACTTATATTTAAAGCCATCATTCTTTCTGTAAACATTAAATGCCACCTCAAAAAGCATTTGAGAAATGACCATTTATTAATTTAATACTAAAATCCACACTCAAGAATGTCGACTTATATTTAAAGCCACCATTCTTTCTGTAAACATTAAATGCCACCTCAAAAAACATTTGAGAAATGACCATTTATAAATAAAGTACTTAACACGCATTTATTGTACTTACATACATTTAACCAAAGAAGTGATGATTTGTAAGAAAACTATTAATATACTACAAATCATTAAATTGAGTAAAGATAAAATTACATTATAAATTACACTTCAATGTTCAATATACTACAAAGCATTTATTTTGAGAAAATACCCATTACAAATTAAAACTCATTTTTAATTACAAACAACGTATAGTATACCTCAAATATTAAATTTATGGAATGACGACTTTTTGAAAAAGTAATATAGTACACATATCATTTCACACACTCTTTCATAAAAATATGTTTTGAGATGACCTGACACCTCACATCTCAAAAGGACAATTATTTAAAAAAGCAACGACTATTTTCTTAAGACCTATATATATACAAACAAAATAATATTTCAATACACATGTGAGCCTTCAAAGAGAAAAACTCCTACTCGACACACAGAGAAAAGAGCTTAGAAAAAGAAAGAGAAAAAGACAAGAAAAGCTCTCTGACAAAAGAATCAACTGTGTGTGAAAAAGAAAAAAACATTTTGTTCTCTTGAGAGATTATTCTACCTATTTTCAAAAGAGAGAACATTCTATGAATCTTTATACGTGCATTCATACTCTGCATATCATTCTGAAGGTTCTTTAGGAAAGTGTTGTAACCTTTTGTTATCTACTGTATCCCTTCTCTGTTGAGAGAAGTAGACCTCTGAGGAAGAGAGTGTTGTACTATTTATTTCGTAACACGGATTTTATAGTGAAAGGCTCAAGTGTTTTACTTGGGGACTGGATGTAGGTCAGTAACTCGGCCGAACCAGTATAAATCTTGTGTTTATTGTGTTGTGTCTTATTGTCATATTTTTTATATTATCGATCTGCAACGAATTTCACTATTCACCCCCTTCTAGTAGAATTTCATTTGGTATCAGAGCAGGTTCTACTGGTTTCGACATAAAAAGTCTTCTGGCACAAATGACATCAACCTCTTATGCTTATGACATTGAAGGTCAACACTCATCTCGCCCTCCTTTTTTTAATGGCACTAACTATGGCTACTGGAAATGTAGAATGACCATATTTCTCAAATCTGTAGATTTTGCTGTATGGAATATAGTAGAATGTCCATATTCTTCTCCTACATCAGACTACTCTTCATGGACTGATGAAGAAAGAATGACAAACTTAAATGCAAAAGCCATGAATGCTCTATATTGTACCATAGACCAAAATGAATTTAACAGAATATCCATTTGTGATTCTAACTCCGCCTGTGTAGTTATACACTGCCGGTCCCAAGCCCGGATAAAGGAGGAGGGTTGCGGTAGGCCTGTGACAGCCAGCATAAAAAACTTTGTCATATCCTATGAAAATGAACCAATATGAGAATTTCGTTGGGGCGTTCCCTACTGAGCGACGCGCTGTACTCTCTAGGCCCGGAGGCAGTGATAAATGTGCAAGGGTTGCTAGGTCGTCGCCCAGAAGCGACGCGTCACACCGACGCCCGGGTGTGGTGTCAAATAGGCAAGGGTTCCCTCACTTTGTTGGACGGGTGGGGGTAAAGAAGTTAGTCCAAGACCATAAAATTAGGTTAGCCACTTGGAACATAGGGTCTTTAACTGGTAAGTTGGTAGAGTTAGTAGATGTTATGTGTAGGAGAAAGATTGATATTTTATGTCTTCAAGAGACCAAATGGGTAGGTGAGAAAGCTAAAGTGATAGAACCTTGGGGATATAAGATTTGGTATACAGGAATAAATAGGAATAGGAATGGAGTAGGGATTGTTATGAGTCGTCAGTTTATAGATAATGTAGTTGAGGTCCGTAGGAAGGGTGATAGAATTTTACTTATTAAATTAGTATTAGGTACGGATATTATTAATATTATTAGTGTTTATGCACCTCAAGTAGGTTTAGATGATTCCATTAAGCATCAATTTTGGGAAGATTTAGATGGAGTAGTACAAGAGACATCTTATGGAGAAAAGCTTTTCATCGGCGGTGACCTTAATGGACATGTAGGCATTAGTAGGGATGGATTTGAGAATATCCATGGAGGCTATGGTATAGGAGAAAGAAATGAAAGTGGAGAAAGGATTTTAGATTTTTGTTTGTCCTATGATATGATCTTAGCAAACACCTGGTTTAGGAAGAGGGAGTCTCACCTAGTAACATTTAAAAGTGGGGTTAATACGAGTCAGATAGATTTTTTCCTACTTAGAAAGAGAGATAGGGGTTGTTGCATCGATTGTAAGGTTATACCAGGAGAAAGTGTAGCTACACAACATAGAGTCTTAATTTTAGATCTTAGAATTAGACAATGCCGCAAAAGGGATAGACATAGGATAGATCCTAGAATTAAGTGGTGGGCATTGAAAGGAGCTAAACAAGGAATGTTTGTAGAGCAGGTAGTTAAGGAAGTTGATTGGTGTCTCGAGGAGGATTCAGAATCAATGTGGAATAAGATAGCGGGTGGTATGAGAAAGGTAGCTAAGGAGGTATTGGGTGAGTCTAAAGGCGGTGCACCACTAGGTAAGGATACATCATGGTGGAATGAGGATGTCAAATTAGCTATTAAGGTTAAAAGAGAGTGTTATAGAAATCTAAGTAAGAGTCGTGATAATGAGAATTTGGAGAAGTATATGATAGCAAAGAAGGAAGCTAAAAAAGTTGTTCAAAACGCGAGGGCTAAGGTATATAAGGAGGTTTATGACAAGTTGGATACCAAAGAAGGCGAGAAGGATATTTATAGGCTTGCAAAGATGAGAGATAGGAAATCGAAGGATTTGGGTATGGTTAGATGTATCAAAGATGAAACGCAAAGGGTTTTAGTCAAAGATGAGGAGATTAAGGAGAGATGGAAAGATTATTTTGATAAGCTATTTAATGATAGTCATGCTCAAGATCTTGGAGACTTCTCCATTCCTTTTCATGAGATAAATCGTGACTTCATGCGCAAGATTCAAAAGAAAGAAATTGCAGAGGCTTTGAAGAAAATGAAATCAAGAAGGGCAGTTGGCCCAGATGGTATACCTATCGAGGCTTGGAAATGCTTGGGAGAGAAAGGTTTAGAATGGTTGACAAATCTTTTTAACTTGATTTGGCGAACAAATAAGATGCCTAATGAGTGGAGGAAGAGTACTTTGGTGCCTTTATATAAGAATAAGGGTGATATACAAGATTGCACAAACTATCGTGGTATAAAACTCATGAGTCATACTATGAAACTTTGGGAGAGGGTGATTGAGTCTAGGTTGAGGAAGGTTGTCATGATATCGGAGAATCAATTTGGTTTTATGCCTGGAAGATCAACTATGGAAGCTATACATCTTCTTAGACAACTTGTTGAAAGATATAGAGAGAGGAACAAAGATTTGCATATGGTTTTTATTGATTTAGAGAAGGCATACGATAGAGTACCTAGGGACGTTCTCTGGTGGACAATGATGAAGAAAGGTGTTTCTCTCAAGTACATTAGTATAATTAAAGATATGTATGAAGGAGTAGTAACCAATGTCCGCACTTGTGGAGGGGTGTCAACCAATTTTCCGATAACGGTTGGGTTACATCAAGGATCTGCTTTAAGCCCTTTCCTATTTGCGATAGTGATGGATGAGCTTACGAGATCAATTCAAGAAAATGTACCGTGGTGTATGTTGTTTGCTGATGATATTGTTTTGATTGATGAGTCTAGAGTTGGGGTTAATGCTAAGTTAGAATTATGGAGACAGACATTGGAAGCTAGAGGTTTTAAGTTGAGTAAGAGTAAGACTGAATATATGGAATGTCGGTTTAGTAAGCAACGAAGTAGTGATGGGAGTGTAGTGAAGCTTGGTGAGCAAGATATACCGGTGAATGATTATTTCAAATATTTGGGATCCATCATTCAAAAGTATGGAGAAATTGATGGAGATGTAAATCATAGGATAAAGGTTGGGTGGATGAAATGGAAAAGTGCTACTGGAGTGCTGTGCGATCGTAGAATGCCATTGCAGTTGAAGGGAAAGTTTTATAGGACGACTATTAGACCCGCTTTACTATATGGTACGGAATGTTGGGCTGCCAAGAGACATCATATTCAAAAAATGAGTGTAGCTGAGATGCGGATGCTTAGATGGATGTGTGGAAATACAATAAAAGATAAGATTCGGAACGAAGAGATACGTAAGAAGGTAGGTGTTGCACCCATTGAAAATAAGATGCGAGAGAATCGTTTACGGTGGTTTGGACATATTCGGCGAAGGCCTAATGATGCTCCAGTTAGAAGGTTGGAGAAATGGGAAAATATATTAGTTAAAAGAGGTCGGGGTAGGCCTAGGAAGACTTGGATGGAGATGATAGGAAAGGATATGAATGCTTTGAACCTCACCGAGGACATGGCGTTGGATAGAAATGATTGGAGGAAAAGGATTCATGTGGAAGACCCAAAATGAATTTCTTTTTTGGTTCATATCGCTGACCCCAATTGTTTTGGGATGAAGGCGTAGTTGTTGTTGTTGTTTGTTGTATCCATTTGTGATTCTGCTCATGATATTTGGAATTCTCTGAAAGTTATTTATGAGGGAACAAACAAAGTAAAAGAAATTAAGATCTCATCATTGGTTCGAAAATACGATCTTTTCAAGATGATCAAAGATGAAACTATTACTGAAATGTTCACTAGATTCACCAATATCATCAATGATCTTAAATCTCTGGGAGAAACTCATTCTCAGACTGATAAGGTAAAAAAGATCTTGAGATCTCTCACAACTGACGGGGAGAAAAAACTAGAACTATTGAAGAAGCCCAAGATCTTTCCAAGCATACTCTGGACGAATTAATAGGCAATCTTATGGCCTATGAAGTCCATATGAAGGAAAGAAGGGAAGAAGAATAACCTCCAAAGAAAAATCTAGCCTTCCCAGCCATTTCTGAGAATGAGGACTCGAAAAAAGAATATGAAATTGCGCTACTTACTCAAAGATTCCAGTGCTTCATGAGAAAGAACATGCTGTCCAAAAAGCACAAAGATTCTAAAGAAGATACCATGTGCTATCAATGCAATAAGTCAGGTCACGTAAGACGTGACTGTCCGCTTCTGAAAAGAAAATCTAAAGTCGAGGAGCCAAAGAAAAGGTTCTTCAAGAAGAAGGCTCTCCATGCTCAATAGAATGATTCAGAACCATTCACCAGTGAAGAGTCAAGTGATGATGAAGCCAAAACTGCAAACATGTGCTTCATGGCAAATGAAAGCTCTGTAAGTAAAATTTCTGACTTTTCCTTTGAAGAACTTCTAGATGCTTTTCAAGAACTATTTGAAGAATCTAGAAAAATGAGTCTCAAAAATAAAATTTTAAAATATGAGAATTTGGAGCTTTTCCAGAAAAATAAAAAACTCATTGTTAAAAATTCTGAGTTGAAAAAGAAAAATTTCATGCTTACTTCTAAAATCTCGTCTACCAGCTCCAAGACTAAAAATCTTCAAGTAGAAATTTCAAAATTAAAAGGTAAAATTGAAAACCTTATGAAAATGGTTTTCAAGTTTACCAAGGGAAAAGAGAACTTGGACAAACTCCTATCATCTCAAAAATTCTCTTTTTACAAGAATGATATTGATTATTCTCATTATAATAAACCTTCTTGTATGAATAAAAAGACCACTTTTGTCAAAGGTTCTGCTGAACCTAAACAGGAGTATTATAATTGTAATTCCATGTACTCCTCTAAGATTATAGATAAACCCAAATCAAAATGGATATGGGTTCCAAAATCTAACAAAAAGGGACCCAATCGGGTACCAAAAAGAGTTTCGACTTGATCTATTGCAGGCATTGAAAAAGAACAGATGGATATTAGATAGTGGATGCTCAAAACATATGACAGGACATCCAGATCTTTTTGATGTTCTTCATCATAAAGAAGGAGGAACCGTCACCTTTGGAGATAACAACAAAGGTTTGATAATTGGTATTGGCAATATTGGTAATATCGATAAACCTCTTATCAAAGACGTTCTCCTTGTTAAAGGTTTAAAACACAATCTCTTAAGCATCAGTCAAATGTGTGACATAGGATATAATGTCAGTTTTAAACATGATGCATGCCTCATAGTGGACACAAACGAAAATATTGTTTTAAAAGGTATAAGGAAAAATAATGTATATGAATTATACTTAGATAATATTACTGAACATTGTCTCATAGCAAATAATGACTCTCAAAATTTATGACATATGAGAATGGGACATGTTAACTTTAAATATATCTCTAAATTGGCTAAAAATAACTTGGTTTGTGGGTTACCTAAAATACCATTTAAAAGAGACTATTTTTGGTGATGCTTGTCAATTAGGAAAATTGTCAAAATCATCCTTCAAATCAAAGAATGTTGTGTCAAGTAAAAGACCTTTAGAGCTTCTCCACCTGGATCTTTTTGGTCTTTCTAGGGTAGCTAGTCTTAATCATAATAAATATGCCTTTGTCATTGTTGATGATTACTCAAGATTTACTTGGGTAATATTTTTGAAAAACAAAAGTGATACGTTTTGTGAATTTGAAATTTTATGTAAAAAATTACAAAATGAAAAATCCTCTACAATTGTTAACATTCGTAGTGACCATAGAGGAGAATTTGATAATGATCTTTTTTGTAAATTTTTGTAACTTGCATGGTATTTCACATAACTTTGCCTTTCCTAGAGCTGCACCTCAAAATGGTGTAGTAGAAAGAAAGAATAGAACCCTTCAAGAATTTGCTAGAACTATGCTCTAACATAACAATCTTGCTAAATATTTTTGGGATGAAGTTGTTAATACTGCATGCTATATTTCAAATAAAGTACTTATTAGACCTTTGTTGAATAAAACTCCCTATGAATTATTCTATGACAGAACTCCAAAAATATACTACTTTAAAGTCTTTGGGTGCAAATGCTTTATCCTGAACACAAAAGATAGCCTTGATAAATTTGATGCTAAACCTGTTGAAGGCATATTTCTAGGATATTCAAGTCATAGTAAAACATACAAAGTTTTCAATAAGAGTACTAATACTATTGAAGAATCTATGCATGTCAGTTTTAATGAATCTATTGGTCAATTTGTTCATAATAAGACTAATGATGATGATTTTGAAAGTACAATTATTTTTTTAGATAACACAGCTGAATCTAATGAAGATGATCATCAAAGAACATTTGCTGAAATCAGAGATCATCCTCAAAATCAGATTTTGGGAGACCTGACCAAGGGGGTTCAAACAAAGCTCAGTTGGAACGTATTGCAAATATGGCTTTCATTTCTCAACTTGAACCTAAAAAGATTGATGAAGCCATCATAGACGAGTTCTGGATGCTAGCAATGACTGAAGAACTTAACCAGTTCCAAAGAAATGATGTGTGAGATCTTGTACCAAAACCAAAAGATCATCAAATCATTGGGACAAGATGGATCTTCAGAAATAAGCTGGAAGAATCAGGTAATGTTGTAAGAAACAAGGCAAGGGTAGTGGCTCAAGGATACAATCAGGAGGAAGGTATTGACTTTGATGAAACATTTGCTCCTGTTGCTAGACTTGAATCCATAAGAATGTTTTTGGCATATGCAAGCTATATGGATTTTAAACTATATCAAATGGATGTTAAAAGTGCTTTTCTAAATGGTTTTATAAATGAAGAAGTATATGTAAAACAACCTCTAGGTTTTGAAAATGAACAATTTCCTGATCATGTTTTCAAATTAAAACGTGCTTTATATGGATTAAAACAAGCACCTCGTGCTTGGTACGATAGACTTAAAACTTTTCTATTAAAAAACCAGATTTTCTGTAGGCAAAGCAGACTCAACTTTATTTGTAAAAATAGTGGATGCTCATACCTTAATCGTTTAAATATATGTGAACGATATCATTTTTGGATCTACTAACAATGGTCTTTGTCAAGATTTTTCTAAGTCTATGCAGAAAGAATTTGAAATAAGTATGATGGGAGAACTCACCTACTTTCTTGGACTGCATATTAAGCAAACCAAGGATGAAGTCTTCATCAATCAGTCAAAATATGCTCATGAACTTCTAAAGAGGTTCAACATGAACTCAACTGCTTCAAAGAATACACCTATGAGCACAACCACTGCATTGGACAAAGATGAAGATGGTAAGACTATTGATACAAAATTATTCAGAGGTATGATAGGATCACTATTATATTTAACTGCTAGTCGTCCAGATATTATGTTCAGTGTTTGCTTGTGTGCTAGATTTCAATCAAATCCAAAAGAATCACATCCTAAAGCTGTAAAAAGAATAATGAGATATCTAAAAGGAACTGTTGATTTTGGTTTATTTTATTCAAAATCATCTATATTTGATTTAATCTCATACAGTGATGCTGATTTTGCGGGTAGTAAATCTGATAGAAAAAGCACAAGTGGAACATGTCATATGTTAGGGCACTCACTATTTTCATGGTTTAGTAAGAAACAAATTGTGTATCATTATCAACTACTGAAGCTGAATATATTGCTACAAGCCTAGCATGTACACAAGTCATTGGATGAAACAAACTTTAAATGATTTCGGTTTAAAATCCCAAAATACAACTATTTTATGTGATAATACAAGTGAAATTAATTTATCTAAAAATCCTATTCTTCACTCAAGTACAAAGCACATACAAATTCAACACCACTTTTTAAAAGAACAAGTTTTAAACAACATAATTAAACTTAAATTTATACCCACTAATCAACAATTAGCAGATATTTTCACTAAACCTTTAAAACATGAAGACTTTATACGAATTAGAAGAGAATTAGGAATCTGTAAACTAAGTGACTTATAATTAATCACACTTAATTGTATTTTTACTCAGATAAAACTTTGCAATATCATATGATTTTTTTTATCATTAGTTTATACTATTGTTTAGTTTATCATTCATACATATTAGAATTTAAAAACAAAAACAAAAACTATTTATCAAAGTTTACTTTATCTATTCTTATCATTTTTTTTGAATCTCTCAAATACATTTTTGACTCTTTCTTTTTTTTTTGTCTCATCATCTCTCTTACTACTATTCAAAGTCAAAGTGTGTCCTTCTCATATTCACGTATACTCATAAAAATTACAAATATGAAAACACATTAATCATGACATATTTTTTATGTCACTCTTTTCTTTCAAAAATGTCATATCTTTCAAAGTACATATCACATGATCACCCTATGACCTATCTCCTTTCACGTCTATCCATAAAAACTATTTATATATTAAATAAGCAATCATGACGTTTCTTTATCTCTTTCATCTCATATCACTCATTAATTATTTTTGTCCTCTTCTCTATCCATGTCTTATTTGAAAATCCATGTCTGTCATCACTCTCTTCATACGCCCAACTTAAAATTTCTCTTTATGTCTTTTCAGCTTGACTTTATCTCTATTCATCTCTCTTACATGAATTGAGCTCACTTCCTTCTTTACTCTGTCTCAAAACAATGGATCACCCCATGTATTTTTTGAAATCCATTTCTTGACTTGTTGTCTTCAACTCTCAACTTGCTTCAACCTGGTCTATAATATTAACTCTTCTACTCTGATCCCTCCTTTTTGTCAATGACAAAGGGGGAGAGAAAACCTACCTCTCTTATGTAGGAGAAAAATGTTTAATTCTTTATCTCATACACATGAAGTGTACACAAACTTTTTTATGTTAATTCTGGTGTTTTTTATGATTACTATTTTTATGCATTTTTTATTTCTGATATCATATTTAAATCATCATAATATATATGACTTATTGAGAGGGGGAGCATATATTGTCATCATAAAAAAGGGGGAGAATGTTGAGAAACTATGTTTTGATGATACATGATAAATATGATATGCTTTCATGATGCATATATATGATACATGATAAATACATGATATGCTTTCATGAGATATGATAAATATGATATGCTTTCATTTATGAAACTGAATATGTTATATTATGACTGTATCTGATGTGTCATGTATTTAACGAGTATTTGATGCAATGTTATTTCACCTAAGAAGAATGGAGACAACCTGATCAAGTACAACTATTTGATGCAATCATACTACTATGAAGAAAAAGCTTGATAGGCCATACACTCTTCAAGATTATCCAAGAAGATCGACTACTTCAAGATGAAGATTTTTTTCTTCTTTAGAGTCATATGTAACAGAACCTTCAGAAGCATGCATATTTCATATTAAACTATATGCTTTAATATCATACAAGCCATTTATTTACAAAAAGTTAAGCTTTCATAAAAGGATGCGTTATATATATTATAGCATTTCAAAAACACCTTTTTTGAAACAAATCATTGTACTTTCTACAAGCATTTATGAAAAAGACATTTTGACAAGATATAATAGCTCATGATTTCAAAAGCATTAATTGTACTTCCTACAAATATTTATGAAAAAGACAACTTGAAAAGATATAATAGCTCATGATTTCAAAAGCATTAATTGTACTTCCTACAAGCATTTATGAAAAAGGCAACTTGAAAAGATATAAAAGCTCATGATTTCAAAAGCATTTATGTAAGAAAAAGACAAAATGTATTGGTTCATAATACACAAACATTTACGTAAGAAATTTTGGTTCATAATACATAAGCATTTATGTAAGAAAAGACAAATTGTGAAAAGATGTATTGGTTCATAATACACAAGCATTTATTTGAGAAATGACTATTTGTAATATAAGTATTACTCAAGCATTTAGTGTACTTCACAACCATTCATTTTAAAATTGACGATTTGAGAAAAACAAATATTATTTTATACACAACCACTTATTGTTTAACAAGGCAATTAAGTTAAAAAATGACCATTTATTTATTTAATACTAAAATCCACACTCAAGAATGTCGACTTATATTTAAAGCCATCATTCTTTCTGTAAACATTAAATGTCACCTCAAAAAACATTTGAGAAATGACCATTTATAAATAAAGTACTTAACAAACATTTATTATACTTACATATATTTAACCAAAGAAGTGATGATTTGTAAGAAAACTATTAATATACTATAAATCATTAAATTGAGTAAAGACAAAATTACATTATAAATTACACTTCAACGTTCAATGTACTACGAAACATTTATTTTGAGAAAAGACCCATTACAAATTAAAACTCTTTTTTAATTACAAACAACATATACTATACCTCAAATATTAAATTTATGGAATGATGACTTTTTGAAAAAGTAATATAGTACACATATCATTTCACACACTCTTTCATAAAAATATGTTTTGAGATGACCTGACACCTCACATCTCAAAAGGACAATTATTTCAAAAAGCAACGACTATTTTCTTAAGACCTATATATATACAAACAAAATAATATTTCAATACACATGTGAGCCTTCAAAGAGAAAAACTCCTACTCGACACACAGAGAAAAGAGCTTAGAAAAAGAAAGAGAAAAAGACAAGAAAAGCTCTCTGACAAAAGAATCAGCTGTGTGTGAAAAAGAAAAGAACATTATGTTCTCCTGAGAGATTATTCTACCTATTTTCAAAAGAGAGAATATTCTGAGAATCTTCATACGTGCATTCATACTCTGCATATCATTCTGAAGGTTCTTTAGAAAAGTGTTGTAACTTTCTGTTATCTACTGTATCCCTTCTCTGAGGAAGAGAGTGTTGTACTATTCATCCCGTAACACGGATTTTATAGTGAAAGGCTCAAGTGTTTTACTTGGGGACTAGATGTAGGTCAGTAACTCGACCGAACCAGTATAAATCCCGTGTTTATTGTGTTGTGCCTTATTGTCATATTTTTTATATTATAGATCTACAACGAATTTCACTATTCACCCCCCCTCTAGTGGAATTTTAGTTATTTTTTAAATATATGTGAATTTCCTCTTAAACATGTGACTAATTTTTACATAATAATCTATAATCTCAGATTTGTATCTCTTTGATCTGACGTCAAAAATGGGTGTTTTTATATTCATTGGAAATCTGAGTCATAGGAATATAACTTTTCTGTTTTGAATTAAAACTGAAAACTCCTTTAGGGTTCCCATTTATGCATTCCAAAGTCGGAATAGAAGCATGCTTCACAGACTTGAACAGGCACGGCTACGCCTTTTTTGTTTGTTCTTTGCTATTTTTCAATCACACGCACTAAAAAAATAAGAAAAATAGAAAAAAGAACATAGATAGCTCAGGATATTAGCTTTACAATGCCATCAAAATCATTTTGATATGATGAGCGGTTGAGAAGAAACTTTATCGAAAAGATAGACTGTTCAGTTATTTCAGTCTATAGAACATGCTTCTATTATGGTTTTGGAGCTAAAAAATGAGAACCCTAGATAGATTTTTTGCTCTGACTCAAAACATAAAATTTATAGGCCTATGTCTTAGCTTTTCAACAAATATAAAAACATAGGTTTTTAACGTCAGAGCAGAGAGGTATAAACTTTAGAATAGAGATTGTTCTACATGAAATATATATGAAATTTTTAAATATATTTTCTACGATTTCCTCTTAAATATATGCGATTTTACTCCTATATATGTAATTTTTTACTAAACATGCACATTTTGTATATATTTTCTGTGATTTTCTATTAAATATAAATGGAGTTTCTCATAAACATGCAATTTTTGCATATATTTTTTGTGATTTTCTCTTAAATGTATGTGGATTTCCTCCTATATATGAGATTTTTCTCCTATATATATTTGTTTTTTCTTCTATATATGTGATTTTACTCTTAAACATGTAATTTTTTCATATATTTTTTATGATTTTCTTTTAAATATATGCGGTGTTCCTCCTATATATGCAAAATTTTTCCTATATATGTAATTTTCCTCCTAAACATGCATTTTTGCATATATTTTCTATAATTTCCCCTTAAATATACATAGAGTTCCTCTTATATATGTGATTTTCTCCTAAATATATATGGAGTCCATCCTATATATATGATTTTTGTTCATTAAAATCATACATATTTAAGAGAAAATTCACATATTTGAGATAAAATCACATATATAGTTAGAACTCTGCATATATTTAAATCATACAAAATATATGCGAAACTTGTATTATTTTTTTGCAAAATAGTCTATGTTTTCAGGTCTGTATCTGTCCGCTCTGACGCCAAAAATCTACATTTTTATAGTCGTTGAAAAGCTAAGACAGAAGTCTATAACTTTTTTATTTTGAGTTAGAGCTGATAGCCCCTCTAGTATTCTCATTTTTTAGCTCCAAAACTATAATAGTAGCATTCTTTACAGACTAGAACAACTGATCAGTCTATCTCCCAGATGATGTTTCTTCTCAATCGTTCATTAAATCAAGGTGATATTAGTGGCATTGGAAAACTAACGTCTTGATTTATCTTTATTTTTTTTTATGTTTAGTGCATGTGGTTAAAAAATAGCATAGAACAAACAGAAAAGGCAGAGTTGTGCCTATTTTAGTCTTCAAAGTATTCATTTATTTCAGTTTTAGAATTAAAAAATGGAATCCCTAAATGAGTTTTCTGTTCTTATTCAAAAGATAAAAATTATAGACATATGTCTCAGCTTTCTAACAACTATAAAGATGTAAGTTTTTAATGTCAGATCAAAGAGATACATATTTGAGAATATAGACTATTCTGCAAAAAATAGTCACATATTTGAGAGAAAATTCACATAATTTCATATATATTTAGAAATTTGCATGTGCAAATGGTAAAAAGATTGTTTTAAAACCAGATATTTATGATTTTGGACATGAGGAGTTGCAAAATTATAAGATATTTCGAAAAATGTGTCATATTTGTTGTACTCATTTTTTGTTCTTTATTTATGTTTATGTCAACTGATGATTGTAGCTCGTGAAATTGATTTATTGCATCAAATTTCTGGCTTTTGTGCATTAAAAAAAAAGAAGGTTGCCTCATAAATTGACTTATGACTACATAAAACAAACGAACTCTTAAAATCCTGAAGACCATTTTTTATTTCTAAACACTGCCAACCATTAACAATTCAACGATGCCCATCACCAGGACCTCTCTCTCTCTCTCTTTTGTTCTCATTGATTTGCCTCATTATTCCTCTCTTTCTCTTCAAACCCCTTGTCCCCTTCACAATCGACCAGCGTCCGTTGTTACCCTATCTTCGCCAGCCATCCCTCAACAACGTCTTTTATCGTTTAAGCGACTCCAAAAGAAAACTTTTGGTTTAATTTGAAGTGATTACACAGTGTGACCAAACCATCAGATAATGTTAAGCCTGCAAAACTTACTAACTAGGGATGGAAGTGGATCGGGGGAAAGCGGGGCCTTGCCCTGCTTCGCCCCATTTGGACCAGGGATGGAGGCGGGGATGAAGGTTAAAATCCATCCTCGTTTGGGGATGGAGGCGGGGATGGTCTTACACTTTCCCCCTTCCCGCCCCGCCCCACCCCATCCCCGCCCCATTCCGGTTAAAAAAATTACTAACTTACTAAGTTACTAACCCTAAATCGTGTGCAGCAGCAGCAACACGTTCGTCTGCCCTTAACCCTCTCTCTCTCTCTCCACCATCGACGACCATCATCGTCGAAGTCCGTCGAGGGATGGGGGAAGCGATGTCGGATGGTAACAAGAAGGCGTTGCTTCTGAGGATAGAGGACGATCGCGACTGCAAGGAGTCGCCGACTTCCACCCCGTTCGTCGACGGTGGCAATGGCCACCAATCACCATGTTCTGAAATGGGCATCACCATTCTAGAGACTCAATCTTGGGCGTTTCGATCGTGGCCCGGCAATGCGAGCTTCAGTGAAAATCACCCTGCCCTGACGACATTTGCGACGACACCTCTCGACAAATCCTACCCACTAACACCCAGTAAAAGGGAAACTAAAAAAGGGTAATCTCTATTTTTTTTAATATTAGAAACAGAAATACAGATGGGATGGGACGGGACAGGATGGGGACAGGGATGGGGATGGGGACAGGGACGGGGGTGGGGGCGGGGATAATTTGTTTGAGACGGGGCGGGGGTGGAGGTCCAAAGTCCCCCTCGCCACGGGGATGGACCGAGGATGGAGGTTAGCTTTTTGAGACGGGGCGGGGTGGATACCTTGTCCCCCACCCCTGCCCTGATCCACTGCCATCCCTATTACTAACCAAGTAAATGAGTTATAGGAACAATATTTTTTCCGTCTAGTTGGTTATTTGCTCTCCTTTCTGCTGCGCAAGTCTTAGTGGAGAAAACACACTACGCAACCACATCTTTAGATAATGCTTGGGTCGACAAAATTCATTAAGTATAGCGAAGCTTAATTAGAAGTATCTTTATGTTCAACTCATTATATTTCTTGGTCTTCAACATAGTAAGTTTCACGTGAGTCGGTTATGCCAGGTTTACAAAAACACGTGTCTGCTTTTAAAGGAAATCTATGTTTCCCAAGCCCTACTAGAAGTACCTAAAAGTTGAGAAGCTTCCTTCTAAAAAGAGTGTTGTGTGTTCTCCTCGAAGATGCAAGGTTTGCTACAGTGCGTGTTCAGGATCCGAATGAGCGCCATGTATATAAGCACGTGGGGCTCGTATCATCGTGTGTGTCAGCTTCTAAAGTGTGAAACCTTGTGCTTCTTTCATGCAAGTAAAAATGTATTTAATAAATAGAATTTATTTATTTTTATAATTAAATGAACATTTGGATCAGAAACCGTTTAAACCCAATATGAAGGAGAAAGAGGATGAAGAAGTGGTGGTGGTGATGGAGGTGAAAAGGGTATTTGATGATGATAATGGTGGTGGCGATGGAGGTGAAGGAGGCATGAAGGTGGTGATCATAATGATGTTGGTTGAAGAAAGAGGTGGCCTGGTCACGATGGCAAAGAATGGATAGTACTGGTAATGGTAGTGGTGGCCATGATGATGAAAACTGAAAAGATAGTAAGGTAGTGGTGGTGAGGATGACACTGAAAATGGAGGGATGGTGGTGGTGAAGAAACGGTGATGGTCATAAAGGATGGTGGTAGCGATGGTAATGAAAAAGAGATGGTGATGGTCATCGTGATGGTGGTGAAAAGAGAACAATGGTGGTGGTGGTGATGGTTGGTTGTAGTAATGGTGGTGGTGAAGGGACTTAGTAGTAGTGGTAAAATGAGATAAATAAAAAAAATTTATGGAATCTTGTTTAAAAATAGATCTGCAAAACATGAAAAATAGTTATTTAAAACAAATATAAATATAAATAAACTATTTATAAATACATTCAAAGAAGGGGGTTAATATAAAGTCGAACTTCTAATATTGAAAATACACTTTTTAGGTTAGAAGAATTGTACTTTTTTTATAAATTACTTAACAAAAAGATTAAAAAGTGTATTTAAGT